>NW_019154091.1:12340320-12955967 GCF_002288905.1 Enhydra lutris kenyoni | reverse complement strand
GATTTTGTGCTCCGTTGCTCCGCCGCTTGCTGGGAGCCGGCCCCTCTTCCCGCGGTCTATCTTCCCATCGCTTTGGATTCACTTCTCCGCCAGTCCTACCTTTCAGAAAGTGGTTGATTTTCTGTTTCTAGAATTGCTGTTCTTCTTCTCTTTGATCTCCCGTTGGATTTGTAGGTGTTTGCAATCTTTAGATAAGCTATCTAGCTGATCTCCTGCTACCTGAAGTAGTTTCACCTGCTACTTCTCTGACATCTTGACTCCTCCCCCCCCCAAATTTTTAATTTTTGAGTACTGTGTCTAGAATTGACCTTATTTTTTAAAAAATGAATTCCAGTTCTCTGCTGAAATTCTTAATCTACTTCTTTATTTCATTGAATATGTTACAGTAATTTTATTTTGTTTCTGTAAGATTTTATTTATTTAGAGAGGGAGCATGTGGGGTAGGGGAGTGAGAAAGGGGGGCAGAGGGAGAAGGAGAGAGAATTTCAAGCAGATACTCCACTGAGCACAGAGCCCTATGTAAGGGCTCAATCTCATGATCCCAACACCAGGACCTGAGCTGAAATCAAGAGTTGTATGCTCAACCGACTGAGCCGCTGAGGAGCCTCTATTATAGTAATTTTTAAAACTATCAAAATTATCTGTTGGCCTCTTTCTCTTCCTATGGTTTTCTTTATTTTTTATATATTACTCCTTTTTTTTATCATGATTGGTAACTTTTTATTAGACTTATTAAATTAGAATTGTGGATATAAAATTGTAGAAGATCTAGATGATATTATCCTCTTCTAACAATACTGGCTATTTCATTTGGGAGACAGATTTCTTCATTTAGTACAAAGACATTGGTTTTATTATTGGCTATATCATTTGCTAACTTGGTGGCCTCAAGCTTATCATGCAGCAGCTCTGAACCTCAGTTTCCTCATGCGCAAATAGCCCTAAATACAACTTGCTTAAAGCAAAGTTGTAGATGTAAATAATCACTTTCTGAAAATTTTGTGAAGTCTGCAAGGTAATATGAAGATGAAATTCCTATTAATAATTCATTTATTCTGCATATAGTCAGCAATATTTGTATATGTTCTTGAAAATAGAAACAGGATTTTGTTAGGTAGAAATTGTTCTTGCTGTTACAAACAAGTTACTGTGTGCTGACACTGTTTTTGAGTAGTCCATGATAGAGAAAGGCAATGAATGGCAATGAATGGTTACAAAATCAGCTATTAATTAATGGCCTTATAATTGCAAAGTGGGAACAAATTTAAAACTCCTTTTAGTTTTTACTCTGTCATGCGATTTCTTAATAATAGGAAAGAATCTGAATGTTCCCAGAATCCTAGGGCAAGTCAAGTTTTCTGATACACACTGAAATTTCAAGTTATTATGAGAAACTTTGGTAGAACCAATCACACCATTTTTGTTTATTCTCAGAAAATTAAAGTGAGATTCTTTTTCAATGGGTATCCACATTTCCTTACTCCAAGCATTCCAGTGTAGCACAAAAGGAGGATTTTCTTACCTTGCATTTTATTAAGAAGGAAAAAAAAAAAATCCCTTGTACTTAAAGCATCTTCTTCCTGTAAACACAATAATTAGCTTGCTATAATGCCAAATAATTTCTAAATATCTAGATAAGATTAAGGAATTTGTTCTGCCAAACTCATGAGTTATTCTTCCCTTTTATTTCATTTTCTACACTTAAAACAAGAGTTTCTTATTACCCACTCAAAAACTTTTGCATTTCTGCCCTAAATTCCAGTAATCCTTGGAATGCTTTGACACCATGTAGTATCTGAATAGAGCAGTCTTACCTATGGTATAAAAATTTTTTACTGTAGAATGATTTTTATTTTTAAAAACAATTTTTTTTTCAAAATCAAGTACCTATCATGTTTTTTTCAGCTTGATTCTGACAAATAACTGATACTGACCATCCATTGTTCTTCGAAAGAAAAATGATTCCCTATTAGACAGACTGCCAAGTTAAAAATATTTTAGAAATCTGTTTAAAGGCTCATTTCCTTTCCTATCTTCTCCACAATGTGTTTAATGTACTTGATTTGGGTAATAACACCCAGCAGTCAGGGAAGACAGAAACAGCTACCTTGATTACTCCCTTGGCATGCTTATGCATGAATGGAGACTTGATGCATGAACAAAAACACTTCAAGGTCACACTCTTGATCTCCCTCCAGTTTTTCTCCCCCCTCTTAAAATTAAACTATGATGCCTCCTCTCTTAACAAAAAAGTAATTGAGATATCAAAACATTATGTTTTCACAAAGCTTAAACCCAAACAGCTATGTATAGATAAAGTTCTGCAGCAGGGCAGTGGTTCTAACATTGGATAAATATACCAACTATCTCAGGCAGCTTCTCTCTTAACAGCTGTTTAATTACTTCTCTTCATTAATTGCAGCTTCAGAAAAACCAAAGAAAACATGCACACACAAAACCCTAAAACCAGCAACCTATTTATTATGGCATGCCTTTGTGTTACTACTTTTCATCATGACACCTATCAGAGAAATATATAAAACAAATGCTTGGACATTACAAATATCCTAGCAATAAATTTGAGTTAATATACACTCTCTGACTATAGTTACTGCAACTGGAAAGACTCATTTCTCTCAGCTATTATTTCTAATGCTGCTAAAGAGATGCATTTGGGGAAACATTTATCAGAAGCACTAAATCAGCATTACAGATATATGCCAAGGGACCAGATGAAGCTATAATTGCAACCAATTTGTTTTTCAGATGAGGTTTTTGTTTTTGTTTTTTTCAGAATTGATGGATAGCCATATTTTTAAAGATAATATGTATCTGTCATGGATTAACTCAAGAGAGTGATACAAATATACTCTAAAGCAGGAAGACATGTTGGTGAGAACAAGTGTATATAATATATATAGGAAAAAAATGAAATAATCAAAAGGTCTAGTTCATGCTTGAGACTTACATAATAGCCCTTCAAAGTGGCATACTGGTACAAGTGCTAGGCTCATACTCAGGAGGCCTGGATAATGAGGATGTGTCTTAAACCAGGACCTCTTAACCTCGTATGATTGACATTTGGGGATGGGTAATTCTTTGTGTGAAGGGCTGTTCTCTGTATTCTAGGATGTTTATCATAGCATATAGAACAGCATAGTGTATAGAATAGCACTGGCTTCTACCCACTAGATGCCAGTAGCAGCCACCCTGAATTGTGACCATCAAAAATATTTTCAGGCAGCCAGATAATCCCTGAGAGAAAATTGCCAGTTGGTAAGAACCATGGGAGTTAAAGAAGGCAAGGGGATAAAAAACTCTTTGGTCCATTTGACATTATATGATAATATCCCATCTAGGAAAATGGTGGATTTTTGTAAGTCACCCATCTATTTCCTGATGACTCCTTTATCTGTAGAATTACCCCAAGCCTCAAATCTCTAAATTAATGCTCTCTTGACTCACAGGAAGTCCAAGTTTTTATTTCCTTTTTGCACATTTCCTGAATAATTTCTTGGAGGGCTGAAATTTCTAAGAGTGCTTAGATAGGCAGAATTCTGACAGACACAAGTCTCCTTGCGGTTCCAGCATCTTTCTGTTCCAGTGTCCATTCTCCCTGACCTTTGTTGCTCAGGGGTTGTTGCTCATGTGATTGCCAATGTTGTCAGAGATATTCTCAGTTTTCAATATTTTCTTCCTCTGGCCATAAATAAAACAAAACAAGAAAAAGTTTTGTTTTCTTTATATGACTAGTCTTTCAAATATTTTCTCATAGCAGGCAGGTTGGACCCCTGGTAGATTCTTTATTCTACGTCCTTCACTTTCTTAGAGGTAATAGGCCTTCAAGGGACAATGTTAAGGAGATAGTGAATCCTAGTCTCATACTCTCCCTGGAAACATTGCTCTTTGCAACACAGGTCCTATTGCTCTCTTGTACACTCTATCAGACTTACTTTTACTTGAATATTTTCCCATAGAGTCCTATGTTCCAAACAAAGCAAGATCTATTATGGGAAATTGATTTCTGTGCCCTAGAACATTCCAAGGCAGTTAAGATGTGGACTGATCAACTTATGAATGGTTAGAAGATGGCTCTGCTAAGGAGCAGAGAAGGAGGCCCCATAGGTTAATGAGGTTTAGCTTCCAATTCCATCTAATAGAATTTTATATCTGATATAGCTTCAAATATTCTGTTATGTATTTTTATTTTATAGCTGGTAACTATTATTTTTTCAATAGTTTTGATGCAAATTATAGATATGGTTATTATCCCCTAATTAATCTATGAGTTTTATAATAAAATTGGTTTTTAGCTTGACACATTTCTAAATTTATCTAACAAAATGTTTGGGTGAAATGTTGAAAAATGTAGACAGTTGTGTAATAGTGTAATATTAACTAAAATTCATGTTTGTCAAAACTGTTCCCTTATTTTGAATGGTTTCATAGTAACTGAGATATTGTGCAAATGGCGGACACAATTCTGATATGCTTGTGGTTCAGTTAGCACAGGATGGAGAAAAGTGAGGACTGCCTTATTAAATAAGAATAATGATAGAGGACTTGTCTGGCACATATTCAACATGTGGTAAAGCATTTGAAATGAAATACACTAGTCCTACATAAGAATGAAGTTCTGATACAGAGGAAAAATTATAGAGAGGCATCTCAGTAAAAATTTAAATTTAGTGTATTAAACACATTTTTATTATTGGACTTTTATTATACATATTGTCATCATTAATTCCACAGAAGACCTTCTTTTATCTTAACCATTTAATCAATTAATACATTTATTGATGCATTATATAATAGATACCTATGACAATGCTACTCAAGCCAAGAATGAGAACAGTACAATATCTTACCATAGGTACTGTTTGGACTTGTCTTTTCACTTAATATTATGTTATTATTATTACCCAATTATTAATAATGTATATAGCTATAGCTCATTTACTTTTACTATTATATAATTTCTTCTGTGTGAAAAAGAGCAGTTTATTTGCTCATTCTCTAGTTGATGAACATGATTGCTATCACTTATTTTTCTTTACTGTTAAGAACACAGGAAGCTGTGAATTCTCCTACACACTCATCCTGGTTGCACATATGTAATATAATAGTTTATTGTAAAGCTGAGGTTCTTTAACTATTTATGGTTGGTTTCTGTATGCATTATGACTTAAGGATTTGATTTTATTCTTTTGTTCCATCTGGAACTAATATACACTGCTGCAACTCCTATGGAAAACAGGATGAAGCTTCCTCAAAAAATTGAGGATAGAATTACCATATGATCCAGCAGTGCCATTTCTGGGTATATAGCCAAAGGAAATGAAAACAAGATCTCAAAGAGATACCTGTACATCTATGTTCTTTACAGCATTATTCACAATGGCCAGGATATGGAAATAACTTAAGTGTTCATCTCTCTCTCTCTCTCTTTATATACACACACACACACACACACACACGTGTGTGTGTGTGTGTGTGTGTGTATTCATCATATACATAGGAATATTATTCAGCTGTAGAAAAGAAGAAAATCTTAACATTTGCACTGACATGGATGTACTTTAAGGGCATTTTACTGCATGGTATCATTTACATATAGAATCTTAAAAAAATAAAAAAACAACAACCAACAACATAAAGGTCAAACTCATAGTAACAGAGTAGAAAAATGATTTTCAGGGGAGTGAGGGAAATAGAGTTTGGTAAGAGGTTATTAACTTTCAGCTATAAGATGAATAATTAGGTGAGAATCTAATGTAAAAGATGGTGACTATAACTGATAACACTGTATTGTGTAATTGAAATTTGCTAAGAGAATAGAAATGAAATGGTCTCACCCCTCCCCCCCAAAAGATGTAAAATCATGGATGTGTAAACTAAATGGGAGGAATCCTATCACAATATATACATACCAAAATAAGATCACTGCATGTACAGTTTAAATATCTCACAAGTTTATATATTAATTATACCTTAATAAAACTGAACAAGTGCATATAACAGAAAAAACCTTATTTGTAAGACTTAAAAGATACAACAGAACAACTAAGAAGGAATATTCTAAAACGTCAATAAAGCTATCTTTGGGTAACTTTTCCCCTCAAATTTCACTTTCTGCAATAAGAATGTAGAAAAATAAATATTGCATACTATTTAAAATGACAATGAGAGAGGATAATGGAAAAAATGGCTTATGTGAACTTTACCTGCTTCCTTTTTGCTCCTACTCCTAGTCCTCCTGCTTCTCTTGAGCTTAGGATCTATTAAGGCTAACATCTAGCCAGAGGCAAGTGAACTCCTTCCTGGCTGGTAGCTTTCTGATCTAGCATCTTCCCCATTAGATAACTGGTATAGAGCTTTCCCCTGAGCTCAGGGTCCTGGGATCAAGACCCACATCGGGCTCTCTGCTCAGCACGAGGCCTGCTTCTCCCTCTCCCAACCCCCTGCTTATGTTCCCTCTCTTGCTGTGTCTCTCTCCGTCAAATAAATAAAATCTTAAAAAAAAGAAAAAAGAAACACACTCCCAGATAACCCTTAGATCAAAGGAAAATTGCAAACTCCCTATAAGAAACAGTACTTAAGCCCATGAGAAATAGTGAAAGCAGTATTCAGAAACATTAATGGCCTTAATTATTAGAGAAGAAAAATATAACAAAATAACTCAGTAATCACCCAAAGAATTCAGAAAAGATAAACAAAATACTTAGGAGGAAACCAGTATGTGGGTGTGGCCATCTTTTGTTTTTCTGTTTCCCTACCTTTCCTGTGAAATCCTTTTTTACCATGTCCTCTTCCTCTATTCACTAAGCTGCTTTAAAATCTACTCCGGGATTGGAGTACAGGGTAGGAGTAGAACTAAGGGGCAAGACAAGTTGTATGATTTTATCTTGTATTGGCTTTGCTGGGAGAGGCAGATGTTCAAAGAGTGGCTTTTTCTCTTGAGGGGCACTCTGTAGGTTATTTCTCGACCTGTCCCTGGGGATATTCCATCTTGGTCAGTCAAGGTGATACCAACTCACATTATGGCTCCTCATGGCCATTCTCAGTTCAAGTCTCTTGACTCCTCCTTTTAAAATACTTCAAATTTGTGTTTCTGACCAGAGACCCCATTCATTTAGCTTCTAGGAAATATATATATATATATATATATATATATATATATATATATATATCTCCACGTCTTGTCAAATTCCTGAAGGGCAGCAATTCTCATTGTTATTGTCTCTTTGCTCTGCCAATAGAGGCAAGTTTCTCTGCTTCAGAGTTTTTATGTGTGAGCCATATCCTAACTCCTGTATTCCCAGATTTCAGCAGATATATATGTCTGGCTCCCTATACCATCATGATAGCTTCCTCATTTGGCCTTAAGCAAAGGGAAAACACTTCTCTCCTTCCAATGAAACACTTGTAATACCCATCATTATTGTCTCTTTAAATTTTTACTACATTCTTAGCCTTCTTATAGATAGTGGATGCAGATGATGGATTAATGTTTATTGAACCAGTTTTTGATACCTCCTTTTTAAATCCTGCATAAGAAAACTGCCACTTTGATTTAGAATGTGAGGGTAGCACCTACTGTTCTTAGAGCTGCAGCCTCGGCCAAAACTGTAAGCAGGAAGAGTCCCATGTGAACAGTATGCAAGGAATTGGAGTAGATTATTTTCAGAAGAACATATTGAAAATTTCAACGAAGTATGAAAAGATGTTCAAACCCATGAGTAATATAATGTGTTGTTATGCTATTCATACTTTTAAAATTTAACAGGTGTGATTAACACTTATAAGGATATCCTCATGTCTTGCTGATAGAATTGTGAATTCTGTATCTCTTCTGAAAAGCAATCTGAAACTTCTATTAAAAATGTTTTAAAAACTTATATCCCTATTGACTAAGCAGTTCTACTTTGGCTTTCTATCTTCTTGTCCTATAACAATGAAACTGCTGATGTGTATATATATTATCATGATAAATGATATGATACAAATTGATGATATATATACCATCAAGGATGTGTATTCCAGCATTGTTCAGGATGGCAAGGATACAAAATAACAATAATTAATAAATAAAAATTAACTAGCAGTAATGGAAAGGCCCTTAATAGAAGAATGAATGGTTGAATAAAATTTACAGTGCATTGTATACCTGAAACTAATGGAACACTGTATGTTATACTGGAATTTAAAAAATTAAAAGAATTCACAATAAATAAATAAATAAATAAAATACTATTCAACTCTTAAGAATAGTAAATTAAAACTATACTAATTCCAGGAAACCTGGCTGGTTCAGTCAGTAGCATGTGTGACTTTTGATCTCAGGGTTGTGAATTTGAGCCCCACGTTGGGTATAGAGATAACTTAATGAAATCTTTGGAAAATATATATATACTAATTCCCTTATTGGTGTTCACCATGGGTAATTATTTAGCAAGAAAAAGCAAGATCCAGAAAAATGTACATAATATGATCACAGTTTTTTAAAAAAAAAGTGTACCTTTATTTTTATTTATTTCATTTTATTTTACTTTTTTAGAGGTGGGGGAGGGGCAGAGGGAGAGAGAGAATCCCAAGTGGGCTCCATGCTCAGCACTGAGTCTGACGTGGGGCTCAATCCCATAACCCTGAGATCATGACCTGAGCCAAAATCAAGAGTCAGACACTCAAACAACTGAGTGACCTAGGTGTCCCAAAATTTGTACCTTTAAATGTATGTTTGCATTTATGTGTGTGTATAGGAAGTACATTATTATGAGAGCACGGAAATAAATATAAAGAATATATGGGTTACTTGGGGTTGTTGGGGAGGGGGATGGCATTAATAGATCAAGGGGATACAAAATTGGAGGAGGCAAATGAGAGAGAAATACACATATCTGAATCACATTTATGAATGTATATAAATTTTATATGTGTATACAATAAATTAAGGCAATAAAAGAAAAATAATAGCACAGATCTTTGAATTTCAATAGGAAAACAGACAACTGAAATCCCAGGAGGAAGTTGAGAGGAAACTTGTCAGCTCATATTCTCATGCAGAAATTGAACTTCCATCATTCTTGTCATTGGAAAAGAATTAATAATATAATAAACTGAGTTCAAGCACAGTCAATATGAAATTTAATCACTAGGCATAATTGAAGATACAAAAATCAAATTATGAAACACATATACTGTTAACTTCAATTTTGAATCTTTCTAAGGCTCAAAACTTTCCAAAATAAATTACCTGTAGCAGAGGATTTGTTTGTTCACAACTATGAAGCCAAAACTAAAAAACAAGAAACAAACTAAAAAAACCACTTGAAATAATCAATTCTTGATGCCTTAGTGTTTTCTTTCTCATGACATCAGCTTTTTGATAACAACATTGCTGGTGATTAGTTGATTTCGGAAGCCTGACCACCCAAACTCAAAGGACATAAAAAACAAACAGGATATTCTTATTTCTATAGACAGAAAGTCTTGCTCTAAATAAGTGGTTCTTAAAGTGTGGTCCAGGTACCCTTGGGGATCCACAAGTGTGTATCTAAAGAGGCACACAAGGTGTGCCTTTAATAATACTACTGAGTTATCATTTGTCCTTTCACCTTCATTTTCTTATAAGAATTTCACAAAGTTTTCCAGAGGGTACAGGATATTTGATATCACAATAAATGAAATTCAGAAGCAGATACTGGAACTTAACTGTTTTCTTTTCTTTTAAATATAGTTTCTTTTCCTTAAGATCATTTATGTTAACTTGTAATGGGTTTACAACAGGTTTAGTATTACATGTAATAATTATTAATAATTTTAGCATTAATATTTAGTGTGATAAATAACTGTCATTAGATATAAATCACATAAGCACAAACACTTTGCGATCTCAATATTTTTTGAGTGTAGAAAGGATCCTGAAACAAAATGTTAGAAAAGTACTACTCAGAAGCCGGTGTGTTAAGATTTCCCCTTTTGCACAAGACTGTCACCATTTTGGAGGGAATGTTTTATGAATGGAAAAAGTGGGAATGCAAAGTATAGTTAGATTTATATGCCATTCACATAATATAAAAGCAGTGAAAAATAGTCAACTTCATTCATTAAAAAAAAAGACATCAAAATAAGACAGCAATGCAATAGACTGCCATTTTTTTTTCAACTATAAGATTGGCACTCTTATACACTATTTTTGGAAATGTAAAGTAGTCTAACTTTTGGGGAAGAATGCCTACCAAAATACAATAGTTTTTGTACTTTAACTGAATTATGCTCCTTTTCTTTATGCCACCTATAAATGTGTTAATGTTTTTTGTTTCTTTTTTTTTAATTCAAGTGTAATTAATATACAGTGTTATATTAGTTTCAGATATATCATAAAATGATTCGGAAATTCTAAACATTTATCAGTACTCATAAAGATAATTGTACACTTTTTAAAAAAAATTTAAAGGTTTTATTTTATTTTTAAATTTTTAAAATTTTTTATTGTGTTAGTCACCATACAGTACATCATTAGTTTTTGATGTAGTGTTCCAAGATTCATTGTTAATATATAACACTAATGCTGCATACAATATGTGCCCTCCTTAATACCCATCACCGGGCCAACCTATCCCCCCACCCACCTCCCCTCTAAAATCCTCAATTTGTTTCTCAGAGTCGAGAGTCGTATGGTTCATCTCCTCCACCGATTTTCCTCCCTTCATTTTTCCCTTCCTTCTCCTAATGTCCTCCATGCTATTTCTTATGTTCCACAAGGAAGTGAAACATATGATAATTGACTTCCTCTGCCTTGACTTATTTCACTCAGCATAATCTCCTCCAGTCCCATCCATGTTGATGCAAAAGTTGGGTATTCATCATTTCTGATGGCTGAGTAATATTCCATTGTATGTATGGACGACATCTTCTTTATCCATTCGTCTGTTGAAGAGCATCTTGGCTCTTCCCACAGTTAGGCTATTGTGGACATTGCTGCTATGAACATTGGGGTGCATATGACCCTTCTTTTCATTACATCTGTATCTTTGGGGTAAATATCCAGTTAGCGCAGTTGCTGGGTGATAGGGTAGCTCTAGTTTTAACTTTTTGAGGAACCTCCACACTGTTTTTCAAAGTGGCTGCACCAACTTGCATTCCCACCAACAGCATAAGAGGGTTCCCCTTTCTCCACAGCCTCTCCAGCATTTGTTGTTTCTTCCCTTGTTAATTTTTACTATTCCAACTGGTGTAAGGTGGTATCTCAATGTAGTTTAATCCCCTTTATGTCACCCATTTTCCCCACCCACCTCCCCTCTGGCAACCAAAAAACCAGAATCTTAAATATAGACAACAAACTGGTGTATTTGTTAATATTGACTCAAGTTTGTAATAATTGTCACAACCATATTCAGTGAAGCACTATTTGTAAACTACTCCCCACAAAAAGGGAAAAATTGAAGTGTTCATAAATAGAAAAACTGTACAATAAGTTATGGAGTATGCATTGAAATACTATGAACACAATTGGTTGTATATTGTAGAATCTGTGTCCAGTGTACAACTATTATGATTATTGTATTTCAGATATTTAAGTAAGTTCTAGAACAGTATGAGTAGTACCTACTACATATATTTTTAGAGAATAAGTATAGGACATCTAGGTGATTTAATCAGCTAAGCGTCTGCGTTTGGTTCAGGTCATGATCCCAGCATCCTGGGATCAAATCCCGCATTGGTCTCCTTGCTCAGCGGGGAGCCTGCTTCTCCCTCTGCCTGCAGCTCCCCCTGCTTGTGTGCTCTCTCACTCTCACTGACAAATAAATAAATAAAATCTTTTAAAAAAAGAATAAGTATATGTACAGATTTTAGTATGTGAATAATGTGTGTACAGGGAGTATGAAGGTAATACTGGCATATATGTGTTTGTATAACTATATTCAAGAAAGATACACAATAATTAATAATGATATCTAGTAGTGATAAAGATGGGATCATGGGGGCTTTTCAATTTTTAGTTCCTGTTTATCTATCTTTTTTGAATTTTTAAAACTCAAAACCATGCATTTAAAAAAATTTTAAAAATCTGTATTTCTCAAAAAATATTAATTTAGTGATTATTTTATTTTAGGAGTTTGTCTTCAGATAGACTCAATTATACTGGACATAAAGAGCTTCTTGAAAGGGCATGAAAGACAACACAGGTGAGTTTTTCCTATGATAAAATTAAATTCCAACCACTAGGCATTTTTAAGCTTGTGCTGAATTCACAGCCAGTACTGTATGCAGAGACTTGAAAATGACCTAATATGGATTCTGTTGATCTGTCAATTTGCCAGTATGAACTCAGGTATTCTTTTTTTTTTTTTTTTCTTAATGAGAGAGAGAGAGCATGAGAAAGCAGAAGTCAGAGGGAGAAGCAGACTCCCTGCTGAGCACTCCCCCTACGTGGGACTTGATACTGGGATTCCAGGATCATGACCTGAGCCAAAGGCAGTTGCTTAACCAACTGAGCCACCTGGGCGACCCCATGAACTCAGGTATTCTTAATGTACGTCTGCAGCAAAAACAGGATAAGGTTGAAGAAATCGGGATTCACAGGAGCTTGGAAAATTAGGTGGAAGAAAAGCCCTAGCAAAAACTTTCCCTGAAGGAGTTAATTAATATTTCATGGTTCTGACAGGACGTATGCCGTGGGATAGAAGTGATAAGCAGGAGTGGGAAATAAAGAAGACAGGAAAAGATGCAGCGACTTCATATCAGCGACAATAACCACATTTTCTCTGTCTAGAAACTAAGGCTTAATGTGTATTGAGAGCTCACCCTAGGCTATGACCAAAAAATTAATAGATATTATAAAATGTCAGTATAATATGATCTAATATTATAGCTGTGAAGCGTATTATATGATATTATGTATATTACTATTGTACAATATCATATATCATTATAACATCTTCAGCATAGAGTGTTACCAAGAGACAAATGTAAATTGATAGTATCAGATTATTACAGTTTTCAATCCACACAAGCTGTTATTACCTCTTCATAACCTTTTCAGGAAAATGTAACTCCTTTTGAGAAAAAGAAAGGAACTGAAAGGTGGAGTACTTTTTCAAGGTCTCATAGCTAAGAAATGGTAGAACCATGTCCCGGGTTTCAAAGTTCTTAAAAATTTTACTACATATTTTATTTTTAGATACCGTATCCTTTTACAGCTTGTACAGAACAGAAATCAGATCCCCTGTTTTATCCACTGAACTTGCACAACAGCTTCAAATTCCATAGTTAACATCCAGTCACATTATAATATTGTTTATCTTATGGTCTCATTTGTTAGGAGCTCTTGGCCATCACCAACAAATATTTACTGAGCACCTGCTGGGTCCAGGGCACGGTGTTACAAACCATGTATATAAATTAAAATGGGAAATAATCTGTGCTTTAAAGAGGCTAACAATGATTCATGAGACAGGAAACATATATAAAATAATTATGGTATCATATGGCATACAAAGACAAGTGCTGAATAAAACACAGTCAGAAAATGATGAAGTTGAAAGAAATGTGACTTTTATCAACCTTTGTGGTCTTACACAACTTGCTTATTTTTTTCCTAGCTTCAGTTTTCTTATCCACAAAATTGGTTTGTTGTGAGAATTTAATCAGAAGGTACATATAAATTACTTAGTGCTTGAGATATAGAGAGCATCAATATTCTCTTCTTTCCCTTCTCAGTTTCTATGCCTTTTTTCCTGAAATCTCAGACTAAATAATATGAAAGGTCTCAGCCTTTAAGAAAAGTACAGAGAAGTAGAAACTCATGGGGAAGAAGTTTGTGACATGGGGAAGGTAAGAAGTGAATATATTTTTAATATCAAATTTATAATAGAATTAACAACATTTAAGAGAATGACTCTATTTATATAAAATTCTATGAACATATTCCATATTAGAGTTTATGCATATTATGTGGGTCTTGAGAATGTTTAAAAAGTAGCATCTCTCTTCTCTACCTTCTTTTATTCTGGCTCTGAACAAAGTGAGAAATTGGAAAACAAAATGAAACAAAACCCAGCAGGACAGATGATGGCCATTAGGATGGCCATTGTTACTGAGAAAGACAGAGTTGAAAAAACTTAGTTCAGTGTAATAGCCAAATAGGCTTGCTCCCTAACCTCTCCTAGAATACAGACTTACCTCACTTCCTCATGGTTGTGCTGCATAAGGCAGAGCAGCCCCCACTGCAAGGGCAGCACCTCTAGTGCTGAGCTTATGTTCTAGCTGAAAAAAAGCAAGAGCCAAGTTTTGTGTTGGTTGGGAAATGCAGAGAGGTGAAGAGGGGAAAGAGCTGGGTTAGGCATACCTTATTCAGTCTTCTTCCAGACTTACCAGTCATATAACTACCTCTACCTCAATGAGTGGGATTGCAAGGGGAGTGAAGGGACAGCAAGAAGACAGTAAGATTTTAGGATATTCTTCTCAACAAACCTCGGGGTGGGGCAGGAAGTAGGTACATTCACACATGTCCTAGAACATCTACCCACGAATACACTCTGAAGACTGCAAGAAGCAAAACCAAGAACCTGTGTGGGAACAACCAGCTAATCTTTTCTGCCAAGGAGCTGATGATCTAGGATGATGAAAGAAAAATCATATAAGCCATAAAGTGAGAATATTAGGTACCAAGTAACTCTCATAAATATAATTTTTCATTCTTGAACCTGTACCAGCCTGTTGGATAGCTTAGTAACCATGGATTTTTGGGTGTTTCTTCAGCGTGGGGGGAGGGCAGGATGTGGTAAAAAAAATTAAAGCACAATATTTAGAGTTCAGCTCAGAATTATTGTAAACTTTTTAGTATCGCTGCTGTTTTTGAAGTTTTAAAAATTAATGTATGACATCCATACAGAAAAGTGCATGAACATAAATATTCAGCTCAATAAATTTCCATGAGGAAAACAACCTTCTAACTCTCACCAAGGTCAAGAAATAATATATGTGGAGGCCTCTTCCTGTCCCCACCCATGCCCCCGATACTTCTACCCTGACTTCTAGCTGAATTTTTTTTTTCCCAATACTGTATTTGTCATAGTTCCTACTATTTCTTCATTTTCATGCTGGATAGTATTCACTGGATGGATATGCCACAGTTATATCATTTCATTCGTAGTTGATGTACTCTGGGGAAATTTCCAAATTGGAGTTATTACAGATAGTTCTGTATGTTCTTGTGCGCATCTGGTTATAGGTGTGTGTACTTGATTTTGTAGATTTCAAACGAGTCATGATAGTGGTTGTGCAAAGTTATTTCACATGCTCAGCACATTTTGTATTACATCTTTTAATTTAATCATTCTATTGTATGTGTAATGGTATTGTAGTATTTAATTGTGGGGTTAATTTGCATTGTTCTAGTGACTAAAACGATTGAGCACATTTTCGAAAGTTTATTCTCCATTGGGTGTCATCTTTTCTACGTTGATGGTTGAGCTCCCTTGTCCATCTAACCCACCTCCAGCTGTGTGCACTTTCTACTTGATTATACAAAGAACATGCAAAGATTGGGTATGAGCCCTCTCTCAGTCATATTTCTTCTTTTACTCTGATACTTATTTTCTTTCATTCTAATTGCAGCTTTAATAAATTCCTTCATTTTAATATAGTTTATTTTCCTTTATTACTAATGAATCTTTATGGTTAATGATTTTTTATACCATGCTTAAGAAATATTTCACTATAAATCTGCACTGCACACAATTTCTTGTGGATTCAATGGATCCAACACCATTTATTATAAAGGTAGTTTTTTTCCCAAGAGAAATGAAAACTTATGTTCATGCAAAACCATGCATGTGAATGTTTATATGAGCTTTATCCATAATCTCCCAAAACTGGAAACAACCCAATTGCCTTTCAAGAGATAATAAAAAAGACTGTGGCTCATACCTGCAATATGAAACTACTCATCAATAAAAGTAATGAATTATTGATAGATACAGCAACATTGGATTAATCTCAAATCCATTTTGCTAAAAGAAAGCCAAACACAAAAGGCAACATTACTGTATGGTTCTATTTATATGATATTCTGGCATATACATTATCAGTTGCATTATAAAGGAAAAACTATAGGCATAAAAATGTGTTGGTGGTTACCAGGGGATAGAGACAGCATGAGGAAATATTTTGGGGGTGATGAAACTGTTTTATGGTTGTGATGGCGTGTATACAACTCTATACCCCTGTCTAATGCACAAAGAGTTGAATTTATTGTTTGTAAATTTTTTAATTTCTAAAATCCAAAATTTATTTTAAAAATCTCAAATAAAAAGAAAATTTATTTTCCCCACTGCTCTATGGTGCCACAAAAATTAGTTTGCACTGGTATATGGTGCTGTGCCCCAGATAGAGAGTACACGGTGTGGAAGCCAAAGACTGGAAGCAGGAGTGGCTTCACTTATTTTCACTCACAATGACTCAGAGAACTTGGTTATCTCATTTCCATAAAGTCTAGTCTCTGCAGAGATAAAATGTTCTGTTTCCTAAAGGGGACATATCCAACCTGTGGACACATTAATAGTACTATTTAACTATAAAGCTGCCTAAAATCCTCTTATATACAGGGCTCAGCAAGCAACTTGGCCTGGGTAATCAATCTGATCATCAGGAGGAGGTAGGACCCTATTACTCAATGGGAGGAGGAATTTGGATCTGGAATTTACTTGAGCATCTCTTGATATTTCCTTGCTCAACTGTGCTGGTAAATAGACAAGTACAACCCTCCTGGTCTGAGAAAGGCCATGGTGATCAAGAGTCCCTACACATAAGGGTAAGGATCTGGGCCAGATCACCTGATAAACCACTAAGACCAGAATTTGAAGGTGAAAGGAACACAGAATGGATGGGAAAATAAGGATAGGTAGATTATCAGCTGCAGCCTAAAAACCAGCTGCAGTGGCCAGGACTAAAATTGGTCTGTGTAGACTTCTTCCTCTTAAGTATCTTCCAGAAAAGGAGATGCACTGGCGTCCGGAGTAGCTTCTCTCTGAATGTATATGAAATAAGAGATCATAGGGATGCAAGGAGTGACCTGTGATGAGCACAGATGTGGCCCAGCCAGATCCTGCTAACTGTAAGACTTTTGTCAGCAAATGGACTTCAGATTGGAACCTTTTAAGCTATAGGGATCCATTTTTCCCAAGATCAAGATCAAGGTGGTCTACATCCAATAACTGATCCAGGTGAGAGTAGAAAGTCCTAGTCCTTTCAGCAAAAAATGGGGCAACTGTCTTGGGCCACTTAAGCTTTAGAGCTCTCTATGAGCTGGTACTACTGGCAGCCTTACTTAATCTGCTTCTTTCCCTTTTCTTCCATGGTTCTTGGTCTCAAGGCTACTTCTAATAAACTTCCTGCATGCTATACTCTGTCTCTAAGAATCTGCTGCCTATAAACCCTAATCTACAACACATGGCAACTACCTCAAAGCCTCTACAGAACTCTTGAGCATCTGTTATGCACTAGACAGCAAATCTTTTTTCAGCCCAACCCCATCAGGCTGTAAAGTTCACTCTATTCCCAAGATGTCATCCTGAGACCCTCAGAAGAAGATGGGAGCTATTGGTTTTACTTTGTACGGACCCTCAGTAAGGTCCTCTTTTCTTCTCTAAAGTGTGATGTGAAATCATATAGTGAGTTTTTATTCATAAAATGCCTAAATTATTATAATGGAGATTATGTCTTCTCTAAGACTTCCCCTATGAAGAAATCTATGTATACCATTAGTAAGTTACCTTATACCTTTTTCTTACTGCAAATAAGTCAGGTGCTTTATAGGTTTCTGAAACCTTGCTTACATCTCAGGAAAAATAACTTTAGTGGCTTTGAAACTGATTCTAAAAAGTTCAAATTATGTGAATTTATTCCTTTCATGTTTTATGTTCAGGCTGGAATTGGCTAGTTTATTCATAATAGAGGTAATATAAACATCTCTTTTCAAAATGGTGGTATTTACTGTCTCTTCTCATCTCAAGTTGCCTGATATTGTGGATTAAGAGGAGTTTTGCTGTATTCCATTCCTATCTTATTCAACTTATCACTGAATTTATTGGGACTGTTTCTAGATTTATGCATACTTCATCTTTTTTTTTTTTTAAATTAGACGCATTCAGAACTCAAGTTTGATTTTTACATTAGCAGGAATATAGCTTAGTATGTTAATAGGCTGTAAACCTTGAAGAGAAATGAGTAATACAAAACAAGTTTAAAAAGCATTTTACACCAATTAAAATGGCTAACATGGGTTGGGGGGGAAGCCCTGACAATACCAAATTCTGGTAAGAATGTGGAGCAATGGAAACTCATTCATTGCTGGTGGGAATGCAAAATGGTACAGCCATTTTGAAGAACAGTTTGTGTTCCTTACATAGTTAAAGTCATCTTACCATATGGTCTAGGAGTCACATTCCTAGGTATTTACCCAAATAAACTGAAAATTTAGTTACACCCAACAGTTTATACACAAATGTTTATAGCAGCTTTATTCATAATTGTACCACATTAGAAACAACCAAGTTGTCCTTCAAAAGGTGAATGGATAAACAAACTATGGTACATCTACATATGAAGTTTTATTCAGTGATAAAAAGAAATACTCTGTTACGCCACAAAAAGATATGTAGGAACCTTGAATGCATTTTGCTTAGTGAAAGAAACCAGTCTGGAAAGGCTACATACTGTACAAGTCTAAGTATCAGAATTCTATAAATTCAATTTTTTTTTACATTCAGTTTCTACCTCAATTTTTAGGTAAAATATCCTTGATTTGATTGGAAAGTCTTATAGATCTGGTGTAGGGACAAGAAGAGTTTTAACTTATAGGAATTGCTGTGGGTGGCAGGGAAAGAAAAGGGACTATTGGTTAAGTGGAATATAAAAACAGAAGTTCTAAGATAGGCATGCCAAATGGAGCAGGAAGCATCAGTCAAGCCAACATTGAGAAGAAGTCAGTGTGAAACTGGCAATATTATAATTATTTAGAATAGAAGTGTCGGATTTGAGAAATACACAACATTCCTCTATCAAGACAAGGAGATATCTTTTAATCGAGTTAGGGGGCTAAGAATATATGTATAAAGATACATAAGGAAATCCTCAGTTGTAGACTAATTAATGACAATTTTATGACTTCAGGTTTTAAGAAAAGGATGGGTTTGCTCTAGAGAATTGTATCATGGAGAGAGGTGAATAGAGAGAAAAGGGCTTTGTATCTTAAAGCACTGCTTGCCTAATTTTTTTTTTCTTTTCCCAAACCATACTTCAACTTCAGAGAAAAGTAAATATACACTCATGGAGCTTGGGGGCAGAATCCAAGAAGCTATCAATGTGAGAAAAATATTTGAAGTCTTCTCTTTCATTTTAATAATTCATTTGATTTTTTCAGTCTATAATATATTTCTCATTGTCTTAGTGTAAGAAAACTGTGCCACAGTGGTCAGTATTGAGTAAAATAGACACTCTGGAAAGATGTGTCCAGTTTGCCCTGCAGTTTCATACACTCTTTTAGACCGTGGCTCTAGGCTATGAACACCACAATTTGAGAATAGTTTGCCTAAAATCCAGTTGCACTATACTCCAGAATCTCTGTGAGGTGAAGGACACTTGTGGTTCCAGTGCTTATTAGCTCTTTAATCTTCCACAATAACACTACTTCTCATCTGTAAAGTGCTAAAACCTACCATCAAATTCTTTTGCAAGGCTGACTATAAGACCAGGCCTAAGTCACTTTAACTCTGTGGGGAGGCTGAATCTGAGAGTTATAAGATCCTAGCTTTCTTATTTTAAAATTAAGACTCTCTTGACTCTTATTAGTTCATGGAGATCCAATTTTAAAGTTATTTTCTATGGATAAGTCAAAGTGACATTTCCTAGTAGAAAAAACTTTAGAAAACTAGTATTAAGACTTGAATTTTATTCCTAGGTCTATCATTTAATAACTACATAACCTTGGACCAATAACAATGTTTCTGAGAGCCAGTTTCTCATCTGCAAGTCAGAGATATCTCCTGTCTTATTCACTCACAGGGAACTTGGGAAGGTGAAATGAAATAATGGGTAAAGAAGTGCTTTTCCAAAACTCATTCCACCATGCAACATTGCCCTAAATCCCCTGTTTTATTATTTTTAAAGGCAATTTTGTAAAATTGCTTTCTGGAATCCTTGTATTCATAAATTGCCTTATGACTAGTTAGATACCAGAGGCCTCTCTCTCCTTAGGAAAAGAATTCTGATTGCTTACTATTTCCTCCTTTTTTCTTGTTTTCATAGTTTGTGCTTTGCAGCAATGCTGCTGGCTAAGAAGATAAGATATAGGACCAACTCTTAATTTTCCAAATGTTGCAGAAATGGTAACATATAATAAGCAGTAAGGCAGAGAGTCTAAAATCACATTATGTTTGGCTTTAAAACTTCATTCATACTTGTACGTGAATGAAGATATCACTTCTATACTGGGAATTCTCTAAAACAATAAAGAAAAATCATAATGAACTTGTTATCCACATTCCTATTGCTATATTTCTTAGTTTTTTCCTCTGTCCCTTGTATTGAAACAATAAATGATTTCTGCCATCTATTTGACTGATACAAATAATTTCACTAAGATAGAGTTGTCTTCTTTAGCTTTTTGGGTTTTTTACTCCTAACACAGAGGTAATAACTATTTTTAATGTTATCTGTTGAATTGATTGTTTTATTAAAATAAATGTTCTATTACACTGAACAAGTTATGTAAGTAGCAGTATAAGTAACTAATAAATATTTGAAAGCAAGATCTATGGATAATTCATGATTTTTGAGTAATCCATAATTCACTCACACACAATAAAAACTTTTTTTATTAACTGATCTTAAGAAGATCAGTTATATATTAAAAAACAGAGGTTATACAGAAATCCTTTAAGAATTAGAAGTTAGAGTTTTCATTAACTTTCATCTTTATGTATAATGAGGTAATCTTTTTATTTAAACACATATTCATGCCACTACTTCTCACTACTGTTATTACTAAGTAATAAGGAAAGGTTATATAATGCATCTGTATGGAAACTTTTTTTAAAATAAGATCTATTCATTTGTTTTAGAGAGAGTGTGTGTGAGTGGGGGGAGGGGCAGAGGGAGAGAAATACTTAAGTAGACTCCTTGTGTAGCATGGAGCCTGATGTGGGGCTCAGTCCCATGACCCATGAGATCATGAACTGAGCCAAAACCAAGAATAGGAAACTCAACTGATTGAGTCACCCAGGTGACCCAGAATCTGTTTTTAATCTTTTATTACAAAGCAGAATTTCGTGTAGTGGGTATTAATTTTCAATGGAAAACATATTTCATAACTTTCCATATGAAAATTTTTAATTACTGGTGTATTAAGAAGAAATATTTGTTTATTTGGCTTGCCTATAAGATGATTCTTTCCTAAATTTCTATTCTACTCTGACATCAAACTATATTATACTAAAGCTTCTTAAAGGGTCAGCTCTGATGTAAGAATTAGTGCCAGTTCTATATCAATTTCGTAAGTTAATTTTTGAGTATTAGGATTATATTCTGCAATTTCTAATACTTTGTGTTATTTTTTTCTGAAAGGCCTTCATGTGAAACCCAAAGATTAAAACCTTATTTGATATATAGTACTCTTTCAACATCCCCTTTCATCAGAACTGGGCTTTCCAAACCAAAATGAGAAGACGGTTGATATTGAATCCCTTTTCCCTGAGTATAATTCACACAACTGTAACCTCACTGTATTAGTTATCAGTTGCTTTGTAACAAAATACCAGTCAAAATGATACTCTTTTCCTTGAGTACTTAACAACTTAATGCAAAAAACATGGCTCATCTTATGTAAGTCAGGAAATTGGGAGCAGCTTTATGAATGGTTCTGATTTGGGATCTGTGGTAGGTAGAATTCTAAGACGGCCCTCACGATTCCTGCACCCTTGTATTCACACCTGTATACGATCCCTTTTGAATCAACAGAATGTGGCAAAAGTGAAGGGAATTTGAAGATGTAATTAAAGTTTCTAATTTGTTGACTTTAAGTTCCTTAGGTGGAGATTATCCTAGATGGGCATAACTATTTAGGTGAACCAAAAGAGGATCCAGAGGTCAGAGAGGCTTTTTTTCTGGACTTGAAGGAGAAAGTCACTAAGAATTCTATAGATGCAAAGAAATTAATTCTGCCAACCAGTAGCTTGGAAGAGTATCCTGAGCTCTAGAAAGAAATTCAGTTTAGCTTAATTCATTTGGGGAAACCCTTAGCAGAAGACCCTCCTAAGCTGTGCCTGGGCTTGGATACATGGCTTAGATCTAGTTGGGCTGCATCACAGAAACTGAGATAAGGAACACATTGTTTTAAGTCACTTAAGTGTGTGGAATTTGGTACATAGCAAGAGGAAACTGATAGAGGGTTTTAGTTGAAGTTGTAGGAAAACATCAGCTGGGGATGAAGAGATCTGAAGTCTTGACAAGAGTTGATGGAGTCTCTTTCAAAGTGGCCCATTGGCATGGCTGGTGGCAGAAGGCCTCAGAGACCTCTGCCAGATAAACCTCTCCACTGGGCTGCTTGAGTGTCCTTAGGACCTTTAGGACCTGAGAGCTCGCTTCCACCTTCCCAGAACTCATCTGCTACCACTGGTTTCTTTGAGAATGGGTAAACAGAGAGAGACAAAAAGAGAGAGGCAGAGAGAGAGAGACAGAGACAGAGACAGATAAGCGGACATAGAGACAGATTCAGAGAAACATGGAGAGATAGGCACACACAGACAGAGATAAAGACAGAGAGAGATGGGGAGATAGAGATTGAATATACACAAGATAGAAGCTGAAATCTTTTTATAACCTGATCTTGGAAGTGATCCCCTTCCTTTGCAGTTCTTTTTGCTGGAAGTGAATAACCAAACTTATCCCACACTAAAAAGGGGGGAACTAAGCTCCAATTCTCAAGGGAAGGAGTATCAAAGAATTTTTTGACATATCTTTAAAAGCCATCAAACTCATATTTAGCTTTTTGGCTCCTTGGGTTTATATTGGTGTTATATGCCATCGTATATGCAGTATATTGGTTATACCGCCATTTTAGCAGTATATTTTGATTTCTAAAATTAGTAAGGTTGAGGTCCAGCAAAAAGAAAGTTTTCATAATCAGAGACTTTGTTCCCTATTCATTTTAAAGTTATGGTTTCTGCATATTCATATGACATGGCAACTTTTTTCTTTCTTCCTTGTATTTTCTTTAGATTAACTTGGCCCAAGTAGGTTATCATAAAGTGATGTTCCCATTTCAAGTGACTCACTTGACAGAGAAGTCAGTTTCACCTTCCAATGAGATTGCGGATTGATCAGGGCTTCAAGGGGTAGATAGAGTTAGGAATCAGAGTTATTTCATAATTTTTCTAGCAGTAGGAATCAAAATCTTATATTTAAAAAAAAGTTGTGTTATACATAAATTGGTGACTAAACTTTACTATGTCTGTCGGTTTTCACAGAGGGGGAATCTATACACATTAAAATATATTATAAAAATATTTATTGGGTAAAAATAAAGCATAGTACCCAAATGAAGAATTTGCTAGTTTAATTTTTCTAAACCATGTTTTCATATTACAATATTTTCTGACCCTCAGAGTTCAAGGAATGTGATATTAAAAAAAAAAAAAGACTTTTTTTTTTCTCCCATCAGTGAAGAACTTTATCTCTGGAATATAAAACAGTCTCATTTCAAAGCCAAATGTTGGAATTTGGGAATGCCTATTCATCTTCGAATACTAGTTTGTTTTCCTTATATGCATTCAGAAAATAATTTAGTACCTAATATTTAATAAGTCCCTACTCTAGTTAAGGCTGTGTAAAAGGTACTGGTGATAATTATATGATATACATAGTTACTTCCTTCAAGAACAACTTGATCTACTTATATGAAAACCAGGGAAAGGTTGGTGCAGGGAATTAGCACTTGACATGAGTCTCAGAAGCAGAGAAAATATAAGTAAATCAGTGCTGGAAGAGCATTCGGGCAGAAGGAAAACAATGCACAAGTTGAGGAGGAAGAAGAAAGGAAGAAATTCAGAAGTTGTCAGGGGAAACTAAGGACATGTAACTGAAGAGCCAGTTAAATATTAGCTCAGAGTAAGTTCTCCAGGTATCACAAAAAAGTATTTTTTTCTTTTGTTTTGATAATGCTTATTTTGAAAGTCAAAGAAATAGCATAATGTCCTCACTTTTCAATAGAGCCTGGTTACTGTGCTATTTTATGAGGAAGGGCTAGTTCACAGCCTGATAACATATTAATAGAGAGCCAAATAAAATAGAAACTACTGACTGCATACCAAATTGAATAAGAGTTGTTGATATTCAGTTTAGATAAATATCTTCACTATGCTGTAAACATCTTTCTTGGATAGCCTAATACACTTATTACTGTTAAGCTCAGATGCTTGCTTGATGGTCACACTTGTCTGTCATTTCTCTGAACTACTTGGATTTTATTCATTTACTCACCCAACAATTACTTAGCCAGTGTTTATGAAATGCTGGGCTCTGTTCTTTGCTCTGTAGATATAGCAGTGACTAAAACAAAGCTCTTAACCTCATGGTGCTTAAAATCTAGTGGAGACAAGAGACAAAAACAAATAAATATATCATACATATTTATATGCATATACACACATTTTCCAAGGAATAAGTTAAGCATTTAAAAGGAGGGGATAGAATGGTTGGTTAAGTCAGATATTATTTTTTTTAAGATACTATTTTATATACAGGTGTCAAGGAAGTCCTCATGATGAAGGTGGCGTTTGGTCAGAATCCTGAGTTAAGAAATCAAAGTATAAAGAAAAGCAAGTTCAAAACCTCTGATGTAAGAAGATACTTGGCCTAGTAGAGAAATAACAAGCTAGTGGGGCTGAGTGAAGTAAGTCTCAGCTAAGAGAAATAGAAAAAGAAGTCAGGGAGGTCATGCCTGGGTGGCTCAGTCAGTTAAGAGTCTAGCTCTTGGTTTCAGCTCACCCCATGATCTCAGGGGTCATGATCTCAGGGTCATGAGATCGAGCCCCGCATTCAGCGCAGAGTGTGTGTGAGAGTCTCTCCCTCTTCTTCTGCCCCTTCCCTGCTCGCCCCCTTTCAAAATAAATAAATACATAAAATTTAAAAAAAAAAAAAAAAGGAAAAGAAAAGAACAGAAAAGAAAAAAAGAAAGAAAAAAGAAGTTAGGAAGGTAATGATGGCCAGATATCCAAGGGCCTTGTTTGTAGGACACTGCAATGAATTGGGTATTTACTTTGAGAGAGAGGGAAACCCACTAAAGGTTTTTGGGCAGAGGAGTGACATAATACATCATTTTAAAAGAATCACCTACATATTCTGTCTGCTTTGTTGAGACTAAGACACAAAGGACAAAGCTAGAAGTCTAATTAAGAAGCAGGCACTTGGTTATGCTTAGCTTGGCTTAAGGTGGTAGATGTGGATGTTCGGGTCATTTGGATTCTGGGAATATTGTAATAGTAGAAGGGGGCAAGTTCAGGCTGGAAATACAGATTTGGGAGTTGCCACTGTATAGATGGTGTTTTATGGCACAAATATGCAATGTGACACCTAGTGAATAAATGTGGGTAGCAAAAAAAGAAGTCTAGGACTGGATTGTTTTTGGCCTTCACCATAATCAATGCCTTTAGGAATATCTAAAGGTAAGTTTCCTTTCTTTTTGAACTTTAGAGCACCCGGAGTACCAGTAGGCAGAAGTAATAACAATGTTTTAATGAGTTTCATTAAATCAGGAAACTTCAGTAGTCTTCAACCTTTTCAACTTCTTGATAAGATAATGTGCTAGACGGTTTGCTATTTAGCATCATACCACACCCTCACAGAACTGCATTTCTCACAATCACCTTCCCTGAATAAAGAGTCTACCAGTTAGAAGCACTCAGTTGAGGCAGAAGGGAAGGAAAAGCAATGATTCTGGAGGCATTAGGTTAAACTCTTAGGGGAACAATTGACTTAATTAAGGTTTGCAGCACTTTCAGGGGGTCTTCTCAAATCACTGCTTTAGTGCAGTAGGCACTGATTAAGTTGTTTGTTTAATTTCAATTCCATATATTGTAAATTTGCTATAAAGTTAGTTGAACTGGTAAAAGTTCCTAAAACTAATTCATAATATGATATAGTACTTTTCATAAGCAAAAAAATCACTCAAACTTGGCTATCAAACTAGGCTATCAAAACACAAGTTGTGTATTTTTATCATAGTCATGAGAGGAAAAGAGCTGGAAATAAATACGGCAAATTTAAAACTTTTTGTGTGTCTATATAATTTTTGAATTTATTTTTATACTGGAAAAACTAGTATATTTTGTTTTAAATAAATTTTATTTTAAAATAAATATTTATAAGAAAAATATCCAAGATATCATTTTGAAAACCTATTTTTACTAGATAAAATAACTTTTAAGAAACATACTTGCAAATAAAAATAGGTATGTTTAAGGCAGATGAGGGTATTTTTATTTCTACTCTACATTATTTAGAATGCCTTTTAAAATATATAATTTACATCATTAATTTGTATTCTCTTCTTGAAGAAATAATCTACTAAGGAAATTTACATCCCTCTTGAACCTCACTTATGAAAAATGAACAAAATCTGAAGAGTGAGATTTTGCCGAAAGGTGAAATGATTGCGATAAAGACAAAGTAAGGTCAGGATGAAATCTAAAGTATGGTTCTCCCACCTCACACACCTATCTCATTAATGTACCAAATTCTTAGAAGCAGTGAGTACTGAAGGGGGCCTGGCTGTCCCACTACGGACAGAGAATTATGCTGTTTCTATTAGCATTCATCACACCTACTCTAAATTGACATCTCTTTGAGATCTTTACTAAAAGAAACGGACTTTTAAGGCCTCTTTTGACATATTAGTTTATAAAGTGATGAAATGTAAGCCTCTATTGTTCATCTCCCTTATAAAAGTAAACAAAGGGGGGACGCCTGGGTGGCTCAGTTGGTTGAGCGGCTGCCTTCGGCTCGGGTCATGATCCCGTCGTCCTGGGATCGAATCCCGCATCCGGCTCCTTGCTTGGCAGGGAACCTGCTTCTCCCTCTGCCTCTGCCTGCCTCTCGGCCTACTTGTGGGGTCTCTCTCTCTCTGACAAATAAATAAATAAAATTAAAAAAGTAAACAAAGGGAATAGACATAAAATCTGCTCTTGAAGGTAGATTCTGAACATCATCTATATCTCATCCCTAAATATAGCCTTTCTCAGGAAAGGAGCTCAAAGACTCTTTCAAACACTCCTTGGATATTTGCATGTAGTATTTCAGGCTAATTTAGTAAGAGCAGGTACTTGTTTCCATCACTACCATGAAACATTTTTTATCAGCCCCTCAATGAGAACACTGAACAGTAGTGTGGGAGTCTGTGAGACTTAGGATTAAAAGCAAGCCTCCCAGTCACCATAGGAATACTGTGATCCGTGTGGTATCTAAATCTCAGTTCCTTCATTTATAAAATGGTGTTGAAATACTTCTTTATAGAGTTGTTGAGATGATTAGAAATCATACATACAAAGAAAGCTACAGTGTCTAGGACATTTAGGTGCTTGGTGAATCACTGGTGTTTTTCTTCTAGCTATTATTTTAATAGTTTATAGGAGGCAGATGCAATGCTCAGTGATGAAATTGCCTTCTGAGAAAGGTGGCTTGTTAACTAATTCATTTGGAATTGTCAAAAGACTATGGACCCCAGGAAACAAACTGAGGGTTTCAGAAGGGAGAGGGGCTGGGGGAGGGGGTACCAGGGTGATGGGTATTAAGGAAGGCACATGTTGTGATGAGCACTGGGTGTTATACTTAACTATTGTATCATTGAACACTACATCAAAAACTAATGATGTATTATACAGTGGCTAACTGAATGTGATAAAAAAATAATAAATAAACATCTAACATTACCAAGTGAAAAAAAAAGAGGAAATTAAGCAAGTCAAGTAGGTTGGGTAAAGATACAATGATCTACCAAATTCTCAGTATAAAACTACTTATTGGTGTGGTGGTACGAAGAGTTTCTAATCTAGAAACAAAAGAGGTGGGAGTGTGGCAATAAAATATGTAAAGTTATTCCTTCTTTGTGGGCCACAATTAGAATACCATCCCAGACTTCTCTTGACTACATCCTTTGTACTCAACTGCCTATTGAGTATCTTCATTTGAATGTGGTATACATTCCTCAAACTCAACAAACTGGTGTAATGCTCTACCCTTAAAAATTTTCTTCTCCTGCATTCTCTATCTCGTTTTATAACAGTACCTACTCAGTAATTCAGACAAAAAGTAAGGAAGTCATTTATCTTCATTCTTACCCCTCTGTTACCCCATCAGCCATTACATCCAGAGACAATTACCTTCTAAATATTTATTAAGTCTACCTAAGTCTTTCTGATTCTTCTAATACCACTGAATTTAACTCACCAACATCTTTTACCTGAACTACAACAATAATAATATCTTAATAGTTCTTTCTCTCATCTTACTCCAAAATATTTTTTAAAAAATATTTCAGTTACAGTGTTTTTCTTCTTCTCCCCAAATCCATTTGATTATGTGCCTCTCCCATTTCCAAGTCTTCCATGGTTTCTAACACTTCTGTGTAAAATCTAAAATCTCAGAACAGCCTTAAAAGGACCTGCCTATTAAGCCTACTTTTCCACTTTGTGAACCAGTTCTCCCACCTTTATTAAACTCAGAAGCTTTAACATACTATTTTTTATGCCTGAATCCTCACTCCTTTCAGTTGTCTAGCTAATTCACACTTATCTTTCAGAGGTCAGCAAAACTGTTACATTCTTACTGTTAAAGCAATTAAACAAGGAGGCCATTAGACTAAGGTGGCACTAATGGCTTGACACCTAAGTAAGCAAACCAAAACCTAAGCCAGAGTAAATTCCTTCAAATGCTTCAAGGTTAAGAAATCTAAACCAATCACAAATGGCAAAATAGGTTTTCCCATATCAGCCTTTTAAGTGGTAACCAGTCAAATGATGTCCTTGCTTTGTTTCTACATCTTCTCTATAAAAACCTTTTCCCTAGCTCCTATTGGCAGAGTGTTCCTAACCACTTTCAGTTTGGTACTGCCCAATTGGAATTAATGTTTGCTCAAATAAGCTTTTGAAAAATTTTAATGTGCATCAGTTTACTTTTTAATGTCTCCAAAGCCTTCTCTGACCCTGCAGGCAGGAATAGACTCCCCTGTAATATGCTGTCATAATTACATATTACTTTTGTAGCATTTATCACAATAACAATAATTCTTCCCTTAATTATTTATTTGCAATAGCCATCCAGTTAGACTATAGGCTTCTTGGTAGCAGTCAAATTTTTAGTCCTTGGTCTCTAGATGACGCATTATCTGTTGATGGTAAACTTAAATAATACTTGACAAATGCGTAAATACAAACCATGAAAGGTGCAGGAAAGAACCTAGTTTTGCATCTCAGGACACAGTTGAGTCTAAGGAATAATTCTAGCCCTGCAGGTAAGCCCTTAAATATTATTTTGGCAAGCTTATTTAACACTGAAGATTTCTTTTCTTATGCTTCTTATTGAGTATGGAATCAGAAGAAATTACATTACTTTATAGCTGAGACGTTGGGCTTGTCACTGGGTGTAAAATTAAGGACAAGGTTTAGCTGCATATAACAAACAATTTTAGGAACAGTGGTTTAAGCAACACAGCTATTGTGTTATTCCCTCAAAGGAAGAAATTCAGATGTAGGCAGCCTGATGTCTCAGGATGTCAGGGTTGATTTTTTTTTTTTTTTTTTTGGCTTTTATCTGCTCAAGATAGCTGTGGAGCTCTGGCCTATACATCGGCAGGGAGGAAGGGGGGAAATGTGCCAAGAGCAAAGTGGATACATGTGGTATTTATAGTGCTTTTCTAGAAATTCCTCCCAATAAATTCACTTACACCTTTTTGTCCATAAGTATCATTACATGACTACCTATGTCAGCACAGGAATCTGAGAAATGCTTTATAGGTGGAAACTGCCAAAAACCAACAAAATCAGTATTCTGTTAAATACGAAGAAAAGTCTAGTTACTAGAGATGTTACTGGCAGATTCTGTCTAACTTGAAAACATCAAGTTTGAGTTCATCAGAAATCAGAGGATAAAAATATAGACTTTTCAAGGTGATTATTAACATTAGTGAAGATAAAGTATATTAAAAGCGCATTATTGAGCTCTCTGTAAATGATGGGTACAAAATAACAGCCTCAATATCCAAATACTGTGAAATATAAGGTAACGTCAGCTAACAGATGTTTATGGGTTTGCTTAGAACTCAAATCCATTGGCATGTGTTATCCAAAATTGAAACAATCTTCACTATCAAAATGGAATCTAATATTTAACTCTAGATATTGTATTGATTTTTGTGTTCTGTGTATAGACAGGTATGTTTCTAGTACAACTTAAGGTGGAGGTTAGTTGCTGGAAAATTAATGACCTCAGACTTCTGAAATTCTGAGGGAATTATGTGAAATCATAGAGATAGGAATTCATTTGATTTAAATTTGATTATGTAATTCTATCTAATTAGTACATGCTAATTACCATCTATCTCAAATTCTCTGGAGCATAGTAGAAGAAGAGACTCTTCCTTGCCCTTAAAGAACTAAAAATCTTTCTACAAGTAGAGTCAACTGGAAAATAACAGTTTCTTATGAATCTTGTGTATGGGGGTGTATGTGTGCCTATGCAGTATATTCTGTGGCAGGCCCAAGACAGGGTAGGCTTCTATCTTTGGACAATGAGAATCCATAAATCTCATCAGAGAAGAAAGGTAAGATATTATATTTTCTCTCTTCTATGTTCATTGCAAAACTTTGTAAATCTTGGAATCCTCACTTTCTGGCTTGAAAACCCCATGAAGCAGAGAAATCAGTTACTACTTGTTCTTGGATCTTCGATGTGAAATATGCCCTTAATCTGTGTTTTACAGACTTTTTAATTAAAATGTTCCATGACTTTAATCTTATGCCAAAGTTTTGTGGAGATTTATTTTTCTCATAAAATTTGGATTATTTTTCTGTCAGTCAAATAATATAGTATGTTTTTATTCAGTAGTTTGCCTCGTTATATCTCACGTCTCTAGCCTTTATCCTACTTTTCACATTTATCTTTCTCCCTTATCCTTCTTTTCTAAGTTACTGGAGGATAATGATTTTGACATTTCTGAAAGGAAGTGATAAAATTATTTTTATGGGTTTTTTTTCCTAATGAACTCCATCTCACAAGTTAAAGAAAAATGTCCATAGAATTATTAACTTCATTATGTTCTTGATAGATTTTTTTTAGGAGATATTGGGTAGAATGCTAAGAAATTTTAGATGATTACCAAGGGCAGATTTATCATTTTTGACTGTCTCCCTCTTCCATGGTGTAATTCCACCAAAATGTCTGAATGTGCCTTTTAATTTAAAGAAAGTGTTCAGCCCTTTGATTCACAAGTTTGCACTCAACTAAAGGACATCTCAGGGTGTCCTCTGTGTGCTGGTTATAATGGCTTAATGGAGCTACACATGGCTTAGCAGAAGTCAAAGCTTCTGAGGAAGAGAAGTAGAAAGGACTACTTTGCTAAACACAAATACAATACTGACACTGACAACTGACAACACAACACAGTATCAGTATTGGAAATACTATTTAGAATTGGAAGTACAGTCCCTATTCCATACACTGTGCCTTAACTACTCAGTAATGGCCCAAATAGTGTGTGTGAATGTTCTCTGCTATACCTGGCAAAGACTCCATCCTTGAGGTGTTGCTATTCTATAGGAGAATAGAGGCTTAGGACTATGTTGGAAAAATTGGGGCATTGGTATTAAAGAAAGAGATGTAGCTGAGTCAAAAGAAAAGAGCAATTTAAAACAAGCAAAGAAGCAAAGAAACGACTAAAAAATACACAAAGATCTTGGGATTGGTTGGGATTTTGAAATATGGAAAATGAAGACTGAATTAGATCACTGTGTCCTAACAAGCTTAACATGGACTTGTTTGGGATGGGGTTAAATCTGTGTATTTTTATGTATTGGAGAGAAAATAGTTGTTCTCTTGCTCCCTTAGATCTTTTAACTTAAACTGAATTAGTGAAGTAATAATATGTTACCATATATTTTTTCAATCAGAAGCATCCCGTGACAATGGGTAAAAGGTTAATTGGTAGATAGGCATTCAACATTAAAATTAAACACACACACATGGGGCACCTGGGTGGTTCAGTTGGTTAAGCGGCTGCCTTCGGCTCAGGTCATGATCCCAGAGTCCTGGGATCGAGTCCCACATCGGGCTTCCTACTCCTTGGGGAGCCTGCTTCTCCCTCTGCCTGCTGCTCCTGCTTGTGCTCTTACTCTCTGTGTCAAATAAATAAATAAAATCTTTAAACACACACACACACACACACCACACATAACACACACATGCATATTTAACAATTCGCAAATGCCTGAGCATTTTTTATGGCTCTAAGGTTTATGGGTGCTGAGGTGGGGGAAAACAAAACCAATCAAAACAAAAAAACAAGGTTCTCATCCTCATGGAGTTTATGTCAAACAGAGAACATGAACAGGAAGACAATAATACAAATAACGTTTTCATTGCATTCATAAGAGGCGCCATGTAGGAAAAACACAGAGGACTTTGAAACTAAAAAATGAGGAACTTAATTTAGTTAGCAGTGGAAGGAGCAGATTTAAATCTATAGAAACATATTTTCCTTATGATCTAGAGTGTTTGGGTGCAGTGGAGGGAGTGAGTAAATGGGTGGGGAAGGAGGGAGCAGCAGTTTGGTGCCCAGAGCCAAAGGAGGAAACAACTTTGTTCACAATAGACATCCTTAGTGAAGCTAAAGTATAGTGACATCAGCGTCTACATATTTTCCATGATTTCTAAAAATATGATCAACTCATTAATAGAGAAACACTGCAACATACACATTAAAAAAAATTAATGGGTGATTTGTGCCTCTGGCCATGGGATTGGGTTAGGGCTATTACATTTAGATGCAGGTCTCTCTTATTTCCTGTGCCTCATACTGTTGAGAAAATACTATCCAAAAGAAAGGCCACATACTCTGTCTCAATCCCAACCATTTATTTCCCGCCCTCCCTTATCATTATTATTAATCAAAATGTTTGCAACTGTGAACTGTCCTAGTTTTTATTTTTAGGTTTTTGTTTTTGCTAAGTCCACATATAAAGAAAACATACAATTATTTTTGATGATCATCCCCCCTTCCATTACAGCAATAATTTCCTAAAATGATGGTCTTATTGATTGCCCAGCTATAATCTGTATACCAGAAATGCTTAATACTATCTTGTCATTCATAGTCTATTTAATGGTAAACAGGGGATTTATAGTCTGTCAAATTTAATGACCAGAAGAACCAATAAAATATGATAGGGAAGACTTCCCACTCTTTAGAATGGAATAGTTTCATCAGCACAAATGATAGCCTGTCAAAAAATCCCTGTGGTGGTGAAAAAGAAGAAAAATGCAATCATATATTTCTGCTCAAGAAAGAAATGTTCGTGATGTCCACATGCAAAATAGAATGTTATGAATTAGGAAATCATTATTCTGAAGTCCCTTGTTTTCTGGGTTAGGATTTCTCAAAACTGAATTTTCATGATTCTGATTGGGATTAGAAATCTATATAACCAATCTATGTAACCAAATCAATATAACCAACCAGGCTAGTCTAAAATCACTCCATTGATGGATCCATCACTTCTTCCCAGACTTTGAATCCCACAAACTTAGGCTCTGTGATTGCAGGACAGATGGTGCTGAGGGATACAGGAGATGACAATGAAGTGGAATCCTTCTTCCAGTTTGCATTGTTGCCCTTCCTTAGACTATCCCCCTCCCCCCCACACACATACTGATACTGACACCACAACCCCAGCAGCAGTCCTAAACCCATATCTTGGGCTTAGATCATTGATTACCTGGGTAGTGGTTCTCGAAGTGTTCATGAGAATTATTTGGAGTAATCGGAAAATTTCTACCCTCTAGAAATTGTGATTCTGTGGCCATAGTTGAACCTAGTTGCTGATATTCTTTACTTCTTCTTCCTCTTTTTTTTTTTTTTTCCAGTGACTACTGGTGAATCTGATGCAGATGGCCAACACCATGCTTTATGGTACTCTGCATACATTCTGAAGTTAAACACTAGGTATTCATTGTGCTGCTTGGTTTCACACTCTGATTCTGCCACATATGAGCTTCAAGGTGATCCTGGCCTATCACATAAGGTCATTGTGAAGATAAAATAGAAAATCTTACAAAGATTTAAAGACTGTCTGGCATTTAAGATACTCCATGTGTTTGCTAGTTTTGTTTTGCCAATTTTGTTGTTGCAGCTTCAATTAGTAACCACATCTTCAAATTAGCTTAATAATTACAGGAGACTATATTGTAAAAAATCAGTGGTACCCATGGGGCCCACAACATTATAGTACAGTCATGCACCATTGATAAAATACCAAAATCAAGAGCTGGAAAATCTACCAAAGTGGCCTCTGTCTTAATCGTTCATGGAAACCAGAGCTTCTCAACCTTATTTCTCTCTGTATGCCTCTCTTTGTTGACTATCTTTATTTCTTCGGAGGCATGGTAAATTATAGCCAGGACATACTTCCGGGGTTTACGTTAATTCCCCTACCTGTAAGAAACCAAACAAGCCCTATTTAGTCCCTTTTTCCTATTCCTAGAAGATTCTAATTGATTCTTTTTAGGCCTGTTTATTACCATTGGTTCAGTTGGCTATGAAGTGGTATACAGACTCTGGAATGAAAACAGCTGCTAGTATCTAACTGCAGGTATGGAGGCAATTCTAAAATAGGGAAAAGCTGGGCAAGTACCTTTAAAAGTATCTGCCACAAGGGTTCCCAATATTACCACAGTTAGGAATAATTCAAGATTTCTGTAAAATACACTGTGAGTTCTCTTCAAAGAATTTTCTGGGATACAGCCTAATTATTATTTGGATGTTGCTGGATTTCTGAAACTTAATATTGAATGGTTTATCACTGGATGAAATCTAAGGCATCAGTCCTGGGGAAAATTGTGAAGGGAACAAATTTATCAATAATGGTCTTCCCTTTATGAAGATTTCTGTGCCTATTTTTTTTTTCCTGATGAGTCATATTCTTGTTTGTCTCTTTTAAAGAAAAGGGGTAACACTTGGCTTGTTTTTTAAGGTGTTACCTTCAGTGATATTTATATTCAAAAATATCACAGATTAGGAGTACAAACTTTAACAAAAAGAAATGAGTCAACAATAATGGCAAATTCAGGCAACTGTGGGAAAGATATTTTGAGTACTGAGCCTTTTTGGCACCCCCACAAATGATGCTGAGGAGATAAACTACTGAGTACTATGTTTCTGGTTAGCTCTGCCTATTAGTGGAATTCAGTTTATTTACGTGTGCAGACTGTTTGTTGTTGAACCCAATCACTGAGTCATAGCAATGACTGAAAGTTACATCCTTAGTATAGCATGGATCTTTGCCATATACCTGACCTGCATCTGAACTTCAAATTTGGCGTGAAGCCAGGCTGTGATGGTCACAGAACAAAGCCCATCAACTCTGGTGTGACTGACTTTTCACGGTTTCCTCTGGAGCAGCAATTCTCTGGAAATGAATGGACCAGACAACTCAATATTTTATTTACTCCTACAACTTAAGCATCTATTTGTTTTATACACATTTTAATATTTTAAACATCTTGTGTGATGTTCCTCTAGATAAACACTTAAAAAGGAAATATATATTGGCATAAAAAAAGCTGTTGGTTTTGTTTTACTTTCACTCATTACCACTATGACTCAGGGTATAGCTACTCATTTGAACTATACGAAATTGCTGATATTTGGTCATTTTGATCTCCAAAAATGGCTATTTCATGTGCTTCAATCTAAGTACTTGTAATACCTGTTCTGGAAATAAAGTCTATCAGCAAGGTATTCATATTAAATTAGGGGGAAAAAAAAGAAATAACATTAAGCTTATAATGTAAAACCAAAAGTGTTTTTTAAATTATGATTATGAATAGAAAAATTATCAGAAAGAAGTATGAAAATTGATCACTGGATCCCTTTGAGTGGTAATTAAGACCTTGGGATATTTTATTTTATTTACTATTATATCATACATACATATTACATTTATGTAATAACTTACTGTTTTTGTGGTTATTGAAATAGCATAGGTTGTTTTTGGAAATATTGGAAAATAGGAAAAATGATAAAGAAGGAGACTACTATGCAGAGATTTTTGTGATGACTTTTTACCTTTTCCATTCTTGTCATTAAAAAGAGTATTGTTGATACATTTTTATTTACATCTTTTTTCTTACTGATAAAGAACATTTTTAGATGTGTTTATTGATTATTTGTATTAATGAATCCTTTTCTGTATTATTCCTGGAGGGCTGGGTCCATTGCTCCTTCCAAGAATAACCTGAGTGTTAGAAAACAGGGAGGACCTTTGATTTGCTGTTGGTTCTAATTCAGCTACAGTGATACTATCACTATCAAAACTAAGAATTTTTCAGAAAGATACAAAAGTAGGCACTCTATACTTTTAACAATAGGGCAAATGAAACAAAACAGCTAACCAAGAGGGAAATATCAAGCACAGAAATGCAAGAAAGTGCTGGAAGTATTTGAAGATGTTGTAGTGTTAAAGGTCATAACTATGATCAGAAGACAGAGCTTTAGAAAACAGGCATATAGTAAGTTGTACACAGATTTTATTAATCTATTTCCCCCATATGGCTCAAACTGGTCTGACTTTCCATGGAATTCACAGAACTTCGAGGGTGGGGAGTGGAGGACCATGGGCTATTTTTTTCTTTATATTTTTTATTTTCTTCCCCAAATCATCCCTGATCTCCAACAGGTGACAGTGATCTTCAAAATCAAATGAAATTTAGGTTTGTGCTTACTTCCAACCCATTAAGAATCATTGCTATGTGAATAAACGTGAAGATATCAGAGTACTTGGCAAAACATACTTCTTTTTTTATGTACAAATTTTTTTTAATTTAATTTTATTTTTTCAGTGTTCCAAGATAAATTGTTTATGCACGACACCCAGTGCTCTATGCAATACATGGTTCATCTGCCCCTCCAATTTCCCCCAATTTACTTTTCCTTTCCTTCTCCTAATGTCCTCCATGTAATTCCTTATGCTCCACAAGGAAGTGAAACCATGTGATAATTGACTTTCTCTGCTTGACTTATTTCACTCAGCATAATCTCCTCCAGTCCCATTCATGTTGATACAAAAGTTGGCTATTCATCCTTTCTGAAGGAGGCATAATATTCCATTGTATATATGGACCATATCTTCTTTATCCATTTGTCTTTTGAAGGGCAACTTGGCTCTGCACAGCAAAGGAAACAGTCAACAAAACAAAGAGGCAACTCATGAAATAGAAGATATTTCCAAATGACACTACAAAGAACTGGTATCCAGGATCTATAAAGAACTCCTCAAACTCAACACTCAAAAAAAAAAAAAAAAACTAATCACGTCAAAAAATGGGCAGAAGAGATGAAGAGACACTTGTCCAATGAAGACATACAAATAGCTAACAGACACATGAAAAAATGTTCACTATCATTAGCCATCAGGGAGGTTCAAATCAAAACCACATTGAGATACCACCTTATACCAGTTAGAATGGCCAAAATTAACAAGACAGGAAACAACAAGTGTTGGAGATGATGTTGAGAAAGGGGAACCCTCTTCCACTGTTGGTGGGAATGCAAGTTGTTGCAGCCACTTTGGAAAACAGTGTGGAGATTTCTTAAGAAATTAAAAAGAGAGCTACCCTCTTACCCTGCAATTGCATTATTAGGTATTTACCCCAGAGATACAGATGTAGTGAAAAGAAGGGCCATGTGTACCCCAATGTTCATAGCAGCAATGGCCACAATCGCCAAACTGTGGAAAGAGCCAAGATGCCCTTCAGCAAAACGTACTTCTAAAATAAATCTCATAAATGAGCAAATTCTGTAAAATAGTTTTGACCTTGAATTTTTAGTTATGTAATTTTGATGACATTGCTCTGAGTTTTATGGTCGAAAAACTTACCATACTAGAGAGGAGAGCCTCCACAGAACCCAGATTTGTATTAAAACAATTGCTTTTCATTAACTGAAACCCTGTCTTTATCTTCCCAATTCCTCCATGTTTATAATAAAAGTCAAATTTTCCAAGTTAAGAATACATATAATTTGAGACTATATTATAAATGGGGAAAAAGTTGAATTTCTTTAATGTCATGGTTTGAATCAAATTTGGTTTCCAAATGTGGAATTTAATTAAGTCACCCTTTAATTACTTTAAGAAACTTTTTAATGAAAAGTTTACAGCTATTCACAGTCTGCAGATTGCAACCATCTTCTAGAAAATGCACTCTTTCCTCCCTTCCACTCTCCTTCCCTTCTGATTTCTTTTTTCCTTCCACATGAAAGAAAGGGACAATTCACCAAAACAGTTCATTTTATTCCACAGGAGCAATGGACTTCATTTGTAGTAGACACTGCTAGTAAATAAAGATAATTTAAATGTCATCATTTTATTGATTTTTCTCACTCTCTAATTAGGAGGACAATTGATCTTTAATCTTTTTCGTGAACCACGTTTCAGTGAAATCAATTTTGGTTTACATAAGATATTCAGCTCAGAAAGTCTGTTGAATAAAGAGAAGCTTAGGGAAAACTGTCACCAGGCATCTACTGCTAAAGCATGCAAGTCAGAAATTTATTTTTCTTTACTGTTCCGTTACAGAAGGCCAGCTAGTACATGTAGGAGGGCCACAAAACAAAAATCATTAGTTTTTCTGAGCTATTGTTCTATGATCTGGTATGTATTTTATTTTTTTGTTTGTCAAAGGAATTTTTTTTTTAAGATTTTATTTATTTATTTGACAGACAGAGATCACAAGTAGGCAGAGAGGCAGGCAGAGAGAGAGGAGGGGAAGCAGGCTCCCTGATGATCAGAGAGCCCGATGCGGGGCTTGAACCCAGGACCCTGGGACCTGACCTGAGCCAAAGGCAGAGGCTTTAACCCACTGAGCCACCCAGGCGCCCCATGTCAAAGGAATTTTTTAATCTTTGAACGTTTAAATCAGGATACTCATGTAAAAACAATGTCAGGTTCAGGTTAGCAAGGTGAGGGAGGTGAGACATACACAATAGGTTAATGAAATAGCCAGACACAGAAGGCTTTTAAAGAAAAAAAAAAGTTGCATTATTTCAAATGTAGAAGTTACTACTATACCGAGAGAGTGACAGTTTTATATTGTCCTTGAATAGAAGGGATTATTAAGATATAGTAGGGTGATTACCTTTGGAGAGTAAACATTAAGTCCTTTTGATAAGTTTATTTATATACTAAAACTTTGTTTTCTGAATGAAGAGAGAATATTGCTAATTTAAGCTGATAGTATGACTTGTAAAATACAATCATTCTTTATCAATAGCAGGTTTTTTTTAGGTAATTAGTTCTAAATACATACTTTAAAGAAAAGACATTTAAAATAGTTTTTATTAGCTCTTAATTTCTTTTTGAAGCTACCAATTGAACCATGATTTATTATATGATCTTATTTAATTTATCCATATGTTTATGACTCTGGGAATTAATTCATATGTCAGTATCTCAATCTATTTTTCACTGTCCTCATAAGGAGCTTTGGTAAGACATTTTTTTCTTAATCATCTCCACCTGTATTAGTTCTTTATGGCTTCTGTATCAGAATACCAAAGACTGGATGGTTTATAAACAAGAGAGATTTATGTTTGCAATTTTGGAGGCTGAAAATTCCAAGGTCAAAGCACCACATATTTGGTGTCTGGTGAAGATCCACTTCATGGTTCATAGATAGCTGTAATCTCACATTGTAGAAGGGTGAGTGGGGTCTCTAGGGTCTCAAAAGCACTAATGCCATTCACGAGGACTCTACCCTAATGACCTAATTACCTCCCAAAGGTCCCACCTTTGAATATCATTCCCAATAGGGATTGGGCATTTCAACATATGAATTTTGGGAGGACATAAACATTCAGTCTTTAGCACCACCCAATAAAGTTAACACTAGTTATACTTTATATCTGTTTATGTACTATATCTATATCTGTGCTTTACAATGAAAAGACTAAATTTTATTTTAGCCCCAAAGAACTAAGTTTTGCTTTTTTGAGGGAGATATTGTTCCCACTGAGAATGCATGATATAAATATATGCTTGCTAAACTCAAAATCTCTCTGTTGTGAAATACCTTCAGTGGAATGTCAAATTCATTTGTTTTGTTTGTTTGTTTGTTTGTTTAGCGTCCCTTTAAGGGAATTTAAGGAAACCCAGGTACTTTGAGTAGTAAGAATAAATATAGTCTCAGTGTTGTATATCTTTCAATTTAGAAATGCAAGTGCATACTAATTTCCCAGGTTCTGCATCTCTTCAAAGCCAGGCATATTTAAATTTGCTCCTACGTCCCTAAAACCAATCCTAGCCTCAAGCAATAGTACATAAGCAGTTTTACATCAACATCTTATGGCTCAGCATGGAATCACATGTGCTACTCTTTAACTCTGCTACAGTGTTCCAGACTTGGCTGCTGGATCATTGGTCTGTTGGGTACTGTTCTTATTATTCTATTTTTGCCTTAGTCATTTTGCTTGAGTTTAGATACTATATTCAACACTGTCTCTTCTCTAATTATGTCCTACATTGTTCTTGCTATTGTTTTCTTCTGTTTCTTCTTTTCAACTCTGTCTTCATTGTATCACTGCATTGTATCACCATTGCCCCTAAATTGGATAGCAGCCCCAGATGTCTAGCCTCACAATAATAACATGTTGGAATAAAAATTATGTTTATAATTATAGTGATGATAAGTAGTTCTTGGTGTAGGTATTGTGTTGTGATGCCTTGAAAAAGTCAGGGGGATCTACAGATCCTAAAGGCAGAGCTAAGTAACTCATAAAGATGCAATGAATGAATTTTTCTGTATCTACCTTTGTACTTTCTACCTAATATATTGGCATTTGCTGTGAAAAACGTAACAAATGGTCAGAAAAATTTCCTAAAACTGAATAGTGCTATTTCCTTAAGAGATTAACTTAATATTTGCTTAAGAAAAATTAATTGATTCAGCATAATCTCCTCCAGTCCCATCCATTTTGATATAAAAGTTGGATATTCATCCTTTCTGATGGCTAAGTAATATTCTATTGTACATATGGGCCATATCTTCTTTATCCATTCATCTGTTGAAGGACATATCAGCTCTTTCCACAGTCTGGCTATTGTGGACATTGCTGCTATGAACATTGGGGTGCATATGACCCTTCTTTTCACTACATCTGTATCTCTGGGGGTAAATACCCATTAGTGCAATTGCTGGGTCATAGGGTAGCTCTTTTTTTAAATTTTTTGAGGAACCGCCTCACTGTTTTCCAAAGTAGCTGCACCAACTTGCATTCCCACCAACAGTGTAAGAGGGTTCCCCTTTCTCCACAACCTCTCCAACATTTGTTGTTTCTTGCCTTGTTAATTTTGGCCATTCTAACTGGTGTAAGGTGGTATCTCAATGTGGTTTTGATTTGAATCTCCCTGATGGCTAATGATAGTGAACATTTTTTCATGTGTTTGCTAGCGATTTGTATGTCTTCATTGGAGAAGTGTCTGTTCATGTCTTCTGCCCATTTTTTGACTTGATTATCTGTTTTTGGGGTGTTGAGTTTGAGAAGTTCTTTATAGATCTTGGATATCAGCCCTTTGTCATCAGTGTCACTTGTGAATATCTTCTCCCATTCCTGAGTGAAATAAGTCAAACAGAGAAAGTGAATTATCATATGGTTTCACTTACTTGTGGAACATAAGGAATAACATGGAGGATATTAAGGGGGGGAAATCTGAGGGGGAGAAAAACCATGAGAAACTCTGAGAAACATGAATTTCATGAGTGGACTCTGAGAAACAAACCGAAGGTTTTAGAGGGAAGGGGTCAGGGGGTTGGGTGAGCCTGGTGGTGGGTATTAAGGAGGGCACATATTGCATGGACCACTGGGTGTTATACATACATAATGAATCTTGGAACACTACATCAGAAACTAATAATGTATTGTATGGTGACTAACAAAACACAATAAAAAAAAAGAAAAGTTAATTGACTAGATCTTTTAGGTGGGGGAAACCTTACATGGCTGACAAATGAGGAAATATCTCAAAAGAATTTGAGGAAAGGCTTGCATATTTGTTTCTGTAGCATCTAGGTTGAGTTCTAAATCTCAGATAACTTTTCTAATAAAAAGTGCTTGAAACTTTTATTAAATTAATGCATACTTTGAAATTGTGTCTTCCACCTTATAAGTCAGTCCTTGTTTCTCTCTTGATTTAATGGTTTAGTATAAAAATGAATGACATCATCACTAGCCATCAGGGATATTCAAATTAAAACCACATTGAGATACTACGTTACACCAGTTAGAATGGCCAAAATTAGCAAGACAGGAAACGAGGTGTGTTGGAGAGGATGTGGAGAAAGGGGAACCCTCTTACACTGTTGGTGGGAATGCCAATTGGTACAGCCACTTTGGAGAACAGTGTGGAGATTCATTAAGAAATTAAAAATAGAGCTTCCCTATGACCTTGCAATTGCACTACTGGGTATTTACCCCAAAAATACAGATGTAGTGAAAAGAAGGGCCATCTGTACCCCAATGTTTATGGCAGCAATGACCACGGTCGCCAAACTGTGGAAAAAACCAAGATGCCCTTCAATGGACGAATGGCTAAGGAAGATGTGGTCCATATACACTATGGAGTATTATGCCTCCATCAGAAAGGATGAATACCCAACTTTTGTATCAACATGGACGGGACTGGAAGAGATTATGCTGAGTGAAATAAGTCAAGCAGAGAGAGTCAATTATCATATGGTTTCACTTATTTGTGGAGCATAACAAATAACATGGAGGACATAGGGAGATGGAGAGGAGAAGGGAGTTGAGGGAAATTGGAAGGGGAGATGAACCATGAGAGACTATGGACTCTGAAAAACAACCTGAGGGTTTTGAAGGGGTGGGGGGTAGGAGGTTGGGGGAGCCAGGTGGTGGGTATTATGGAGGTACGTATTGCATGGAGCACTGGGTGTGGTGCATAAACAATGAATTCTGTTACGCTGAAAAGAAATAAAAAAAATTACTTAAAAAAATGAATGAAATTGTGAAGAGCACTCATGAACATAAAAAATATATTTTTAAAAAAGATCTAACAATGTCATGTAACAAATCAAGCAACAGCTTTAAATATGGTGCTGTATTGCCTGCATTTTTGTTCAGATCACTCTTTAATGTGGGTTTTAAAATTGGTGAAGGGCTTTGTCTGATATTGGTAGTGTGGTTGGGGAAATACAGGGGAGGACATTTTGTGTTGTTAAGTCAGTTAGGAATTAAATCACTTATTTCTTCATTTGAAGCCCTATCCTTTGAAATTTGTTTAGTGTTTGCTTTTTTTAGCTGCCTTGATCAAATGAACATAAACTGTTATTGGTATCTTGATTCTTCATATCTCCATGATTTAAAATATAATGCAAATGCAGTTTCTGATAATTTTTTTCTTGAATAAAATGCTCTGTAGCTGTGATTCTTAGAAGCACATCTGGGCATACTACGCTGGTTTTCTCTTATCCCAGGTCCAGAACACCCTGTCCTGAAATAGTCAAAATGATGCTTGTTTATGAGGTGATCTTTCTTCTAGATTAAAGTGAATATGTGAATTCATTGTAGATGATAAGGAATTTATCTGTTATGAGTACCTAGTCAATTGTTAAGGATTTATTATATTTAGGTGTGTCCTTAATCTTTGAGGACTTTTAAAGGCTGAATATATTATAATGTAAAGGTATTATTCATGTTTATGCTACTTTCCTGCATTTAACCTCTTCCACAGGGACTTGTTTCACCTATAAACACCTGTTTATATTATCTACAAAGTCTTTCAGTAGCCGTGCTGACTAATCCTGTTTGTGATTTACTGAATATGATATTGTACCAGATCCAAGAGTTACTACTTTATATACTATGACCCAGTATGAATCAGAAGATCAAATTTCTTCTTGGAATTTTTAAATAAAAATATATAGAGAAGTATCAGCTGATCAGTTGAATGACTGAGGCATCAAAAAAAAAAAAATTAGGAGGGTCCTGGAACAATGAACAAGTAGAAGAATGAAAGCAGGAACATAATCTTATACATTGCCCTATCCTAGTGTTGTGTAGAGAGCCTCACACATAGTACATGATCAATTAATATCTGGTGTTTAGGAAAAATCAGATATACTAGATGAATAAGACCATGTGACCCATAGAAGATATGGGGACACAAAATTATTCTTTTCTTGAAGCCCTTTACATGGTTTCTCAGTTTTTTGCACCTAAAAGAGACTTATAAAAATAATGCAGCAAACCAGGTCCCAATATATTAAGGAAAATTGGCCATCTCACTGCATAAAGGAAGAATAAATTAGCAAAATAATTTTTTCAGGTAAAGAACTCCATAGCTTGTGTTAAACAGAATACACACACAAAAAAAATTAAGCGAGCTTTAAGATCACTTTGAGGAATTCTCCAGAAAGGTATCAGAAAGACATAAAGAGAGAAAAGGTTGAGACAGAAGTTGAAACATGGCGAATGGATATAGAAGAGTCAGCGTCTATTTAGTAGGAGCCTCAGAAGGAAAGAGAAGAAAAAAAATCACATGTATGAAAAATCTGAATAAATGATGGAGAAGTATTTCCCAGATGTACAGAGAGACACGAAATTTCAGATTGAAATGGGTCAAAGTAGCAGGTAGGATCAGTAAATAAATCTCAGTCCTAGATCTGTAAAGTTAAATTTAAAAGCATGAAAAAAAGAAAAAATTATCCAGGGATAAGAGAAGCTGTGTAGATTACACTTTGGAACTTCTCACTTAGGGTTGGTTGCAGGACTTTACTCTCAATCAAAAATGGTTAGCCACTGGGGTGTTAAGGCATCTTCAAGCTACGTATGCAGATACGCCAGTGAGTGTCTGAATACACCGCACACTGTGATGTCAAAGAAACCTTGAGGCAGAAAGTGAGAGATATGTAGTGCAGTGGAGGTAAGCTACTGTTTAGTTTTACCTGTAAATAACTTGCTTTCGTTGTAATGATTGAAGTAAGAAGTAGACTGAGAAGATGTTATGAAGGTGTACTCCAGGTAGAAGAAGAATTAATTCAGGAGAATTCAGGATTAAGTCTCTTACTCTCTCTTCCAGTTTATCTATTGTAATTTTCTCTTGCACATCAATCACTCTAGCTTTACTGACTCCTTGTTATCTCTCGTATTTCCTCTTCCCTGAAATATCTGAGTGCCTCACTTCCATGTTTTCTTCAGATTTTTGCTCAAATGTCACAGTCTTGGAAAGGCTGATCACCTTGTTAAAACAATAATATCTCCTTCCCTCAACATGCCATAACCACCTTTTCTTACTTTATTTCTCTCTATAGCAATGATTACTCCTGACATACTATATTTATGAATTTATTTATCTTTTGCCTAGAACAGTGCATGTATTAGCAAATATTTGTTGAACAATGAGTGAATACATAATAAAGTCTGTAAGACCAGTAGAAGAAAATATATTTGTATAATGGATTGTAGACAAGGATAAACAAAATAAATTTAAAAAATGTATATAAAATAAAGGCTTGTAAAATAAGCACTAATACAAGGGTAATTATAATAAATGTAAATGAGTTAGAATTATTGAATAAATGAAAATGACCTATATTTGGATTAAATATGATTAAATAAAAATAGATGGACAGTAGGCTGAGGAAGTGAGCACAAATCAGATTACCCAGTAGAGCTCAAGGTCTTTGTGGCTGGTTTCCATGATGAGAGGAGGAACCAGAAATAGGCAGAATGGATTGAAGGTTGTAAATAATCCAGAAAGGCACCCTTCAGATGCTGGGTGAAGAAGCCGAAGATAGGCCACAGCCACTCTGCTTGATCTCTCCTTGTTGGTAGAAGTTCTCTTCCTATAAGAGGAAAGAGCAATGCCTGAGACAAAATCACTTGGGTCACAAAAACTCTCTTGACTAAATCAGACAGAATTTGGGTCATATTCTGACTTTATCAGTTATTCTTTGACTTTTGTACCTGGTACTTCATTTCTCTAGGTATCCATGGTCTCATCTGTAAAAGGATTGGTTATGAGGATTAAACAAGATATTGGTTAAAAAAAAAAAAAAAAATATATATATATATATATATATGATTAAATAATATATCTTTATAGGAAATCCATTTAAAACAAAAGAACTCTCAAACATTGAACATAAATTGGTGGAAAATGAAATACAAGAAAAGTATAAGTAAGTGGTAAGCCAGTGTAACAATTTTAACATCTAGAAATTGAATTTAAGTAAAAAAAATGATGATGGAAAAATTGTTATAACCATTAGGGACAGTATAAACTTCAACTGTGTAAAACAACTGACAGAACTTAACTGTAGTTTTTTCCTCCTGTGTTATTTTATCAAAGCAACCAGAGTAATGTTGAGTAATATTAATATTTATATATTTTTTCTGACATTTATTGGAATGCATTAACACCTGAAAAGCATATAGATTTCATCTTGCATGTACCTGGGATCACTAGGGGAAAATAATATAATTAGCTATATATGATCACTTTGATTTTTTAAGGATAAAACTATTAGGTTTGAGAAAGCTATATTAGCTTATTGAAAGAATGAATAGTTCATTTAATTAAGAAATGTTTAATAATCTATTGAAAGAATCATATTTCTTTTACCTCTAACTCATTAAGGTAATAATTATTCTAATATTGAAACTTCTTTATTTTGTATTTACTGTATTTGTGCACAGTGTAATATTTTTGTAATGTGTTGATGGATTTGAGGTGCTAGTATTTTAGTGTCTGTATACATATGTGAGATTTGGCTCTAATCTTTTGGAGATATGTTGTGGACTGAGTATTTATGTCTGTCAAAATTCATATGTTGAGGGGTGCCTGGGTGGCTCAGTTGGTTAAGCATCTGACTCTTGCTTTCAGCTAGGGCTGTGATCTCAGGGTCATGGGATGGAGCCCCATGTCAGGCTCTGTGCTGAGCATGGAATCTGTTGCAGATTCTCTCCCTCCTTCTCTTTCTGCCCCCAACCACCACCCCCTGCTCATGTGTGCCCTCTTTAAAACAAACAAACAAAAAATCATGAGTTGAAATCCAAATTCAACTGTTTGATGATATTAGGAGCTGGGGCCTTTAGGATATAATTAAGTTATGATGGTGGAGGCTACATGAATGGGATTAGTGCCTTTCTTTATAAGAAGATACATGAGAGAGATTTAGCTGTCCCTCATGTGAGGATACAAACAGAAAAGAACCAGTCAGGAAAAGTGCTCTCACCAGACACTGGGTCTTCCTGTGACTTGATCCTGGACTTCCCAGCCTCCAGAACTCTTAAGACATAACTGTTGTTTAAGCCACCTGCTCCACAGTATTTTTGTTATAGCAGCTTGAATTGACTAAGACAAGGGGGACTATTTTTGTCAGATTTTGAATCCATGAATATGTTAATGTCATGGAATGAAATTGGGCAGCTTTCCATTTTTCTCAAGTTTAAGCATTGAAAAAAAAAAAAAGTCCCTAAATCATGCAGTCCCCATGCCTTTTTTGGAAATGGTTTTTGACAGCAATCCTAATTTTATATTTGGATCAATTACTTTCCCTAGAAAATTGTCTATTTTAGTCACAGTTTAAAAATAAAAAATTTCATATAATATTGTCCTCAGTTTAAAATACCCCTTTAGGGTGCCTGGGTGGCTCAGTGGGTTAAGCCTCTGCCTTCAGCTCAGGTCATGATCTCAGGGTCCTGGGATCGAGGCCCGCATCGGGCTCTCTGCTCAGCGGGGAGCCTGCTTCCTCCTCACTCTCTGCCTGCCTCTCTGCCTGCCTCTCTGCCTACTTGTGATCTCTCTCTCTCTCTCTCTCTCTGTCAAATAAATAAATAAATAAAATCTTTAAAATACCCCTTTATTCATACTTACATTATTTCATAAATCTTCTAAAAAGTAAATTGACAATATTTGAGCCAGGTATTGAAAGATGAGTTAGATCTGTGTGAGAGAAAGGTCATAATTGGAAGAAATGTAGATGTTCTATATTTGCAAAATCTCTTCTCATCAGAAACTCAAAACATTTGAAAATACTAAAAAAAAAAAAAAAAAAATACCCAAAAACTCAAGTTGATTAAATTCTGTTTAAAGAATTAAATCTTTTGGGAGGCACTAATACATGTTCTCCAGTAAGGATTCCTCTGGATATTTGGGAAAATGTGTATTTTCATAGTACATTTTGTTTTAGGCATAATCTGGTACCTAATCAACCTGAACCCGTGATTATATTTTCTTACTTGACAGAAGAGTCTTTGCAGATGTGATTAAGTAAAGGACCTTGCGATGGAAAGATGTTCTTAGATTATCTACATAGGTATTACTTAATCACATGAGTCCTTCAGGGAGAAGAAATGTAGAAGAGTAGGTTAAGAAATGTGAAGTGAGAAGGACTTGACCCACTGTTACCAGCTTTGAAGATGAGGGAAAGTGGCTGTGAGACAAAAGAATATGGGCAGCCTCTAGAAGTTGGAAATTGCCCTTCGCTAACAGCTAGCAAGAAAGCAGGGACCTCAGTTCTACAAATACAAGGAAATAGATTCTCCCCTAGAGCTTCCAAAAAGAAATACAGCCATACTGAAATCTTGATTTTAGCTCTGTGAGACTCATGGTTGGATTTTTGACCTACAGAATTGTTAGGTAATAAATTTGTTTTGCTTTAACCCACTAGATTGTAGTAATTTGTTACAGCAGCAATAGAAAACTAGCACGGCTTTAATACTAAGAGAATCAGGATAAAAAAGTAATGATTCACATAGAAAGCTGTGGGTTTTTTTTTTTTTTTAATAAGTAGAAGTTTTAGCACATGCATGTATGCGCGTGCGCGCACACACACACACACACACACAACTTGGTTTCTGTTTTGGCTTGTTTCATCTAAACCTGCATATAGTGCAGGGGATATTTAATAAATGTTCATCAAAGCATAACTTTGAACGAAAATCTATATATGGTGCATCAAATAATATTTGGCCATCATTGTTTCTTTAGAGCTGTATCTTACACTGAACAGTCAATATAAAATATTCTGTTAAATGACAACATTATATTTTAGTTATGTCAAGAAAACATTTAGAATTTATATACATTGTATGTTTCAAATTTCCTGTATTGTCAGATTTCATAATCAATGAAATATCTTCTCCTGTTCCACAATTTGACATCTGTTCTTCTAGATTACCTATTTTTCTTAAAATTCTAATCTTTATCTTTAATCTTCAGGTGCATAAAAGATGTGCTGTATTGGGTTAGTGGTTCCAATTCTTTTTTTAATAGCCTCTTTACCCATTTTTACTGGACAGCTAAGATAGATGGTGTATAGTCACATCTCAGCAGACTCTAAGCCTAGGGTGGGTGATGGTCCAGTGAGACCAAAGAAGACAGGTTTATTGGGGAAGGGTATGTACTGTGAGTCCAGGAGTGGCAGTCTGGACAAAGCATCTACTGGTGTAATCTACATGCAGCAAGCTTTTACAGTGTAGCAACTTAGACTAGCAACTATCTGTAGCCTCTCCCTCCTTGCTTGGCCCGTGTTCCAAGGAATTAATGCCTGTCATCTTCACATTCTTCATTACAAGTGAGATGTTACAAGTTGGCTACTCCCGTAGCCCTTGCCCTTGAATCCTGAACAGCACATTCTTCTACATATTCTGCTTAATGAGAATATAGAGGAAGGACAGGATCTCTACATTCTCAAGATAGTGATTAGCAGGGACATTCAGGGTATTCTTGCACAAACCAGCCTTCCACCATGTATCATACAATGGGGAGAGTTAAAAATTTAAGGTTATTAAATGGAGTCTTTGACACTATAGTTACCTGTAATAGTGAGCATGTCACACCAAATTCCTTACTTTAAAATCAGAATTTAAAAGCCTGGTTAGTGTGGTAATTGCTTTGGTACATCCTCTTACCTTCTCATTTAATAAAAAAAAAAAAAAATTGATGCTGCTGAAATTACTATTTGGCCATTTCAATATATAGGAGCTAGATGAAATGAAACAGAAGTCACTGAAAAGAATTGGAGTCAGACATTGTGTTAAAGTAAAAATTATTCTCTGCCTCTTCTAATGTTCAATAAAATCCTCATTTGAAATAATTGTTCCAGCATGCTATTAAAAGTTCTGCTTCAATCAGAATTTCTGCCAAATTACTTTGGAAAAGTCCTGAACTTTGGGGAACTATTTGGTACAAGTGGGATGTATTCTAGCTAACCTGAAACAGGGTTGAGCAAAACCTCACAGTCTTCTGAATTCTCTAGGATTTTGGGACTCTGACTTCAGTTTGGTGTAGGCTTCTAAGTCAACCCAGTCTGGATTCAAGTTCATTGAGATCAGCCTGTAAGGAAGACAAGTCACATATTGGTTCTGCTATGTTAGCCATTTTATTGTTAAATTTTTTGACCACATGTGCTAATTTGTCTACAGCAGCCACAGTCTTAAAAACAAAACAAAACAAAACAAAAAAACATAAGCAACCAATCAACCAACCAACCAAAGTCTCCTTCTTAGCCTATATGTCCTAATCATTTTTCTAGAGTTTAAGTGCACCTACTTTATTTGCAGATGTTAATGACATATTCCAACTTTTGTGGGGAATCAAGCTGGGAAAGGAGTTTTGCTATGGGTCAGTGCCAGTCAAGATCAAGCATACTGTGAAGCAATAGAGTTGCTTGGACTACTGTTCTTATCTCTCCTTAGAATTTGCTACTTTGGCATTGTTCTGTTTTTGTATTTTTCTTTTAAAGAGAAAGAAAGAGATACACTCTTTTTTTCTCTATCTCTTACTCCTCTACAGTTAGAGCGTTAAAACAGCTTATTGGGTTAATTTCCTGGTCCTGGAAGTACCAAACATGTGGATCCTTTAGGTTTTAGGAAATGGTTTTTCTTTTCCTTGTTTTTTCCCCCTCCCATTGGGGTTGCCATCTTTCTGAGCTTCTCTTAACATCTATGAAGAGCTGGAGAGCCAAAATAAAGAGACTGGTTTGGGGAGAAAAAAAAATTCCCTTAGTCTAAGGTTTTAGGCAGGAGACAAAAAGTACTGTACCTACAGGTTCTTTCTGAAGCTAGGGGTTTCATATTATAATAATAAATAGCGTGCATCTGCTTTTGAATAGCTCCTTGCAGAACTTAAGCAGTAGAATATAGATGTAGATGTAGATGTTGTACCATCTCAACATGACTAAGAAGAGGGAAATAAAATGTTCATCCTAAATATTATAAACGTAACAAACACTTTGACACTTAACTAACAGCTGAGCATATGGAAGGTCAGATGTCTGGAGAAAACATACCTGTAGGTTTGTTTGTTTGTTTGTTTGTTTGTTTTTTCAATTTCAGTGGGCTTGACACTATAGAGTTTTTAAAGAAAGTCATTCATTTCTTATAGATCAATGATGTAACTATAAGGTTAATCTGTACTATTTTAATACTCTTTTTGTCTAAATTTGTTTTCTTTCCTATTATATATGTAACAAGTGGTATATATAACTCCGAATCAACTTTGGAAAAAAACTGGAAGGCTGATGACATCCCTGTTAGCTTTTACCTCCACCTAATTATCTGGTATTCTCATGACATTCTGCATGCTACAACATCTCCCAGTGAAGTTGTTACAGTATGGTAACCCATGTGGAATTAAGGCTGGGTAGCATAGACATTTATGGTGGTGGGTATTCCATAAGTGAACCAAGCAGGTAGCCATTTTCACCATGAATGAACATTACTCATCTTGTATATGAAAACAGAAATGTGCTGAATGTTGATTGAGCTCTTTATTTTGTCTAAATAATGCAACCTTTTTACTGTGGAAATCAGCTAGCTCTGATAGAATTTTACTGTTCCAGGTGAGTCCAGTCTTTTTTATTTTTATTAGTTAGAAGTTATTTTGTTCATCTTTGTACAAATTATTTACTAAATATGTGTAATTTCTTCCAATTTCTTTTAATTTCCAATATTTAATGGCTGAATTGTTTGTATATTTCAGGAAAAAAAGAGCTCAGAAGTAGAAAAGCAGAAGAAAATGCCAATGTAATTTTTCTGTTTACTGAAAGCAGTTTTTCTAAAATATCTTCCTCAAATATCTGACAAGTAGCACCAAAAAAATTTCCTGCTTAATTGCTTGTCAGTTTTCATGTATTTATCTTGAACATAAACTGATTTTTCTACAGAAATAATCCTGAGCTTATCAGTAACTGCTAATGGATTTTTTTTTTTTTTTAATGTGGTGAGAAAGCATCTCATTCAAATTGAAGGCTTATGTTCAACAATGGTGTATCATCATGAGGCAGTCTTTGTGTGTAACCCACTGTGCTGGACAGTGCAAGTCCTCTGTGTGTGTGGTTTTCAGGAATGATAAAGGGAGGAGGGGGTGGTTTTTGCTGGAGAGGAAGAATAGGAAGAAGAAGCCTATATCAATTTGAGATTTAGAGAAAATAAGAATTTAGGCTTAATGACTAAAATCCAAGACTAGAACCTGGCAATTATGAGCTGGAAGGTATTCATGCAATTTATGAGTAACCCTATTTTTGGCTGAAACATAATTCAAAGGAATCACTCACCGCTTGAAAGAAAGCCCAGGTATATTGGCACAGTCACTAAAAAACAACATTTTTATAGAGCTTCCAGCAGCTCTTTATTACTGAAAGGAATATAAGTGGAAAATCACCCTCACTTGGGGCTTCACAAGATAGCCACCTACAGACATTTTATTTTCTTGTGTTAAAAAGATGATATCATAGTCCTTTTTAAATTTTTCCTATAAGATTTGTTAAAGGACAGCTTAATAACTTGTATTTTTCTTATGGATTAACTATTTCTAATGTGTGCTTAAATAGAGTTTTCATGTAAAGATTTTTCTGAAGATCACAATAAAGCTACTCTAACTTTGCAATTCTTTAAAATTCAGGAAGAGGCTGTTTGAATTGAAACATCATGCCTTTAGTCCCTGCTAAGCATCTCTCTGACATGCAAAGTAATCAAGACATTCTGGTGAAACCAGTTCCCTCATCAGGGTTGAGCATGATTGATGGTGATGTGAGGCTGCTTTGCTCATGGAATTTCAAGGACCTATGGCATGTTTATGCTAAATGGTGTGGTCACTCTAATCTCATAAGAATCTGACTCCCAGTGCTGTGAGTGGGGCATAAAACTGGTATTTGATAACTTTTTATTAAAGCAATAAATGAATGAATCTATGAAAGGATGAATAAGTTAATAAATATGGAAATGTTGTGGGGTCATAAATCCTTAATCCCAGTCAGGTGTCTTTAAAATATGTGGGCTCTGTCATGAGAGTTACTATTGGATAAGAAAATCCAGGGTAATTTCAGCAAATACATAGTATCAAAGCTGTCATTCCCTGAGACATGGTTAATCTATCAGGATACTCTTTACAATCAAAGCAATTTTGGAACATTATTTCTCAATACAGTTCTCCAGGCAGCCACTACGAATCAATAAGAGTTGGCATAAGAAAATCAAATGTTTATCTTTGAAGGTGTAAACAAATTAGTACAACCCTAACACTATTGTTAGAGAGAGAGAGACTCCTATTGTTTTATCTCTCTAGTAGTACATTTTCTACTACCCCCATTTTGTTTTATTCATTATTTACTCAAATTGTCAAAAGGTGGCTGGAAAATTCCATTAGATTTTATGTTTATGGAGAAATAATAATGTACTAGGAGATATTAGGTACTATTATCTTTGTCTTAGTGGTCTTTAACTGGGCCAATTACATATGAATCCTTTGAGAATCTTGTTAAAATGCAGATTCAGACTCAGTAGATTTGAGGAAGGAAATAAGCATCTGAATTTCTAGCAAGAGCATTATCAGATGATGCCAATCTGTTTTTTAAATATTATATTTATTTTAGAGGGAGAGATCATGCGAGCTGTGAACAGAGCAGGGAGGAGGAGCAGAGGGAGAGTAAGAAGCAGACTCTGTGTTGAGTATGGAGCTAGATGTGGGGTTCAGTCTTAAGACCCTGAGATCATGCCCTGAGCAGAAATTGAGAGTCAGACGCTTAACTGAAGGAACCACCCTGATGCCCCAGATGATGCCAGTCTTGCTGATTGTTCCTCAGACCACTTTACTTTCAGTAGTAGGAGTACATAATTGATTTTCAACCTTGACTATACATTGAAATAATTGGGGAGCTTTAAAAATATTGAGACCTAGGTCCTTTGTCAGAGATGCTGACTTAATGGGACTGTGGTATGGACACTTGGATATTTGTGAACTCCTCAGATAATTGTAATATGCAGCCAAAGTTGAGAATCATCACACCAAGCTATATAAGCTCTGCATCTGGTACTTAATTTAGGCTAATAATAAAAATGAATTGATTTCATGGAACTCACCTGAAAACACACTTTGCCCCCTCCTGCTTAACTCATTTTGATTTGGTCTGTAATCTCATTTTGTCTGTAATCTCTTTTCACTTTTGTCTGTAATCTATTTCCTAATTTGCATTTATGGTCTCCCATTTGATTTGTCTTATAATGAAGCCTAGACTTTTCTCAGAATACTTTGGCTTAGCTTTCTCTTTTCCTATTAGGGTCCTTGGCTCTCTCCAATACAAATCCTTTGCTTACCTTTTGGCCTCATGTAAAATTGTAAGTACCATGAGTTTGTAGATATAAAACTGTAAGGAGGTCAGAAAGCATTCTGAACCTTGAGAGCTTAGAGACTGCAACTTAAAAATAAGAATTAGATGATTCTCATTTCCTAAATAATCATAAAATTATACAGCTGGAAGAAAATCTAAAGATCATCTGGCTCAGTACCCTTGTGACAGAAACATCATCTGTTGACTCTTAATGAGTAATACTCTTATATAGTCTCCCCTTGAAAGAGGTGCAAACTTTGACTTATTTCTAAGCAGTAGAGTATGAGAAAAGTGATGGCAAATCACTCCCATGTTTACTTTTAATTATATAAGACTCCATCTTAGTAGACCAGAGAGAGAGATTTTCCTGTTTTCCTTGAGAAGCCTCTACCCATGTTGTATATTGAGTATGGATAGGTCCACATGGTGAGGAACTATGGACAACCTCTGAACAGCCTCCAGTCAACAGCCAATATAAAGATGGGTACCTTTGTCATCCTAGCACAAGGAAATGAATTCTACTATCAACCTGAATAAACTTGAAACCAGATTCTTCCCTAGTCAAGAACACAGTCCAGCTAACACCTTCATTGCTGCCTAGTGAGATTCTTGTACAGAAGAGCTAGCTAAACTGTGATGAGATTTTTGACCTATGAAAATTATGAGATAATAAATGTGTGTAAAATTTTGTTATACATAAATACACTAACACAATACTAATTTTACAGATAAGGAAATAAAGATCTGGAGCTTATATGACTTATGAACACTATCCTTAAAATTAGCTGCAGAGCTGATCATAAAACTTAAGACACATAGCTCTCACTTTGAATTTCTCTCTCTCTCTCTGCCTCTTTTTCCCCCCTTTTCTTTTCTGTTTATTTTTCTTTCTTTAAAAAAAAAAAATTTAGAGCAGCTTTAGGTTCACAGCAAAATTGAAGAGAAGGTACAGAGATTTCCCATATCCCCTCTTCCTCCACACATGCATAACCTCCCCCTTACAATTGATGAACCTATATTTACCCATCATAATTGCTCAAAGTCTATAGTTTGTATTTCAATTTACTCTTGGTGTTATACATTCTTTGAGTTTGGACACATGCATAATGGCATTTCTCTTCTTTTTAATATAATGAATGAATAGCCAAATGTGGAAGAACAGTTAAATTGATTCTAAGCAAAATACATAAGATATGGAGGAATAGGAGACCTAAAGTTCATCTGGTCCCAGGAATTCAGTTAGATAGTTATCAAACCATTCTGAACAGCTGACAATCTCAACAGGAGATTGAAGAAAAGAATGGCAGCAATTCTATGAACAGAAAAGCAACCACTTTCAGGAAGTGTATATTTTTCTGGGGTGATTCTTACCCTTTTACAATTTTGCTCTCTCATTTATCTATTCTGCTCTGGACAAAATGACAAAATGGAAAAACTCACCTCAAAAAAAAGAACAAGAGGTACTACTGACTGCCAGGGAGTTAATCAGTACAGACATTAGTAAGATGTCAGAACTAGAGTTAAGAATGACGATTATAAAGATAATAGCTGGGCTTGAAAAAAGCATAGAAGATACTAGAGAATCCCTTTCTGGAGAAATAAAAGAAAGAATATCAGACCAACTAAAAACCAAAGAGGCTATAATGAGGTACCATTAAAAAAAAAAAAAGGAAGCTCTAACTGTTAGGATAAATCAGGTAGAAGAGAGATAAATAAGGTCATAAATTAGTGATATAGAAGACCAAGTGATGGAGAATACAGAAGGTGAGAAAAAGATAAACAACTACTGGATCACAAGGGGAGAATTTGAGAGATAAGTGATACAAAAAGACAAAGTAACAGAATAATTGGGATCCCAGAAGAAGTGGGGGGTAGGCAGAAGGTATATTGGAGCAAATTACAGCAGAGAATTTCTCTAATTTGGGGAAGGAAACAGGCATCAAAATCCAGGAAGCACAGAGAAACCCCCTCAAAATCAATAAAAATAAGTCAACACCCTGACATCTAATAGTAAAACTTAAAAGTCTTAGAGACAAAGAGAAAATCCTGAAAGCAGTTGGGGACAAGAGGTCTGTAACCTACAGTGGTAGAAACATTAGACTGGCAGAAGACCTATCCACAGAGACCTGGCAGGCCAGAAAGGACTGGCATAATATATTCAGATCACTAAATGAGAAAAATATGCAGCCAAGAATACTATATAGCTAGGCTCTCATTGTAAATAGAAGGGGAGATAAAAAGCTCTCAGGACAAACAAAAAGAATTTGAAAACACCAAACCAGCCCTACAAAGGGGTCCTCTAAGTGAAAAGAGAGCCTAAAAGTAACATAGATCAGAAAGGAACAGAGACAATATGAAGTAACAGTCACCTGCAGGTAATACAATGGCACTAAATTCATATCTTTCAGTAGTTATCCTGAATGTAAATGGGCTAAATGCCCCAACCAAAAGACACAGGGTATTAGATTGGATACAAAATAAGACCCATCAATATCCTCTCTGCAAGAGACTCATTTTAGACCCAGAGTTACCTCCAGGTTGAAAGTGATGGGATGCAAAACTATTTACCATGCTAATGGACATCAGAAGAAAGCTGGGTTGGCAATCCTTATATCAGATGAATTAGATTTTAAACCAAAGACTATAGTAAGAGATGAGGAAGGACACTATATCATTCTTAAAGGGTCTATCCAACAAGAAGATCTAACAATTTTAAATATCTATGCGCCTAACATAAGTCAGTTATATAAGCCAGTCAGTTATATAAGTTATATAAGCAGTCAGTTATATAAGCCAATTAATAACAAAATCAAAGAAACACATTGACAATAATACAATAATAGTAGGGGACTTCAATTACCCACACCTCCAAAGTGGACAGATCATCTAAGCAAAAAATCAACAAGAAGATAAAGGCTTTAAATGACACACTGGACCAGATGGACTTCACAGATATATTCAGAACATTCCATCCCAAAGCAACAGAATATATATTCTTCTCTAGTGTACATGGAACATTCTCCAGAACAGATCATATCCTGGGTGACAAATCAGGTCTCAATTGGTACCAAAATATTGGGATCATTCCCTGCATATTTTCAGACCACAGTGCTTTGATACTAGAACTCAATCACAAGTGGAAAGTTGGAATTAACTCAAATACGTGGAGGTTGAAGAGCATCCTACTAAAGAATGAATGGATCAGCCAGGAAATTAAAGAAGAATTTTAAAAATTCATGAAATATATGAAAGTGAAAACATAATTGTTCAGATTCTTTGTGATGCAGCAAAGGCGGTCCTAAGAGGGAAGTGTATAGCAATATAAGCCTTTCTCAAACAAGAAAGGTCTCAAGTACACAGCCTAACCCTACACCTAAAGGAGCTGGAAAAAGAACAGCAAATAAAGCCTAAACCCAGCAGAAGAAGAGAAATAATAAAGATCAGAGCAGAAATCAATGAAATAGAAACCAAAAGAACAGTAGAACAGATCAACAAAACTAAGAGGTGGTTCTTTGAACGAATTAATAAAATTGACAAACCCCTGGCCAGACTTATCAAAAAAGAAAAGAGAAAAGACCCAAATAAATAAAATCATGAAGGAAAGAGGAGAGATCACAACCAATACCAAAGAAATACAAACAATTATAAGAACATATTATGAGCAACTGTATGCCAACAAATTAAACAGTCTGGAAGAAATGGATGCATTCCTGGAGAAGTATAAACTACCAAAACTGAACCAGGAAGAAATAGAAAACCTGAAGAGACCCATAACCAGTAAGGAAATTGGAGCAGTAATAAAAAAATCTACCAACAAACAAGAGCCTAGCGCCACTTGTCTTCTCAGGGGAATTCTACCAAACAATTAAAGAATTAATATTTATTCTCTTGAAATTGTTTCAAGAAATAGAAATGGAAGGAAAAATTCAAATTCATTTTATGAGGCCAGCATTACCTTGATCCCCAAACCAGGCAAAGACCCCATCAAAAAGGAGAATTACAGACCAGGATCCCTGATGAACATGGATGCAAAAATTCTCACCAAGATACTAGCCAGTAGAATCCAGTGGTACATTAAAAGGATTATTCACAACAACCAAGTGGGATTTATTCCTGGGCTGCAAGGTTGGGTTCAATATCCACAAATCAATCAGTGTGATACAATACATTAACGAAAGAACAAGAACCATATGATACTCTCAATAGATGCAGAAAAGGCATTTGACAAAGCACAGCATCTCTTTTTGATTAAAACTCTTCATAGTGTAGGGATAGAGGGTACATACCTCAATATCATAAAAGCCGTCTATGAAAAACCCATGGTGAATATCATTCTCAATGGGGAAAAACTGAGAGCTTGTCCCCTAAGGTCAGGAACATGGCAGGGATATCCACTATCACCACTGCTATTTAACATACTACTAGAAGTCCTAGCCTCAGCACTCAGACAACAAAAAGAAATAAAAGGCATCTGAATAGGCAAAGAAGAAGTCAAACTCTCACTCTTTGCAGATGATATGATACTTTATGTGGAAAACCCAAAAGAAGCCCCCCCCCCCCCAAAAAAAAAAACCCTGCTAGAACTCATACAGGAATTCAGTAAAGTGTCAGGATATAAAATCAAGGAAATTAAGGAGTTGACCCCATTTATAATTGCACCCCAAACCATAAGATACCTAGGAATAAATCTAACCAAAGAGGCAAAGAATCTGTACTCAGAAAACTATAGAATACTCATGAAAAGAATTGAGGAAGATACAAAGAAATGGAAAAATGTTCCATGCTCATGGATTGAAAGAATATTGTGAAAATGTCTATGCTGCCTAGAGGAATCAACACATTTAATGCAATCCCTATCAAGATACCATCAACTTTTTGCCAAGAAATGGAACAAATAGGGCACCTGGGTGTCTCAGTGGGTTAAGCCTCTGCTTTCAGCTCAGGTCATGGTCTCAGGGTACTGGGATCGAGCCCCGCATTCAGGCTCCCTGCTCAGTGGGGAGCCTGCTTTCCCCCTGTCTCTGCCTGCCTCTCTGCCTACTTGTGATCTCTCTCTGTGTCAAATAAGTAAAATATTTAAAAAAAAAAAGGAACAAATAATCCTAAAATTTGTATGGTACCAGAAAAGACCACGAATAGCCAGAGGAATATTGAAAAAAAAAAAGACCAAGCTGGTGGCATCACAATTCTGGACTTCAAGCTTTATTACAAAGCTGTATTCTTCAAGACAGTATGGTACTGGCACAAAACCAGACACATATATCAGTGGAACAGAATAGAAAACCCAGAAATGGACCCTCAACTCTATGGTCAACTAATCTTGACAAATCAGGAAAGACTGTTGAATGGGAAAAAGAAGTCTCCTAAAGACTGTACTCAGAGGTAAAGAAGGACACTACATCATTCTTAAAGGGTCTATCCACCAAGAAGATCTAACAATTGTAAATATTTATGCCCCCAATATGGGAGCAGCCAACTACATAACCCAACTGTTAATAAAAATAAAGAGTCTTACTGGTATGAAAACATTAATAGTAAGGTACGCCACTCTCAGTAATAGACAGATCACCCAAGTAGAAAATCAATAAAGAAACAAGAGCTTTGAATGACACATTGGAGCAGATGGTTCTCATAGATATATAGAGAACAGCCCACCCTAAAACAACAGAATACTCTTTCTTCTTGAGCACACATGGAACTTTCCTCAGAATAGACCACATACTGGGTCACAAATCAGGGCTCTGATACCAAAAGATTGAGATTATTCCCTGCATATTCTCAGACCACAATGCTTTGAAACTGGAATTCAACCACAAGAAAAAGTTTGGAAGGAATTCAAACACTTAGAAACTAAAGACCATCCTGCTTAAGAATGTTTGGATCAACCAGGAAATTCTAGAACTTAAACAATTCATGGAAACCAAGGAGAATGAAGACACATTGGTCCAAAATCTATGGGATATGGCAAAGGCGGTCCTAAGGGAGAAATACATAGCCATCCAAGCCTCACTCAAAAAAATTTTAAAAATCCAGAATACACCAGCTCTCTTTACACCTTAAAGAACTGGAAAATCAACAAGAAATTAAGCCAACCCCATGCATAAGGAGGGAAATAATCAAGATTAGAGCAGAGATCAATGAGATAGAAACTAGAGATACAGTGGAACACATCAACGAAACTAGAAGCTGGTTCCCTGAAAGAATCAATAAGATCAATAAACCACTGGCCAAACTAATACAAAAGAAAAGAGAGAGGACCCAAACTAATAAAATTATGAATAAAAGGGGAGAGATCACGATTAACACCAAGAAATAGAAATAGCCATCAGAAATTATTATGAACAGTTATATGCCAATAAATTAAGCAACCTAGAAGAAATACTCAGTAGTATATATGGGCCACATCTTCTTTATCTATTCATCTTCTTTTTTATCCATTCGTCCATTGAAGGACATCTTGGTTCTAGCCACAGTTTGGCGACTGTGGCCATTGCTGCTATAAACATTGGGGTACAGATGGCCCTGCATTTCACTACCTCTGTATCTTTGGGATAAATACCCAGTAGTGCAATTGCAGGATGATGGGGTAGTTCTATTTTTAATTTCTTAAGGAATCTCCACACTGTTTTCCAAAGTGGCTGCACCAACTTGCATTCCCACCAACAGTGTAAGAAGGTTCCTTTTTCTCCACATCCTCTCCAACACTTGTTGTTTCTTGTCTTGTTAATTTTGGCCATTCTAACTGGTGTAAGGTGGTATCTCAATGTGGTTTTGATTTGAATCTCCCTAATAGATAATGATGGTGAGTATTTTTTCATGTGTCTGTTAGCCATTTGTATGTCTTCTTTGGAGAAGTGTCTGTTCATGTCTTCCTGCCCATTTTTTGACTTGATTATCTGTTTTTTTGGGTGCTGAGTTTGAAGAGTTCTTTATAGATATTGGATATCAGCCCTTTGTAGTGTCATTGTGAATATCTTCTCCTATTTCATGGGTTGACTTTGTATTTTTTTGACTGTTTCCTTTGCTGTGCAGAAGCTTTTGATCTTGATGAAGTCCCAAATGTTCATTTTCACTTTTGTTTCCTTTGCCTTTGGAGACATGTCTTGAAAGAAGTTGTGGCCGATGTTGAAGAGATTACTGCCTATGTTCTCCTCTAGGATTTTGATAGATTTCTGCCTCACGTTGAGGTCTTTTATGCATTTCAGGTGTATCATCATGTATGGTATAAGATAATTGTCAAGTTTCATTCTTCTATACATAGCTGTCTAATTTTTCCAGCACCATGTATTGAAGAGACTGTCTTTTTTCTACTGGATATTTTTTCCTGCTTTGTTGCAAGTTTTTATTTGTGCTCATTGTGCTCATCACAAGTGCCCTCTGCCCATCTAACCTGTCCCCCATCCACTGCCCTCCCTCCACCCTCAGTTTGTTCTCTATCTCTAAGTGTCTCTTATGGTTTGTTTCCCTCTCTCTTTTTCCTTTTTCCCCCTCTTCCATATGTTCATCTGTTCTGTTTCTTAAATTCCACATATGAGTGAAATCTTATGGTATTTGTCTTTTTCTGAGTGAATTATTTCACTTAGCATAACATTTTCTAGCTCCATCCATGTCTTTGTGAATGGCAAGATTTCATTCTTTTTTATGGCTGAGTAATATTCCATAGTGTATTTATACCACATCTTTTTTATCCATTCATCTTTCAATGGACACTTGGGTTCTCTCCATAGTTTGGTTATTGTTGATAAAACTCCTGTGAACATTGGAGTGCATGTACCCCTTCAAATCTGCATTTTTGTATTCTTTGGGTAAATACCTAATAGTGTAGTTGCTGGATTTTAGGGTAGTTTCATTTTTTAACTTTTTGAGGAAACTCCATACTATTTTCCAGAGTGGCTGAACCAGTTTGCATTCCCACCAACAGTGCAAGAGGGTTCCCCTTTCTCCACATCCTTGCCAACATCTGTTGTTTCATGATTTGTTAATTGTTGCCATTCTGACAGGTGTAAGGTTGTATCTCATCCTGGTTTTGACTTGTATTTACCTGATGATGAGTGATGTTGAGCATGTTTTCATTTGTCTGTTATCCATCTATATGTCTTCTTTGGAAAAGTGTCTGTTCTTGTCTTCTGCCCATTTTTTAACTGGATTATTTGTTGTTTGAGTGTTGGGTTTGGTAAGTTCTTTATAGATTTTGGATACTAACCTTTTATCAGATATGTCATTTGTAAATATCTTCTCCCACTCTGTAGGCTGCCTTTTAGTTTTGTCTATTGTTTCCTTCACTGTGAGATGCTTTTTATCTTGATGAAGTCCCCATAGTTCATTTTTGCTTTTGTTTCCCTTGCTTCCAGTGATGTGTTTAGTAAGAAGTTGCTATGGTTGAGGTTAAAGCGGTTGCTGCCTGTGTTCTCCTCTAAGATTTTGATGATTTTCTATCTCACATTTAGGTCTTTCATCCATTTTGAATTTATTTTTGTACATGGTATAAAAATGTAGTCCAGTTTCATCCTTCTGAATGTTAATATTTGGCAAACTTTAAAATTAAAAACATTTCCATTTTTTAAGTGTAATATATATTTGCATGATTGTCAGAAAAATACCCACTAAAGGTAATTTTCACAATAATTTGAGTAAGCAAAAACATTCTTTCCCTATTTTCTTAAACTCTGATATTCAGTGCAGTTTAAGGAACAAATTCAATTCTCAGTAAGGGCCAGGTGTATTAATCATTGGAATTGCAGAACTAAATTAGGTACAAATTCCCTCAAAGAGCCCACTGTCAAGTTCATATCCTCCTGCATGCTGGCATCATGAACAGAGAGAAAAATAACAGTCATCATAGGTATTTGGTTCATATGATTGTGGCGAGTGTATGTCAATTGCCCGATTGGTGTTTAGTATAATGTTAGGTTCTCTTGAATGTAAAAGGAAACTGAAATGCATTGTCCTTGGATCTTAAGCACTGTATCATGGGCTTTGAAATAGTATAAAAAATAGAGGAATTGTAATTTTTTACCCCTGGTAAAATAATCACATTTCCTCATTCCCCCTTTAATTCTTAAGTATCGTGACAAACTAGAAATGAATCATGCACAATGAAACTTAAGGAGATTATCACCCCCACATTTATGTAAGGGACAGGGTGTCATACTGGAAAAAGCACAAATTTTACTTAGATTTAGATAGTTCTAAATCTGGTCATATAACTTCTACATGAATTTGGGAAAGTCATTTAACTCCTCCAAGTATTGAATATGTGCTTTGTAGAGTTATGATAATCAAGTCAGATTTCTAGGTACCTTGCAGCCTGGCATCCATCAGATACTAAAGATAATATTTTTGGACATGAACAGAGTCTGCACATTTATTCACACTTTACTCTTTAATAATTGAAGCTTTACCAGTTACATGGTTAACCATCTAAAGACTGTATTTACAAGTTCTCTTGCAATTAGTTGTAATACTATGAATAGCTGTAGTCTGGACAATGAAATGAAGTAGAAGTTACTGATGCAACTTCTAGATAGTCCTTAAATGGGAAGAGGACTTGCCTCCCTCCTCTTCTCTTTCTCTCTCTCTTAACAGGCTGAAATGTGAGTTTGATAATAAGCCATATTCAATTTGGAGCAACCTAGGAGTAGCAGAGAAACAAAAATGGAACAGTGTCTGAGTTTCTGATACCTTCAATCTGCTCTACAATCAGTGGACTACCTACTCAGACTGTTTCGGGGAGGAAGAAATAAATTACTCTAGGTGAGAAAAAAAGAATCAACTATATTGTTGAGTCTCAATATAGAAGTCTAGCCTTGAATCTTTATCAGTATATCTGTCTAGCTGACTGACTAATACATCATTCCGTATATATTGCCTAAGTCCCACTGTTTTTGCCACACTTTATAAAATGATAGTACTACATTACATTCACTTTTAGTCCTCCTTTATGTAATTTCAGAATCAATTACATTTCAAGATCCTTTGGCTTTTCCTCTTAAGTATTTCTTACATTCCCCATAAGGTTTCTCACAGTGCTGGTACATTAGTCAATGCTGGCTGATATCTGTTCTGGGACTTTGTTCATCTCTCTTTATGTTTTATGGTATACCCTAAGGAACTGAAAGTCCCTTTCCTTGAACTGATTCCTAATTATTGCAATGTAAAAAGGTGAGTTGGATTCCTCATTTCATATATTGTCTTTTGTCAGGGAGGGGGCGGTCACATCTCCATCATTTTCTTCCCAGAGCTTACCTCAACTATTAGGGTGACTAGGTTGGGATCACTGGAGTTAAAAACTACCAGTGATTTTTTGCTTCTTTTATTGTATTGATTTACTTCATAAGAATGAGTTCTATCTCTGTGACCTCATTCTATTCCTGGAAATTATATTTCTAGAGCTTCGCTATCCTCTCATCCCAGTTCACTCTGTGATTACCAACCACATTTGGTGATATATTTCAAATAATTTTCCCAAACAAACAAAGAACTAATAAGTGAATTAAAAATATATCCTAAAAAAATCTAAATTATATGAAAGAAGGCTAGATATCTAAACAATTGGCATAGAGGATGGGTATTGAATTTTAATATTTATAGAGAAGCAGAATTTAGTTCCAAGAAGCCTGTATCCCACCTTCTAGAATGTAAATATCTTGTAGTTTAGGTTATTAAATCTCAATGATAATGCTATTTTTCTCTGTTTTAAACATTTAATTAATTTTTAGTTATTCTTTTGTTTTAAACTTTTTAGTTGATATTTTAAAATGAGAGAAGTAGATCTGATTTTACTAATACAGGATTCTTTACCTCAAAACAAAGCATTAACTTTTAAGAAAATTTGAAAAAATACTGAATGATTTCCAGTTACATCTTCTATAAAATGCAGATCTTTGATTTCCTAAAAGAGAATTGGTTCGAATGTGTGCTCATATAAAATGTAAAAATTCTAATATGGAATCACTTGAGTTTTGTGAATGAAAAGTGTGATGAAAGAGAGAAGAGAGGGGTGCATATATTTAAAATAGAATTCTTTTTATTAAAACTTTCTGGAAAGCCTTTACTAAACCTCAGTTCGTTTTCTTGTTCTTAAAATACAGGAAAGCAGCTAATTGAAGGAAAACAGTGTGAAACCATTTTTAGAATACAAAGGGAGTAAATAAATAAAATATACATATATATGCACACATGTATGTGTGTCTTGTCTGCATACACATGCATGCACACGCACACACACATACATGCATGGAATCAAAGGTCAGTGCCAAATAGCCTTAGTTCTACTGACAGTAGCTACATTTTCCAGGCATAGCAGCTATTTGGTCAACATCAGTAAACATCGTGAAGAATTTCTTTCACAGTCTATATTCCTTACCTCTTTTCATGTAGAAAGAGGGCAAGCTTTATGGGGAAAACTAGTAATGGACTACTATATTTTGTAAGATTTTGTTATGCAAATTTGAAAATGGTTTGGCTGAGAACCATCCAATGGTTGTTTTACTTTAAAAAAAAAAAGGCATAGTCATGAGCTATGACCTACAGATTTGGATCCTACTTACCAAGGTGGAAAACTTAGAGTCACCCAAGTAGTAAGTGTTTTGGCAAAGCAACCCACAACTAAAACTTCTTCAGTGAATTTTCAAGTTTATACATAACACTATTAAATGAAAAAGTAGCTTTCCTGTTGACTCCAGCCACAAAGCACATATTCCTGGCCAAACATTAACAGCTAAACTAACAATGCCAAAATAAAGGGAGGAGGAAGCAGGGAGAGGAAGGAAATAATCATTTATATGAATTGGAAATACAAAATGTTCCGAGCAAAAATGAGCTACATTTTGAAAGTATTTTTTCAATGTCAAAATGTTGTCTAATGGGCCAAAAAAAAAAAAAAATGGAAAACATTTTTTACTTACAGACATAATTAGACTCAAATATTCCACCCATTAGCATTGTCTTTCCCCACAATGCTCTCTCTGTTTATTACTAATTATTCTCTACTGCTCATTGTGTCCAGATGACTACATGTATAATAACATCGGCATAAGCATGTAACAAATATAATCATTGGTTTTCCCCTAATAGATTTTTATGAAGAATAAAAAGTCCCTCAGAAGCTAGGTTTCATTGATTTCATGAAATGCTGCTTTACCCACCATCCACTGTCTAGACCAGCCCTTTTGCTTCTTTGTTAAAATTCTATCAACATGCCTACAATGATACCATGGAATTACAGCATGCAGAAGTATTTCCAGGATTAACAGAAAAGATTGGAATGTGGCCAGTAGTAGTAAATGTATTTTACTGAATAAAAATTTTAAGAAAAATTGATAGTATGTTCTATGTGTCAGCTATATAGAATTATTCACATTTTCCTGAGTAAGCCATATTCTCTATGCTTTCATATATCCATTGAATGGGACCTTTTCTTTACCATAAATTTTTTCTTTCCCTTTATATTCCTGAGGAACTCCTAAGAATTGTTTTTGTTAAATATTCCCTAATATGTAACAAAACATGCTTTTCTGGTAATTTTTGCATGACTCTTTCATAGTGCTTGTTATACTGTATTCTGTTTTTTTTTTTTTTTTTGCCCATTTGTTTTATTAGAGTAAAAACATCTCAAGGTCATATAATCTGCCTTATTTGCCTAGGATTTTGCTAGTATAGTAGTATAGTAATGATCCAAATATTAATAAATCTTCAATGTAGTAAGAATAATTTACACAATGTTTAGAATTACAAAAAGTTACTCTCTCATGTATTATCTCATTTAATCTTTTAGCAACCCAGTGAGATAGCTGTGTGTTAACCAGATACGTGATGAACTAGAACAATGTAGTATTTAGTGTAGTTAAATAATTCCTGAACTTGGCAACTGATCAAACTCACCAGAAAAGATTTCTTAGAAATTAAAGCCTGTGTTTTGTTTTATTTTGATTTGCTTTTACAGAGAAAGCTCAATGGCCATTCTCAGATATGTAACTGTATCTATATCTTTACATATATATCAATACCTACTTTTGGGGATATATTTAGAGGTTATATTGCCATAGGTGGAGTGCTGCTTCCAAAAGCTACATGCATTTAAAATTTTGATAGATGTTGCAATTGGCTTCCAAAATTTTGAATTGATTTGCATTCACACCAAGGAAAATTGAGAGTTACTGATTCATCATATGTTTGCCTACATAGGTAATTTCCAACTTTAATCTTGGACCATCCCGGTTGTGAAAATTGGCATCTTATTTCTGTTATACTTGAGTTTCTTTAATTATGAGTGAGGTTGAGCATCTCTTCATGTATTTTTTGGCCATTTGTATATATGCACATGTGTGTGCCATCTGTTCATATTCTTGATCCGTTTTTTCTTTCATATTGTTAGTCTTTTCTATATCTTTTGTAACAGCTCTAGTATAATAAGGGACTTAGTCCTTTTACATGACTTATGAATATTGCTGTTATCTTGGGAGAGTGGTTTAAACATACAGGACATAGGCACCTCCCCTCTTCCCTGTAGCCTTGACCTATTGAGTATTTATAAATAAGAACTAAGAATCTATAGTTTTGGAAAAGTTCCCCCAGATTGTTCTGTAGCTGACCTATAGATAGTGTTTGAAAACTACTGACTTATATAGCAGGCATGAAATAGTTAATTACAAAAACCTGTGGTGCTAGAGAAGCTATTTTTAATAGTAACATGCAAAGAGGAATCATGGAAACCATGACTCTACCCAACTGGGAATCCTTTTCTCAAGGGTGTTAATCTGGAAGTCATTTTTCCTGACAAAAGGATCATGGCTATAAAAACTCCTCTTGACATCATAGCATGGTAGAAATATAGAAACTTTCCAAGAAATAGAGCTATAAATCTATTTCGGGGGTATCTCAGAAAAGATATTTTGTAGAGCATTTGGAAGAAGCAAGTATTCTGTGCAATGACATGGGCCAAATGGAGATGCAAAGGCTGAGAATTATTCATAAATGAAAATAAGACCTGATTAGCAATAACTAATGATAAAAGGGACATAATTATTCTGGATGAGAGATACTGCAGAGAGCTATGCCAATTCTATAATGGTGAAGGATTGATTATCATATAGTTTTATACCTGTCATATTATAGTGGTAGTGGTAGTAGTAGTAAGTAGTAGCAGCAGCTAACATTTTAAGCATTTTTCTAAATATTTTATGTGTGCTATGTGACTTAGTCCCTATAAAGTAGCCACTATCATCATTTTTTTACATAAAACAATTGAGATTTTTTTTAAAGATTTTATTTATTTTTCTGACAGAGAGTGAGATCACAAGCAGGCAGAGAGGCAGGCAGAGAGAGTGGGGGAAGCAGGCCTCCTGCTGAGCGGAGAACCTGATGCAGGGCCCAACCCCAGGACGCCAAGATCATGACCCAAGCTACCTGCAGAGGCCCAACCCACTGAGCCACCCAGGCTCCCCTAAAACAATTGAATTTTAAAGGGGTTAAATAGTTTGACTGAGGCTGTTCGGATAAGCTTTGAGGAGTACAGCTCAAGAGTCCATACTCATAACTGCCATGGTTCACATCTTAAACTTTACAGCTCATTTTTTATTGAGTAAGGTGACTGGCTCGAAGTTAACATTCTAAAGACTGGGTCTAGACTCTAGGAAGTATCCTGTTTTTTTTCTCTTCTCATATTTTCACATTAGCCCATAAACAAGAAAATTGCCACCAATATTCCAGGCTATTGAGAAAATATAGGAAGGCAGAATCTGTCTTTTTCTGTTTTCTTACTTGCTCCTCTCCCTAGAGGTAGTTGCTTATTCAAGTTCCTTATCTGTGTTAAAAAATTATGACTCCTATGTAGCATCCTTGTAAATGTACTTCTTTTTCCCTCTCTCTCTCCGTACTGTTTACTCTCTCCCAGACTATTGAAGGCTTATAACTTTCCCAATCTCCATAAAATAAGGGAGAGAACTGGGCTTCAACCTACGAGACCCAAGGAGGTTTCACCTCACTCTGCTCCATGTTCTCTGCCTGGGCCTAAATCTGACTTTGTAAGCTTATCCCTCTGGAACACTTCCATGGTTTTGCAATTGGTTGGACTTGGTGGGAGATCCTATAGGAATGATTATGGCCTCCCATTATAAGATATCGTTCACTAGGTGGTTATCTTTTAGAAAAAGAATAAGGTTTAACATTTGAAGAACAACAAATCATCCCATAGGAAGATCGGTAGAGTTCATTTGGTTGTTATGGTTCACTGTAGTGCTCAGTGGTCAGAAACTAGATTTACAGGCACCTGCTAGTTTTCAGGTTTTGACTTTTGGGTTGCAAGGGTACAGCTTTTTTTTTTTTTTTTTTAAGATTTTATTTATTTATTTGACAGAGGGAGATCACAAGTAGGCAGAGAGGCAGGCAGAGAGAGAGGAAGGGAAGCAGACTCCCTGCTGAGCAGAGAGTCCAATGCGGGGTTCGATCCCATGACCCTGAGATCAAGACCTGAGCCGAAGGCATAGGCTTAACCCACTGAGCCATCCAGACGCCCTCGGGTACAGCTTTTAATATGACCTCAGTCAAGGTTTTGTTCAGCAAGAAAACTCAGTTCAGGGTTAAGAAAGCTTTGTTAAGAACATTGAATGGGAGAGATCTGGTTTGAAGCAGGGAGATATTTCTTTTGTCACTTTAGAAATCTTTCTTAGGAAGTTTTGTGTAGAATACCGATTTTATTTCTCCAAGACTTGCTATAGCAAGCCCTGGCAATGAAAGCCAGAGACAAATAATAAGCAGGCTTTGCATTGGTACCTAGTCTTCTAGGTTGCTTATCTGTTCTTCGTCTTGCAACCTGTTTGTAAGCCAAGGTGAAGATAACTATGGACACTAAAGTTAGACTTTGGAATGACAAAAGAGCAGTGAAGTAACGTTATGCAAGCTTATAAGAATTAACTGGTGAGGAAGAGACAAGTTTTCAGGTGAAAAAAGCAGAGCAAAGGTCTCATTGGTCTCTGAAAGCATAGGATCTTACCTGCAATGATAACTCTTGCATCCAGCAAGAAGCCTTAGGAAAATGATTACATTTCTTGAGTAAGAAAATAATATCTATTGCAGTTAAGAAAATAAGTCAAAACACATATGCTCAAAATGCTCAAACTAGGCCAAAGAAATGTGTAGGAATTAGATGAGAATAACTGCTTAGATACTGCTCAGTGCCCTTATGAGGGAAGCTCTATGGTAATAATCAATATATATAGTACTAAAAAATCTAAAAATAATTTGTGATCATAATGAGGGTAGAGGTAGAAGACACAGCAGTTATAAAATTTAAGAATTTAGCTTTTTAAAAAAATTTTTGTTACTGTGGAATGCTTGCTTTTAGATGGAGTTTAGGGTCAATTTAACTTAGAAGACTGAAAATGCAAGGCTTAAAGGTATATTTGGAAATGATGTTTTGCATGTGTAGGGAGACAGTGATGCAAGAAAGAAGCCTCAAAAAAGTACTGGAGAGTTGGGGTACCACCATTACAAACACCTGGATAGTTCAAAGAGATAAGAGAGGGTCAAATGTACAGAAGCATGGCTCAATACATTTCTATACTGAATATGGGGAATAATGTCATGAAAAATTTCCCAAATATGGTCCCATTTCCAGATTGTAGATAACAAACCTGTGGCTGAAATAAAGGTTTTCTCTTTCTTTAATGCTTTCTTTGTTCTGTCTCTACCCTGGCTTTTTCTTGTATCAGAAATATGTGTCTGGATTAGACTATATATGGATTCTGAAAAATGATTTTGTGAAGGGCTAGCCTGCATAGCCTAGATTGTTTATGCATTCTAAATTTTGTATGAGGCATACTGATGCTGTCATGCATCCTCTTTGCCACTGGAATCTTCTGGAAAAGTGAGCCATATAACAGAGCCAAGGTTTTGTTAGTTCAACACTGAAATTCCAAAGGTTCTACTTCCCATTCCTGCGGTGGGTGTTGGGAGGGTAAAGAGACAGCCCACAGTGTAACACTGATAAAAGGAGTTCTGATTCTATTCCAGCGTCCAAAATAAAACTTCACTAGTAATGTGCTTTTATCTTCATTTATTTATTTTTTGTATATTTTTCAATAGAATGGCACTCAGGATTGGAAGGATTAGTGAGTCATTCTCAAGTAACACTTTTACTATCAATTAAAAATAAACATTAAAGAATCCATCAAGAGCCAGAAGCAAAATAACATAAATTGTTTGATTCCATTTATACAAATTGTCTAGAAAGAACACATCCATAGAGATAGAAGACAGATTAGTGGTTGTCTCGAGCTGAGGGTGAGAATGGAAATGACTGCAAATGGGCACAAGGTTTCTTTTTGGAGTTATGGAAATGTTCAAAAAGTAGACGGTGGTGATGGTTGCACAACTCTGTAAATTCACTATGAATCATTGAACAGTACACCTAAAATAAGTGAATTACGTAGCTTGTAAATAAAGCTGCTTTAAAAATAATAAAAAACATACAAAAACCAGGAACTCATCTAGTAGTATTATAGATGAATATCTGAGCCAGGGGAATCCCAGATGAAAGCGTTGGTAAAATGCTGGTTTCTAAGATAGGCCAGAAAAGCAGCATTCTTTGGCAAAGATTTTTCTTGAATAAGTGTCGTCCACATTACTCCATCATCCATTATAAAAAAGTCCAAAACCAAGAAGTATAGAAAAAGAAAGGTTTTACCTTTCTTTTGTGTGCCACAGCAAAGGCAAAATACAGAACACTCCCGGACTATGTAAATACCTCTTGATAAACAGTACAGGACTTTTTCAGTTGGATTTTATGACTAAAATTTTTGAGCATATGTGCTTTGACTTATTTTCTTAACTGCAATATATATTATTTCCTTACTCAAGAAATGTAATCATTTTCCTAAGGCTTCTTGCTGGATGCAAGAGTTATCATTGCAGGTAAAATTCTATAAGCCCTTCAGGAAAATCAGTCTGGACAGCACCATGCTCCACACATCCCTGTTCGTAGGCAGCATCAAACCTGTTTTTCAGTGAGGCGGTCTACATGCAAATTGGTAACTATTATCTACCCAAATGTATAGAACATTTTGATCTGGAGTTTTAAAGCACAGTTGAATAAAAAGAAAAAAAAATAACTGGTGATTTTATGAGTAGGTAAAAATTTGAGTTAATGAAGTTTGCTTCTGTGCTTTGTAATGATTTTAACTGCATTGAATTAAGAGGAAGTGGGTTTTTGCCTGCATTTTACAGATGGCAAAGCAACAGTAGTATCAGTCTGTGGGGGTTAAAAACATGAATCGGATCCTGGTTTGTTAAAAGACAGCAGGTTTTATTCTTCAATGTTATATTTAAGAATAAAACAACAACAACAACAAAAAACCCCACGTGGGAACTTTGATTAGTCAGATCCTTGTCACTGTGTTTAAATGCAGGTTGCCTGGGTCAGATAGAAAGCCCAGAAAGGTAGTTATGCAATCAAGGGAGTTTTTTGGTTCATGCACCGGAATTGTTTCCAAGGGTAGGAATACAGGGGCAATCTGTGCCACAAGGCAGGGACAGTCAGAGAACTGTTAGGCAAGGAGCTGATGGAATGAATCCTATGAAAGCTGAAAACTGTCCCCTGAACTGCAGAGCTCCCACCTGACAGAGTGTAGAGCACACACTGAGCATGGGGACAGATTTTAGAATTATATAGTCATCCAGGAATAGAAAATTTGCTTCCTTTAGGAATTCGTCATTAATTATTGTCACTGCTGTTGTTGTTTTTCAATGTCAAAAATGATGTTGCTGTTTTCAACTTCATAAATGAAGAGCTGTGTCCTCCCAAAATATTCTCCCAAAATGTGTATGTGTGTGTCTGTGTGCCTGTGTGCATATGTTTGTCTTATAAAGGGTCTTATTTCTGCGTGTTGGTTTTTAATATATCGAATATAAAATTCAGTGATAGGAAAGGGTGGTTTTAAATAAGACTCCAGATTATTTCTTTATCACTATATTTAACATTTGCGTAATTTAAAACCTAACTTAAAAAGATGAATTTCATTTATTGTTTTTCTCATGGCATGTATAAAACATTTAGAAATCCTCTGTGAAAAAGTGTTCTCCAACTGTTGCATGTGATACAGCTATAACTGGCAAGGTACATTGTATGAAGAATCCTGGCTAGAGTTTCTCTATCACCAGAATTTTCTCTTTTGGTGTTTTTAACTGCATAGGTGCCTAATCAATCACATTTCTCAAACTTACTCGATACCTGCCGCACACCCTTTCAAATCGTAGACGAGAATTCAGGCTTCATTCTTTGGGATTCAGGAAAAGTGCTGAGGTTCAATACTCTAAGCCTGAATTCTAAACCTACTTGTCCACTTGAATAAGTCTCCTTTTCCTCGTTATTTCATTGAGTAGTTATTTGGGTTATGTACTTGCCTTACATTTCCACTTTCATGCAGTGTATTATGCATTTCCTATGAATTTATCCTCTGTGGTTGGAGAATTCCAAGCCAATCAGATTATCTGATCAAGCTTCCAGAATTTCATCTGGGTTCAGAACTTGAGCATTAGCTTTTTTTTTTTTTTTTTTTTAATGAAGGAGCTGTTTGGAAAGACAATACAGCTAGAGAGCAAAACGGCAGGGAAAAATAATGAGCCTAGAAATTTATCTACTGATACACTAGAAGTAATCCACTGAGACAGAACATTAACTAGGAGATCTGATCTTCCTACAGACCCTGATAAAAATAAGATGGTTTACGAGGCAGTATTCCTATGAATACCACTTCATTGATATATTCCAGGATATAATTAATGCTTCCTGTAACATCTGGGAGGTACCACAAAGTGAGCAAATACAACTTTGGCAATACTTGGAAGTCCTGTAAAAAGAAGCATCAGCAAAAAATAAAGTAGTATCAGAGATCTTTGTCTATAGTAATGAACATACCAAATGATTATTAATGAGCAGGCCACTGAATTCATTCAGACAATGGGGAGATCACCAGAATTAAACCTCAAGATAAGAGAACAGTATGCAAATATGGCCACACTGGGGCAGGAAGAAGGAAAGCAGCTAAGTTGTTGAATGAGATGAATCAGTTACTAAATATTTATCATCTTAGTAAAAATAGACTTGATATTTAATCCTAAAGTCTGAGACTGAATTTGAAAGTTATTACATGTTGACTATTTCCCACTATCACCTTTACCATGCAGAAACCCACACCTGCAGCTGTAGAAACTTAATGTAAACCAGAAACATTGGGTCATTCCTGAATTAATCCCTATTCTCTCTTTTCTCTCTCTTTCCTTCAGTGATGACTTCCATGACAGTCTTGCTTTGTGTCTAGTTTACCATCTGGACTTGGCTTTGCTTTCAGCTAAATTTCTTCAAGTCTAGAGCCTTGGCTTCTAGATTTGCTTTTGGATAGGTTGCTTGTTTGTATCTGATGTTAATTTTGTCTGTGGGTTTTGGCTAGGCATGATGCAGTGCTATCCCTAGTCTTCTCTGATTTATAGCATGTTTAGGCAATTCTTCCCTATATTGTCCTGCCTCTTAGGAAGTGAAATCAGTCACATGTCTAAGTCTGTAGGTGAGCCTACAGAGAGACATCTAATGACCATTCCCCACCCCCCAGCCCTGTCCCCACACTTGCTGTGCATGAAGAAAAGTAGGGGACTACAGGAGTAATAATAATAACTAACGTTTATTGAGTACTGACTTTATGCCAGATATCACCTTGTTTAAGCTTCAATGATAAGAACTCTTATTAGGGTCTCTTATTCCATAGTTTTGGAATTTTGGTTCTGCCAGATCTTTGGAGATGTTCCTCTAGAATCAAGGATTTCACAGAGTATGAAATGGAATAGGGAAGAAACTTGCCTGGGAAATGGGATAGCAGTCTTAGCATGTATAGGTGTCTAAACTATGCTGGGAATTTCACACACACACAAAATTGTTTCCCTATATATTTGCATTTTCAGTTCCTGATTAGCAATCTGCCTTTCATAGGATCATTCATCCTTTTTATGTGTTTGATATAAACTAATTATGAAATGTATAATCATTTATGTCACTCTCAGGAAGTTGTGAGGGGTAATAAGTAGATCCCCTTTTGTTTGCTTTAATCATGTTTAGTATGATAAGTAGCATTTTTCGAAACTGTGTAACATAGTGGATTCAGGTTATCTAAATTTGGAATCAGAAGCTGAAAAGACTGAAATTGTTTTGAAAAGAAAAGACTAGGAGGGTTGAGGCATGCACTACAGGTAGAGGAGTTCTGGAGGGTCACTGGCTGAGAAAAGTGGTTTCAAACAATTGTGTATTAGTGAATTGTGTCGAAGTAACATGCATGCTGTATATATTTCTCATCTGTATTTTCTTTGAAATCCTGAATAAATGATAAATTGCTCACAGTTGCTTTAGTCTGAGTGGATTCTCTACAATAAATGAAAATCCCTGTTTGGTTTTTTCAAGGATCAGCATGGACTGAAAATATTTTACTAGTGGTCAATTCAAGATATGGATTTAGAGCCTCAGGAATTAGTCAGATTTCAGTAAGAGGGTAGTAGTTAATGTCAGTGATGAACTTCCTTGATGAATGGTGGTAGGTAGAGGATAGAGAAGAGGAGAGGTGAAGAAAGGTCTCCTAATAGAGACCTGCATGCACTTTGCAATAAAGAGTAAAGAATTCTTTCTAATCATATATTTAAAATCTACCTATTTTTGTTTCAATATACGAGTTAAACACTACCCAGGAGCTTTTCTTTACTCCATTTTAGCTCCACATACACCAAAAGTATTTACATAATGAACAGAAGTCATTGCCTACTGTGATATTGTGATATAAAAATAAATGTGTATTTGGTCTTTGTTCCTGGAACCTAGCACAGAATTTCTAAGACCGTTGGAATCTTTGGAGTCTAAGAGTATCTACTTGAATGCTAATGAGATGACTGGTGGCTGGGTCCCTAGACAGCTTCAGAATTGGGGCTGCCTAGAAAGATAAAGGCATGATTAGAGGGTTGGAACTCTCAGCCCCACCCACCAACCTCTGGGGAGGGGAGAGGGAATGGAGATTGACATATTCACCAATTGCCAATGTTTTAATCTTGCCAATGATTTAATCCTGCCAGTGATTTAATCCTAAATAATGAAGGCTCCATAGCAACCCTAAAAAATGGGATTTTGTGAGCTTCCATGTCAGTGAATGTATTCATGTGCTGGGAAAGTGGTGTACCCCAACTCCATGAGGACAGAAGCTCCTATACTCAGGACTCGTCCAGATCTTACCCAATGTATCTTTTCAGCTGGGTGTTAATTTATATCCTTTGTAATATCCCTTATTATAAACTGGTAAATGTCAATACATATTTTCCCGAGTTCTGTGAGGCATTATAGCAAATTATCAAAATTGAGGAGGGGTTTGTAAGGACTCCTAATTTATAGATAGTTGGTCAGAAGTACAAGTGACAACATGGAATGTGTACCAGGCATGTGAAGTGGGGGCAATCTTCTGGGACTGAGCCCTTAACCTGTTAGGTCTGCACTAACTCTGGGTAGTGTCATAACTGAATTATAGAACATCCAGCTGGTGTTCAGAGAGTTGGAGAATTGGTGTGGGAAAAAAGCCCACACATATGGTGATAGAAAAGTGAGTACCTTAATAAGATTTCATTTACCCTGCAATAGGCTTTCAGTGATTTCAAGCGGGTATATAAAATTCTTCCTAAATTCTCTAATAACATTCTTTTTGGTATGTGTGGTATTCTCAGCAGTAGGTACTTGCCTTCTTGTTGTTTGGCCAGGTAAGAGAAACAATTAAAACAATTTAGAGCAGCAATTAAGAGAGTATTAAATAATATACTGGTTTACTATAAAAGTTTTTTTTTAAGTTTAGAAGTTCTTAAATAAGGAATAATATAGGGATATGTGTGTGTGAGAGAGAGAGAGAAAGAGAGAGAGACAGTATAGTGGATAAATATGTAGGAATGTATTTGGAATTAAGCCTTTTAATATATAACATGCTATAATATATATGAGATATATATATATATGACTTTATATATATATATATATAAAATCATATATAATGTAATATACTTTATGCCAAACTGTTGTTAAGTTTATGAAGTAATGCCCTTTGAGGATGTCAGACAACAGTATAGTTTAAAAATGGATCTATGGAACAAGGATCCACATTTGTGATACATGGAGCTATTCTGTATACAGTATTAATTCTATTTCACAACAAAAACAGCTCTGTGTGTGTGTGTGTGTGTGTGTGTGTGTGTGTGTGTGTGTGTAGCCTAGACAATACAAGTATGGTGGAGCCTGGTCAAGACATAAAGTTGTTTAAGGATTAACAGAATAATTTGCTGGCCTCATTATACTGGAAGATTGAAGTGTAATTGTTGAAGGCAAGGTCCTAGAGGTGAACTATCTGGGTTTGAACCCTGGCCCTTCCATTTACTAGCTGAGTGGAGACTGGCCTTGGGAAGTTAATTGACTTGTTCTTCTTTAGTTTCTGAATAGGTAAAATGAAGATAATATTTTACTGGTACCTCATAGAGTTTTCTGAGAAGCTTACATGATTCAATGTATGTAAAAGCACTTTGCATGGTAACACCATAAGTACACAGTAAATGTTATCTGCTATTATCTGTTCTCCAGGGTAGTGAGACCTGAAAGTACCAGCTATTGTTCTGAGATGCTGCTTTTAGAGCCATCTCAGCTCTATCTTCTTCAATGCCAAAGATGGCAGAAATAAGCCTCAAATAGGAAGCTGTAACATTCATCCCTCAACCTGAGGCCACTGTAATCCTGCCTTGTAGAATAAGTGAGGCATTACGCAGCTAAGGAATGTGGGTGTGACATGGGTCATGCCTATGGCTGGAGACATAGGCCGTTTCACTTTGGACAAGTACCTAAATCCATGAACATACTCTGGGTTACTCTAGGTTTCTTCCTGTAGCAAAAGGCTATTTATTTCTTTTCCTATTTAAAAAAAAAAATGAATGAATGAATAAATGACATTATGGTCAAAGCCTTTAGGTGGCTTTGTGTATCATGGACTATAATAAATATCCCAAGCTGACAGGATCATAATGATCATGGACTTGGATGCTTTTACTGTATATACTTAAAGACTGAGGTGGTGAGACACCTAGCCCTCACCCTTATAGCTATTAAGTGGCAGAACAGTGAGAACCAGATTTCCTGGCTACTGTTCAGTGGGTTTTGGGTACCCCAGGAGCAGACCTAGTTACTGTTCTCTGGTGTTTACAATCTAACTGAGTAAGTGTTGAGGATATATTTTTTATAAGGTAAAATCATGACTCATACAATTGCATATCAAAGATTGTACTGAGCTCATTAATGAGGAAGCCATTCAAGTGTAAAAACTGCTTCAACAGAAAATGAAAGACTATCACAAACAGACAATAAAGAATGCCGAAAAAATTTGCTGTTTGATAGAAAACAGACCAGTATACTGGGGGTGTAATCAAGTACAGCTTCAAAAGACAATACCTGTTGCATTTGTATGGATGATAACCATTTGCTTTACCATAAACCCTCCATAAGCTAACTTGTATCTTCACAATGAAGAAGACCTTCTTCAAAGGCAGTGAAAGGTGCAAGTCCTCATAGAATGTGATAACCCCACAGGGCTTTTCTAGAAAATATCCAATTTCCAGTGATAGGACATTGTTATGGATTGTATCATGCTCCTCCCCCACCATTCATATGTCAAATTCCTAGCCGATCCCCCTCCCCCCCACCTCAAAATATGACCTTATTTGGTGATGGCATATTTACATGAGTAATTAAGTGAAAATGAGGTCATTAGGGTGGGTCCTAATACAATATGACTGGTGCCCTCACAAGAAGAGGAAATTTGGGCACAAACACATACAGAGGGAAGACTTAGTGAGGACACAGGGAGAAGACAGTCACTCACAAGCCAAGGAGAGAGGCCTGGAATAGATCTCTCCTCATGGCCTTCAGAGGCAACTAAACCTCCCTCTTTCAGATTTCTAGCCTCCAGAACTATGAGATATAGTCCCACATCGGGCTCCCTGCTGGGTGTGGAGCCAGCTGAAGATTCTTTCTTTTTTTACTTCTGCCCCTTCCCCACTCTCTCCCTCTCTAAAAAAAAATAATAATAATAATTAGTCATAACAATAACATAAGGCAAAGCATGGTAGTGGCAAATGCTATAAGATATATACAAGGGGCCAATATGTTTGCATATAAAATTAGTATATTGCTGAAAATGTTCCAAAACAATTACTACAGTCTTTTCTAATTTACTTCAATAATATTTATTTATCCAATAATTGATAAGCACTGTTCTACAGACTTTCACATATTTTACTTGATCATGTCTCCATCCCTGAGAGGTAGAAGAGTTTTATCCAGGTTTTCCAAAAGGAAGTCTGAAGCTTAGGAAAATTAAAGAGCTTTTGCTAAATAAAGAAATTTAACACATGATAAAGCCAAATTGTTAACTTTAATACGTCAACTTTAATTTCTACCACTTGGCCTTATGTTGAAATCAGCACAAGCAAGTTAGACAACAGCATTTGCTTAAATATATACAATACCTGTGCTCTTTTTTTTTTTTTTTTAAGATTTTATTTATTTATTTGACAGAGAGAGATCACAAGTAGACAGAGAGGCAGGCAGAGAGAGAGAGGGAAGCAGGCTCCCTGCTGAGCAGAGAGCCCGATGAGGGACTCGATCCCAGGACCCTGAGATCATGACCTGAGCCGAAGGCAGTGGTTTAACCCACTGAGCCACCCAAGCGCCCCAATACCTGTGCTCTTAATCTGGCTTTTTACTGCATCAAATCTAGATTAGGAGCATCTGAGTATCTCACAAATTTACTGAGTCTTGGTTTTGTGTTTGGTGCTAGTCACATGTGTGGATAAATGAAGGCTGATGGGACCTTTAAAACTGTTCTGATTTTTCCTTATGTTACCTCTGAGTTTTAGATGCCATTTTGTCCTTTCTTGTAAGTAAAAATTTGGAAACTTTGTTATAAATAATCCTTGAATGTTAGAGTTCTGTGCATGGTGGTGGAAGTAGGCTCTCAAGCAAGTCAAGAGAGGGACCAGGTTGATATCTTACATTGATGGTTATGCTATATACTGAAAAATATTGGGGACACTGTCAAGGAAGACAACAACTGCAATCCAAGAAAATACTGGAATTCAGAATGGATCTGTGGGGTCTACTCCTACAGACCATCATTGGCAATACTTGAATAGGAAGTGTGGGGAAAGAATAATTCCAAACTTGGTTATTTACAAATTTCATTGCTATTACCACTGGTACATCCCAAATCAGGAATTTAGCTTTGTAAACTTCTTTTGTAAATCTTAAACTTGTTCTGTGGCTTATTAGGATACTCAGCTCCTATTATATATTCTCTCATTTTCTTAATAGTATGAACTGAGTGAAGTGTATAAAGGTCTAAATCTACCTTTTCCAAAGATCAGTCTCAAATGCTTAATTCTATTTTTTTTTTTCTGCTTTGCTTTTCTCCTAGGCCCTGTAAACTGTTCCGTTCATCCTTGCCCAGCTACATGTGAAAGTGAATGCCAATTTTGGTTATTTGCATCGATAGGAATGCATTATATAATTTTTGAGGTCTGAGGAGAAGCCATAGGGAAATCAGAACAAGTTGAAAGTGTCAGGGCAAGTCTTTGGAGATCAGGCAGAAATGCCAAGGCCAAGTGAAATTATGGGAACAACTTGTTAAACTATGATAACAACACAAAGGAAGTGCTCTTAAGTGACCTCAAGCAAGAGCCTTAAAGGTTTTGCAAACCAGTGGAATAAAGGGCATGACACTGGGGAGGGGTCAGAACTGAACTAGATTCCTCGAATAGGGCTCAAGATTCTCTGCATACAATTCTGGTGCATAAATATAGAGATAGTGTGGGAAAACAAATTGCCTCTGTAGATGCAAAGGGCTTGAAAACTATCCAGCACAATTCAAAATTATAAGGTAGAGTAGAAAGAGTAAGATTTAGAGCCAAAACACTCAGATTAAAATCCCAGATCTGCCTCTTGCTAGCTGTATTCCTAAAAGCCAGATTACAACTCTGAGATACAGTTTTTGTCATTTTGATAAAATGGACATTTTATGCCAAGTAGTTTAAACAATGAGCTCATAGGTTGTTTTAAGAATAAAATGAGATAATTTAAACAAAAATATTTTAAGTATCTTGCACATTTGGTTTTTATTATTAATCAAAATAATTTGGATATATGACATCAAAGTATTTGGCAATGTACTTTTTTAGACTAAATAAATTTAGATTTGTTACTATTAATAATAAAATCATTAACTAAACCAGTACCCCTTTCCTTTTTTATTCCAAATATAAAACAAACAGAACATAAAAACAGAATGGTATGCCCCGATTCACTGAATTTTCTGGTCATGTTAGAACCGACTTCAGTCAAAAAAATGCACATACTCATTTCTTTTTTTTAATATAGTTGACACTGTATATATAGATTCCTGCCTTGTACTGAGTTTGGTGATTGAAAATGGAGCTAATATATATTGAAAGCTATGCTTGGCACCGTTCTGTCACCTTACTGTCTATATATCTAATCCTACTCTGACCTATAACATCTAACATAATTCTCATCCTTTTATTTTCAGTGTAGATGCTGAGACTGGGAAGGGTTAAATAACTGGCCCAGAAAGACCCAGCCCTAAGATGTGATCTAAGTAGAATAAGAATGGGGAGGTTGAATAAAAGCAAGATTAACAAACATTAAAGAGGGCAATACCACATTTCCAAGTACTGTATTAGTGATCTCAGTGATCTTGAAATCAAACTTTAATAACAACCAGAAATGCATAATAATAAAAATATGCAATGAATTAAGAGAAGACAGAATGTAAATGACTATATTATTGAAATAATCAATAATTTATTATTGAATCACACATTGTTAAAGAAAAATATGACTGTATAATGCATTGTTGCTAGAAGTCAAGGGAAAATTAGTATGTTCTCTAAAGAGTAGACAAAGAAAAAACAGCAATTTCTCCCAAGTGTGTTAGTTTGAGAGAGTACTTGGACTAAGACAATGATTCTCATGGCAGTAAGGATGAGGCAGCAGAGGGGCATTACCACAGAAGGCATTCTTTCATATCAGAGTATCCTAAGGATATTCAATATAGGTGCCTTTTATTTCTGATTCTCCCTTCTCTCTCATCCTTTTCTTCTGCCCTTCCACTTTAGAGGCTACACTGGAAGTAATGACAAGTCCGCTACTATAGTACTGACCTACTATGTCTAGACAATGTGTCAGGCTCTTTCATATTATACAAATCAATGCCTGTGAGGCCCGCCCCACCCCAACAAAGTCATTCTTATCAGGTGTGACATAGAGTACCTCAGAGAAGCCAAGGTCAAAGGCGAAACTTTTTTGGGGAGAGAGGCCAAATTCTTTATTATATACTGATCATACTGATCAACATTCATTTTAAATATTCTGATTGCTGGTCTCTCTGTATGGAAAACTCTTTTTCTAGCTCCTCCTATTTCTGTCATACATGCATCTTTCATGTTGTAGCTCCAACCTCAGCTCTCAGGAAGGGCATTCTTTGCCTGCCATTATATAAAGAAGATCCTCCACCCTACCTCATGTATGTTGTCATTATGGCACCACCAGTTCATTTCCTTCATACCAATTATTTGTCTCCTTATTTATTGTCAGAATTGTGACTAAAATGTAAGCACAACAGGGGCAGAGATTTGTCTTTTGTTTTCTATCAGTCTCCTATAATTAGAACAGTATTAAAGCACCTATTAGTGCTCTGTATATTGTTATTAGAAAGGTGCTTATTATAATGTAATGAAAAGCAGAGACTGGGCACCTGGGTGGCTAGTCGTTTAAGTGTCTGTCTTCTATTCAGGTCATGGTCCTGGGGTCCTTGGATTGAGCCACAAGTCTGAGTAGGGCTCCCAGCTCAGCAGGGAGTCTGCTTCTCCTTCTCCCTCTGCCTCTCCTCATCTCTCTCTCAAATAAGTAAAATCTTTAAAGAAAAAAAGAAAAGCAGAGAACAAGAAGTTTCTTGAGTTTGAATCTCAGCTTCAATGCTTTCTAGCTATATGACCTATTTGAAATCTCTGTGCCTCAGTTTCTTTATCCATAAAATGGGAATAACAGTGACGACTATCTTGTAAGATTTAGGTGAATTAATATATATACGGTATTTTTTAAAATCCCTGGTAAATAATTATCATTTTAATGTATGAATGAAAAAAATGGTGTTTAAAAAAATTATTTAGGGCACCGGGGTGGCTCAGTGGGTTAAAGCCTCTGCCTTCAGCTCAGGTCATGATCTCAGGGTCCTGGGATCCAGCCCCACATCAGGCTCTCTGCTCAGCAGGGAGCCTGCTTCCCTGCCCCCCTCTGCCTGCCTCTCTGCCTACTTGTGATCTCCATCTGTCAAATAAATAAATAAAATCTTAAAAAAATAAAAATAAAAATAAAAAAAATATTTATCCACATGCAAAAGAACAAATTATACCATATTCAAAAAGTAACTCAAAATTCTTATATTTAGAGTTCAAGATCTGAATGTATGTGTGTGTGTGTATGTACACATCTCCCATTGGACTCATATACTCATAGTGCCCACTTGGGATACCTTGAGCATCAGCAGTAAGGATAATAACTGAAATTAATTAAATACAAAATTTAAATCCATGAATTTATATTGATACTCAAAAAATTTTAAAAAAATGTAAGAAAGTATATCATTAGTCATCTTTAGAAAATGCAAATGAATCATCAAAATGAAACAATCATTTTGATGATTGGTAAACAAAGGGAAAGTGTTTCTGAAATTTCTCTAATCAGGTCGTCCTATAAAGTTACAGAATTGAAGGATAAAAAATGAGTTTTTGATCTAATTGTAAATATGCTTTCTAAATGTATATCTTATAGGAACATGATTAAAAAGAAAGAAAAAACAGTAAGATACTCCTGTAACCAGTGTATAATAATACCTAGTGCAGTAAACATTAGCTCACCTTGTCTTTTCTCCTTTTTTTCTCAAATTATTGTTTTGCTATAAAACACAAGGAATTAATTAAGATTAAATATGGTATAGGGAAAATATTCTTGAAGCAGTAGCCAAAGACTATGTGTTCTATTTTCACTCAGCTGCATGTTATATGACTTTGGTCAAGTCATTAATTCTTGAGCTTCAATGATCTGCTGATAACATAGAGATAATGATCTTTTCTTTCGTTGCCTCATCATTTAGTTGTGAGAAATAAAATCATATTTGTGAAAGCTTATCACAGAACTCTATAGATGGCCTTTAACTGGCAGGTCATTTTTGCTTTTTAGCATTTATTAAAGTGTTTATGTAGGGTGAACCTAAGTCTTATTAGGTCTTTGCAAGGTAGGAAAACCACAAAATGTGGCATTTAAAGCCAACCATAGGACACTAACCTGTACTTTTTAGGAAATAACTCATTCAAAAGTTGCCATTGATCAATTACAGTTGTGAATTTTACCAAAAGAGGGAGAACTATAATGGAAGAACATCAGCTACCCATCTTAATAGACTTTATCATCACGGGGATACTTCAATTTAAGTAGCATAGATCAGGACTAATTTCCACATTTCTGACCGCATGAATAGAAAGCTATTTTTCATTGTATTTCTTAGCATTTATTTTGGATTGGTTCTCTCTGCCTAATACATCATTTGCAGGAGGTAAACAACTTACAAAATAGGGTAAAAAGGAAAAGCTTGTTAAATACTATAGATGAGAACATTCATATGGAAATGTGAAAGTTAATGAATCCTGTTTGGCAATTGCAGTGCTAAAGTGAGCAAAAGCATCATGACCCATCTGTCATCATCCATAATGACTAATACGATGTTTCAGGTACTGTATATAAAGCAATTTCCACGCAATTAGCTGTGTTCTCTTTCATTTAGTAGGTACCCTCCTGAGTTAAAGCAACTTTATTTCTAACATTATTATCAAAGATCCATTAGAGTTTTTGATTAAAAAGTACCTCCAGTTTGAAACATGGTAGTTTAGGTTTCAGCTTGAGATAATTTTCTTTCTTTGAGTCTTTTAAACCTCAGCGATACAAATTATGTGGCTTTAAAATGATGTATGGGTTCAAACACCTTTCAGAACTCATTAATAAGTTCCAAAATGAAAATAGCCTGTTTCTTAGTATACACTTAGCAAACATACTAGACAATTTTGTACAGTCTTAACTCCTTGAGCAGCAAAAGCAGGTTTTGTCCTAACATGACAAGAATACAAATCTTTACATTCTTGATTTTAAAGATAAGTAAAACTGTTAAGTTCCCTCTTGTCCCCTGAAGTACCTTTTCTATGCCTTTCTAACCACTATCAGCAGCAAACCTATCCTTGACCTTGGATCAAAATGCCTGGCATCAGTGATGGATGCTGTCAGACAGCAAAGATGGAGAGCTTTGCAGCTTGTGTTGGCAGTAAGTATGCCTTGTGTGTGGGTGTGTGGGCGGGGTTGCATCCTGAGTAGGACCACCACCTTCCTCTCCCAGCCTCTCCTTGTCTCCTCTCTCTTAGCAAGTGTTCAGGTCTTTTTTGATGAAGGTGTTTTAGTTTTTTTTGTTGTTTTTGTTTTGTTTTGTTCCTTTTCCCTAGAAGGGGATAAATAGGTTATTATTTAAGACTCTTCTCATACCTGGACTATTTTTAATACAAAAAGACAGCCTCACCCAAACCAATTTCCAACTCTTTGTATCATGTAAAAGGCAATTGCTTTAAAAGTTTTACATTTTTGAATCATTGCATTAAGATTTAAAAACATTATTTTTAATTTTAAGTAGAAAGTCTCTTAAGTTGTTCTTCAAGTAACCAACTGCTGCTTCACTCACAGGCAAACTTGTGTTTACCACGGTGATACCGTCTTACAAAAGTTTTCACTTGCATTTTCATTTACGTTTTCAAAGTATCTGCATCACTAAGTTTATAGGACCCCTACGTTTCAACTTTGTAGGCTATCTGGTTGGAAGATTTAGAGACAAAGGTGTAAGAAATATAGGTCTAGTAGCAAACCTATATTTTAAAATATACTTTCTCAGGCTATAAAAGGTCTAAATTTTTTTTATTTTGAAGTAAACCACTAAATTAATGTACATGTATTTATATTCAAAAATGTAATTTTCAGTATGTTTCTAAATGATGCTATGTATATTATCTCTTTTATTTAATTCACACTATCATTTACATCATTTTTATGAGCTCAGCAGTTTTATATATTTTGGGGGGGACTTTGTGTATGTTATATACTTTTCTGGAGGTGTTATGATCAGTAAGCTCACAGTCAAGTGAGTAGACCAAAGCTTAGTGTTCTCAGACATTTCTTTAAAAAGATAGAAACCAATGTATCTGTATATATTAAGTGACAAGGTAATATAACAAATCAAGTTGAGAGTTGGAAATAAGTCTTTATTCTTCATTTGAAAATTTTGAAGCAATATTTATGCTTAATGAAATCATAACTTAGGATGTCTCTAACTTAGGATGACCTGCTTTTGGTGTCATATTCAAGAATTTAATAGCAAGATCCACATCAAAGAGCATTTTTCCTGTGTTTCCTTATAGGAGTTCTATTGTTTCAGATCCTCACTTAAGTCTTTAATTCTTCTATTATAGATTTTATTTATGTATGTATGTATTTTTGACAGAGAGAGAGCATGAAAGCAGGGGAGTGGTTCAGGGCAAAAGAGAGGGAATCTCAAGCAAACTCCATACTGAGCATGGAGCCCCATGCAGAACTGGATTCCACAACCCTGATATCATGATCTGAGCTAAAATCAAGAGTTGGATGCTTAACTGACTGAGCCCCCCAGGTGTCCCATCTTTAATCCATTTTACTTAAGTTCATTTTTGTGAATTTTATAAAATAGGGACTAAGTTTCATTCTTTGGCATGTAGATATTTAATTTTCCCAGTACCATTTAATGAAGAGAGTATTCTTTTTCCATTGTGTATTCTTGGTGCCCTTATCAAAGATTAGTTGACCATATGTGGATTTACTTCTGGGTTCTATATTGTATTCTCTTTATCTATATTTCTATCTCTATGCCAGAACTATACTGTTTAGATTATTACAGCATTCTAATATAGTTTAAAATCCAGAAGGAACAATGCCTTCAGCTTTGTTCTTCTTTGTCAAGATTGCTTTGGCTTTTCCAAAATTTTTTATGATTCTGTGCAAATTTTAGAAATGTTTTCTCTATTACTCTGAAAAGTGCCACTGGAATTTTTAGGGAATGCTTTGAATCTGTAGGTCCACTTGAGGAATACAAACATTTTTGCAATATTTCTATGAACATGAAGTATCTTTCCATTTATTTGTCTTTAATTTATTTCTTCAATGTCTTATAGTTTTAATGTACAGATTTTTTTACCTCTGTGGTTTGATTTATTTCTAAGTATTTTATTTTTTGATGTTTTCTAAATGGGATTGTTTTCTTAATTTCTTTTCAGATATTTAATTGTTAGTATATACAAAGACAACTGATTATTGTATATTGATTTTATATCCTGCAGTTGTATTGAATCTTTTATCAGTTCAAACAGTATTTTGGTAGAGTCTTTAAGGTTTTCTGTATATCAGATGACATCATTAACCAACAGAGACAATTCTTGCTTTTCAATTGGGTGACTTTTTATTTCCTTTTCTTGCCTAATTGTTCTGGGTAGGACTTCCAGTACTGTGTTGAGTAAGAGTGGTGAGAATGGGCACTCTTGTCTTGTTCCTGATATTAGGAAGAACTTTTAAAGCATTCCTCATTGAGTATGATGTTGGCTCTGAGCTTGTCACATACAGCTTTTGTTATGTTGAGCTACATTTTTCCTATACTTAATGGTTGAGAGTTTTTAATGATGAAAGTGTATTGTATTTTGTAAAGTGCTTTTTCTGCATCTCTTGAGGTTATCCTACACTTTTTTTTTTAAAGATTTTATTTATTTATTTGACAGACAGAGATCACAAGTAGGCAGAGCAGCAGGCAGAGAGAGAGAGAGAGAGAGGAGGAAGCAGGCTCCCTGCTGAGCAGAGAGCCCTATCCTACACTTTTAATTCTTCATTCATTTAATATGGTGCATTACTTTTATTGTTTGATATGTTGTTGATATGTATGTTGGTAAATCCTATATGATCATGATGTCTGATCCTTTTTGTATGCTTTCATATTGACTGCTAGTATTTTGTTGAGGATTTTTTGCATCTATATTTACCCGAGATAATAGCTTGTAATTTTCTTTTCTTGTAGTGTTCTTATCTGGCTTTATTAGGAGGGTAATAATGCTGACCTCATAAAATAAGTTTGGAAGTATTTCCTTCTCTTCAATTTTTTGGAAGAGTCTGGAAAAGATTGTCACCAGAACATTTTTAAATGTTTGGTAGAATTCACCTAGGGACTCATCTGGTCTTGGGCTTTTTCATTCTTAGTTATTATTGATCTGTTCAGATTTTCTATTTATTCATGATTCACTCGTGGTGGGTTGTAGGTTTCTAGGAATTTATCCATTTCTTTTAGGTTTCTAACTTATTGTCAGGTAATTGTTGATAGTCTCTTACGATCCTTTGTATTTCTGTATATAATTTCTGTATCTTTTATTTAATATTAATTTTATTTACTTGAGCTAGTGGATTATATGTTAATCTTAATTTTGTTGAATTTTTCGGCTCTTAATATTGTTGATCTTTCCTATTGTTTTTCTAGTCTCTATTTCATTTACTTCTGTTCTGGTCTTTGTTATTTCCTTTATCATGCTAACTTTGGGCCTAATTTGTTTTTTCTACTTTCTTGATAAGTAAAATAAGGTTCTTTTTGAGGTATTTCTTTTTTCTTAATGTAGGCAGTTATCACTATAAAATTCCCTCTCAGAACTGCTTTTGCTGTATCCTATAAGTTTTGGAATGTTGTGATCCTATTTGTTTGTCTTAATATGTTTTTTACTTCTCTTTGGTTTTTATTCTTTCAGTCACTGGTTGTTCAGGAGTGTGCTTTTTAATTTCAAAGTATTTGTGATTTTCCACATTTTTAATTTCCCAGTTTTGGGGTTGATTACTAGATGTTTGTTAGTTTCATTTAGCCATGTCATGTTTGCCTGACTCTTCAAGAACCATGTAGTCTTGTTTTTGTATCTGTGCATTCAAGGAAGCTCATATCTCTTTTAGTGTTTACAGACTGGTTTTAACAAGTTAATATTTCTTCTGTCAGGTCCCAGGCTGATGGTATTGTTTCTAATCACAGTAGAACAGGGTTGGAGCCTGTCACATAGCTGATCCTTGGTCCACACATGGGCTCTGTGTTTGGCAGGCTTGCTACCAGGGGTTTGGATTGGTATAGATTTTGTCTGGTCTATGGGTGGATAGGATACCTTTTAAAACCTTGGTTGGTAGGGATGACACTGGGACAATGGTATGCTTTGAGGTTTACAGACAGTGGGCTTTTACCAGGTACATGAATGTGTGCACCTCCTTCTGGATCTCTAGTCCAGGAGGGCTTCTGATATGTCACAGGGCAAATCCTTGGGTGGGTGGAACCGGCCCTGACCACAGCTGAGAAGGACTAGAACAGAGTCACAATGTGGCTTCATAAACTGAAAGTCTAAAAGTCTATCCCTTAAGGCATGGATAGATATGCCCCCTTCCAGGTTCTTGAGTGGGTAGGACTGCTCCCAGGCATAGCTGGGTGGGTTGGGGTTGGCCTACTTTAGGATTTACAGGTGACTGATGTCAGTGTGCATTCTTCCTTCAGAGACACATTAGGATTTGTCTTCTTTTGGGTCCTCGAGAAGTGTGGCTGAGGGGTGGGAGCTGGGTTATAGGATGCTTCAAGATGTGAATCAGGGATGCCCAGGTGGCTCAGTTGGTTAAGTGTCTGCCTTTGGCTCAAGTCATGATCCCAGGGTTCTGGGATTGAGTCCTGCATGAGGCTCCTTGCTCAGCAGGGAGCCTGCTTCTCCCTCTGCCTGCCCCTCTTCCTGTTTATGCTCTCTCTCTCTGACAAATACATAAATAAAATCTTAAAAAAAAAAAAAAAGATTTGTATCAGACGGAGATCTATGGGTTTGACTCCAGGGGCATGGTTGGGCTGGTCAGGCATTTCTCCCTTTACTGTCCAGGGTCATCTGCCCCTTAGCTCTTAACATTTTTCTAACCCTGAAAAAATTTGTCTGTATACTGTCATACACCTTTGGATCCTCAGTGACTTTAGAAAAAAATAAATGTTATGATTTATTTTATAAGCACATGGAGATCAATAGAGAGTACAGATTCTATGTTTGGTTCTACAAAGTTATTCTGAAAAAATTGGTTGAAGTCCTGACATGGTGCTTAAAATGTCAAAGAATATATATTTTCACTTTTGACAGGGATTGTCAATGCCAAGATAGAATCCAGGGGATAATATATGTCTGTGTCTGAGTCTGATATAGATTCTCTATGCCCAACATCTGAAAATAAAAACAACTTTAAATGTCACATCATTTTCTTGATCAATCTGAAGAAAATCAATTTCAGAAAAAGATAGCTTATAGTAGTCTATAAAATCTTAGGAAGAACTGGCAGCTATGTCATAGTTTGTCACAAGATTCTTTGAATTGGAATAGTGAATTCAGCATATTTTTCTGCTGAAAACTTAATGGCAAAAACCTATGTGAGTCTGGTCGGAGAGAGAATGTGTACATGTGCCTTCTTTCAATGAGAATAGAGTGGCTTATTGTAGTATCCTTTCTGGCCACTGAAAGTAAGAATATAACTAACAAATATTCCAAGAGATTGATGACACCAGGAAAGTCGCTAATTTACACATATTTTTGCTTCTACCACCTATTAATAAGCAATGACAGACTTTGGAAACATATAATTATTAAGATTAAAAAAACATATTAAGCATGCTTGTTTGTAATAAGAAAGGTGTTTTACTTACTAAAACAACTAAAATAGGTACTCTCCTTAGGGATCTAGACATTAGTTTAAGACCACCAGTCAGGTAACTGCATGTCCCAATTCTCTGGCATGGTTCAAGTTTATACCTGTAGTCCTGTCATAAATATTAATAATGCCACAATTTGGATAATCAGACAAATCATGTAATTGTTATCCTTGACTCTCCTGAGCAAGGGGAGTCATGAGATAAAAATTTTATTTTTATTTATTTTATTTTTGAAAAAAGATTTTATCAGGGCGCCTGGGTGGCTCAGTGGGTTGAGGCCTCTGCCTTCGGCTCAGGTCATGGTCCCGGGGTCCTGGGATGGAGCCCCGCGTCAGGCTCTCTGCTCGGTGGGGAGCCTGCTTCCTCTTCTCTCTCTCTCTGCCTGCCTCTCTGCCTACTTGTGATCTCTGTCTGTCAAATAAATAAATAAAATCTTTAAAATAAAAAGATTTTATTTATCCATTTGAGAGAGAGAGAGAGAGAACACACACACAGTGGGAGAGGAAGAGAGAGAAGCAGACTCCCTGCTGAACTGGGACCCTGACATGGGGCTGATTCCAGGACCTAGAGATCATGACCTGAGCCAAAGGCAGATGCTTAACCATCTGAGCCACCCAGGCACCCTGAGATAAAAATTTTAAATGCAAGTCAGTAGAACACTAATAATAAAAATCCATCCTAAATTAGAATAATGGGATAAAGCATATTTAAAATGACAGCATAAATCTATAAAAAAAAGTCTGATTAACAAAACTGATTACAACAAAATCAATATACACTCAAAAATTCAACTATTAGGACCCTTGGGAGCCTGCTTCTCCCTTTCCCTCTGCCCCTTCCCCCCCCACCCACTTGTGCATGCTGTCTCTCTCAAATAAATAAATGAAATCTTTGAAAAAATATTCATCTATTAAATTAAAGACAAAGGTACAAAGTAGACTATAATTCAAAATTATATAGAATTAAGGAGGGCACATATTGTGATGAGCACTGGGTGTTATATGAAACTAATGAATTGCTGAACACTACATCAAAAACTAATAATGTACTTATGCTGGTTAGTTGAACATAATAATTTTAAAAAAAGAAGTATTCGTGAATAAAATATATCCTTTGTAGCAATTTAAAAAAATAGAGTTATATACTACCTTACAGTTCATTTGTCCATCTTTTTGAATCTTGCAGTTAGAGCAGTAATGTTAGATAGAGAATACCTAGTATCTGGACTTGGTGGATATATCATATCCAGGCTAATTCTGGGAGGATATTAAAAGTCAATCGATTGTACAAACTCATTGAAATCAGATTGTTTTATCATAGAACTCCCTCCATGTACCTACTATCATATCAGAGCCATGGAAGTTTTATGTAGGAACTTCCATAAAGAGTTCATGGGGGGAAATGTCATTTAATGAAAATGCACATTTTTTATCATATGCTAGACCAGTTATCCTTATCCTGGCTGCACATCTGAATCATCTGTAGAGTTAAAAAAAATCCGGCTGCCTGAGTTTAATTCTTAGGCAACCTAACTCACCAGGTCAAACGCAAGATTTGGGGTGTTTAAAAAGTTTTACAAGAAATTCTGATAAATGGCTTATTTTTAGAACATTGCTCTATGGCTTTGGCTTTGACTTCTAAATTTCTGTGTGGTCTTCTGCTTTGGTGAGCAAGGCTGGACTCTTCATAGCCTTTAACTGAAGTCAGGGTTAGATGCAAACCGTGTAGTCTGATGGTTCCCTTTTTCTTAAGTCCATGCCCAAGTCTTGACCTTCAGGGTATTATGTAATACTATAACTATAGATGAAAGATGATAAATAAGGACGCCTGGGTGGCTCAGTTGGTTAAGCGGCTGCCTTCGGCTCAGGTGATGATCCCAGTGTCCTGGGATCGAGTCCCACATCAGACTCCTTGCTTGGCAGGGAGCCTGCTTCTCCCTCTGCCTCTGCCTGCCACTCTGTCTGCCTGTGCTCGCTCTCGCTTCTCTCTCTATGACAAATAAATAAAATCTTTAAAAAAAAGATGATAAATAATACAAAAAGAGAAAGTTCTCTCTTTAATGAAAAAAAGGAGAGATTCAGTAACTTTTTTTTTTCTTTTTTTTTAATATTTTTCTTTCTTGAAACACTACCATGGTCTAACTAACCTTCTTAAGGTGGAGGCTGTCATTTTTATAAACTGCTAATAGCATATGAGAAAAGAGGAGGCCTAAGAGAACAGGCCTCAAAAAAGAAAGGAAAGATAAATGACCTAAGAAAAAAGCAAGAGAAGATCCTCTTTGCCTTCAGTATAGTTCTCTTTATAACATCTGTTAATTTTCCAACATCTTATATTTCAGTGCTATTTTAATAGGAGCTACATAGAAAATATTGTTACTTATAGTAAAAGCTTTCTGAGTTTAGAGTGACATTTTACTGGTCACATTTTTGAGAAGCCTATCAAATTAAATACTTAGCAGATAATATGATTCAGATAGAGAACAAAAAAATAAATGAAAAAATATAATTTATTAAAACTGCAAAATAATTCACCCAAATTTTAGTGAAACATTATAAATCCCATGACTTTAAAAATTTACTAATATAGAGGAATAGTTTCTGGCCTCTCAAAACAATCCAGAGGCTTTATATTTTCTAGTGAGATTATTTATTTGGTGGTCAGTGTAAACAGAAAATTTACAAAGTAGATGACCATTTAAAAGAAAATGTAAAACCTTTAAGTTTATTCTTTGATACCTTTGAATACCAGAAAGAAATTCCAACACCTGCATTTAAAGAACATTGTAGCCTTTAGAAAGAATAGTTTACTATTCATAAGTGAAGAGGCAAATTTAATTCTAAGAAACAGTATGTGTATTGAATTCTGCCAGCTAGATAGTAGAAGCATTTATAATAGTAAGAAGTTTATTGTTGGCATATTGTCAATACTAATTGACTGGGCAAAAGCAAAATATATTCAATGATATGAAAAATTTAAGAAATTGTCAAAGAACTTTCAAGAACACAGAATTAGGAAGTTTGTTTTGAATTGTATTGAAAAATTTCGATAAGTATTTTTGACATCCTGTAGGAATGTGCACTTTAGCCAATGCAAAAATACAGTGTGGATTTAAAATACTTTGGATGAAATTCTTCTGAGATTATAGATAATCTTTAAAAGTGCATCATTAAATGGCAAGATGCTCAAAGCAGGCTAAAACAATAATAGACTGATTCTTGGACTTAGGGTCTTTGAAATTTTTGTGCAAATGTTAACACACACACACAGGAATGTAAGGACTTCAAGCTTTATTTTTTTCCTTCAGTGATATAAGCCAAATAATTTCCTTAATGTGCTGTAGTCAATGTGTGGGTGGAAAGTTGGTTAACAGAATGTACTGTTCTAGTCTTAGCTTTATGTTTTCAATGGATTGAATGTAACACATTTCAATTAGGCTTATAAAAACTAAATTTATATTACTCAATAACATTTTTGAGGTGATAATGCTACAAAACTAAGAGAAAGAGAGTGAGAGAGAAAATAAAGAAGAAATTCCTTTTGCTTTTATCTTGCTCTTCCTGTTTCCGCTTTTTTTAAATTTAGTATTTCTTTTTACCTGATTTAGGTAAAAATATGGAACAAGGTAGTTGCATGTAGAGGAAAAAGGATTGAAGAAAAGAGAAGACATTTGGAGAACTACTAAGGCAAAATGAATCCAAAAGATTTATTGGAATATGATAGAGACAAAAGCAAAAAGTGTAACCTCCTGCTAAATAAACCAAATTCCCCCTAATCCCCCATCAGAAAACAAACCTTAGTTTTGAGTCTTCCCAAAGCCAACCTGAGTCAAGGACTGGAGCATGATGTCTGCTGAGGAGCTGACCTCAGGAAGCACATGTAAGGGAGTGGGGAGGTTGAGAAGAAAGGGATAAAAGTCATTGCAAAGTGCAGTGATGTCAAGATGATCACTGAGAAACTATGTGGAGCACACTTTAGGATTGTCCCTTTGGAGGCTGAGGAGGGCTCGCATATTGACCCCCTTGAGTGCACCTTGCAACAAGCTCCCTTGGTGTCAGAGACATGCTACAGGTGGAAGAGCAGAGAGGCACTGAGGTGGGTTGCTTTCAGCATGTAAAAAGTTGTTTGCCATAGCTTCAGGTGGACTCAGATGTAGGCAAAGGAAGATGGAGTAGCATTCTCAGAACTCAGAAGCTACCAAATATTCGGCATAAGCATTGGGAGAAAATGACAGATTTTGTGAAGAGATGTAACATCGGAGAATCTGTTGAATTCTAACTATACATAATGTAATTTGTTTTATGCTTTAAATATTTCTGGAAATCGTTGAAATGAGAAACAATGCCCACGAACAATAATCCAGAAAGCTTTTTATTTGGATTCAGGTGTTAAATATTTAATCAGAAAAAAGTATTAAGTATCTATACCTACTATGATTTAGGCTCAGTTAATGACCCTTGGTAAGAGAGAGCAAAAGACATGTAAAATGACTGTCAATAAACAACAACAGCAAGTTAAGATGTCCAGAGAAAGAGCTGTAGAAGGCCTGAGGACAGAATCACGGAGACGTTCATGAAAAGTTTGGGAGAGAGAGAACTTTGTGTTTGGTTTTGAAAGATATATAGACGTTTCCTACAAAAGAACCAGAAAACACTGTTAGAAATTACTACGTAGTACATGATAAACAATGACAATTCCAGAAAGAATAATTAATTTGGAAAATATTCTTTTTTCTCTTTTCTTCATTTTTTTTTAGTTTCTAAATGAAACCTTTTGGTTTTTTTATACAAATCCTAAATTTATTAAATTTATTCTTACATAATTCATATTTGGGGCCTTTAAAAATTGTGTTTTTCTGTGGTAAGTAATAGCTGGAACAAAGGATAACTAATGATTTAAAAAAACATATTTATTATATGTATATACTCAGATGTTTGTAATGAAGTATTCTGTTTATTTATCAAGTGATTATCTTAGGTTTTCTAAGCATAAAGTAAGCATTGAAAGTAGTGGTTATAATTCAGTCTTTAATTTCTAATTTACTAAAAGCTTTTAAAAATCAAAATGGATGTTTAATTTTATTATTTGCTTTTCTGGAATCCTTAGAGATGAACATACATTTTTTTCCTTATTTAAATTATTTAATGTCCAAAAAAGTACTAATGGATTTCCTAATGTTGAACTGTCTTTGTGTTCCTGGAAAAATCACTCATCATGCTGTATTACTTTAATATATTCTGTGACTGAGTTACTAATAATTTATTTAGAATAAATACATTTACATTTATAAGTCAATGTGTACTATAGTTTATTCTTTTGTAAGCTATTTTAATCAGGTTTGAGTAACAAAGTCACATCAGCTAAACAAACTAGGAAATTTCTACTATTTTATATTCTCTACAAGTTTATTTAACATGATAATAATCTATTCTTTAGAAGTTCTAAAGAGTATGCCCATCTATTTGGGCCAGTGTGTTTTGTGATATATTTTATATCGTTTCTACACTATTCTATCATTTAAAAATAAAATTCTACTCTTTTTGCCATATAGACCTTTTTTCTTTTATTTTTCTACTAATTTTTCAAACTACAATTTATTGAGCCTGTATTATTTTCTAAGATTATTGATTTATGTACTTTACCTAGTTTTATCATTAGACATTCATTGTGGAATAGGTATTAATATCCCTTGTTTTTCATTTGTGGAAACTGCAACTTAGTAAGGTTGAATCACCAAATGTCCTAGTGTCCTAGTTCTTTATTAGACTAAACTTCTGAAAACACAATATCCTCTGTGTCTCTGTGTCCTTTGCCTCTTACATAGTTCCAGACAGACTGCATACACCTAATACTTACTTTTAAGAATGAATACAGCCTGTTTTTAGCTAACCCAAAGGTCTTTCCATGAGCTACCAGGTCATGAAGTATTGCTGCTTCTGTTTCTTATAATCATAATTGTATCAAAGTAAAAACAAACCAAATTATTATGTTTGAGTTCAGAAAAGTTCAAGAGCACAAGTTTTATATTTGTTTTGTTAGTTAACTTTACCTAAGTCTAATTTATTTATAATGTAAGGCATACTATAGAGCTATAGAGCTGGATTTGTTGTGACAAATGTATAACTCCATGTAATCTCTACTGGTGTCAAGATATACAATATTTCCATCAAACAGGAAGATTACCACTGGATAGTCCTCATCCTCATCCTCTCACTAGGCAACCAGTGAACTACTTTCTGCCATTAACTATATATATATTATATATATATAATATATAATTATATATGTATATAATTATATATATAAACATGCTATATATAATAGCATTAACTATTTCAGAATGTCATCTCAACAAAATCATGCAAAAATATATTTTTTTTGTATTCATCTTTCACTTAGGATAATGTTTATGACATCAGTCCATGTTGTCATCAGTAGTTAGTTGCTTTGTATTGATGGGTAGTATGGCCACTTTGTGAGTTAACTACAATTTCTTTATACATTTCCTTGTTGATGGACATTTGAGTTGTTTCCAGTTTGAAGCCAATATAAATAAAATTGCTATGCACGTTGAAGCTCATGGGCTTTTGTGGGACTAATTTTTTATTTTTCTTGAGTAAATATTAAGGAATAGGTTTGCCTTGTTTTCTGTCTTAAAGGGAATGCATTCAGTAGTTCACCATTAAGTACAATGTTAGCTTGTAGGTTTTTATTGCATGCCTGTTATCAGTTTGCAGAAGTTCCCTTTTATTTCTAGTTTTCCTGAAAGTTTATAACATGAATAGATACTGATTTTTAAAAAATTTTTCTGCATCTACTGAGATGATAACATTACGTTTATCTTCTATTTTGTTAATATACTAGTTTATGTTGATGTTAGAATGTTTGTTATAATGTTAAGCCGACCTTGCATTCCTGGGTAAGTTCTATTGATGTATTTTCCTACTTATGTATTGCTCCCTTTTTCTCTGGTGCCTTTTCCCAGACAACAGCTGCTTCAGCAGTACCAAATACTGGGGTATACCTCCTCATTTCAATAGCTCTTTGTCCTTTGCTTGGTTTCTAGCTTCTCTTGCAGTCATTAGGAAATGTCTCTGTATAAAAATCCAGGGTAGTTACTAAACTAATCACCTTGAATTTCCTTTGAGGGATTCAGTGTTCTGCTGCCTGTTGCTCAATGGCCACAAATAATTACCTCAATACTTCATACCTACTTAGAATTGTGTGTGGAAGGAAGGCTAATAGTCCATTAGTAGTTACTATCTTATGGCCAGTAATGGAGGCAGAAGCATGTATACATTTATTTTATTTGGCTTAGAGGGAATGAATCAACAGAATAAAATGCTTCATCAGCTTCAGAAATTATATCTGGGTTATATATGATTAGAGAAAAAGTACTCAGGGGAAGATAGAAAGGGGAAGAAAAACTATAAATTTTTGTGAATTTTTATTATAAATTTTAGGAATACACAGGAGTAATTTATGAATTTTTATTTTAATTTACATTACCCATATTTTATGACTTCATGTATTATCAAAAACCTACTTCACAAAACTTGACATAAATATAAAGCCTATCCATATTTTTATATTTAAAAATGATGAAGACAGGATTTTTAGTAAGTATGCAAAAGCTCTTCTTTTTCTTATCTTGTGTTTCAGGAAACATAGAGAAGTTATAATCCAAGAAAAAAAAAGCATAGCCAAATGTATTCTGAATTGAGCCCTTAATGTCCACATTAATCTTCTGAGAGATGAGGCCCTGTAATTATACTTCATCTGAAAAAAATAAAGGTCAAAGAATTGCTTTACAATTTTTCTTTACTCATAAGCTTTCTTCTTAAAGGCAAATGTTTCTCATACATTTTATTTCATTTTTTTTTCTTTTGAGGAGAGAATTTTTCTTTTCTGAGCATATTTATTGAATTTTCATATCCAAGTATAATAGATTACTCTTATTTATGTTGATAAAGTTAGTGTTTCTTAACTTTCTTACTTCTTGAGATACACCTTTTTCTTTCCCTTTACCTGTGACACACACACACAATGTAAGTGTACACACCTTCATAAATACTTCATTTTCATATATTGCAGTATTTACAAATTAAATATTTATTTGAAAATCATGACTTTACCCTAAAGCTCTTATAGTTAGAGATTATTTTGTGTAGCCTTTGACTCTGTAACCATATTGATGAATGTTTTGTTAGACTTAACTTTCTATTTACCTGGTTTATTAAAGTGGTACACCACCAGTCTTTCTTATTAAAATTTTCTTCTATTTGAATTTGTAATGTGACACACCTGTTAATTGTTAGTGTGTCTCATATAATAATTTTTTTCAGGATGAATTTGTGGACTCCACGATTTATGAAGATTTACATATTTAAGATTGTATTTTTATTGCTATTCTGTATAAATTCCAACTTGGTTGGCATTAAAATATAGTTTTTTTAGACTTTCACCTTGAAAATTTCTGTTAATAGTGAAAAAAGTCTGATGCAAATTGGATTAATTGTTCCTTTATAAGTATCCAGTATTCTTATTAGCAATAATCCTTGGATTTTTTTACCAAAGGAATAGGTGTTAGGGATGAAAGTAGTATATATATATATATTTTTTTTTATTTTTTGGTTCTTTAAATTTTTTATATTTTTATAAACATATAATATATTTTTATCTCCAGGGGTACAGGTCTGTGAATCACCAGGTTTACACACTTCACAGCACTCACCATAGCACATACCCTCCCCAATGTCCATAACCCCACCCCCCTCTCCCAACCCCCCTCCCCCCAGCAACCCTCAGTTTGTTTTGTGAGATTAAGAGTCACTTATAGTTTGTCTCCCTCCCAATCCCATCTTGTTTCATTTATTCTTCTCCTACCCCCTTAACCCCCCATGTTGCATCTCCACTTCCTCATATCAGGGAGATCATATTATAGTTGTCTTTCTCCGATTGACTTATTTCGCTGAAAGTAGTATATTTTTAAGTGGTCATGACTACACTATTTCAGGATATGAAGGTGTGATAAACCACAGATTAATTTTATCAATCCAGTCTAGTGGCTTAGAGCTGATAAAACTTTCCTCTGGCTTTTATAAGATTATTATTTAATAATCTTAACTATTGGCATTGCAAATTTTCATAATTTTTCTGGGAATTCTTAGATTTTTAAGAGTACTGAGAAGACTTTGAGTCTTCTAGCCATAGGACATTTAAATTTTAACTATGACAGCTATTGTCAAACTCTTCCTTTAAACAGAGGAAGTTTCTTTGTGGACCAAAACTTTTCAGTCACCAACTACAAAGGTTACCATTATATTCCCAGAACTTCAGTGAGTTTTCCTATTATTTAAATTCCATATAAAGAGAATCATTAAGTATTTACTCTTTGATGTACTTTTATTGCACTCTTGTGTCCGTGAGATTCACCCTGGTCATTGTATATAGCAGTATATAAAATACATATGTTTATTTTGATGTCTAGAGCTCTGTTGGATAAATATACCACCATCTGTTTATGGATTTTCATATAGGTAGATATTTGAATTTTTTCAAGTTCAGAGAATAATTATGAATGAAAAGTCTATGAATTTATTGAAGAAGTATATAGAACAGTTTTTCTTCCATTCTTCCACCTAAGTAGAATTGCTATGTCATAGAGTAGACATGTGTTTACCTAAATTAAAAACTACATAATAGTTAGCCAAGTTGGATATACTATTGTGTACATCCGTCAACAATGAATGAGGATTTTTCCCCATTAGTAATAGTCTTTTTAATTAATTTTGGAAGTTCTAGCAGGTGTCTGGTGATATTTAATGGTTTTAAATTTCATTTCCCTTATGATTAATGACATCGAGTGTCTTTTCATATGCTTAGTTGTCATTTATATAGCTTCTTTCAGTGAAGAATATTTGCCCATTTTAAATTTTTATTACTGTGTTTTGAGTTTCTTTACATATTCTGGAGAGAAGTATTTTATCAGTTATGTGATTTTTAAATATTTTATCCATTTGTATCTTTCAAAGAGAAGAATATCTTAATTTTGATGAAATCCAATTCATCAAGTTTTTCTTTTATAGATCATGCTTTTGATGTGATATCTTAGGTTTTCTTCTTATGCTGTATACTTTTAGGTTCCACATTTGGTTTAATTGTCCACCTTAAGTTAATTTGCATATGGCATGCAAGATCCGGATCACAGTTCTTTTTTTTTTTTTTTTTAACATATTAATATCCAATTGTCCCAATACTTTGGTGAAAAGACAATACTTCCTCTGGTAAATTTTATTTATATCCTTCTCAAAAATAAGATGACTATGTATATATGATTTATTTCTGGACTTTATTTTGCCTGGGAACATTTAGCTATCTCCACATGAATATGACACTGTTTTATCTACTGTCACTTTATAATAAATCTTGAAGTCAGGTCATTTTAGCTCTTCAATTTTATTCTTCTTAAAAAGTTGTTTGGTTATTTCAGTTCCTCTGCATTTCCCCATGAATTTTAAAGTGAACTTGCCAGTTTCTATGAAAACAAACAAACTTCCTCAAGTTTTACTTTGGGATCTCATTAAATCTACATTGTAGTTAGCAGAGGACATCTCCCCTCTTACCAATATTTAGTCTTCCGTAGACATGGTCCATCTCTCCGTTTAGAACCTCTTATTCTTCCAGTAGACTTTAATAGTATTCACTATTCAGAGCTTCCAAATTTTATCTAAATTGATCCATATTTCACATTTTAACAAATTTATTAGGATATAATGTATATACTATGTAACTCCCTCCTTAAAGTACACAGTTCTGTGGGTTGATTTAATTGATGGTGTTCTTTAAAGCATGCAAGTTTTTGCTACTAGCAAAGTCCAATTTATCTATTTTTTTTAATTGCTTATAATTTTGGTGCATATTGAAGAAAACATTGTCTGGTCAAAGATCATGAAGGTATATATCTATGTTTTCTTCAGGGGCTATATGGTTTTAGCTTTGACTTTTCAAGCTTTTTTGTTCTCTGGATTAATTTTTGTAATTGTGAAGTTCAGGTTGAAGTTCCTTCTTTTGTGTGTGGATTTCCAGTTGTCCTAACACCATTTGTTAGAAAGAACATGAATATTAAGAATAAATACTATACCTTTATGGAAAGAAATGGTCCATGTTTTCCATAGTTGTGAAAAAATCAGTGAATTCCTGCCTGAATGGGTCAGGCACTGTTAATCTTTGGAATGGACTGATGATTAAGAGAGACATGTCACTTTCCTTGTGGAGCTCATGGTATAGTTCTACAAAGGGGTGCTATGTGTTAGTACTGAATATTTTTTAAAATATATACTGAAACTTAGAAATCAAATATGTTAACACTGCCATGTATGCATGTTTAATATTAATTTCAGGATTCTTTTATCAGTTTTTGAGATGAATAAATTTTGCAAGATCTGATAAAGTTCATGTTGCGGAACACAAAATTTAATGTTTTTATGATTATGATTCCTTTAACTTACCAAAATGTTTCATAAGAGCAAAAGAAAATCCCCAAAAGCCTTGTGAGATTATTTTAGGACTGTGAAAAGCTTGTTTTTTCCCCTGGAGAAACAGGAAGTTATGTCTGCCCAAGAGTAAACAAACTCCACAAAGCAATTTAAATTTGGTCTGAAACTAAGAATCCGCAAGATTTGGGTTGGTTCTAAACATAGAGAAACATTATTTCTTCCTTCCTCATTATTATCCTGACTAGCCCCCTGCTGCTACACGATTACCAACCACAATCAAATGCTTTGTTCAACCTAATTTTAAATTATTCAACTTCTAAAGGATTGTAATTTATTAAAAAAACAAATCGTATTGTTTCCTAGTCTATATCAATGAAATTATATTAACTCAATCATGGTTCTGTATATAAAGACTAGATGGTACATAGAAGGAAAGGACTTTTTTTTTTTTTTAAACTTAAATGATACTCCGTGTTGGAAAAAAAAACACCTCTCCAACTGAAAAGATGAAAAGCAATATAAGAGTAAATGGAACATGGAGAACTTGGAGAAGAGTCAGAGGCCAGCCATTAAAAAAGCATCTGTCTGGAATGGTTTAGTTATCCACATGCCGACAGAGCGGTCTGGGCCAAAGAGTTTCATGAGGTCTTTTGCAGCTCAGATGGGCAATGATTTTCTAAATCCATGTTGGAACATGAGATTGAGTGAAACTGAAATAACCAGGATCCCATTATAATTTGATTTGGGATTGGCATTTCTCCCCATAGCAGACTCACTATTGTCATTTCTTTAACCTTGCAATAACTCAACTCTGCATTTTACATGTTTGACCTTTTGCACTCCACTACAAAATGATGGAAGGATTTGTACTATGTAGTAATATAAATACATGTGGAAACTAGAGCTTGTAGATAAACTTCCCAGAAACTGTGTTAATCTGACTCAAGGATATGAAAATGAAACATGGCTGAGTAGTAACTGCCAGATAATCTGCACACACACACACTGAGACACAGAGGGCTGGGCTCCTAATACTTACTCTCCCCCAACATTCCCTATCTTGGTTAGGTGAGGCTATCAACATGAGATCCTGAGTGAGAAACCTCTTCTCTGCTTCCAAACAATACTTGATCTCCTTAATGTTCCTCATAAGAGGGTTCTCTCTTGTTACTCTTTGACCTCTGCCACAGTTCAATCCCTAGGCATCTTTTATCTGTGCTAGTGCTACATACTCTTCTAGGAGTTATAAAACCTTAGACACATAACAAATAATACAAGTAAGTAGTAAGTAGTACTTAATTAAGTACTACTTAACTGCTACCCCAAGCCTGACACAGGTAGCTTCTATCTTGAATTGGAGATTTATCATTCCCATGAATGCTTTCATACTCTTTATATGTGTGCATGTCTGTGTGTGCCTGTGTGTGTGCTCAGATGTGTAGCACACTTATGTAGGCTTGCTATTTTACTTTCTGTATCTTACGTTTATTGCTCAACATTTCTTGAGAGTTATCCATGTTGATTTTTGAAGTTTTATTTTGTTTATTTTCATAGCTGTTTGTATTAAATTGTGTGATTATATCACAATATATTTATACATTATTTTGTTGATGAGACAATTAGATTTTTTTTCTATTATAAATATGTCTGCTATAGCCATTCTTTTACTTGACTTCTTGGGTAACTACATGAGTTCTTTAGCTTATGTATTTGGGGGTGGATTGTGGATAAAGGGATACCATATCTTTAGCTAATATTCTCTCAAGGGGTTGCAATTTTTTCACCTTTCCTAGCAGTCTATGAATACCTTTTGCTTTATGACCTCGACAACATTAGGTATTGTTGACTTTGGAAGGAGTAATAAAGAGAACTTGACCTGAAAGCTAGACAAAAGCAATCAGAGGAACCTCCATGCTGTTTTCCAGAGTGGTTGCACCAGCTTGCATTCCCACCAACAGTGTAGGAGGGTTCCCCTTTCTCCGCATCCTCGCCAGCATCTGTCATTTCCTGACTTGTTAATTTTAGCCATTCTGACTGGTGTGAGGTGGTATCTCATTGTGGTTTTGATTTGTATTTCCCTGATGCCGAGTGATATGGAGCACTTTTTCATGTGTCTGTTGGCCATCTGGATGTCTTCTTTGCAGAAATGCCTGTTCATGTCCTCTGCCCATTTCTTGATTGGATTATTTGTTCTTTGGGTGTTGAGTTTGCTAAATTCTTTATAGATTTTGGACACTAGCCCTTTATCCGATATGTCGTTTGCAAATATCTTCTCCCATTCTGTCAGTTGTCTTTTGGTTTTGTTAACTGTTTCCTTTGCTGTGCAAAAGCTTTTGATCTTGATAAAATATAAAGAAGATGTGGTATATATACACAATGGAATACTATGCAGCCATCAAAAGAAATGAAATCTTGCCATTTGCGACGACGTGGATGGAACTAGAGGGTATCATGCTTAGCGAAATAAGTCAATCGGAGAAAGACAACTATCATATGATCTCCCTGATATGAGGGAGAGGAGATGCAACATGGGGGCTTAAGGGGGTAGGAGAAGAGTAAATGAAACAAGATGGGATTGAGAGGGAGACAAACCATAAGTGACTCAATCTCACAAAACAAACTGAGGGTTGATGGGGGGAGGGGGGTGGGGGGGGTGGGATTATGGATATTGGGGAGGGTATGTGCTATGGTGAGTGCTGTGAAGTGTGTAAACCTGGCGATTCACAGACCTGTACCCCTGGGGATAAAAATATATGTTTATAAAAAATAAAATTAAAAAAAAAAAAACAAAAAAACAAACAAACAAAAAAAGCAATCAGAGGCTCCTCACCCTCTCCATTGTCCTTGGAATGTAAGCTCTGCACACTATTCGCACATTGGGAGACACTTTCCAGAACACAGTTTTTAAAGAAAAATGTGTTGTCGAGATCGTCCAGACAGTATATGCTACTAAACCCCATTAAAATACTGTATAAACTTTTAAGATTCTGGAAAGCAGGTGCAAAGATTAGTAGTCTTGTGAGCATCCAAGATAAGTCTTGTATATGAGTTCTCTTGCTTATTAAAGCTGCCGCTTACCAATCTGGAATGGTCTGCTTCTTGTTTCTGTCTCTCCTCTCCCCATTATATGAGGACTGGTTTCAGATTTAATCCAGGAAACTCCAACATTTGTGAACCAATGTTGACTTCTTAATTAAAATATTGAAATATTAAGTTAATTAGCACCCTTATTTTGATTTGTATTTTCTTGATTTTAAGTGAGATAAAATCTCTTTAAACATTTTTTTTCTGGATTTTTTAACAGGAGCTCAAAATTATCCATTTTCCTTTGGATGCAACTGGAGAGGGTAAAACCAGACATGAAACAATGATAAACTTCAATATCCAGTCAGGAAAACTTCCATAACTCTGGATCTTCAACTGTTAAAATAATGTTTGTAAAATCATGTTTTATACTCTAGTGCTTCAAATTATGCTGTTATGATTTTGTTGTATTATGTGGTTGATTCTTCTAGCCTACAAAAGGAAAGAAATAATGATAGATTTCTTAAGGGAGAACAAATGAGTGTGTTGTTAACTATGAAAAATAATATTTAAGAGGCTCTAGGGTAAAGAACAAAATTTATTGTGTATTTTGCATTGTATGTATATATATGCTCTTTTTAGGGATTTCTAAGCAGGTTACAAATGTAATGTAGTTTCATAAAATCAACATTGAAATAGTTCAGCTGCATATGAAATAGAGGTAAATTTTCAGCAAATTAAGATTGTACACAAAGAATGATAGTCCTATATAAATATGTAAATAGCTTATAAAAATACATTTATAGTATTGTCTATTGTTCTATATTATTTTGTGTAGGCTCTTTATGTCAACTATAGAGCCGCATTTTTAAAAAAAAATTTTAGAGCCACAATTTTTAAATATATACATTATTTACATTTTTAAGCTTCTGACTACAATGGATAATGATTGTTGAATCTTCTAATCTTGAATTGGTCTATTCCATGACATTAGCCATGAAATTCCTGATATCAAATATGGGTTATCATTATCTCAAGGCAATAAGTGATGAGGTATGAAGACAGTTTCTTGTGTGATGGATTGAACTGTGATATTACAAAATGCAGGCTGGCAGAGAGAAAACAGAATAATGTAAGAGGTCAGTGCAGGGAACTCAGTTGATACTGTCAGAACAGAACTACCCTAAAGGGTCAATATGTTCAGTGTTTAAGTTTCATATAGGCATCTGGTAGGAAGGAAAAAAAAGCAAGTACAAAAGAGAGGAAAATTTAAAAGGAGAGGAAAAAGCCATATAACATAATGTTTATTATCCTTTGAGGAATTATTTTGTTCCAGAAAGTTATGTTGCTGCTATTTACATTGGGCCTGGTATATATTTATCACAGTCTGTGACTACCACAGCTAACTGTATCATTTATAACTGCTTTTTCCCCATATTTATTGAGGAATAATTGACAAATAAAATTGTATATAATTAAAGTGTGCATGAGGATTTGGTATACATATATGTTGTGAAGTGATTATCTTAATCAAGTTAATTAATGAATCACCTCATATAGTTATCTCTCTCCATGTCTTTCTCCCTCTCTCCTTTCTCTCATATTGAGAATGCTCAAGATCTACTCTCAACAAATTTCAAGTATATAATGCCGTATTAGTAATTATAGGCTGCATGCTGTACATTAGATACTCAGAATGAATTTATCTTCTAATTGAAAGTTTATATCCTTGACCTATATCTATTTCTCCCACTCTCCAGGTCCTGCAGCCTCTGTTTTTATGAGATAAGCCTTTTTTTTTTTTTTTTAAAGATTCAACTTATAAGTGATACCATATGGTATTTGTCTTTCTCTGTCTGGCATATTTCATTGAATGTAATGTCCTCTAGTTTCATACATGTTGTGGCAAATAGTAGGATTTCCTTCCTTTTTATATCTGAATAATATCCCATTATACATTCATACATACCATATTTGTCCATTTATTCATCAGTGGACACATAGATTGTTTCTGACCAATGAAACAGAGGAGAGAGCCCAGAAATAAATGCACTTAATATATGGTGAACCAGCCTTTGACACAAAGGGGAAAGGTAGGCACTTCAGTGAACAGTGTTGGGAAAACTGGATATCCATAATCTAAAGAATGAAACTAATGACCCCTGTCTTACACCACTAACAAAAATTAACTCAAAATGGATTTAGAGATTTAAATGTAAGACCTGAAACTTTTAAAACTAAAGGAAAGCATAGGAAAAATGTTCTTGACATTGGTCTTTTTTTTTTTTTTAAGGTTTTATTTATTTATTTGACAGACAGAGATCACAGGTAGGCAGTGAGGCAGGCAGAGAGAAAGGAAGGGAAGCAGGCTTCCTGCTGAGCAGAGAGCCCAATGCAGAGCTCTATCCCAAGACTCTGGGATCATGACATGAGCCAAAGGCAGAGGCTTTAAGAGCCACCCAGGTGCCCCTTGACATTGGTCTTAAAAATGAGTTTTTGAATATGATGCCAAAAGAGTAGTTATCAAAAAGTAATATAAACAAGTGGGACTACATAGTTTCTTCACAGCAAAAGAGACCATCAACAAAATGAAAAGGCAAACTATGGGATGGGAGAAAATATTTATAAATCATTTATCAGATGAGGGGGTAACATCCAAAACATACAAGGAACAAGGACAACTCAATAGCAAAATGGCAAATAATCTAGTTAAAAAATAGAGAAACTGAATAGAGGTTTTTCCAGAGAAGACATGTGGATGGCCAACAGGTACATAAAAAGTTGCTCAACATCAGGGAAATGCAAATCAAAATGAGAGGTATCACCTCTCACCTATTAGAATGGATATTATCAAAAAGATGAGATAGCAAGTGTTGCTGATGGTGTGGAGGAGAGAGAACTGTTGTGCTTTCTAAGTGGGAATTTGTGAATGTGCAGCCATCATGGAGAAGAGAATGGAGTTCCTTAAAAAATAAAAAATCAAACTCATAGTAATATCTAGTTTAAGAAACCCAGTCCTTTGAAGACTTTTTTAAAAACTGGCCTAGTAATGCATAGTTTAAAGTTTCTTAGGATGGGTCCTATTCAGTTTAGGGACACACTTGTAAGAATGTTCTGGTATCTTGATTATTATCAGATATTTTCAGTCTGTCTCTTGGGAACACAAACTTTTTCCAGCCCTGTGAGTCCTGGAAGGATTTCAACTACTCCTTCCAGGTGAGTTTTTATTGTTTGGTTTTGTTGTTATTGTATTTGTTGTTGTTGTTGTTATTGTTTTCCTGGCCTTAAATATTTCCTCTCAAATGTACACAGACGTATATACCATTAATGAATTGTTGAGATGACTCTGCCTATTTCTGTAGCTCTGTCTCTGGAGTCCCCTTGTTTTAGACACGTTGACCCCTCTGAATTGTGATTTCTCTCTCATCAGCAAGCTCTGTTTGCTCTACTTCTTCTTGTCCTGCATCCTGATTATTTCATATAAGCAATAAGCTGGTGCAGTCATATGGATCACCTTATTTGTTTCTGTTCTCTGAGGGATCACAGCCCTGAACTGTCTGTTGTCTAATATTTTTTTCAAAATTTTCAAAATTTTAAATCAAGGACTGTTGCTCCATCTTGGTTGGAAATGAAAATTGTCTATTTGTGATTTTTTTACTATTCCTGTTTTGGTTGAAGAATTATTTCTCTGAAACTTGACATATTAGTGAAATTCCATATGATTTTTAATCTGAAGCCTATGTGTTTGTCTGATTAAAGAGGAGAAACACATCTGAGGAGTAGAATTTGGAAGAATAAAATGTTAATTTTTTTTAAGTTTCCACATTCTTTGGTCTTTTGCTTATTTCTCACATCAATAAGAATAAACTATTTTATAGACTAAGTGTTTGTGTCCCCTCCTCCACAAAATTCCTGTGTTGCAGTATTAACCCCAAGTGTGGTGGTATTTGGAGATGTGGCCTCTGGAAAGTAACTTGGGTTAGATTACTATGTCATGAGGATGCTGCTGTCATGATGAGATGATAGTTTTTATAAGAAGAGATACTTCTCTAAAGAAGACATACAAATGGCCAACAGACACATCAAAAAAATTAGCCATCAGGGAAATTCAAATCAAAACCACATTGAGATACCACCTTATACTAGTTAGAATGGCCAAAATTAACAAAGCAGAAAATAACAAATGTTGGAGAGGATCTGGAGAAAGGGGAACCATCTTACACTGTTGGTGGGAATGCAAGTTGGTACAGCCACTTGGGAAAACAGTGTGGAGGTTTCTCAAAATGTTAAAATAGAGCTACCCTATGACCCAGCAATTGCACTACTGGGTATTTACCCCCAAAGATACAGGTGTATTGAAAAGAAGGGGAACATGCACCCAACATTCACAGCAGCAATGTCCACAATAGTGAAACTGTGGAAGGAGCTGAGATACCCTTCAACGGATGAATGGATAAAGAAGATGTGGTTCATATATGTTATAGAATATTACTCAGCCATCAGAGAGGATGAATACCCAACGTTTGCATCGGCTTGGATGGGACTGGAGGGGATTATGCTAAGTGAGATAAGTCAAGCAGGGAAAGACAATTATCATATTGTTTCACTTATTTGTGGAACATAAGGAATAGCATGGAGGACATTAAGGGAAGGAATGGAAAACCGAAAGGGGTGGGACATCAGAGGAGGAGATGAACCATGAGAGAGTATGGACTCTGGGAAACAATCTGAGGGTTCCAGAGGATAGGTATTAAGGAGGGCACATGTTGCAATGAGCACTGGGTGTTATATGCAAATAATGAATTATGGCACACTACATCAAAAACTAATGATGTATTGTTTGGTGACAAACATAACATAATAAAAAGAAAAAGAAGAGACACCAGCCACCTGGCTTACTCTCCCTCTCATGTATGCACAAAGAAGAGATCATTTGAACACAGTGAAATATGGTGGCCACCTATAAGTTGAGAAGAGTCCACAGAATGAAATCTATCTTGCTTGTTCCTTAATCTTGGACTTCACTCTTCAGAACTGAGAAGTACATTTTTGTTGTTTAAGCCACTCTGTTAATAGTATTTTGTTAAGGCGGACCAAGCTAAAACAGCTATTAATGCCAACATTTATGTAAAGTTTAAAATTATTTTATTTTCTATAATGGACATGTTGGAAATGAGATTACAAAATCTAAAGTACACAAATTATTCCCACTGAATGTATGTGCAAGTATGTATTTAGATGAGATGAGATGTGTGTGTGTGTGTGTGTGTGTGTGTGTGTGTATTGGGAATTCATTCTTCCTCAAGCAAGGAGAAGGTGCATTCTGGTCATGTCATTTTTCAGCAAGAAATTTGATTAAGCAAGTGGGCATTAAGAGTTTGGCTTGTTAATTGAATCCTGGCACTATCACACATCAACTACAAGATCATGTACAAGTTACTCAAAGTCTCTCATTGGTTAGATTGGAATACCAATTATAGTTTTTAATTACTTAAGATTTTTTTTGAAAAATTAAGTTTAAAAAACTTGAGGTACTAATAACAGTGACACATTTTAACTTATCAGTAATTCCAATGATTATTTTCATATCACTACTAACTATGCTACTTTGGGCAAGTAAGTCATATAACCTCTCTAAATTTGTTTTATCTCCAAAATAGAGGTAAAGATTCTTACTTTTAAGAACTCACAGAGAGGGGCACCTGGGTGGCTCAGTGGGTTAAAGCCTCTGCCTTCTGCTTGGGTCATGATCCCAGGGTCCTGGGATTGAGTGCCCCATCAGGATCCCTGCTCAGCAGAGAGCCTGCTTCTCTCTCTCTCCCTCCGCATGCCACTCTGCTTACTTGTGCTGTTTCTCTGTCAAATAAATAAATAAAATCTTAAAAAAAAGAAAGAAAGAAAGAAAGAAAGAAAGAAAGAAAGAAAGAAAGAAAGAAACATACCATTTCTTGTTTTCTCAGAGATGCAATTGAAAAATAAATTTTATTTCAATGATCTGGTTTTTCAGTCTGGTGAGAAAACTGATAATAAATGACAATCTTATTTAAAGATCACAGGGGTAAGCCAGTTGGAGTTGTTCTGCAGTTTCAATCAGAAGTCTTTGTTGAACCAGTGCGTGAGTCCACACTAGTCCAAAAAGTGGGGAAAAAATCACATCGAAGTTGTATTCCTTCTAGCAGCAGAGTCATTGGGATAGAAGAGGGGAGGGGATACTTTTCAAATGGCAAGAATTCTTGTTTAAATTGAAACAAGTGGAAATTTCCCCTGTATCAATCTTAATTTATGGAGGACTGCCCTGCAAAAATGATGAACTACCATTATTTCTAATGACAGAAATCATCAAAATTTCAAGTTCAGCCAACAGGACCAAGAATAGCAACCATATATTGGTTTTCTAAGTTTTAACAGTCAATTAAATTTATGGTTTGCAGCTGGTTAGAGTAGCTCTCTTAAACTAATGCAACAGTAAGTCAGAACATACAGCAGTTCTTCTAGGATCATCATTTGTTTTACATTAACCTTTTTACTTTGAGATAATTGTAGTGCAGTGGAAAGGAATAATACAGAGAAATCTCATGTAGTCCTTACCCAGCTTCCTCTAATACTGGTATCTTCCAAAACCATAGTATCAGAACCAGTATATAGACAGCAATGCAGTCACGCTCCAGAACATTTTCATTAGTGTGAACCTCCCTCATGTTGGTCTTTAAGAGCCACACTTCTTTCCAATGCCACCACTCCTTAGCCTCTGGAAACCAGTAATCCATTTCCTATTTTTATAATTTTGTCGTTTCAAGAATTGTACATCAGTAGAATTATACTAAAATATGTAACCCTTAAGGCTTGGCACTTTTGACTCAGCGTGATTCTCTGGAGGTTTGTCCAGGTTGTTGCTTGTATCAACAGTTCATTCCATTTTATTGTTGAATGGTCCTCCATGGTATGGGGGGGTCATGGTTCATTTAACCATTCCCTCATTGAAGGACATCTGGATCGTTTTCAGGTTTGGACTGTTATGAAAAAAAAGTTGCTATAAACATTGGTGTATAGGTTTTTGTATGAACTTAAGTTTTTATTTCTCTGAGATAAATGCCCAGAAGTGCAATTATAGGTCATATGGCAATTGCATGTTTTGTTTTTTTTAAGAAAAAGTTTCCATAGTGGCTATCATTTTACACTCCCACCAGCAACGAATAAATGATTCAGTCTCTCTGCCTTCTGGCCAGCATTTGGCGTTTTCACTATTTTTTGTTTTAGTCATTGTGAATATTTAAGTAGTGTTTACTCATTGCATTTTTAATTTGCATTTCCCTAATGACTAACGATGCTTTTCATTTACTTCTTTACCATATGAACATTTCTTTTGGTAAAATATCTTTTTATGTCTTTGGCCTATTTTCCAGTTGGATTGTTTAATTTTTTTTTTTTTCTTTTTACTGCTTGGTTTTTAGAGTTCTTATATATTCTGGATACCATTCCTTTGTCAGGTATGTCTTTGCACATACTTTCTCCTCCTCTGTAACTTATCTTTGCAGCCCTGTGATAGGGCCATTCTCACATCAAAAGTTTTTAAGTTTGGTGACGTCCAATTTATCAAATTTTAATTTTTATGTTTTAATGCTTTGGTGTCAAGTCTAAGAATTCTTTCACTAGATCTTGATTCCAAAAATTTTTCTCCATTTTTTTCCTCTAGGTTTTATGTTTTATAGTTTAGACTTAACATTTAAGTTTGTCATCCTTTTTGAATTTATTGATTTCTGTAGATTTTTTTTTAAATTGCTGGTAGATGTCTATTCTTTTGAGCACCATTTGTTGAAAAGACTATTGAACTTCCGTGGTTGAATTTATTTTTCGTCTTTGTCATATGTAAGTTGGGTATATCTGGGTGGATCTATTCTGTTTCATTACTCTATGTGTCTATCCCTTCATCAATACAAAGCAGTCTTGATTATGGAAGCTGTGTATAATAGGTCTTCAAATCAGATAGGGTAATTCCTCCTACTTCATTTTTCTTTATCAACACTGTTTTAGTTATTTTAGTTCCTTTGGCTTTCTGTATAAGTTGTAACATAATCTTGTATATCATTTTGGAGAGAACTAATATCTTTATTATGTTGAATCTTCCAATTCTTGAACATGGTATGTCTCTGTTTGTATCTTTTTTAAAAATTTCTTTCATCAGTATTGTATAGTTTTTCAGCATACAAATATTGTACATATTTTGTATATTTAAATTTTTTTTAAAGATTTTATTTATTTATTTGACAGAGATCATAAGTAGGCAGAGAGGCAGGCGGTGGGGGGGAGGGGAAGCAGGCCTCCTGCTGAGCAGAGAGCCCCATGTGGGGCTGGATCCCAAGACCATGGGATCATGACCTGAGCGGAAGGCAGAGGCTTAACCCACTGAGCCACCCAGGTGCCCCTTTATTTTGTATATTTAGATGTAACTTTGTATGTGTGTGTGTATTTGTATTTGTAATTTTAATTTAATTGCTCACATATTCATTTCTAATAATAGAAATACAATTGATTTTTTATGTTCATCTTAAATCCTCTGACCCTGCTGAACTTATATATTAGTTCTAGGAGTATTTTCTAGATTCCTTGGAATTTTCAATGTAGAAAACCATGGTATCTGCAAACAGACAATTTCATTTTTTTCCTTTCCATCTGTATATGGAATAAAATTCTACCTTTTCATATAACTAATTCTTTTGGCTTGACCTAGTGATATCATTTGTGCTCTCTTCTCCCCTTCCTCCAGCTCCGTCTGCTTTTTCTATGTCATAAGTAAGGTATGTGCCATTTCAATATACAGAGCAATAAGAAATATAGTAATTAGTTCCAAAATGCTTCTCAAGAGAGAAATTCAGATGATCTACAGGGTTTTTAAATACAAATTTGGTATTGAATAAATATGCACTTTGGAAAAAATTTACCAAGGCAATATGAGATCTGTTATAGCTATTGACAATGAACATCAATACACAGTTCTAACTGAGAATTGGGGTTAGATAGTAAAACATGTTTACATTCTCACTGGTTCTTTTCCTCTTATGAATCCTGAATCCAAACCTGGTGGCTGATAAATAGGGAGTGGAAGAAAAGAGACGTAAACTAATGACAATTGCAGAATTATTTAAGGGAAGTGACAGATTAGTAAGATTGGAGCTATACTTAAAGAACAAAAACTATGAGTACCAAGATCCTAGGATAGTTTTCATAGTAATATATGTTCTACAAATTGCATAGAATTTCAAAAATTAAAAAGTATTTTAAAAATTATTTCTCAATCATGCTTGTTAGAATTCGGTATGTCTTTTAAGTTCTTTTTAATTTTGTTAAAGAAGAAAGAAAGGCTCAGAGATGAGGGTGAATTTGCCCAACTTTAAACCAGTAGGGAAGTGAACTTTTGATTCTAGGTCTAGAACTCATTCAGTTGGGCCATAATAGCCTCTATAGTAAAGGAAGGCTCTGGAACTCTACAGAAACCACCAAAATAAACAAAGAAAAATGTAGCTTCTTGTCTTTATACCATCCAGATTCTCACATTATGCAGATGCTCAATTCTCTGTATATATTTTATTAATTTGTTTTTGATTCCTCAATAACTCCAATTTTAGTATAAGGATAATAGTAATGAAACACATAGTGAAGCTATGAATCATTAAATACATAATTGAAAAGTCTTATGTAAATATCACTTCTTAGGGAAATTTTTAATATTTGGAATCACTTGCTCATAAAGAGGCCATATAATTTTGTGTAATATAGCTAATTCTCCATGATTTAAAGGTGTAGTTGAATAACAAAGTTTCTTTTCTTTTTAAGATTTAATTTATTTATTTTAGAGAGAGAGTGTGCACAAACATAAGTGTGGACAGGGGGAGGAGCAGAGGGAGAGGAAGAGGGACAAGGAGATTCCTGGCTGAGCACAAAGCCCTATGTGGGCTATGTGACCTTGAGATCATCACCCAAGCCAAGGTAAAGAGTGGGAAGCTCAACCGACTAAGCCACATAGGGGCCCAGCAAAGTTTCTATAGTTAAACGGTTTTGAAACTTGACTGATAGATTTTTTTTTTCTGAATAAACTCTAAGTGTTGCCCATTTTGCTAGTCAATTAAATTTTAAGATAGTAAAAAAAACAGTTCAGCAGACATTGAATGCTAAATTTACCATGTTTCGTGAAAGTTTTTTTTTTCTTCTTTCCCCATATGGTGACCAATATGTTATAAATCAAACCATATTAATGGAACACCTTCAAATGAAAAGAACAAAACTAAGTAATCTAAACTCTGATAAATTTTAAAAGAAGTTCTTTTTAAAAATGTTTTTGAATTTCAATAGGAGAAATAATAAGCTCTGACAATAATTAATTTAAAAAAAGGAACAGACAATGAATCATGGAATACTACATCAAAAACTACTGATATACTGTATAATGGTGACTAATATAAAAAATAAATAAAATTTAAAAAGGAACATTTTTTCTCCCCGAAATAATCTTAAATTCCAATAGCAAATTAACAAAATAAGGTTTATTTTAAGATTATACTTATCTGCTTTCCTTTCTGATTTCCCAGCCCAGCCATTTTTATTTCATAAATTACTTCTCAGATAGGAGAATCAATGTAAATATCAATTTCTTTCTTATCTGTGATCAAATTATTCATTCATTAATACTTTATATAGATTCCAGTTGGATTTGATAATAAATACTTGAGAAAAATTGAAGAAAGGAAAATATGCTCATTAATTTATACCAAAGAAATAAACACTTAATGACAAATATATCTGCCCTTTGAACACTTAGGCATTTTAAGGTACCCACCATATTGAACCATTCATTTGAGAGTACAAAACAGTCTCAAAGCTAGAGAGGTGCTTTAAAAAATAACTCTTCATAATCATACTGTAGATTTTTTTAAATGGAGGTTTCAAACTCAGTTGGACTTTATTTTTTTTTAAGGTTTTTATTTACTTATTTGACAGAGAGAGATCACAAGTAGGCAGAGAGGCAGGCAGAGAGAGAGGAAGGGAAGCAGGCTCCCCTCCGAGCCGACAGCCCGATGTGGGCTCAATCCCAGGACTCTGGGATCATGACCTGAGCAGAAGACAGAGGCTTTCACCCACTAAGCCACCCAGGCGTCCCTCAGTTGGACTTTAAAGTTACTTTCTTTCATGTCCCTTTTCATTGAGAAAAAGTCAAATGTTTGTTAATTGTTGATTGGTTAAATCCGTTATGGAACATCCTTATAATAGAATATCATGAAGACTTTAATAATTGGAAAGGTAGTATCTGTGCCAATGTCACTAAGGTAATAATAGCGAAACAGAATGTGGAAGGTGATGTGATTTAAGTTTACAAACATCTACCTATTTTTCAATCAATCTACTGACCTGTTTACCATCTACCTATATGTAATGTGTGAAACAACAACAACAAAAACCTACATCCCTGAAGGAAATACACCAAGCTGTTAACAGCAGTTATTTATATAGGTGAGGGGACAGGTTGTAGGAATCTATGCAGGAAAAGAAGCTTAAAGGGACCTTTAGTTTCTACTTCATATACTTAAGGACAATTTGAATACTTTATGATTAGTAAGCACTGCTTTTATAATCAGAATTTTTTATTTTAGAAAAGAAACAGAATAGAAGATGTTTTTGTACCTTTGTGAGAATTAGTTTCATTTCTAGCGCCTGTAATCCTGATGTCTGAATCAACTGTTTTTAAATGTTTCTAACATCTGGAAACTATTGGGATGCTCTTTTTTACTGTTATAAATAATATTAAACAATAAGTTATTCTGAATGCAATATGAGGTAGTAAGAGGAATCAGAGCCACATGAATTTGATATATTTATTGCCTGTTTTCAAAGGTGTATCAGGGGAGCACTAAGACAGTGAAGATAGGGAACTCTTTGTGAAGAGGTTAAATTACTCTCAACAGAAAAGAAGCAAGCATGGCTTTTTCTGATGGAATTATGGAGGAGAGATATGATTAAGTAAACATCAGGATTTACTCTCTCTTCAAAGGCAATGTGCCAGGCCTACTTAATTTAATTGGCAAGGTATCTGGCACAATGATACGTTTTCATAATTGTGTATGGGGGATCCCAATCAGTGAATTAGTTGATGCTTTTCTTTATTTAGCACTTCTGCCTCAGATAGTTTTACTTACACTCCAGAAGACTTTTTTAAGCTCTGTTTCTAGAAAATTATGGGAGTTTAACATTGAAAATGATTAATGTTATTCACTTTCTTTTGTTCTAGATATGATGACAGCATTTTCACTCATCACTTCTGCAGGCTTTCTCAGAGACTATACAGGCCTTCTCCACAATTACCTGACCCTACATTTCTCTTTTTGGTTGGTCCTCCACTCTTGAATCATTTACTCCTTTCTTCTCCTGACAATATTGACATGATCCCCCTCTGAGTCTGAGGACAACCCACATGCTATTCCAAAGTGTGATATAAGCAGAATTTTTCTTTAGTGCTCCATCCCCACAAAGAGCATCTTCAAAGGGTCATCTTTCCTTTCCTTCCCCCAAACTCATTAACTGTAGAATTTTATTTCTTAATGTCATGTGTCATCAAATGGCAGAAGAAGGTCCATACCTGGATGGCAGGTATGTTTTTTGGAATGAAGAGTGTTTTCTTTTCTTTCTTTTTTTTTTTTTTTTTCTACTTTTCTTCCTTGCTTGCTTACTTGCTTGTTTTCTGTAATTATTATTATTTTTTTTTTAGCTGAACCAACATTTAAATAAGAATTCTTTGGAGTACTAAGGAAAAGACAAATAAATAATCAAACAGTGGGTTATGACCGGGCCCCAATCTTGGTCCTAACAATTGTATTGTGCTAGTAGCACCACCTCCATGTGCATAGTCTAGTTCAATATTGTGTCCATTAGTTCCTCTTGTCTAACATCTATCCATTGGGCTCAGTTTTAAATTTTAAATAAAGTGAAAGTTATTGAAGTATGAAACTTTATGAAATTATTGAGTTCTTAAAGTCAATCATGTAAGAGAGAAACAATCTCCTCTGCATAAAAAGTTGTTTAAAAAAACAAGTTTTTGTGTACGAAGTCAAGTTGTCTTATAAAAAACCAAGGGCAAATCTTTGGGAGATCACTAGAAGCAAGCTGTCAGAAGGGTTTCTTGGCTTTCAAATTCTTTGTTTATACATTCACCTATTCTCTTTACTCAACTTCCCATACTGAAAGATCAATTCCATATGTTTAAGATCTTAAATATATGCTTATATCCTCTGCCAAGTTCACAGGAGTAGCTATACTTTCAAGTCATGTTGAAGACCCTCTGATCCATCTTTTTGTTTTATGTGATAAATTTATACTTTCATTTTCTTCAATTGGATTAGGTACCCTAAAAGACAATAGTTCTCTTCGAGAAAGGCTTTGGCAGATACATTTTCAATGCAAAAGTAGTAGTTTTTTATGATGTATAAGTCAGTCACTTCCTCAGGTTGAACTTCTTTACTCTATTCAGAGTTTTGGACATTTCCATAGTCTAATTGTTTTTGCCTGGAGTGTGCCAGGCAATGTCTGTGAACCTAATAACTTCTCCTTTTAAGGCTGCATATTTTATAATCTTTTAAAAGATGTTTAAATTGGTAGTTAAATTACAACCCTAAGTTAAATTACAATCTTATGTGATTCCGTAGTGCAAATAATTCAACTGCATTGATCGGTGGCACATGACCAATTGCATGTACATGTGGAGAATCACTTAGGGTATTGTCTGATACTCAGCAAACAATTCAAAACTGTAACTGTGACATGAAGTTGTCATTGAAGTTTTGAGCTCATTGTAATTTAGAATTTTGTTTAATATGTCAAAGAAACTAGGAGGACCAAAATGATTTGAATTGAATTGCTTCATATAGAATAATGACAACAATAAATGCAATATGTAAGAAGTTTATCTATACTGTGAAATATGTGACTATTTATTTTGGTAGGTTCATCAAGCGTAAAATAGAGCTAGGGTGAATATAGTTTTTATTTTGACATCAATACGGTCTTCTAGAATAGGAGACCCTGTTTTTTTTTTTTTCTTTTCTCTTTTCTTTGTCTGCCCAGTTTCTCCCCCCCTTTCTAATTTAAATTCAATTAATTAATGTATAACATATTATTTGTTTCAGGGGTATAGGTCTGTGATTCATCAGTCTCATATAATACCCAGTGCTCATTACAACACATACTCTCCCTAATGTCCATCACCCAGTTACCCCAACCCTCCATCCCTCGTCCCTCCAGCAACTCTCAGTTTGTTTCCTATGATTAAGAGTCTCTTACGGTTTTAGGAGACCCTGTTTTATTGGAGGAACTGTGCTGATCTCTTTCTGCAGCTGATATCATGAATTGACAATGGAAGTAAACTATTCCGAAAATGAGGTTACTGTACAAAGGCAGGTTATGTAGTGGTCCAGAGAACTGAATATGGAGTTGACTCCCTGATTTCAAATTCCAGCTCTATCTTATCAGCTGTGTGTCTTTCAGCAGATTGTTCAAATTTCCATGCCTTAGTTTCCTCATTTGTAAACTGGGGATAATAGTACAAATTCATTGAGTTGTTGGTAGGACTAAAAGAATAAAAAAGTTTCTGGATCAGTGCTTACACATAGAAAACACTATATGAATGTTAGCTACTATTATGGTTTGTCTAGCTGGTTTACTTCCTCTCACAAATGCATACATACAATTGAAGAGTGGTATTCATCTAATCACTTTTATCTACTATCTACTGGGTAACAAAAAACCTCAGATTCACTCTTGGCACCTGCTTATTTTTCACTCACATACCCAGTGTATCACCAAGTCATAACAACAACACTTTTTTTGATCAATGTACTCTTAAATATGTCTGCTTCTCTTTATTACCATCAAAAATCATCCCTGTCCCAGCCACTATCATATCTCACCTAGATACCTGGACTAAGATGTTGACTTATCTCCCAGAATCCACAATTTGTCTTGTCATATTTATCCTCTACACTGAAGCCAGAGTTACCCTTTCAAAATGAAAACCATCTCATACCCCCATGACCAGCTTTTATTTTTCCATAATGGCTTCCTATTACCCCAAGGATGAAGATCTTAATCTTTGACACTATCCTTGAGGTCCTGCATGTCTCTACTTCAGATTCATTTCAAAACTTCTTTTTCCTGTACCCAAGACATCCCAGACTTTCAATTCCTCAAATTACCCATGTGTTTTCCTGCCCCAACCCATTCAAACATGCTGTTTTCCCTCCAGAAGAATTTTCTTCTACCTGCCATCTGTATCACCTTCATGTAGATGATCAGTTGTAGCGATACTAAGTTAAACCATCCTCAATAGGTTCCCCATCCCAGTTAGAGTCAGAAGCCTTTTGTTCATTTCTCAAAGAATCTTATTTGTTTCCTTCTTAACACTTGGATTAGGTTGTAAATTGATGTTTCTTAATGCAATTATTTAATTAATATCTTGTCTCTTGCAAATTCAGTGAAAATAAGGATTTTATCAATTTCCCTCACTATTTTATCTTCAGACTTTGGCACACATTGTGAACTATAGTGACAGGCTGAGTAAATACTGAACTGTAGCGTGTTGTCTTGAATGATGTATTATACCTGGGGTGAGGAGACCTCCATTCTCATTTGATATCTTCTGTTGTTTGGTGCATGATCTTTTCAGGAGACTTAACTTCTATATATTCACTTATTGTGTAACTTTGGGCAAGTTACTTGATTTTTATTGAGATCATTTTTTTCATCTTGTGAAAAAAACTAGCATTGCCTATTTTTCAGTTATCATGGATGAAAAATGAGATGATATACATGAAAGTGCTATATAAAAACATTGTGGTTTTATAGAATATAAGTTATTAACACAATTAAGGCATGGTTCTGCCCTAGATTGTCCCAACCAGAGATATTTCAATACTCATTAAAGCTTGATGACATTATTTTCCTGAAGAGTTTTTAAAAATCTTTGTAACATTTCTCTATAATAGATATTGAATATAAGCCAGTACCTCTCGTAATTGTAACCTAGAATAATAACACTCTTATACTACAAAATTTGAGAGTTCAGAAGATAATATAGATTTTAAAAATAGTCAAAGAGCTTTAATAATATATGTCAACTGGGTATTTTCCTTAGTGAGCAGTGCTAGAAGTAGATAGTAAATACTAAATTAGGTGAAATGGACAATATATAGCTGACACTATTTTTATAAGCCTATAAGTATGTAATTTATTATGCTCACCACATGTATATGATTATTGTCTATCAGTAATTACCAAATGAATTCACATTTATAATATCATTATTTTTGTTTTGAACATAATATTCTGTTTATATATCTGATGTCTAGGCTTTTGCTTATTAGGATTTTATCCTCAAGTCTAACTAATTCTGGCAACATGTTGATGTTCCAAAGGCATGTAAAGATGAGTTATATAGAACAAAACAGCCATTAGGTAATAGGAAAATATCAATGTGAACATAATGTATTATTTTATGAATCATCAATAGATACCAATTCATTTAATAACATTAACTACAATGTTGATTGCTCAAGATTTCTTAATGAGAAAGGGATTTGTAATTTATGTATTAAAAATTTGTAAAAATAAAATTGGTCTAAACAGATGATTTTCCTGGCATATTATCCACTTAGTGATTGCCAGATTCTGAATCATATAGATTAAAAGTCAGAACAGAAATTAGAAATCCAAGGGGAAAAAAATAAAGCTGAGTAGCATAATCTAAAAGCTGAACCTCAGATTGATTATGAAATTTACCAAGAGGGATGAAAGGAAGATTAAAGGGAACTCCAGACATTTTCCTATATCTTCAAAAATGACAAAATCTAAATTAGAGTCTCATAAATTGAGTTTATTTGGCATTTGGAAAAGCTCTCTTTCACAGAAAAAGAAAGCAAGAAAAGATCTGTTAAACAAGAAGACAAAATAAAATAGTTTCCTTTGGTTTTGCTAATTCAATGGAGTATAATTATAGAAAGTTACTTGATGAAAACACAAAACAATATTTGCAGCAAAACTAAACTCCAAATAAAAGAGCTTCAGAGAAAAGCAATCATGACTTTGATTAGATACTTGCAAAAAGAAGTTATAGTAGATCTTGGAAAATATATTTTTATGATAGAAGTACATCTTATTCTAATTTCTCTTTTCTCTGTCATGTCACATACATTCTCTACTTAATAAAGTTGTTCTTGATAATGAGGATTTGGAGGATGGTGAAAAGTATGAAGCAATTTTTATATTTGAGATTCAAAGAGATTATTTTTTCTAAGCAAATTTTAAGAAAAAATGAATGGTTCTACTTAACCCTCATTAAAATATTGGTTTAGTTGCAAAGATGGACTGTGTCTTGGTTGTGGGTAACATTAGGTTAAGTTTAAAAAGCAAAATGGTGGGTGCCTGGGTGGCTCAGTTGGTTAAGTGACTTACTTAGGCTCAGGTCATGATCCGGGAGTCCTAGGATCAAGGCCCGCATTGGGCTCCCAGCTCCATGGGGAGTCTGCTTCTCTCTCTGACCTTCTCCCTTCTTATGCTCTCTCACTCTCTTTATCTCTCTCAAATAATAAAAATAAGATCTTTAAAAAAAAATCAAAATGGTATGATACAGTCTCTACTTATTTCTCCACACTGATTTTATTAATTTATTTTATTGGTTATTTATTTTTACTATTAGCTTCCATGCATCTTTTCTTTAATACCAGGACTATATATTCATAATAATCAAATTCATCTTGCACTTCAATTCTTTCATCTCACTTTGGCATCTATTTCTTCCATCACTAGGCTGTACCACTCTTTTCAATCCCTGCCTAAGGAAACTTACAGCAGAATATCTGGGAAAACTTGTGAAAGTTCTTCACGCTGTAACAACATAAGACTTGTCCCAGAAGCCTTAGTGGATCACACTGAAATTCAGGAAAGTAATCCATCCAGCTCATGCTGCACCTCATGCATTTCTGGAACAGCATACAGAGAGTTTTAGATGAGGATATTTATATCTTTGCCAATAGAAAGTTTCCATATCTGGATGCTTAATGTGGAACTGTTTCAAAACAGAAACACTGAGATAACCCTCTACAATAAATATTGATTAATATACCGCTGAGACCACTAGTATATGGACTAGTTTGAGCTGTAGAAGAATTTGGGAACAAACTGTCAATTGGAGACACACTTAAGCAAATAAGCAACTAAGACAATCTGAAATAAGATGAAAATGCTACAGTTTGTTTCTGTTTTTAAATAAGGGATATTATTAAACATTGTTTATGACAGCTTAAATAGTACATTTTCTTTAATACAGAAGTTTATCTTTGGCTTATTTTGCTATATTTTAAATCTGTAAATTGATTTTATGTAGCTTTGATTAAGATAGTAAATTATATGTGATTTATTTTGAAGTGTGAGCTTCGTTTCTCACAACTCACTAGGTGTTTTGTTTTTTTAAGTTTATAGAGAGAGAAAGAATCTCAAACAGACTCCCCATTGAGTATGGAGCCCAGTGTGGCTGGATCTCCACCCTGAGATCATGACCTAGCCTGAATCAAGAGCGGGACACTCAACTAACTGAGCCACCCAGATGCCCCACAACTAATTAGTTTTTGATTAAAAGAATTCTGTTACTTTTAAGAGAAGCACCTTGAACTAAGAAGGTCCTAATCTCTATTTGTAACCACCCTTCTGTCACTCTGAGGAAGACATCTAATAAACAGATCCACAGGTTGAATTTTGCCTGAACGGACCCATCCCTATGCATATGTGTCTTCCACGTCAGGGTAAAGCGCCTCTTACGTTCTGAACAGGAAATTCAGAACAGCAGGCCCACCCAGTTTCTGAATCTTTTATTTCTCTAATTCTCTAGTAATCATTCATTCTTTCCTCTTTATCTCTGACATTTTAGTTTTCATTTATTTTTAATTACAAATTATTCAGGCTGAAGAAATGGCATTACATTCAAAGTTTTTAGAAATAATTAAATAAGTTCACTACTTCTCCTATTAAACAATGATTATAAAAATTATACAGCATGAAAACAAAACTTTGGCAAAAGCCACTCAACTCTTGGATGAAAGAAGGCAATAAACCCAAAGAATATGTATAGTTAACATGGGGACTGTATTTATTCACCAGAAACAAAGGTATTCTTAGTAGTGTCGCATGATGAAGATTATGAAGTCTAAGTTTGATTGGAGACTTTTTTAGACAAATAAGTATGCTATCTAAATAATTTTGTTTATTATATAACTATTATTAGTATTACTATTAATACTACCAATATTACTATTTCTATTACCATTGTCACTTCTACTACTGCAACTACAACCTTTATTATCACTACTATTGCCTTTTATAATCTGTGCTATTACTATTGCTACTGCTACTACTACCACTGCTAGTACCACTACCATGGCTGCTAATACTATGATTGCTACTATTATTATTACTATTATATACTGGTTCTCAGTGAGCTCTTATTATGTACTAAGTGCATGACACTCCATTTTGTATGAAATATATTATTAGCCCTTAGAACAAACATATGATCTACTTATCCTTATTCTTACTTTTTATGGTGAGAAAAGTAAAGGCAGAGGAACTAGCAACATATCAATTTCACAAGACAATAGGCTAGGGAGAATGAACCCAGATCAAGGTCCGTAACATTCTAGATCCTGTGTGCCTATCACTATGTCCTGATGCATCCCATGATGAGTTTCATGACCAGAAACGTTTACCCTTATCACCACCAGTCAGCTTATACGGGCAAGCTTTAATATGCGAACCAGGAAATGTAATTGCTGCAAAATATATTTATTCTTCAGAAGAACAACATTAGTTTGCATGAATATAAACTTTATTATGAATCACACTTCTTTTATTGTGGTTAAAAAAAAATAGAGAATATGAGATCTACCCTCCGAACAAATTTCTGAGTGTGCAGTGCAGTATTGTTAACTATTAGCAAAATGTACAGCAGATTTCTAGAACTTTTCATTTTGCATAATTGAAACTTTATTGCCATTGAACGGTAACTTCCCATTTCCCCTGCCTTCAGGCTCCAGAAATCACCATTCTGCTTTCTGCTTCTAGGAGTTTGACTATTTTAATTACCTCATGTCAGTGGAAGCATGAAGCAGTACTTGTCTTTTTGAGACTGGATTATTTCACTTAGATTGATGGTCTCAAGGTTCACTCATGTTTTAGCATATGACAGGATTTTCTTCTTCTTAAAAGGCTATATCATTTTATATCATGTTTCTTTAGCCATTCATCCGTCAATAGACGTTTGGGTTGCTTCTACCTATTAGCTATTACAAATAATGCTACAGTGAACATGAGCATACAAATATCTCTTTGGGATATTGATTTCTATTCTTTTGTATAAATACTCAGAAATAGGATTTCTAGATCTTATAGTAGCTCTTATTTTAATTTTTTTGAGGAGCTCTTGTATTATTTCCAATAGTGGCTGCACTATTTAACATTCCCACCAACAGAACATAAGATTTCCAATTTTTCTATATCCTTGTCAACATTTGTTATTGTCTGGGGTTTGTTTTTGTTTTACAGCAAACATTCTAACATGAGAGATAATATCTTGATGCAAATTAATGTGCATTTCACTGATGGTTGTGATGTTGAACATCTTTTTACGTACCTACTGGTTATTTATATTTCTCCTTTCAAGAATCGCATATTAAGTAATGTATAATACTATCAGAAAATATTTTAATAAATAAATAGTACACATTCATATATGTGTGCATATCATAAATACGCTATAGATATCAGTGACTTCTGCAAATTGAGTATCAAAATATTCCCTCCATCCTAACTTATTTTAAAATTTTCATTATTTTTTGTCAGGATTTGAAAATGCTAACTAATAAGATTACTATATATATATGTGTGTATATATATATATATATATATATGTATGTGTATATATATAGAGAGAGATATATATAGGAAGTTTAAATTTTGTACATCAGTTAGTTATTTGAGAAAGTATATAAAAACATCAAATAATCATACAAGTCCTAGATTTTTGGAAAACTTTGAGTAAGAATAAAATTATTATTTCCAAATTCACAGAATCTATATTTGGACCTTGGGGTAATATCTAATTAAACTGTTTAACAATCAATATTTATAATGATAATTTAAGGAATCCAATTTTTTAACCCAGAAATTAGTCTTTACTGTAGCTCACCAATTAAAAAAAATAATGGAGTGAACTTCAAGTAGAAAATCATTAATATTCTAATAGAACATATATTTATAAATATGTCTGAATAAACAAGTCAAATATACTAAATAACTGAAACAAAGCAAAGCTATTGGTGAAACCATCAGAATTTCTGTTGGGAATTGAAAACATTTGCATCATTTTTTTTTTAAGATTTTATTTATTTATTTGACAGACAGAGATCACAGGTAGGCAGGAGAGGCAGGCAGAGAGAGGAGGAAGCAGGCTCCGTGCCGAGCAGAGAGCCCGATGCGGGGCTTGATCCCAGGACCCTGGGATCACGACCTGAGCTGAAGGCAGAGGCTTTAACCCACTGAGCCACCCAGGCACCCCTTTTTGCATCAGTTTGCATGAAAAATGTAACTGAATAAAATCTTGGTGTATGTGTCAGCCCAAGTACCCTGCAATATAGAATAAAATCATGGGAAAAAAGACAGAATAGTATGAAAATCCTTAGTGGTTCAAAGGCTATAAAATATCAGGTTATAACTTCAAAATTCAGGTTGACTTAATCCAAGAAATTTCTAAATTGTTTTGGATGGTTAGACAGTATATGACTTTAATACACATTTATAAATGATTCATTTATGCCTGAGATGTATCTTACTGGCACTTTTATATTCCTTCCTATCCATAACATGCTTTATTCTTCTGGGCATCTGTGGGCTAGGCATATGTACGACCCAAAGAAACTAATTTAACATTGTATTACTGTTTTTGTGTATGCATACAGATATACTTGTTACGAGTGTATGTGCCCATGCAGACCCATACCTATGCATATTTATTTATCAAAAAACAGATCATGAGGGCAAGTGATGTTCAGTTTAGCAGAGTGTGGGTTTTGGATCAAATAGACTTTAGTTTTAACTTCAGTTTTGCTCCTTACTAGCTTTGACAAGTTAATTTACTCCTCTGAGTCTTAGTTAACTTACACATGTAATGGAATTGATTATCTTACTTTTAGACTTGTTACAGAAAGCATTGAGAACACTGCCTTTTCTTTGCACATGGTAGGGCTTAATACTCATAATTGTAAATATGAAATGATAACACTTAGTATAATATGTTAGAAGTAAATATTTATGGTCTGAATATATATTTTACCTTTTACACTATTGAAGTGTATTAAAGAAGTAGTAACACATATATTAAAACATTCTATTTATTTAAATTTTATTGCTTTTTATAAATTGCAAAAATAGTGCTATAATGCATGATTGTGTTGACTAAAAATAGTGTTCAGTAAAGAAAAACTTAAATTTCTTTTCTCTAGCCTCCCTCAAAACCTGAACTAACAGTTAATTTATGTTCCTTCTTGTTTAGGCAAATATAAGTATAAACATGCACTTTTTTTTTTTGCTTCCTTTTTAAATAATAAATGCACATTATAGATGTTACTCTCTATTTTCTCTCCAGGTCAACATAAGGATTTAGCTCACTCTTTTTAATTGCTACATAATATTTCATTTTGTGTTTATTTCATAATTTAGCTAACTGTATTTATAGACATTCCACTTACATATTTATCTTGAAGAAAATGGATTATATAAAGAATAATGTCAAAAGTATGTATAAAAGTCAAATAAGCAGATATTTAGTCATAAACGTGAATTAAAGAAGTTACTGCTAATTTATTTCCTATAGACTAATACCTTAAGGATATATTAAATAAAACACCTTATACAGTTTTATGACATGAGAAAAATTACCAGATTATATATTCTGGATACTGTTATCTCCCATAGATAAAATGTCTTGAAAGAGTCTGAAGAAAATAAATTATTGGCAAAAAGTTTTTGACATAGAAAAAAACTGTAATGTCCCAAATGGCATCAATAATAAGTTTGAGACAAGTTGATTGGGGGGAAAATAGTATTGATTAGACCTTCAGAGCATATGTGTGGATTTCCCATTACTAAATGCATGAGTTTGAGTTGGGGTGTCAGTAAATAAATAATCTAATTAGAAAGTGACTTACTTGAGGTGTCTTGTTCATTCCTCTAGTGTTAGCTTACAGTGTGCTTCAGCTGTGGTCCAATATTGCTGAAATTACTCTCTAATTTGTACACCTTTCTCTGAGAAAAAGAAGAAGGCATTTCCACATGTTTGTGGAAGTGGTGTGGAATAGAGAATTATACAACATCCCAGGCACTCTAGTCAAGGCAGTTAAAAGGGACTTTGCTACCATGAATAGGAAATATTTATCTATGCGTATGTCTCTGTGTGTGTGTGTGTGTGTGTGTGTGTATGTGTGTATGCAATTTGAGGTATATTCTTTCCTTTCCTCTGCTCTCTTTATCTCTTTTTGTTCTTTTTGTCACCTTGCTTTACCCATTCTCTTCCTCTGCAACAATTTATTTTTTTTCCTCTTTCTTAACCTGAATTTTTGCTTTGTCCTGTTTATACTTATTTCTATCCAGGAGAACTTCCACTATTTCCATCTTTGAATAGTGTCAGAAAATGGCTGCCTCCAGAGGTGAGGTCAATTAAATTAGCAAGTGAATTGTCTGCTTCTAAGGGAGGATGCATTTCCCTGAAGGACCTCTAGGTGTCTGACCTGTGCACAATTTCCACATTTGTGTCACTTACACTGGGCACCGGAGCACACAATTTCAAGTGAACATTCCCCTTTTGAAAGAATATATTTTCATTCATAACACTCATCCACTGGTCAAAGTTCTTTTCCTTCTGAGACAGACAACAGGCCAAAAATGTTTTGTCACGAGTCTGCCATTGTGCTTAAAATGCCATTGGATATACTGGAGGAATGCATTTCAAATCAAATCATGAGATTACTCACATAAAATAGCAGCTGTTTTTGACTTACTTCACAATACTACATAAATAAAACAGTTCTAGCAGCTGGAAGAACAAAACAGTCTTTGATAACACTCTAATTATTTATTATGACTGCTTTGATGTAGCATTTATATGAACACAGTTGTATTTTTAAAAGCCAGAAAGAAATTAAAAGTAAACAAAAGAATTGCACTTCTGACCAACTTCTTTGCCTTGAGGTTATTATAATCGGGCAGCTGCTAGATATTTGTTCATATTCTTTCAGTTCCTTCATTCTGCCTTCCCTATCACTTGTGCACAAAATTACTAGGTTGATTAAAATGACAAGACAGAGAGAAAATGTCATTGTTTTTATTTCAGTAGAAATAAAATCAAACAAGCAAAAACAAACTAAATGTTAAAGCGTGTCAATTATAAAATTATCCTCCAACCCTTATTGTTTACATTGTATAAATTCATAGCAGATATTTTCACCAAGCATTATCCTTGCTGAGTGTCTTTAAGTTAAATGTTCTTTAATATTGGGACATAAGTGGGAAAATAAAATAAGATCCTAGTAATGGAAGAAATGTGCTCAACCACTTAGTTTCCTTTGGATGAAATCCTTACAAGTAAGAAGCCCCAAATATGGGAACGAATTCTCACAGTTTTTACCACTTGCATAGGGAAAATAAACATAATTGAAGAAATAATTGAAGAAGAAATGTGTGGTTACTGATGGCTTAAGATGACGTGTGTGTGCCCAACACTATTCTGTTTTATATTAGTATATATGGCTGAAGATGGAGGTTTCTCAAAGCCTAGTATTCATTCTCATTTCAACACTTGGTTGCAGGTAATTTATTAAATGGGCTTAATAGAAAGTTGGACATTTCGAGAAATATAAAGTCACTATCCTTGTGCCTGGTGAAACAGGTATTTAAAGAGAAAGAGTATTCTTCATGTGTCTACATTAAGCAAACATCAGGACTGGAGAATGGAACTCTAAGGAGGTTGGAGCTCTAGTATTTGTACAGGCAGACCAAAGAGAGAAACTGTTGGTCCCCAAATGGCAGTGGAACTGAGGGGAGGATAGATTCATGGGGCAGAGTCACATGACTAGATTCTCTAATAACCAACACAGGGATAGAAGGATAAAGAGGATGGAAGAGGACAGGGTAACTGCAGAAATGAGAAGGAAAACCCAAAGTGATCTCCTCACTATTCCTCAACACCCCATCCAGGCTTTTCATTCTTTTATTACTGCTCATATCAACTTTCCCCTGCCCCTACTTTTGTCATATTTTCTCTCGTGTCTGAAATGCATATCTTTCACTCTTGAAATGCAAAGCCTTCACTACTCTCTTGGTCCTCATGATTCCTTGTTGGTTAACAGCCATCTCTGGCCTCTACTTATTAGAAACCAGTTGTAACTCTCTTCCCTTGAGTTGTGGTCTCAAACAGAGCCAAATGTCCCCAGTAGTTTGGGAGGCAAAATCATCCTGATTGAGAACCACTGTTCTAATTTACTGCCTCTAGCATTGATTTGTCATTTAATATATGCTGACTTGAACTGAATTCTATAGATACTTATTGATTATTTCCTGAATTAGCTGCTAGGGATGCAAAAATAAATTAAAAATAAGCAAAACGTGTTTTCAATATTGAAGTAGATTATTAAGTATCTTAGTGTGTGCATACCTTAAGCTTCTTAGAGAAAAAATAAAGAAGACATTTACTGAGCTTTTCCTGTACATCCAACTTTCTGAGTGTTTTTACATATATTAAATCATTTAATTCTTACAGTTGATGGAGTCAGATGATTAGTACCTTATATTTCCTACCTTTTATTCTTTTTTTCATCATGCAGTATTTTGTTTGTTACTTAAGGGATATTTATTGCTTGGTTGATGGAAAAAGAAAGGGTCTATACCTGGGAGTCTACTACTCTTTGACACGTGTGTGTATTTCTCTAAAAAATTTATTTTTTTTACCACCTTTTCCCCTTTTCTGAAGGAATGGTAGCATTTAACAACACCCTTATAAATGTATGATGGCTATTTGTAAACTATTTTTAGGTTTTTGGAAACAAAAGCACTCAAGAATACCTCATGCTTGTGTTTTGTCCAGAGAAAGTTCTTCATTGGCAATAAAAAAGTTCTTGCAAATTTGAGTAGTTATAATATCTTCTTCAATTGCTTTCTTCTGTCACATCAAATAAGATTTACTTCTTATTCAATTTTGCATTTTCCAAAACAGGCATCTCATAACTTTGAAATTAAAGCAAAGTCCGTAGATGTGCGGAGAATGCAGCCAAGAGTCTAGAACTGGAAGAGCTGCATAGACGGAGATTAAAGTGGGAGCAAGAGTGGTGGACGGAGCTCTGAGCATTGCCTGGAGACCTGATCGAGGCCAGAGCTGCGGATGCTGCCTTGAAGCCTCTCTTATCTGCAGTACATAGAGGTCACACGAAGATATGGGAGCAGCAGCTGTGCTGGGGGAGTGGGTGGCTTGTAAACGAAGTCAGCACTTTGACTTGCTTTATTGGTGTTTTGAGACAGGGCAGTATCTGCACAGTGTTTAAATGGGTCCTAATTGTAATTGCCTTGACATTTGCTTAGTAGATACCCCTTGGGATGTGGGAGGATATTTCCTCCCTAAGCGAGACTGATCATAATGTTCCTTCCAAAATGTATGGCTCATTGTGCTGATCCTACCACATGTTTTGAATTATGCTGTGTCACTATTCAGGTGAGAAGGAGCAGAATTTATCTATCACTTATGAAATGGAAGTGCCCCCACCAAAGTATGCTTATGAAAAGACTTGCTTGTGTTTCTATAAAAATAGAGACATCTGGGTTCTAACCTAAATCTGCAGAATCAGAATTTCCAGGGAAGAGACTTAGCAAAACAATTATAAGCAAATAAGCAATCTTATTTATTTATCAGGATTAATAGGTGATTCCTACTAGAATTAAAAAAATATATATTAGTGGAAGTAGAACTGTATAACAAATCTTAATGAATGGCTTTAGAACTTTTTCATCTCTTCTTTTACCTACTCATTACTGACCTGTAATTCGGAGGTTAGCTTTGCTATACCCCAGTGCTATAAAAAGATTACACCATTATACCTGTTACATATAAATGTGGTCCATGCCATTAATTATTCATATCATCTCTTATACATGCATATAATATACATATTATATACTATTATAAATTAAAGGGAGAAAGGAAACAGTAGTAACTTTCAGGTTTAATGTAAAAAATGTTTTGAAGAAGAAACAATTGGAGACTGAAAAAGCCTTTGGGCATAGGCCTTGATATCAGGCAGGCCTGGGTTCAGATTTTGTTCTGTTCACTCATGGACTAGCTATTATTGTTATTGTTAGTATTATTTTGTCTTGATTGAGGAGAAAATAAGGTACTTTGGTAATGATTGTTCACAGCTGATATCGTGACAACTAGAATATCTGAGTAACTTCCAACCCTGCAACCTCTTTTCGCAAATAGGGAGAGAAGGAAAGATAAAAGGGGAAAAGGAGAAAATAAAGATAAAAGACCTCTTTAGGTTACTTTTACAGAAAAGAACAGAACAGAAACCAAAGAAACCAACAGAAAATTTGGCACAAGATACGATCAGGAAATTCACAGACAGCACCAATGGGCAGTGGATTTATGGAGAGACACTCAACCTCATGGAAATGAGGGGAATGCAAATCGAAACAATAATGACATAGCTTTTCACATCTAGCTGACTGCCAAAAATTTGAAAAGACTTATTTCTGGTGGGTTGCTTGTAGATAGAATCATTCTAGAAAGCAATTTGGGACTATCTAATAAGGTTGAAGAAGTGTGTGTCCTTCCCAGCAATTCCACTCCTTTTTGTAGACCCCCAAATCAGTGCTTCTCCAAGTCAAATGCGCTTCTGGATCACCTGGGTGTATTGTTCCAAAGCAGAAGTGCATCCCCTCTAAGGTCTGAAGCAGGGCCTGAGACCTGAATTTCTAACAAGATTGCCATCAGTGCTGGTGCTGCTCGTGGACAAATGAGCCATAGTTAGAGACTCTCTTGCTGGGTGCACAATGGGAGTTGTACAAGGAAGGTTATTGCAATATTAATTATAAGTGTAAGAAATGGGAATTATACATATTTTTAATAAGGGTTTGAAAACATGTATGGGAATGATATCCCCCAGCTTCAGACAATGGTTTTCTTTGCAGAGTGACTTAAACGGATTAGATGAAAAGAGACATGCAGGAGGCGTGTGTGTGCGCGCACGTGTGTGTGTGTGTGAAAGCTTATTCAGTGGGAAAACATGTAGCCCTTCCTAGGACACATGTTGATAAATGGTTCATCAAAAAATTGGATGAATATGAGAAAGCTCACTCCATGACATGAAGGCCAGTGTGCCTTATTCTTTGTCCCTGAGGACTTAAACTTGTGTTTGAATGTCAGTATTAGGTTCTTTCATCTGAGATGTGATATAGTAGAGGGGGCTACCGAAAGTCCCATCCACATATTGGCTCCCAAATCCAGCTTTAATGTCCACTATTTGCTTGGTCTTTAGCAAATCATCTAGACTTGCAGAAGCACAGTTTTTTTCCATCTTTAATTTAGGAAATCACAATACCTACCATCTTAGCAACATGACAGACAATATTTGTAAAATGCCTGACACTCAGTAAACATTCAATAGAAAGGCAAAGTAACACTCTTAAGAAATAAGACAATTACAAAAAAAAGAAATAAGACAATTTTTAGGGGCAGAACATAATTTTAAAGTGGTGAATAAAGAGTAAGGTACAAATGCTTCTCTTGCCTACATCAGCATGGTTAGTTGGGAGAGAATAAAAACCCCAGAATGCATTGCCAAATCAAACTAACCCAAGGGTTTTGTACACATTAGATATAAAATCATGGCATTTTTTTTTTAAAAAAGGGATAAGACGACTTTCTCCCACATTTAAATAATCATATAAAGTGGATGAATCTGTGTTAGGCAAGTGCTTGCAAGGGGCACAAATGAGAGCTGGTGGGTGTCTAAGGCATAAAGTGGGCTAATTCCGAGAAGAAGATAGCTTTTTCTTTGAATCACTATCTCTTTGGATGGAGTCTTATCCATTCCCTGTTAACATACTTAAGCGTTCGCAAAGTATATTGAAGAGAGGGAAAGATGCTCATACTGGAGAGAATTATCTGCTGAATGTGTCCACTGTAAATCTATTTAAAATTCATTTCTCTGCATGGGTACAAGGTGGGGTCAATGTGATGGAAAGTCTCTCTCCCTCTCTTTCATATCCTAACCATTAAAACAACATCAAAACAAACACATCAACAGAACAGTCATAGGGCTGGAAGAAGAGAAATAATTTGTGAGCCCTCGAAAAAAGTTTTAGAATTTTTGTTGAATAACAAAAGTCTCCCATGAAGAAAGACTCTTATGTTTTTCCTTTCTTCCATGCAGTCCATGCTTATGGTGAATCATCGGAACCAGATTCTGCTAATGTAATGCTACATAAAACAAAGCACATATGTGAAATCCATCTCAGCATTCTCTAGCTCATGGGGGCAATACAATACTTGGATTTATTCCCTGGTGGATGTCCCCTCTGGAATGCATTATCCGTTCATGGGCTTCTCTGTGCTTGACTTCACTTTCAGTATCACACTTTGAGTACCCATAGGACTCTGTGCCTCAGGACACTCCATGGAACCATGTACCTTTTGGAACTTTTGCTAAGCACAGAAACCAATTGCAAAAGCTCCAAATCCTCTTCCCCCTTTGCCACATGGCTTCTACAAAATTTACATTACCAGGTCAGATTCAATTAGTAAATGTAAATTTCTTTATTGAAAATGACTGTTCAATTTCAGAATACATGTGGCTCAAAGGACAGAAGTATCAGAGTTTGAGCTAATTTGGCTTTCCTTAACTCTCCTACAAGAGATTGAAATTCATGGGAGCGGGGAGGGGATCCCACATGAAATCTTCCCTTTATGTTAACCTGATCGCCTAGATCAGCTTGATGTACATTCTGCAAGGATCTTCTTCTTCAAGATTTTCTCTCTGAAAATTCTGTCCTTCCACCACAAATATTTCAACTCATTCCCAGGGAGATGCTGTGACTTTTGCAACATCTCTGCAGCTCACAGGGCAAGTAACATCAGCACCTGATGTAAAAACATACATTGAAACTCCCATTTTAGTTTTCCATTAGTGAGATCTACAGGCCTGTATGTTACCTGAACCCAAGGGTTCTTCAGCTTTAGCATGGCTAAGAGTCACACTGAGGACTTGCTATAAATACATTTTGCTAAGCTCAGTCCCAGAGTTTCTGATTCAGTAGGTCTAGCATAAGATGGAAAAGCTTTCATTTCTGGCTAGTTTCTGGTGCTGCTGGGACCTGGGACACACTGAGAACTGCTGCTTTAATGTAAGCATAGCTACCAAGGACAGTTTCTGTATTGGTTGAGAGCTCAGACTCTGGTTTGCTTGTTTGTTTTTAAAGATTTTATTTATTTGACAGAGAAAGAGACAGCAAAGAGAGGGAACAGAAGCAAAAGGAGTGGGAGAGGGAGAAACAGGTTTCCCATTGAGCAGGGAGCCTGATGCAGGGCTCAATCCCAGGACCCCAGGATCATGACCTGAGCCGAAGCCAGGGCTTAAGGACTGAGCCACCCAGGCGCCCCGACTCTCTGGTTTAAATTCTAGAGCTCCAACTTATCAGCTATGTGATACAGGCCAAGTTACTGACCTGTGTTTCAGTTTCCTATCTCTAAAAGAAGGAAATCATAGTGTCTTCTACAGAGAATTATTACAAGGATGAGGATTAAATGAGATCATAGGTGTAAAGCACTTGGAACAATGCCTGGCACAATACTGATTCAACCAATACTGAGATATGACTCCATTTTCAAGTAGCAGGACATTTCTCTTGCCCTTTGAAATCAGCATATTACTTTTTGTGTGTGTGGATTTTCCACCTTGTCTACCATGGGGACTTCCATCTTAATAAATACTGGTTTTATTTTAGAAAAATTTCAAGCTTACAGAACATTGTAAAAACAAATATGGCAAAGACTCATAAATATAGGTACCATGCAACTTTGTTGAATGTTAGCATTTGGCCACATTTATACAGAGGGGGCTGTTCTGATTTTAGTGTTCATTATTATCACACATAATTCATGCCATTACTATACATGTACATATATGTCAACATGATATATTCTTTTGCCAATTTGCACAGCTTTATATAATTGGTATTAAGCTATACACATATATCTTCAACATTGTTATTCACAAAATTTGGTTTTTGATTATTTGTGCTATTAGAAATGATTTATCACATTATGTGAAAGTAACACAATTCCTTTATCTATTCCCTTTTAGTTTATGGGATTTTATTTTTCCCTTTTATTATAAAAAATTGCAACCATTGTCTCTCTCTCTCTCTGTGTATACATACATATATACGTATGTGTGTATGTATTTGAAATTTGTGTATCTAGATTGTAAGTGCTGAGCTGAAGAGCATACACATCTAATTTACTAGATTATGCCAAATTGCTCTTCAAAGTAGTTCTTTCAATTTATACTCATAACATCAATGTATGAGTCTCCGTTGCTCACATTCTTACCAATATTTGGTATTTTTACATTTTATTATTATTTTTACTGATCAAATTGGTGAAAGGCAGTCTTACTATTATTACCGCTATATTTAATATACCCTCTCTAGATGTCTAGAAAGAGGATTTCAAGTTATGCAATTTATGGATTGCTCCTAAATTTAGAATCTCTATAACTACATTAATGTATATTCTCTTTTTGAGGGTAAAGACACTCATTTTGTCTAAATACACTAGATTTAAAGAATCTTTTTAGTAGCAAGGTTATAGGGAGTAGGTAGTATTTTTTCTGATTTTTGCTACCACATATGTGCACGCTCTCTCTCTCTCTCTCTATATATATATATATATATTAGAGTTGATTCTCATAGAATTTGCATTAAATAGAGAAGAAACAGTTCCTGTTACTTATGGCTAACAAACTTCAAGGTTGAGGGACTTGACAAGATTTACCCACTGATTAAATTGAGCTAGCTGGCCAGCTAAGAAGTTACTCATTTCTTGAGCATCAGTTGAGATAATTAAACCTGTCTTTTAGCTGGAGGCCACTGGCCCCAGAAAGCCACCTGGCACAGTCCCTTGCTTCCTTTAAAGGTTTGCTCATATTCATGACCTTTCCCTGACAACACTGCTTCCATGTGGATGTGTGCATGTGTCTATTCCTGACAGTGTCCTTAATGCTTTTATATAAATATCAGATATCCATGTATAATTGCAAATATATTCAGAAAAGATGTTGTTTTTAAAATAAATACTAAATGACTATATTCACTAGAATGGTTTTTAATTTGAAAACCCTTCATATGTAATAATTCTCTGTATAAAGAAAAAATCTCCACCCTTCTTATGTAACTTAATCATTTCTTAGAAAAAAATCAGCGTCTAGCATATATTTTACTCACATGATCAAATTTTATCAATAGAAGGATCAAAGGGTAGCTGTACACACATCAACTAGAATTGTTGGTAAAATTATAAAAAGCAAAAAAAATAGAAAAAATTAGTATAGTGATATATGGATAAAACCACTAAGCCTAAACTATGTATATGTAAAAATGGTCCTGTACAAGGACACATCTATGGAGAACTGTGGAATGCTCACAAATCGTAGGTGCTCAAAGAGTAGGTGGCACTTTCTGTAGCAACTTCCACGTGAGGTCTTGTGTAAATCAGCTGACTTCTACTCTATGCATGGGCAGTTAAATACCGGGGAAAAGGAAAACATCAGAAACAACATTATCTTCCAAGTCACTGAAGAGTATTATTAACAGGTGGGACTCACTTAGTAAAACTCATTCACTGAGACTATATATAGAGACTACAGGTATGTGTGTCTCTGTGTGTGTCTTTGTGTTTTACCTCATAGGTACTAAAATATACTTTCTTTTCCTATCATAGTTCAGAATGCTTCTCTTTTGATTTAGGACTCATTAATTCTAACATAATTTTTGATATCTTTCTCCCTGGCTGTTATTTATTGTGGTGGACTTTAGGATCTGGGTTCTGTTTTCTTTCCCTTGATATATTGCAATTCTTGAGTAAAAGTCCTCATGCAGTGAAGAGAAGTGGTTAAAAATGGATGATGGCTCTCTTCCTTGTCCTTGATTTGCCAATTAAAGAAAAAGACACTGTATCTTTTCTTCTGCTCCAATCCCCGATATTCTGCAGCCACTTTTCTATCACCTTAATATACTCAGGTATACCCCTGGGTCATGATAAGCTCCATTACTGCCACTTTGACACTTTTATGTGCTGCTGGAAATGTTTCTCCTTAATTTCACAGTTCAGTGCCACTCTTTGGATTTGGGACTTTGAAATTTTCTCTCCAGTTTATTTTCTGAAATACTTTTTTACTTTCCATCCACAATAACTTCATAAAACTGCCACCACCTCTAAAATCAGTCTTTTTCTCTTAAACACATTTCTGACATTGTCTCAGGACGTACTTGGCTCTTAAATTCCTTTTCTTTGCTTAATAGTTTCATCCATGTTTAAGGAAGACTTTGTGGATTCCTAGGCAATATGAGATTTTCCATCTTCACTCTCTTAATTCTGGTAACAAAAGTGGCAGGTTTCCTGAAAATTGAAGAGGACCACCTATCATGAATATATACAACAAGTTCTTAGGAAAATTAATGTCTTTAAATCCTCTGCTCAAGACAGTGACCCTGAGGTAGATGCCAGGATTTCAGGGCTCCTTTTCATCACTCCAGGCTCCTCTAGATTCCTCTGTTACTCAGTTTTATGGACAAATCTCTTAACATGTGACAGTCTCATCTCCATAATAATGATGCTCAAGTTTCTTCTTCAAGTTTCCATGTGGTATCGAGTAAATCCATCATGTTTTTGAAGTTCATCTTAGGGGTCAATATTGTGATTCACAGTAATGTGGCAGATTCAGAAATTGAACTCACTCTTCAGCTATACAAGGGAAAATGAGCATCCTTGTTTTTGTAATTGATCTAAGCTTTCAAGAGCCTCTATCTCTTCTTGGGAAGTGGAGGCAAGTGAAGGCAGCTTCAGTGAAGCAGAGGGGAGATAACATTCTAAACAAGGCAATCTATGGCATTTCTCTTCAGTTTTAAATAGTCTCTTGAGCATGACTCATTCTCTCTTTGAGAAAACCTGTCTCTCATATTGCCTTCTCTGTTCCCTGTATTGTTCCAAGATGTGTCTAGGTATGTAGGTTGGTTTGAAGATTAAAAAAAAAAAAAAGCATCAGCTCTGTGGTAAGCAAAATAATGGGCCCTCCCAGAAAACCCACACCCTGATACTCAGAACCTGTGAATATATTAAGTTGCAATGTAAGGAGGGATTAAAGTTGCAGCTGAAATTATGTTTGCTAATCAAGCTGATTTTGAAATAGGGAGATTATCCAGGATTATCTGGGTGGGCCCAATGTAATCACAAGTGTCCTTATAAGTAAAAGAGAGGCAGGAGAGTCAATGTTAGAGTGATGCAGGATGAAAAAAGCTAAAGTTGGAAAGGGACCATGAGCCAAAGAATGCAGGCAGTCTCTAGAAGTTAGAATAGGGATGGAAATAGATTCTCATTTAAACTTCCAGAGTAATGTAGCCCTGCCAATACCTTGATTTTAGCCCAGTGAGACCCACTTCAGACATCTGGTCTCCAAAACTATAGGATAATGAACTTGTGTTGTTTAAACCATTAAGTTTGTGGCCATTCATTAATAGCAACAATGGGAGAATCATACAGGGTCTATGTGGTATCTTCTTGGTCTCTGTGGCTCTTTGTGGCAAATCTAGGCTAACTAATGACACAACTAGTTCTGTCTGGTCTTTCTAAGCATCATTCTTGCTCTTATTATGAAAGTCTGTGGTGTCCACTGTTTGTCTCTGACACAGAGTCCCTGCATGTTTGTCTCTGTGTCCCAATCTCAAGACCTCTACTTTGTCTTACTGAAGCATGACATGTCTAAGCCACATGCAGACTGTAGAGAGCAGGGTGTGATGCTTCATGCTCATCTATCTAAACAGCTCTCTTGGCTGAGGTGGGCCATCAACCCTTGGGTCTGGGCTGTGTCACCCTACATGGTGGCCCACTGTTTAAAGGGGAAAATTAAGCAGATGGTCTTTGTGTTCTAGGTTTCCAGTCAATCTATCTGACATGCTAAGGGAGGTCAGGAACATAGTTTTAACTGCCTGCTTCCCAAATCACTGTCTTGTTTCTCATTCTCACAATGCTCAGAGCTAGAAGAAATGTGCTTCCCTCACCAACCTTTCTTTTTGTCATGTTCTGCATTCCTTCTGTCTCTAGTTTATAGATAGTAAAATCCATGCTGTAGTGGGCAAACTTGAGTGTTGTTATGTTAAGGCAGTTAAAATAACTTAGATTCTCTCTCAACATAGTCTGATTTTCAAAAGTATTATTTTGATATTGGCTGAAGAAATTTGACTCCAGGTCCCAAAACTAGAATTTTACTACCTCTTTCACTTTGCATATATGTTGCATAATTCTGATTCTTCAAAGAGGCAAATCTATGCTTCCAGAATATTATTGATGAGAAGGGCCAAATTCAAGAAAATTAAAAGAGAAAAGCCATTGAATATTATTCCTACCACACCAAAAATGTTGAATTTTTTTGGTGTTAAATATGTTAATTATTAAAAAAAGATTATATAAATGTGAGAAATAATAGCGAGGTCTATTACTTAAAATGCTCACATGTACTTAAAATGTATATTGATTATTGTGCTTGTTATTAATCTTTAAATAGATTAAATAAATATTTAAATAAATTAAATCACATGCTTCAGGTTTGAATTAAGAAATTCAAGAAAGCTTATTAAAATTTGGATTCCAAATGTGCTGTTTATTATACCAAACTGAATATTCTGAGACACATTCCATAGGGTACTTGATTAAATTGGATTTGTGGAATGGTGGAGCTAGTGCAGACCATAAGAAATAACTTAATACATGCCCTTGAATTCCCAAATACCATTTACAGACCTATTTAAAATACAGTCTCGATTCTTTAGACATCACTATCATCCCCTCAACATTAGGATTTTTCTAAGCAAATGAAAGCTTGTTCTTTTCTGTCACTTGTTTCTCTCCCATAATGTAGCTACTGGCAATTAAAGATCATTTCATCCCTGCTTTTTCTCTCTATTGTCTTCCTCTGTAAAAGAAATTACTTTTTTTTCTTGGAAATTAAGAATCAAATGCATCTAATAATGCAGAAAGACTATATGACAACAATAATTGCCTCTCAACCTTAATTATATTAAATGGTCCTTTTGTCAACAGTCATTACTTAGTACCAGAAGCAAAATAAAGTAGATTATTGACAGTCTCAGAACGGTCCTGACTTCTCTACATGATCACCATGAACGATACCACATAAACCTATGGCTTTTTAAATTTATTTCCATGTTCCTATTTTTGCTGCTTTATTTCTGTGAAAACTCCAGACCTATATTTAACTTTGTATGAGATATCCCTACCCATCTTACTGCAAGTTCTGTATGTCCCAATCAACACTAATATTTTCATTCATTTTTCCTCTTGAATATTCTCCCTTTTCTGGTTTTTGATATCGTAGGTAATGGTTATGATCTATCTCACTGGCCATTCAAGCAAAAACCTTGGTAAACACTGTGGCAATATCCTTGGATTCGTGCTAAGACCCCACACACAAGGGAAAGCACAGCCAAGATTAGCAAAACTAACTTGTGGCAGCCTGCGCCGTGGATGCAGACATGTGGGCAAAGCTGTCTGAGGTCAGCCATCTCCCAATGAGCTTGCAAATCTAAGAGTTAAGTAAGTGCTGTTGTTGGAAACCACTAAGATGTGGTTGTCTACAATGCAGCAGTAAATAACTAATACAACCATTTTGCTCTTCTCTGACACGCATTCCTCTTCCCTAAACTGGTTCCCTGTTAGGTTGTGCTGGAGAGAGAAAATCAGGTTAGAAGAGAAAAAAGTAGCTTGCTACTTCCTGCTTTGTCCCTGCTTTCTGTCTATTCCTCTCATGCTTCTTCAGCCCAGCAGGATGGGGCGTATTTGTGTTCTGTATCCAATAAGTTATAGAGTTCCCATTCAACCTGTGCTGGTTATTTGAATCTGTCCTTTTTTTCTCTATTCCTGGCCACTGCCTTATTCAAAATCTTATTTATTTTTTTTTCTTTCTAAGCTATTGTTAGATACCTGTCACCAATATCTCCACTTGTGGTTATTTCCCATTCTGTTGAATCCTCTATAATAATCTAAGTGGTAGTGTAATGTAATGGTTAATATTTTCAAATTCTGGACTTGAATCCCAGCTTTGTTACTTGGGAGCTCTATTATTAGGAGCATTACATAACCCCTCCTGCCTCAGTTTTTTAATGTGTGGAATTGGTATAACGATAGTACCTACCTCATAGAATATTCAAGCATTTTCTGAATTAGAACAGTTTCTCCCAATAGGAGACACTCAGTGAACATACTTTCATTACGTCGTTGAGCATAAGTATCTTTCTGTGGAATATGTTTTGAATAAAATGTTCCCCAAAGGGTTCCATAACCAAATAAGTCTAGAAAGCATTGCTAAAATACCACTTCTTGAGGAAAATTGTAGTACTGAACTACATACTTCCGGTTGGTGCTGGGAAAGCAGTAAACTGGTTTTAAATGCTGCTCCTGGAAAGAGCTCATCCTGCTGGGCTGAAGAAGCATGAGGGGAATCGACAGAAAGCAGGGAGAAAGCAGGAAGTAGCAGGCTTCTTTTTTCTCCTCTTACCTGATTTTCTCTCTCTAGCACAACCTAATGGGGAGCCAGTGTAGGGAAGAGGAACACGTGTCACAAAGCGGAGTATAGGATGGTCGGTTTAGAATTGAGAGACAACAGATAGATAATTTACACAGTACAAAGAATATGTCCCAAATATTATCTTTAATCCTAAGTATGAAATTGAGAAGATATACAAAGCATTAGTTAACCATTCTGTAAGTGCTAAAAGATAAATACTAAGACATTGACAAAGAAGTCCCAAAATGTTTTGAAAAAAATTACTATGTTTTACACTTGCCCTTATACAATGATGAACAGTGAATATATTTGGTACCAGAAATTGAATATTCCTATGAAAGCACTTAAAACCCTTTCCAGTAAAAAATCAGTCATCAGAATTTCAGAAAATTGACTATGCAGCAGAATAAGTTTTAAGAAATCAATTTTTGTGAATTGATGTAGTTAGTCTTCAATAACTGTTTACCATGCTCATCATTTTTATGGCAATCATTATTATTGATAATTACAGAAGACAGTCCAGGTGCCCTGGGATAACATGAATACATATAATGTTGACTTGGTCAGTCTTCCCTCTATTTTTCTGTATCAATATCTTCATGCTTTTGGCCCTACTAGAAGTGACTGCTTAATTTTTTTAGTAAACAATAACGAAAAACTCTCAGTTCATGTCACTGTTTCCCTGAGATTTTCCTGAAACTCTTTGGGAAAGTTAATTATTCCCTCTTCTGAATTTCCACTCTGTATATGTTTTTGTGACAACCCTCATAGCATAGCACTAGAACTTTAGGGATGTTGTTTCTTACCTCTTTTTTAAGTTGTTGGATTTTTAAAAGCAACAATGTCTTATTTTTCTTTTTATCTCTAGGTAGAAGCATCATGACTTAAGCATAGTAGAAATTAAATACATTTTTTAAAGGCTATTTTAATCTAAGCAGTCTTCAAAAGTTTAGCAAGTGGTTGTCTATATATAATGTTCATTATCAGTCTAAAATAAGAGTCTGCATATTGTAGCCTTTGCATGGGCCAAATCCAGCTACCTGCTGCTTTTGTAAATCAAGTTGCATTGAAACATAGCCACACTTCATTCATTTAAGTAGTGTCCATGGTGGCTTTCAAGCTAAAATGGACTAATTTAGTAGCAAAAAGATTTTTATGGCCCTCAAAACCTAAAATATTTATTATCTTGCCTATTACAGGAAAAGTTTGCCTCCACAGACCTATGATTATAAAGGTATTATTAATACCAGGTTTTTTCCTCCTAGAAGCCTGGAACTTGCTGGAAAATAGTAATTCTGGGAAATCAAGATCCACGCCTCAAACGTTAATCACCATTAGAAGATAAATAATCCCATATCTTCATAGATTTTCTCTCCCATTAACTTAAACTACCTCCACTCATGTTTTCCTTTCCACATATCTTTCCACCCATATAGAAGTGCTTTCATTTTTATCTTATATCCAATTAATATGATCCAATTTTCTAGCTCATAGATTATTATTATTTAAATCAAAACTAATTTGAACCACCTTTATCCCTCTCCTCCAGTGGGTCAGTACTCCTATAATAATCTCGGATCTCCAGGATATTTACTTACATCATTATATCCTCATCAATCAACCTCATGAATGGAGCTAGAACCCACAGGGAAGGTAGAAGTTCCCCCAGGCACTATCCGAAACACTACTGTTCCAGAATCAGTCACCACCCTGGTATGTTACCAAAATGATGTAAGCAGCGGTTATCTAGCTAATCCAAAGTGATTCTGTACTCACTACTGTCATCTTAATTGCCATTGAATGTGAAACCAATTAAACAACCTGAGAATTAGCCCTATGTATAAGTCATACCTTGCTTCTTCCCCTTAACTCTGTCCATCTCCTCATGGTGGGGACTCCTTAACTAAGCTCTATGGCCCAGCATTTTTATCTAAAACACTTAGTTGACCCCAAGTGTCTGGCCTTATATTTAAACAGTGGACAATGAAGGAAAAGAAGGCCTGTCCTCCAGCTCATTATGGCCAGTAATATGCCTGGATTCACAAATCTTGGCTCTTTTCTTAGAGTCACATACAGTCTTTTTCCTTCTCAGCAAACTCATGGTTCTGTAATGGCCATGTCAGTAAAGGTGTGCAGATTTATCCATGTACTTGACCACTGTTTCTCTGCTTTTATAAAATTTAGTCTTGGAGAGTCATAACTTGAGATTCTGTATTTTCTTCATTGACTTGTCTTTTGGGAGATTTTTGATTTTGTTTTCTTCCAGGTAGTCTTATTCAAGACCAATCTCAATCCATCAGAAGTACTCTAGTAACCCTAACTCCCCAAAGCAAGGGATTTTTTTTAATCTTTTTTGTTTATTTAAGATCCATCATCATCCCTTTTGCAGTCTTATCTTTTCAACAGCTTTTAGAGTCTTACATAATATTTGGTAAAAGGTGGAATTCCCACTGTTCAGCAAGAACACTGCTTTATTATATTCTTTCCTAGGACAGAATGCCAATTTTATGTGCTGAAAAGAACAAAGGTGATTTCTCCCCAAAGAAACTGCTCCAAATTAACTTGTTCTCTTGATCTCTCAATATAGTAGGAACTACAAATTTAAAATGCAATTCTCTGTAACAACAATCACCAAAAATATATATGCTCTGTTGTTTCAAGAGTACTGCTATATAAAGAAATTGAAACGTAATTCAGTAAAAAAAAAAAAAAAAAAAAAAAAAAAAAAGTTCCAAAGATTGAAAGAGATGTCCCTCTATATACAAATATATTTAAAATTAACTCACTGGATTTGGACAAATGTTTAGTAATTGGTTTGGATGAGCACATTTTTCTAATCCAATAATTCTATGGACTTGGCTCTTTTTAATCATTCATTCTTTGGGAATCTCTTGCAGTTTCTTTCTTTACTCCTATCTAAGGTTTGTTGAATTATTTCTACAAGTTCCACACTCAGCTTGATATTGCAAATATGTAATTCTTTTTTTAATCTTTTTTTTATTTTAAGAAATTACTTGAAAAGTATCTTAATTAATTTAGAATTTTAGTTGCCTACTTTTCCTCACCATTAAGTGGTTTGTTATAGGCTCAGAGAGAATTCTGTTGGAATTGGGAAAAGAAAATGCAAATGGAAGTGTACATGCTCTGTCTGGTGGATTCTGTTGGCAGAAATAGTTCTGGGGAGTAAAGAGCTGTTGCTGCCTAGAAACAGATTGAAATTGCGTTATAAAAAGGTCTAGATTGTATGTTTTCCAGTACATTTATTTTCCCCACATTATCTCTTATAAAATGAAGTACTTTGTATTATCCAAGGATGTCACCTTCTAAAAACCCCATGAAGAAATGCTTCAAGATGTATTAGTCTTTTCTCTAAGACCTTGAGCTTTTATTATTAGCCCAAGCCAGGCACATTAAGATTAGTTTTTCTCCATCCTTTTCATATTTTGACAATTTTCTTTCTTTTTTTTTTAAGATTTTATTTATTTATTTGAGAGAGAGAGAGAATGAGAGAGAGAGCATGAGAGGAGAGAAGTCAGCGGGAGAAGCAGACTCCCTGCTGAGCAGGAGCTTGATGTGGGACTCGATCCTGGGACTCTAGTGTCATGACCTGAGCCGAAGGCAGTTGCTTAACCAACTGAGCCACCCAGGTGCCCTTGACAATTTTCTTATGTAGTCTTAAAGGCATGAGAGATAGGCCATCTACTTTTATTATGTTTGACATCATAAAATCATGACATCATGTCACACAATCTCTTTAGATTTCAGTTTCCTTTTCAATTGAGTGAAAGGATTTGGTAGCCAATGATTATTTGTGCAATTGATTCCCTAATCAAATCTGGTATACCTCTAAATTAAATGATTCTATAAGAATTAAAAGATGTTGAAACTTCTTACTTATCACTGAAGAGCCTAACGTTGTATGCTAACCAAAACATATGTAGCAAAAATGACAACTCCTGAAGAGTGTAACCTTACCCTTGCTTTGGAGGAAATTTATAACAGCACAGGTAAAATGCAGATAATCACTGGGCAAGAAAGCAAATATGAACAGATGCTGTATAAATATCATCAAGCTCCGAGGGGATAAAACAGAGAAAACCCGTGAAACAAACAAAGCTGTATAGTCCAACACTGAAAAAAGAAAAGAAAAGGAAAAAGATAGAAACTACATAAAATTGTAATGTTAAGGAAAACTAATGGGGAATATGTTGAACCATCACATAGATATTAGAAGATAATGACAGATGTGTTGATGGAATATGAGCCTAGGGACAAGGAGTAGTCCGCCGGGTCCTGGTCTAGATTCCTTCTTTCACATGGTAGAAAGAAATGAGCTGTTTTTGAATTTTTCCTGTGTGCCGTGAATTGTGCTTGATGCTTTCATACATATCACAGCATTCAATTTTCAGACCAACTATAGAATATAGGTTGAATTTCTGTTTTATAGAAAAGAAAATCCGAGGCCCAATTAAGAATTTGAGGAACATTGGGAAGGTCTTACTACTAATTAAAAAAAAAATGGTTAAGAATTTGAATCCCAAGTTTGTTGGATCTCTAAACTTATTTATCTCCTACTCAATAACTTGTGTAATAACGTAGATGTTTTCTCTGTATTCAGGGTAAGTTGCATTTACCAAATTAGCAAAGTAAAATACTCAGTTCTGAGATATACATTGTTTTTCACATTTTAACATAAATTTTTATCTGTCTTAATGATTGCATATTATAGTTTAGGAATCTTAAATTTCTTCATGGCACATGGGACTTTTTTTTTTTCATAGTGCTCTAGGTTTATTGAAGTATGGTATGTTTATGTTCTTAGAATTGAGTTCAAAGTAAACAGCATTTTTTTAATGTAGCAAGTCATGAAAATTAAGGTGTTTGCCTCTCTCTTCATAGAAAAATAAGGAGTACAGAATCTATGTTCCTATTCTGTTGCCTGATACTTACCAGCAATAGCAATGTCCTTACATGAATGGGATGCTTGACCAAAGGAAACAAAAAGTACGATGGATCAAATTAAGTTTAAGCCTCGTACTAAATTATGACCCCTCACCAAAGTGTTTTGGTTTTAGGCAAGACAAAATGATTAGGTTTCCCTCTGTGGGATTTGAGAATGGCCATGCTTGCTTACACTAAATGGGGAAGGGAAATACATAAAATCATATTTTTCTTCAATAAATTATACTTTCCTTTTCACGAGAAGAGCCTGCATTTAAGCTTACTGTAATACAGGTTATAGTTAATCCTACATGCCAACTGAATTATCTGTATTACCTAATTACCGGGTCTTCTATGAACATTCAATAATGATTATATCGACTCAAAGTAGAAATTTTTGACGATTCTTTTCCTTAGGTCAGTAGGTAAATAGAAGCATACTATACATAACATTGACCTGCACACCATTAACTTTAGAATAATGATGAAAAACAGCAAAATCAACACTGTAACATATTGAGTACTTTCAATATGTACATGGTCCTATGGTAAAATGTTATATTTTACTAATTATTCTCAATCCTGAGCAGTCAATATCCATTTTACAAAGAGGGAACTGAAACTTAGAGAATTTAAGTACCTTGTGAAGTTCCCTCTCTCATTCCTGCATGATTTATTAGGAATCCTTGAGGAAACAGTCACTGTGATGGGCACTTCATAAGGTATACGCAGCATGTGTCTGATAGCCAGGAGTCTAGCCAGGTCTATTTCACAGCACTGCTGTGTTTAAACTCTGAATATGGAGATGTTTATCATTTGGGAGTAATTTACTTGGTAGTAATTACAACACTAACATCAGCTTATAAAGTTGTTTTGGTTGTAATTAAAGCAAACTATGGCCAGGATCCTAAAATACCTACCATTTCGGATAGGCCCTTAATTGACATGCAAGAAATACTCTAATTTAGTAATGGCTACTGTAACCCCATCGTAACGACTAGCTAAGGCTTTCGGTCCAATACTTGTCTGATCATCTTTTTAGTGAATCTCCATTTTGCTTATCCCTTATGTCAGAGTTTGCTTTTGGTATTTTTGTTTTCATAGCGAGGAAGCCTTGACTTGTTTTGATGCCAGATTATGAGGCTCATACTTCCATATAGGCTGTTCTTATCTTTTTGTAACCCAGTACATTTATTATTTAGTTTTATAGTTATTCAAGGATGATGCTGTCCTTTTTAAGAGATCAACTGCATACTAGAAAGGCAGTACATAAATATTTACAGGTCACTTTTCCAAGCCTATCAACTGCTTCTGTGAATCTACCTGAATATGTAAAATGGGAGGTCTATTATTTCTGTGACATTAAACAATTCCCCAATGGTAGTGGCTTGCAACAATAAGTATGGGACTGCACATCAAAGGTAGGTCAGCAGGACTTGGCTGAACATGGTTGGGCTTTGTTTAGTTCTGGTCCACATGTCTTATAATCTGGGACCCTGACTAAAGGAATAGCCACTATATGAACATGCTGTTCTTAAGTTAGATGGTGGAAGCAAGAGTCACCAGCAGAAACACATGATACCTCTCATTGGCTCTGAATGGTGTATGGTCACTTCCCACATGTCCAAACCCCAAAGCAATGGGGTAAAGTGATATACATCACTTACAGTAAATCAGAACAAGGTTAGAGTAGGAAGGAAAAACAATGAAGAAATAACACAATCTACCACAGGCAATTTAACTAGTAAAGACCTTTCACTAATATCTCTGTTATTGCCCAGAAACCAATAAAGTGTTGTGAATACGATTTTCTCCACAATTATAAAATTCACTAAACCAAGAAATCATTGCTTGTGTTTTATTTTCTATCTAAAATTTTACTTGTTTTGTAATGTGCCTATGCCCCAATAATGTAATCAATTTAGTCAAATCCACAAATTACTAGATGTCAAAAATATATCATTGAAGCATCTGGAAAGTCAGTATTACGAAACTATTTTCTTCAAGGCATTCAGGTCTTTCTTTGCCCACAGATAAGTAGTAATTTGAAACAAAATGTCCTTTCCCTCCCTTGTTCCCAATGAGAATGTAAATTTCCAACATTTACATATAGACACTTGTGGAAGAACCAGTGTTTTAAATTTATAGAGATTGGAAAGCTAAAATTTTCTCTTTCCCAAGTTCCCTTATGGCAAAGTTTTGGCCAATGAAATATAAGTGACATCTGCTGGAAGGAACTTTCATGAAAGATTTTTTAAAAAAGAAAACTCAGCTAAAATAGCCTCTTTGGCCCATATCCCTGCCTGTCATATGCTGCAATGCCTAGAGCTAAAAGATGAGCAAGCAGGAAGACAGAGGGGTCTTGTTCCTGATGACACTGGAAAGCCATAACACTGGTCACCCACTATCTCAAGATTTTATTTGTCATGTCTCCTCTCATGCTATAGTTAGAACTGGACAGGAACAATATCATTAGTGCTTAGACAGAATCTTGGTTTCTTCAGAAGCTCCAACCTGAGAAATCTTTTTCCTGCATCTTACGTTGCTATTTCACCTCCAAGAACCCTGTCCTACTTTTCCATCCTTCCAAGTGACTATCAAGACCTATAAGATATCCAGAGTTCCAGCTGCACAACAAAGAAATTTAGAATTGTAATAAACCCTCAATCCCCCATGACCACTGCAACAGATTTCAACCTTTGCCCTTTCCGTGGTTTGCCATGGCAAAAGAAAATATTCACTGCTCTATTAATTAGGACTCCACTTGCTAATGTATTATTTCCCATTCTTCCCTTTTCTGTGCACATAGCCAGACTATAATCTGTGGCTTCTTATGTTGGTTGGGGTCATATTACCCCTTCCGGACAAAGAGTTGGGAATGGAAATGATGTGTGTCACTTTCTGGCTTGGGTTTAAAGCATGTAATTGCTACTGTGAAACCCTCCAAAGCTTTCTCTCTTCCTTCTGGCATGACAACTGGCTTTATCATTTACTTGAACTCCTAAATGACTGTGATAAGCACAGCTCTCCATGTCAATCTCTGATTGTCATGAAATATGAGAGGGAAATAAATCTTTATTTTTTTTAAGCCATTACAGTGGGGGTGGTTTGTTATGGGACGATGATGTCATCTATTTGGAATGATTCAAGTCCAATCAAGGGAGCTTCAGCACAAGGGGATATCTGGGCATCAAGAAGAGTTGGAACCAAGAATTGAGTGCTGCAGTTATCAACAATAGCCAAACTATGAAGAGAGCCCAAATGTCTATTGACTGATGAGTATATAAAGAAGATGTGTTGTGTTTGTGTGTGTGTGTGTGTGTGTGTGTATATATATATATATATATATATATATATATATATATAACTCAGCCATCAAAAAGAATTAAATCTTGCCATTTGCAATGATGTGGATGGAGCTAGAATCTATTATGCTAAGTGAAATAAGTCAATCAGAGAAAGATAAATACCATATGATCACATTCATATATGGAATTTAAGAAAGAAAATAGATGAACATATGGGAGAGATGGAAACAAGCCATAAGAGACTCTTAATGATAGAAAACAAACTGGGGTTGATGGAGGAGGGTGGGTGGGCGATGGGATAGGTGGATGATGGGTATTAAAGAGGGTACTTGTGATGAGTACTGGATGTTATATGTAAGTGATGAATCACTAAATTCTACTCCTGAAACCAACTGCCCTGTATGTTAACTTAGTAAAATTTAAATTAAAACAAAACAAAACAAAAAACAAAAACAAAAAAACCTGAGTGCTGTAGAACTCTCCCTCTTGACCATAATTTTCTTTATCTATTTAGCATTATTTCTTCTCATTGAAAACTTGTGCTCTTCACATGGGGAGAAATACGACCTTTGGCCCTCTAAAAAGTCAGCTCACAGCTTCAGTGAACAGGGGAATAATGACGGACACTTTATCTGGTCTCAAATTCAAAACTCTTAGGAAATGTGTTTGATTGGATCACCTTGAGTAACCTTTCAGTAACTATATTTGGGTAAATGGGGTCATGGAAGAGCATGACATAGATCTGTGTGAATGGAATAGAGGAGGAAATATTCCTAGGAAAAGAGAGGGTTGTCAGATTAGTAGCTCATAAATGTTAAAGTGTAGTATATATGTGTGTGTGCGTTTATGTGTGTGTATGTATGTATATATGTGTGTGTGTGTGTATATATATATATATCTATATATATATTTAGTCAAATAAATTTGTTCAGCAAGAATTTATAGTATTCTTCCATTAGTCTACATAAAATTGTAAAATTCTTTAATGTGGAATGTGATATATCAAATAAAAATGAGCAACAAAAGTTAAAGATAAATGAATGGTACTAGAGATATTTATTCACAGGCAACATTAAAAATATGTATGCAATTTGTAAGATACATGAAACACATTAATTTGTTATATGGTTCTTGTTAGTATATTAACTAACATGTGCTTAACTCTGTGCTAGTTTATTATTTGCTAATATATGTTAGTTCAACAATTAATATATATTATTTAATAATCAATTAAATATAATTAATATATATTAATTCAAGCTCTTTGCTTGGGCTTATCACACTGCATTGTAAGTGGTTTTCCTGCTTACTGTTTTCCTTGAGGCTGTGTGGCTGTTAAATGTGACAGTTAGGTCTTATTTTTTACTATATACCAATGTACAAATTAAGAACCTAGAAAAAAAATCTTATTATAGGACTATCTTAATCTTTCCTTTCAATCAGGAAATATCCAATTTCAAAGCTGAAATCATATTCATATTGCAGATTCAGTTTGTTTGTTTTTTTTAGTTTAAGGACTTGAATCTTAGAAGGCTGCTCAGATTGACATTTTGTCTTTTCATGAAACAGTGCATATGAAAACATATAAAAGCCATTTTAAATTTAGACAGCATTATAGAAGCAAAATCAAGTTTTAATTAGTGTCACTAATTGAAAGCAGGAAACAGCATAGATAATCTTTAAAAATTACAATAACTTGGCTTGGGAATTCACATCAACCACACATACTGAATTTTTTAAGGCTGAGTTTGGCTGTGAATGACAGAAAAACTCAAGTAACAGAGTCTTAAGTAAAACAGAAATTATTTTCTCTCTCCCAACACAGTCTGGAGGTAGGTGGTCCCAAGACAGATGGGATGACTGTCCATGGTATCTGGCATCCAGGCCCTTTGTTAGCCTGTTATGTAGAGCCTCTATTCCTAAGTTCATTTCATCTTCCATTCTTGGCCATTACCATTGCCATTTATTTGCATTGTACCCGACAGAAAGAAAGAAAAAAGAAGGATAAGGGTGCTTTGTCTCCTTTTAAGAACACTGTCTTGAACTTGCACATAGAGTTTTTATTTATTTGTCATTGGCAAGCAGTTAGTGTTTTAGCCAAAACTCCAAGCAAAGGAGTGTGGGGAATGTGAAATTTGTTCCAGATGGTTATTCACCCAACTGAAAACCAAGGGCTCTGTCATATAGAACAGGGAGAGGAAAAAACATTTTGAAGCAACTAGCAGTCTCTACATAGCTAGTATATTCCCTGACCAGCTTGAGTTCTGCCTATTTCCATAATAAGCTCACATCTCATATGCCATATTTCAGCTTTAGTCTGGCCTGTTCCCATAATGAATCATACCTAGTATATACCTGTGTCTACAGCTTGACTCCTGTGCCAGTGATATTATATCACATTCCTGCAAAGGTGGGACTGAGGGCAAATGTTCTTTCAGGATATTCTCATTTCATTAAAAACCAAGTTTTACTCTACACTTAATGAACAGGGTCACTGTGGACAGTTGTGCAGGCTGTGCACACAGTCCAAAAACAATAAGGGGCTAAAATCTCAAGGGAAAGAGTATCTTTTTGTAGTTCAAATGCTTAGAAAGTCAATCTGATTTCAATTCTTACCTCAATTCTCCACCCAAATGGAATGTCTTTTTCTAATTTGGGTAATTGGACTACATGTGCTGGTTGCAACTTTAGTTAGGTGGGATTATTCATATCCATTTAGAAACCAAAATGATTTTCCCAAATATGGATTTAAGAACATTAATTCCTTGGAAATATTGAGAGTGTAAGATGAGAAAACGTGCTTCCTAGTAAAAATGTAGGTCAAGCAATGTTAAGAACTTTCTTTGCTATTAACAAGACTTTTAAGATCTTATGTTAATCCATGCTCCAGAATCTTCAAGGAGGGTATTCTTATATGAAATAATTGACAAGACAGTTATTTCTTTGTACTGCATCTTTCAGGACACTGTAGTAAAATACCGATTTGGTGCAATGTTTCTGAAACGTGCCTGGAGAAAAAAAAAGCTACCCTTCCATATCCCCAAATTTACTTAATTTGGATTCTCCAGATGAAGATCTTGGCAATCTGTAGTTTTAACAAGCAACCAGATCACTCTTATCATTAAGCAATTTTTGGAAATACTGATATATAGAAATATTTTTTCGTTAGTCGTACACCAGAATCACCTGGGAAGCTTTTTCAGATACATAATTACTTTGTCCCTTCCAAATTTATGAATCAGAGTGAGGTGTGCTTTCTCAACCATCCTTTCTTACACTAACTCATAGTTAAGAGCCATTGTTTTAGACCTAAGTTTTTTATTCTTCATATGTCCCTACTTAGTTATCCACCAAAGTATGCACACATGGATGTTTTCTTTCTTGGGATCATTCCTTTCCATTTATCAGGTTCTCCCTGGCATTAACTACTTCTTTCATGGCAAATGGGAAGAGGACTCCTAGCCATGCTATATCTCAGGGCAGAGTTGACAGTAGTAAGAGGAAAACCTTTGGCTGTGGAATATAATCTAGCCAGCAGATAAAATATTGGAGAATAATGAAAAACTGATTGCTTAAGCATGGGACATTTTTTATGGCTCATATGCTTTAAATGCATACAATTGGCATGAACAGGGTGGCCCATTTTTAAAAAAAAGCAACTGAATTAAGTAGATTCCCTTGCGTAAAATGCTGCCTGCGTGATCTGTATTCCAGATGTTTCCATGGTAAATGTTTTCTTAATGTGAAATCCAGCCATAAAAAGCACCTGGGTAGTAGACAGCTCTTCCAGACACAAATCATCTTTTTTTTTTTTTTTTTTTTGGTCCAAAGACTTATAGAAAGAAAAAAAACTGCATTTATCTTAAACACAAGCAAGGATGAGCCTACTTCATATTCATATAAAAATATAAAGTGACAAAAATGTTTATTTAAACATCAATCTCAATATGTAAAGAGCTCCATTCATGTCTGTAAACAACACAAATGTATATACTTTCTACGAGGTCTGCAGAACTGTTTGGCAACCATATTTGGAACATTTATTTTCAGTATTAATTTTTCTGCATGGATTCTGGCTGAGAACACAGGAATAAAAGATAATAAAACTCCTGAGGTTTTTGAGCCAAACAATCCGGGTTTGAGTCCTCCACCACTTATCAACTATGTAAACTTGGGCATTTTATTTCATCTGTTTTTATTATCCTTTTTTGTAAAATATGGATTAGAATAGTACCTCAGAAGATTGTTATGAGGATTAACTGTGTTTACACACATAAACACTTAGAACTTTGGGGGTCCATAATAAACGTTCAGCGAAGATTAGGGTCAATAAAGTAAATATCTCGATTGGAATTTTCTTCAAAACTAAATGAAAGAAAACTCTTATTTTGAGCCTGACATTTCACTTTGTTAGAAAAAAAATTGGACAAAAGCAATAAGTAGGAAATGAAGTGATAAATCATAAACTCATGCCCACCTTAAATATAGTACTGAATTCATTAATAGAAATACGTATCAATTTATTTAATTTGTTGAAATATATCAGGGGAAAAATAGATAATATTTGCCATATAGTTCAATCACAAAAGATTAACAGAGAGATTGGGTGCTAGGGATGTCATTGGCCCAAGAAGTTGAGGGATATGCAAAGGAGAAACACATGGGGGGAACTGGAGTGTGGAAGAATAAAGAGAAAGGGGGAGGTGAGAGAAGCAAGAGAAAAGTTTGTAGAGGCATTGGCAGGAAAAAAGATATGCTACCAGTTGGGTACAACTTTTGCCAGCTGTACACAGTGCCATGGATATTTCTTATGAAAATGTAATAAGAACTTCCCCTCAATTATCAACTAGTCATTAAGATGATATTTGCTTTAAGAAGAAGGTACCATATTTTAAATGCTTTGCTCATTTGTGACTCCAGATGGGCAAGTCTTTCTAAAAGGCATTTACATAAACATTAATGGGTGGTGAAAGCTCTGTGGATAGCTCAAATTTGGGTCTAAACTTTTTTTTTCCCCTTCAAAAACAGATGTCTCTTTTAGTTGTCATTGTATCAAATTAAAGGAAAGAGGCCAGAAATACATAAGTACACATTAGATTTCTTCACACCTTTGCATTTTCCTCAAATAAACCTTCAGTTTCATGGCGGCTATGGATTTTTTATTGGTTTTCTTTTCAACATGAAATAGACATTCATACTTGCTCTGAAACTTTTTTTCTTCAAAAAAGAAACATTCTTTTTGTTCAAAGTGTAAAAGAAAGAAAATGTCATATAGAGATTTTTACAAGTGATTATTAATGCTTTGAAGTTAAACTATTCAGATCAACACTTGATGAAGTTTAAATTGCAGGCAGTCTTCTAATAATTCTATGAAAGTGAGAAAGCTAATTTATATTTAATTGCTATCAAAGTCAAGTTTCCTGTAAAGCACACTCATATCTTATTTTAAATATATTTTTAAATGTTTAAAATAGTAGATCTCATTATAGTATCTTGAAGAGAGCAAAATTCTAAATACAGCCCACCCAGATGCATTTACATTCACATGGCAGACGCTCTGTTTCTATAAAGATGTTTGGACATTCTGGATAGAGGCATTCCAGCAAAGTTACAATGATTTATCATATAAAATGCACTATAATTCCCATTGATGTACTCTATGTAAAAGAGAAGCTACCTTCCCATGGCAAAAAACTAGAAATAGTAAAATCTTTGAGAAGGAAGGAATTAAAATGGCAGCCTTGCCCCTGTGATGCTGAAATATTTACATAATGTAGCTGTACTTTTTACATTTTATCTCAGTTGATGATTTCTCCAACTTATGTAAGTAGTAAGGATTTCAAGTTATGGGCAGATTTTCTTCTCATCGTTTGTGATTATAAAGAGTACTGGACATATGTCAATAAATGGCTTCAATGAATATATGACATATTTCAGTACAAAAAGTCCTCTGAGAATTCATGACTATTAAAATAAATTGACATCCTATTTTAATTTGGTCACTTTGAGACTTTGTATATTGAATTTATGTTAAATGAGTTGGAGAGACAAATTTCCTGATCCCAGACTCAGCTCTGCACAGAGTATGCTCTAAGGCTGCCTTCCTGAGCTTTCTGAGGAACCTCATGGGAAATAACATAGAGTGTCCACCTTGGGAAACAGGAAGTTAGAGTTGTGAGGTCCTTTCATGTTGCTGGTGGCAGCTACTACCCCTTCTTCTGACACACCCTGGAGCCTATCTGCCTAGGTTAAAATCTTGACTTTGTTTCTTACGTAGTTATGTAACCGGGGCTCTGGGGTTCAGTTTCTTTTTTCATTTGTAAAGTGGGGTAATAACTGTACCTGCCTAATAAATATCAAGAAAATTAAAGAATAGAGATTCTATAAAGCTTGGAAAATAAGAAGGGCATAAATGTCAGTTAATATTATCATCATAAATACTATTAGAATAAAAACTTTGTTGAGAAGTCATGCCATATACTTGCCTCTCTTCTGCTCACCCGCATGGATTCATGAGTGCCCATTCCCCATCCAGTTAGCTCTTTTCTTACGAGCCTTTTTTGCTCACCTTTCTGAAATTTTATTCTACACCTCATGTATCCCAACTTCTGCCACAGCACTCACTGATTTTTTTCTGAATTTCTCAAGTTTGCCTATGACGTTTTCCTTGGGTCCAACTTTTAGAATATTGATGCTGACCGAGGTCTCAACTTGCCTGGATTTGCCACACCCTTGCTTAGACTAGACTCAGCGTTGCTTCATCCCAAGCACTTCTTTTTTGTCCTAAAGTAATTATAGGGCAAACTCCTTCTTTTCTGAAGTCTTCCCTCTTCTACTCAAAGCATCACACGAGGTGAGAGACAGGATGAAGCAACATATTATTTTGACCTATCTTCTTTTGTGTTGGGACAAAAACCTTATACGCCTCCTCAAATACTCTGAGAGTTTAAATTTCTCCATCTTTTCGGCATAAAACTCATACTATCATCACTCTTCTCTTGGTCTGGGGTAAAACCCCTCAATGCATAGCGTAGTTTTTGGCTTCTTAGCAACAAAGGGGCTGGACATGCAGCCCAGTTGTTTAGGAGTTGTATCTTGATAAATGAGAAGTGAAAGGTAAAAGGAAATTAAACAGATACATTTCTCTTTCTTACTGCATTTGATTGACTAGTCTGAGTGGCAGTTCTTTCTTCCTTCTAGCCCTTTTGGAGAAGAACCACCTGCTGAGCAGAGATCTGCGGAGAGATCCTTTTTGTCCTTTCCCAGCTTGTCATGAAGCCGAAGCCATTGCTGGCACAATGACATGTCACACTGCACTGCTTTGCATATTCCCTTTTCCCACTTTGATTTCTTTTTTCCTTACCTTCACCTCCCTGTGCTGTATAGCCCAAACATAATGGCACCGAATAAATCTTCGTCTCTGCTTTCTAAAGGAGCTGGATAAGACTCTCTTGATGGCTTTCTAGAATAAATTTTTATTTTTATTTTTTGGCAGAGAAGCTTAGCATTGAGATTCTTTGTTCCCATCTAACTTGAGTGGGTGTTTGTTGGGGGGTAGGGGTAAGATGCCCAATACTCCAATTCTGTCTGAATCAACTGGCAAGAACATGGCTTTCTTCCAACTTTAACTTTTATATGTCTTTTTTCCTGTGTTACTTATTCCCATTGCCCTGTCCCTCATCATTTGAATAATGGATTCTGTTATGATGTTTTGAGATGTGATATACCCCCTTGTGTGTAGGAAAAGAGTAAGAGCCCTTCATTGCAGATACACAGTCCCTTCTCCAGTAGGTCCATCTCCTGTCCTCTCCACACTGAAACCAGAGTCTAACAGTTACTTGTAGTCACTCTGTAGTTCAGCTTCTAAACAATCATCTGTTGGGCATTACTTAGATCTGTGGATTATCCTTCTACTTTTTCTACCACTCTATACCTCACTCAATAATGTACACCTCATCTTTCAGACTGGTAAAAACGAGAATTATATATATAAGATTCTATATAAATAACTGATTAATGTAGTCTGCACACCTAACCTTTTAGTCTTTCTATAGGATACTGCACACACATAACTCATCTTTGTACAATTATCTTATTTTCCATTAAAAACAGAGACAGCATACTGGTTAAGAGCTTAATTTCTCATCTCAGATTTTGACATAAGTCTGCACTATTTTATAGGCTCTTTGTGTGATTTGGGGCAAGTATCTTAACTTCTCTAGCCTCAGATGTCATAATCTGAAAAAAAAGTTATCAGAATATGTTCTTCTTCATGAAGTTGTTTATGAATTAAAGAGAAAATTTATGTCTTCTAAATGCTTATCAAGCATCTGTTATATATCTAGAATTCTTCTAGTCCTTGGGCATAAAGACACAATATCCATAAAATAATTATTTTCATTGACTGGCCCAAAGTAAATAATAAATGTTACTTATGTTATTATTAACATCATCTTTTACTATCCCAAACGACTTTTATTTCACTATACCATCTAGTTCATTGTTAGGTGCTGCCCTCTATTAATAGAGACTTTTTTCTTTAGCAATACCAAAGTAAAATCTTGGAGAATCAGTATCTTATATCATTCTCTTTTGTTGTTCTTTGTGTTTTTCATGATGTACATATGTATCTGATTGTGTGCCTATTATGTTCTGGGCACAGTTTTTTGTGTGTGGGAGGTCTCAGGGAACAAAAATTAAAAGAAATCACACCCCTCATAGAGGTTGCATTTTAATAGAGGGGCACAGATAATAAAAATAAGCATAATGAATAAATGTATGTTATATGTCCAAACCTATTGATTGTACCTCCCTAGGAAAAAAATTATAAATATACCCCTATGTATATCTGCTATTTAAAAATTATATCCAAAAAATAATAAAAAAAATTATATCCAAGTACCACTTTACTAAGAGATATTAAATTTTATATTAAAAAAGAAAATATAAAAGTAATTATTAGTTGAGATCTATTTTTTTCTCTTATAATCAATGTGTTATCTTTCACACTGTCTCTGGTTTGCACATCTTGCTTTAAAGATTAATTCGTTAACTAGTGAAGATAAATGAAATATTTCTTTAATGATAAAAAGGATTAGTTGACAGAAAAAAATGACAGGCCAATTCTTAGCGTGAAATACATGATATTTATGTGATTTAGGAACAATACTATCATAAACGATACCAAACAAAAGTACTGCAGAAGTTAGTGATTCTGGGTATTTTGAGTGATGGTCTGCCTGTTTCTGAAACCAATGTAATTTTTAAAAATAAATTGCTAAAATTTTACAACCCTAGTTTCACAGTTCTAAAGTTCATGTAAATAGATTCATACTCTGCGTTTCATTTTGTATATTTTTGTTCCATTAATGGAAAATAAATCTGATTTTACTTTATATGAATATCTTCCCTGAGAAGTAGAGTGTGGCGCAGTATTGACTGTCAGAATCACCTATGTTTAAACTACTGTGATGAGATTTTTTTGCCAATGCATTTATCACCATTTGTGGAAGTGGCAGTTTTAAATATCAAAATGTCTCTGAAGTGACATGACCATATTAATCTCAAATTTATGAGACCTGCAACAAAAGTCCATGTGAATCTCAAAAGCTATTTTATCGTACATTTAACCCAATGTCTTGCACTAAATATGTGAAGAAGTAAAGAAAGGATAAATGAAGACTGTTACTCATTCTCATAAATCACATCCAATTATCAGGGAGAATTATGTTGGTTCTATCTCAGAATTTATCCAGGATCAGATCTCTTTTCATCACCTCTGTCAACAATACATCTTGCCAAAACTAGGAGGAAAAAAAACAAAAAACAAAAAACAAAAACCCAGAATCTTAACTATTCTGTCTTTCTGCTCTAGCCCCTAATCTCAACAGTGTCACTTTTATGATCCTTTAGAATCAAAGTGGATCAAATCGTGCTTGCTCCAAATTTTCCAGTGGTTCTTTCCTGTCTGTCTTAGCACATAAGCCATATCCTGGAAGAAATGTAGAGGGTCATATATGATCTGATGATCTGGTCCACATTCCTTCTTTTTTCTCATTGCTTCCATTCCCCACCCCTTCCCCCACTATACTCATTCAATTTCTCCCCCAGTGATCTTGCTGTTACTTGAACTTGTCAAGCACAATCTTATTTCATGGTTCCCAAATTTCTATATTTTGCTTGTTTGCCTTAGATATCTGTATGGCCCACTATCTCTCTTCCTTTACATCTCCACCCAGGTGCCTTCTCAACCACTTTGCTTCAAACCATCAGTCTCTAACTTCTACCCAGCTTTATTCTTGTGAGATTCATCAAGATATGACTTACTATATATATGCATGTACATTAAGTGTATGTGTATAGTTATTGTTATTTATTGTTCATTTTCATTATGTTCAGTATAATTCTCCAAGGTTTACAGAATATTACTCTTAGACAAATATAAAATGAACACATGCCAAAAATGTTATCTTATTTTTTGTTGTTGTTGTTAATAAGACAATCAGTATATTGTAAAAGTATATTTAAGAACACTAGGGGAAAACAGGCACTTCATAAAGAAATGTCAGGATAGGATTACTGGGTTATATACAGAACTGATTAATGTCTTACAGAGAAATAAAATATAACCTTTGGCATTATCTATCCCATTGGACAGAAATTACTTGATCTCTACTGGACAAAATTTACAAATTAACCTCTGCTCCAACAGAGTTATAAAATACCTCAGTTGATGGTGAGTCAAGTTCAGGACTTTACTGAAAGGACATTCAGTAATCAATTTTGCCAATTTCCAAGTTGCAAATAAATTTTTTGACACATACAAGGTCAGACAATTTAATTTATTTTGCTGCCATATTTTCAGATCATTCAACAGTAATGAGCAGGTAGTATTCTTTGATCTTAGTTTAGGTACTCCACGAAGCCGATCTTGAGGCAAGATTTAAATGCCTGTAGTTTGGGAAATCCAGAAAAAAATAGTATAGAAATGAAGTGAGAAAGGGAACAAAGAAAGCTGAAAAGAGCATGGCATCAGGCAAGTTTTCAACCTGGAAAATGGGAACTGAGTCCCATGGTACAACATAAGAGATAGGGCAGAACATACTGAACAATGAAGGTATTCCAACCTAACAATGAAATACATGGGTTATTTATTTACTAACTCTATCGTATGTTGGCACAGTTCCAAGAAAGTTAACTCTGTCTAGATTTTCCTGTGTGAAGCCTGAATATGCTTCTTGGGCAAAACAAAAACAAAATTAAAACAAAAATAAAATAACAAGAAAACAAAATAAAACAAAATCAAAATGCTTTCCAGGGGCGCCTGGGTGGCTCAGTGGGTTAAGCTGCTGCCTTCGGCTCAGGTCATAATCTCAGGGTCCTGGGATCGAGTCCCGCATCAGGCTCTCTGCTCAGCAGGGAGCCTGCTTCCCAGTCTCTCTCTGCCTGCCTCTCTGTCTACTTGTGATCTCTCTCTGTCAAATAAATAAATAAAATCTTTAAAAAAAAATGTTTTCTGGTAAAAAGGACAGATATTTCCAGGAAGCAGCCTTTAGAAAGTGAGTCCCAAGAAGATGAGAGGGATATTGGCATATCTGTTGAGGTGCTCCAAGAAAAACAAAAACAAAAAACAAAAAACAAAACTGTTAATTGGGGCACCCGGGTAACTGAATCAGTTAAGCACGGACTCTTGGTTTCTGCTCAGGTCATGATCTCAAAGTCATGAGATCAAGCCCCACCTGGGGCTCCAGGTACAGTGTGGAATCTGCTTGAGAGTCTCTCTTTCCCTCGCCCTCTGCCCCTCCCCTGACTCAGGCTCCTGTGCTCTTTCCCTAAAATAAATAAATTAAATCACTTTTTTAAAAAGTGTTGATTGAATAAATAAATGAATGAAACGTTTCCAAAGATCTTGTAAGTTGCGTTCTCGGTCTTATAGGCCCCTGTAGAATAAAAGGGGCAAGGTAAATGCATAGGAAATGATATGAAGGTCTTGGAAACATATCAGCTTTTCTATCTAGGTGGTAAAGTAGGAAAAAAAGATAGGATTTTGTGTCAGGCAGACTAGGTTTCATTAGGTCATCTAGCTATATAACCTTTATCAGGTGACTTAACTTCTTTAAGTTTTTATTTTCTCACCTCTAAAATTGGGATAATTGATCTCAATTCTCTAATTATGAAAGTATCACCAAAGTTCAAATATATAATTACCCCCGGGATAGAAATTACACTTAACAAAAGCTGGACTCTTTAAAATGTTAACAAATCTAAATAGAAAATATGACAAGCTGAATGTGTTGGTCAGTCGTAGACTTTGAACATTAATGGTCTAATTGACAAGCCTGTTCCTTTAGTAGGGAAGATTAACTCAAACCACATTAGATGATGACCATTTCCAAAAATCATAGAACTTACTTCTTTGGTTTGACAAAAGACTCAGTCATTATATTTCTGATTATAACTATCTTCCAATGCATATATGCTTCTGATGAAAAGCTGTGTCCTATCAATAAGAGTATTTTGTTCCTAGGGAAAGCTATAAGTTTCATACATTAATAATTTTAAAAACTGAAATTTTTGTTTGTTTGTTTCTGTGACTCAGTGAGACTTAGGAATATACAGTGCTGAGGATGAGAGCTGAACTTTGTTAAATGTCATCCTGCAAGGACTTTTAGGAGACTGACAACCACTTTGCCTTGTGCTTCATTTAAAACTTCAACAATAAATAGATGCAGTGCCCAAGAAATGAGGCATTCTCCCAATTTAGGAAGGAATGGATGGAGGAGATATATACAGATCCCAAGGAAAAGATGTAGGAAAAACACCCACATTATTTCACCTGATATGAGACAATTTATACTCAGTAACCTGGACTTTTATGTTTTGGAGGGAAGCTGAAGAGGAAGGGAGAATAATCATAACCACCCAGAAGAATTTCTAGTAGCAAAGGAGGACCCCCTTTGGGTGTCTTTAGAAAAGAAGAATGAGAGGAGAAGGGCACCCAGAATCTTAGTTGCAGATTCTGTTCCCAGAGAAGAATGAATTGGGGTGAAGTTATTATTTAAATATAATGATGACAGGTATACATTCTCAAATATTCAAGATTTTATAACATGATAAATCCTCGAACTTTTCCTGAAAAAGTGAATAAACAAAAGAGAAACAAAACAACAAACTATAGACTGGCCATAGTCATGATCTAATGATCTAACAGTCATGATCTAGTGATCTAACAGTCATGATCTAATGTAATGGGGACACTGGATCCACTTGAGCAGAGTGGCAAGTATGTATCAAAGTACAGGCAAATATGGAAAATAAGTACGATAAATGTTGAGATTTAAAAATCATAACATAGGGGCATCTGGGTGGCTCAGTGGGTTAAGCTTCTGCCTTCAGCTCAGGTCATGATCTCAGGGTCCTGGGATCAAGCCCCGCATGAGGCTCTCTGCTCAGCGGGACCCTGCTTCCCCCTCTCTCTCTGCCTGCCTCTCTGCCTACTTGTGATCTCTCTCTCTCGGTCAAATAAATTAATAAAATCTTTAAAAATCATAACATAAAACCAAAACTTAGCATACAGGGCTAGTGAAGGGAGGAAGGGTAAAGATAAAAATTTCTGGTAAGGCTTAGCAGGATATAGCTGTTACCCAAAGTGGAAGACTCAAGAAATACAGGTTAAGCTTGCTACTTAAAACCATCAACCAAACATGGGTTGAAAACTCTATTCCTCATGGGGGTGATGACAGTCATATTTATAAAAAAAAAAAACACAAAACAAAAAAACAAATGAAATATTTTACATGTATATACATAAAGTTTTTATACTTTTACATTTTACATTTTATACATATAAAGTTTTAAAGGTAACTACTATAAAATGGAAAAAATAAAATGGAAAAAAATTGATTGTGTAACAATCCAAATTGCCATTAGAAAAATCACACAGCTCCAGAGGTAAAGAGACTTTTGTCTGTTTGCTTAACTTTTATTCCAGCACTTAAATTAGTGCCACGCACAAATAGTACACACTTAATAAATATTTAATGAATGAATTAATAAGCAAGACAAAACAGGGTCAATTCAGTTAGCACAATATAGAAATTGAACTGTTAAAGTAAGAAAATATAAAATAACATGCTAAAATTAAAGGTCAAGAAACATATTTTATAACAAGATATGGAAATGGGATAAACTTGCCTCCTAAAATTAGTCTCAGAGTGAGTCAAAAGCCAAAACCTAAGGATACTCTGTTCCATTAAGCAGGTATATAAAACAAAACAAAATAAAATGCTAAAAACATAAAAATAAAACAAGGTAATAGCTTAAATATTGGGAGGGAGGTGAGGAAAAGAAGGAGCATTAAAGATGATTCAACATGTCATTATTGTATTTGCTGCTTTTTAACCTAAGCAACTTGGGGGATTATAGTATTATATATTTAGAAGGGAAGAAGACCTACCTTGATGTTCTAGAATTATCAGCACTTAATTTTCTACCACTTTGCCAAAATTCCTTTGAGGGCTATGTTTCTATGAAAGAATAATTGCTTGTAAGGTAGGACTTTTTATTTTTCCCCACAAATTCTTTTCATCTATCTCTATTTCCATGACATAGTCTACAAATGTGATTCTGTGGTGTCTCATTCTGTACCAAAGACAAGTGCAGAATTTACACATCACTAAAGAAAGTACATCTGTTCAATAAGTAAGAGTTGAATATTAAGAGGTGAGGATTGTTCTAGGCACAGGTAGTGGTAACACAAAAGGGCATGGTCACTGAAGAACTCATGAACTGTCAGGAGAGGAGAGCTGACATGCAAATGAATCTGTCCAATGAGATAAATGTGGGGTGTTAGTGGCCATAGAGTCCAGAGCGATAAGAAGAAGGGATCTTGTGACAGCATAGGCATGTTGGGGACCAAGGCTCTTCTCAGAAATTATTACTCCTGAGCTGCCAAAAAATGTACAGAGAAAGAGAAATAGACTGAAACAGAAGGAGTAGGAAACAGGGAGAAGGGGAAAGGAAGAGCGAGCCTGTCTAAAGAGAAACTGGGTTATTATGAGCCAGTGAGGACTTTAGTGACATCCTAGGTCATAACATTTAAATTGACCAAAGCACTACTTGTTATTATTACTATTTTGCCACCAGAAAAAGAAGAAATTTAGATGAAGTATGCCATTCACTCAATAGTTTTAAAAAATTAGAAACATACATAGAAGTATTACATAGAAGTTATTCTATACATATTCTATACATAGAAGTTACTCTAAAATAAAGCATCAAGACAATGAAAATCCACTCACCTAGTGTTTTCTCCCATTCTGTGTTTAGAAGCACACACACAGAGTATAGAATCAGAAAGACTCAGCACAAAACAGAGGGAAGGTCATTGAGCTTGGTTGTATATTGGATGCCTTACTGAGACTAGCATTTTTTTTTAATTTTTATTTATTTTTTAAAATTTCTTTTCACTGTTCCAAAATTCATTGTTTATGCACCACGCCCAGTGCTTCATGCAATGCATGCCCTCCTTAACAACCCCAATCCCCTTCCCTCCAAAACCCTATTTGTTTCTCAGAGTCCACAGTCTCTCATGGTTTGTCTCCCCCTCCAATTTCCCCCCACTCGCTTCTCCTCTCCATCTCCCCATGCCCTCTGTATTATTCCTTATGCTCCACAAGTAAGTGAAGCCATATGATTATTGACTCTCTCTGCTTGACTCATTTCACTCAGCGTAATCTCTTCCAGTCCTGTCCATGTTGATAGAAAAGTTGGGTATTCAACCTTTCTGATGGAGGCTTATTACTCCATAGTATATATGGACCATATCTTCTTTATCCATTCATCCGTTGAAGGGCATCTTGGTTCTTTCTACCGTTTGGCGACTGTGGCCATTGCTACATTTTTAACATTGTGCCCTACCTAAGCTGCCTTTAACTTTCTTCAACTATCATATAGCTTTTATTTGATCTTGATGCATTTTACCCCCCTATCCTGTCAGGCTTGCTCTGATAAAATGTAACTAAGAATTTCTATCTCCTCCTGTTGTTTTTTTCTTTTTTGAGATAGTGTTAACTCTTTAAAACCAAGCAAAACAAAACTTTATTTTAATAATTTACACTGTTCAGGATTTAGCTATTTAAAACATTGTTGAAAATTACAATACAGAGGAAATATTGAATATTTATTTTTTAAATTGTTTTTGCTCTTATAGGTCCTTTGCTTTTCCACATGAATTTCAGAATCAGCCTTCCATTGTACCAAAAAACAAAAAACAAAAAACAAAAAAAAAACCCCAAACAACCTACTAAGACTTTTATTGGAATTATGTTAAATCTACAGATCAACTTAGGAAGAATTGATTTATTAATAATATATATATGATTTATTAATAATAATATATATTGCCATTTATTTACATTTTTTTAACCTTCTTTCAGCAATGCTTTGTGCTTTTAAGTATAGAAGTCTTGCATGACTCTTACTGAATTTATCCTTAAATATTTAATTCATTTGGTACTATATGAATGGTATTATTTATTTAATTTCAATTTATGAATGCTCATTTATAATAAATAGAAATACAATAATTTTTTATATGTTAATCATGTTACCTGCAAACTTACTGAACTTACTTATTAGTTCTAATAGCTTTTATGGATTCCATCAGATTTTATACATAGATTATATATTACTAAGTTTTTTATATTAATCCAGTATAGTTTACATACAGTGTTATATTAGTTTCAGGTGTACGATGTAGCAATTCAACACTTTTTTCATACATTGCTCAGTGCTTCTCATGACAAGTGTACTCCTAATCCTCTTCACTTACTTCATCCATCCCCAACCCACCTTCCCTCTGGTAACATCAGTTTGTTTTCTGTAGTTTTTTGGTCTTTCTCTCTTTTTTTCTTTGTTCATTTGTTTTGTTTCTTAAACTCCGCACGTGAGTGAAGTCATATGGTATTTGTCTCTTTGGCTGACTTATTTTACTTAGCATTTTTCTCTTTAGCTGCAACCATGTTGTTGCAAATGACAAGATTTCATTCTTTTTTATGGCTGAATAATATCCCAACATATATACACACATACACACATATATGCACCACATCTTCTTGATTCATCTATGGATGGATACTTGGGCTGCTTCCATAGTCTGGCTATTATAAACAATGCTGCAATAAACATAGGAATGCATATTAGTGTTCCTGTATTCTTTGGGTAAATGCCCAGTAGTACTATTACTGAATCATAGGTAGTTCTATTTTTAATTTTTTTAAGGAACCTGTGTACCACTTTCCATGTTAGCTTCACGATTTTACCTTCCCACCAACAGTGCATGAGAGTTCCTTTTTCTGCACATCCTCACCAAAACTCATTGCTTCTTGTGTTTTTGATTTTAGCCATTCTGATAGATGTGAGGTGATAGCTCATTATAGTTTTGATTTGTATTCCCCTGATGATGAGTGATGTTGAACATTTTTTTTCATGTGTCTGCTGGCTATCTGTATATCTTCTTTGGAGAAATGTTTGTTCATGTCTTCTGCCCATTTTTAATTGTATTATTTGTTCTTGGGGGTGTTGAGTAATACATACATTATTTGTTGTATGTGAATAAAGACAGTCTTACTTCTTCCTTTTTAATGTGGATGACATGTATTTCTTTTCCTTGTTTCATTGCAAAGACTAAAATCTCCCATCCAATTTTGAATAGATGTGGTGGGATCAGATACTTTCTGATCTTATGGGGAAAGTATCCAATTTTTTACTGTCATGTATCATTCTAGCTGTAGGTTATTCATAGGTGCCTGTTGTCATATTGATACTGAGACAGTTCTTTTACATTCCTAGTTTGCTGAGTTTCTAAACAGAATAGATGTTGGAATTTGTTAAATGTTTTTCTGTCTCTATTCAGATGATAGTGTTTTATTTCCTTACTATTGTAACAAATTATGTTGATTCATTTTGAATGTTAAATCAATCTTACATTTCTGGAATGAATACCACTTGGTCACAGTATGTCAGTTGTATATACTGTTGGATTTGATTAGCAAAAGCTTTATGGGATGGCTGGGTGACTCCATCAGTTAAGTGTCTGCCTTAGGCTCAGGTCATGATCCCAGGGTCCTGGGATTGAGTTCTGCATCAGGCTCCTTGCTCAGCAGGGACCCTGCTTCTCCTTCTGCCTTCTGCCCCCTCTGCTTGTGTTCTCTCTCTCTGGGACAAATAAATAAATAAAATCTTAAAAAAAACACAAAAAACAAAAACAAAAACAAAAACAAAAAAACAACTTTGTTTAGGAGTATTGGTTATTGGTATGTTGTGTTTTTATTTTCATTCAATTCAAGATAGTTTTCAATTTTCTGTTTTTTTCTCCTCTGACCTGTTAGCTATATAGAATTGTTTTAGATTACAAATAATTAGGAATTTCAAAATATTTTTTATTGATGTCTAATTTAATTCTGTTTTCCTTTATGATCTAGAGCTAAATTTTCCATATAAAATGCACAATGTCTTGTCAGTTTGAATTTTAAATAAACATTAAATAATTATGTAGTATATGTTTCAAGTATAACATGGAACCTAGTTATACTAAAAACACTATTTGAGGGCTGCCTGAGTGACGCAGTTGGTTAAGCATCTGACTCTTGGTTTTGGCTCCGGTCAGGATCTCGGGGTCGTGAGTCTTCTTGGAACTCCCTCTCCCTCTGCCCCTTCTGCTTATGACTCTTTCTCTCTCTCTCTCTCTCTCTCTCAAAATAAATAAATCTTTAAAAAATAAAAAAGTGGGCACCTGGGTGGCTCAGCGGGTTAAGCCTCTGCCTTCAGTTCAGGTCATGATCCCAGAGTCCTGGGATGGAGTCCCACATTGGGCTCTCTGCTCAGCAGGGAGCCTGCTTCCCCTCCCCTCTCTGTCTCTCTGCCTACTTGTGATCTCTCTCTCTCTGTCAAATAAATAAATAAATAAAATCTTTAAAAAAAAATAAAATAAAAATAAAAAATAAAAAAGTAAATAAAAACATTAATTGATAAAGCAAATGAAAAGACAGGTCATAGTCTGAGAGAAAATAATTGCAAAAGACACTTCTGATAGAGAACCGTTACTAAAATAGATAAAAAAATTCTCAAAACTCAATAGTAAGGAAAAAAAAAGTCATAAAATCAATGAAAAAAAAGCTGAAGACTTTAACAGACACTTCACCAAAGAAGATATACAGATGCCAAATCAGTATATGAAAAAATATTCCACATCCTATGTCATTAGAGAAGCATAAATTAAAACAGTAATGACGTACTAATACATATCCATTAGAATGTTCAAAATTCAGAACAGTTAACGCCAAATGCTCATGATGATGTGGAGGCTGCAGAAACACATTCACTGTTGCTGAGAATGCAAAATGGTCCAGACACTATGAGAGACAATTTGGTGATTTCTTATACAACTATACTTTTTTTTTTTTAAGTAAATTTTTAGAGTTGGGCAAGCATCACAATCTAATTTTCAAGAACTATACATATTCTTTTCATACAATCCAACAGTCATACTCCTTGGTAGTTACCTGTAAGAGTTAAGAATTTATGTCTACACAACAACCTGTACAAGGATGTTTAGCGCAGCTTTACTCATCATTGCCAAACTTAGAAGCAACCAAGATTTCCTCCAGTAGGTGATAAATAAACAGTGGCGCATCCAAACAATGGAACATTATTCAAAGCTAGGAAGAAATGAAATACCAAGCCATGAAAGGACATAGAAGAACCTTCAATGCATATCGCTAAGTAAAAGAATCTAATCTGAAAAGCCTACAACTATATGATTCCAAATGTGTGACATTCTAGAAAAGGCAAAACTGTGGAGATGGTAAAAAAGACTGGTGGTTCTCAAGGGTTAGTGGTAAGGAAGAGATAAATAGGTGGAACACAGGATTTTTTTTTTTTTTAAGATTTTTTATTTATTTATTTGACAGAGAGAGATCACAAGTAGGCAGAGAGAGAGGAGGAAGCAGGCTCCCCGCTGAGCAGAAAGCCCGATGCGGGGCTCGATCCCAGGACCTGAGATCATGACCTGAGCCGAAGGCAAAGGCTTTAACCCACTGAGCCACCCACGCGCCCCGGAACACAGGATTTTTAAGGCAGTGAATATATTCTGAATTGTATTATGGTAGGTACATGTCATTATACATTTATCTAAACCCGTAGAATGTAGGACACCTAGAGTGAACGGTAATGGAAACTAGGTACTTGGGGTGATATGATGTATCCACGTAGGTTCAGGAATTGAAAAAAACGTACCACTCTGGTGGCAGATGTTGATCATAGGAGAGGCGGTGCATGTGTGGGTGCAGGGAACATATGGGATATCTCTAACTTTCTTCCAGTTTTGCTGTGAACCTAAAACTACTTGTAAAAAATAAAGTCTTTAATAAAAAATAAGTATCATTTGATGTTTATCTGAAATTCAAATGTCAGTGTGTGTCCCTTTTTTGCAGTTGTTAAACTGGCAACTATCTACCTATGGTTTATCTTGGTAAATGTTCCATGTATATTTGAAAACAACAACAACATATTCTGTTATTGTTGAATGTAGTGTTCCCTAAAAATTTATCAAGTTTTTTTTTTTTAAAGATTTTATTTATTTATTTGACAGAGAGAAATCACAAGTAGGCAGAGAGGCAGGCAGAGAGAGAGGAGGAAGCAGGCTCCCTGCCGAGCAGAAAGCCCGATGTGGGCTTGAACCCAGGACCTGGGATCATGACCTGAGCCGAAGGCAGTGGCTTAACCCACTGAGCCACCCAGGCGCCCCAAAATTTATCAAGTTTTAAGTTTGGGTAATAGTGTTCTTCAGTCTACCATATCCTTGCTGATTTTCTGCCTGCTTATTCTATTAACAATTAAAAGAGGTATTGGATCTCTTATTATGTTTGTGAATTTGTGTATTTCTCCTTGAAGTTATATCAGTTTTTGCTTCAAGTATTTGAAGCTCGGTTATAAGTGCATAAGTCTATAAAATTGTTTATTGTTCTTCTTGATGAAGTGACCCCTTTATCAGTATGAAATGAGATTCTTTATTCTGAGTGATATTCTTTATTCTGAAATCTACTTTGATAGTATTAATATGACTTTGCCAGTTTTCTTTTGATGAGTTTTAGCATGGCATATTTTTTCTTTATTCTTTTATCCTATTTGAATCTTCATACTTAAATTGAGTTTTCTATAGCCTATAATTGGGTTTTGTCTGTTTATCTCCAATATGCCTCTTTCTTCTTTTTAATAGGTGGTCTATTTACATTTAACATGATTATTAGTATGATTAGATACAAATCTAATAACTGTGATATTTGTTTCTGTTTATTTCATCTGTTCTTCATTGTTGATTTTTTTCTAATTTTCCTACCATCTTTAATGTACTTTATGATCCATTTTATGTGTGTAAATTTATGACTTATAACTCTTTGTTTTGTTACTATAGTGATTATTTTAATAATTTGCATCTTTAATTTACCACTGTTTACCTGCACATGAGTAAAGTAGTATACTTTTATCGTTGCCCTCCCTCATAGATTTTTACCTTTATATACAATATAAACTCTATGCAATATTGTTATTATGTTTGTTTCACTTGAATGGTAAGCCATCTGGAGATAGTCACCATGTCTCCTGTGCTTCCTATTCAATACCCCTTGCCTAGTACACAGGTCTATATGAAATAACTACCTAATGAATATTTTAAGCATGAAAGAATAAAAAAGAATGAAAAGACAGTATTTTTAATTAGTATTGTTTTTGTATTCTTCCTCATAATACACTCTGAAGGGTTTTATGGACATATCTTTTTTAACCTATAGAATGCAGTGACAAGAACTACTTCAATATTCTTGTTTAAGTCTTTCATTTATGTCAGTTCTGGATCCATTTTGATTGACTGATTTTTCTCCTCATTATGGTTTATATTTTCTTGCTTCTTTGCATATCTGGAAAACTTTACTTTGTTTGATGCTACATGGTTTTGTCTTCCTATATAATGGGACCTTTAAACAGCCTTGGAATTAAAAGTACCAGCCCCCTGCACAGTCAAAAATCTGTGTGTAACTTTTAGCTCCTCCAAAACTTAACTACTAATACCTTACTGTTTTTTTTTAAGATTTTATTTATTTATTTGACAGAGAGAGATCACAAGTAGGCAGAGAGGCAGGCAGAGAGAGAGGAAGGGAAGCAGGCTCCCTGCTGAGCAGAGAGCCCGATGCGGGACTCGATCCCAGGACCCTGAGATCATGACCTGAGCTGAAGGCAGCGGCTTAACCCACTGAGCCACCCAGGCACCCTAATACCTTACTGTTGACCAAAACTCTTACCAATAATATAAATAGCCAACTAACACATATTTTGTATATGTATATTATATACTCTATCCTTAGAATAAATGAAGGTAGAGAAAAGAAAATCATAAGAAATAGAATATACATTTATAATACTGTCCTGTAAAAAAATTAGCATATAAGTGGACCCATATAGTACAAGCCCATGCTGTCGGCCCAAGGATCAGGTATACATTATGAAGCTTTATACTGGGACACGTTTGGGTTACATGTTAACCATTTGATATCTTTTGGTGGGACCAGAACAACATTTAATCTAGTGGTAATTATCTCTCATTTCTGAAGTAAAACCCTTCTAAGTATTCTAACCAATGGCCATTAATTACAAAGTTTTCCCTTATGGCTTTTTGGAACATGCTTTGTTCCTTATATGAGCCCAGTGTTACTGTTTCCTCTAATTCTTTTGGATGATACTTTCCTCTGCTAAGGTAGCCTCCTCAAATTCAGGCACTGATCATTACTCTGCAGATTACTTGAGTGAACTCTCTGTTAATCTCCAGAATTCTCTCTGTCAAGCTCTTTCTTTTCTAGCACTCTGTTCTGTGAACTCTAGCTTCTTGGGTTTCCCTGGACCCGTCACTCTGTTGCTTTCAACGCAGCCACATCTGCCCAGTGCTGAATTCCCTCTCTCTGAGCCACTGCTTGGCAACTCTCAAGCCAGGAATCTGGGGCAACTGTGGAGCTCCCTTCAATTGTCTTATCTTGTGCATGTTCTGACATAATGGTGTCATCTAATATATGTCATTCAATAATTGCTTTTTTACTCAATAATGTAACTAACAATTATTTCCATGCTGGTATATGTGGAACTAACTTATAATTTTTGGTGACTACATCATATTATTCATAATTTGAGTATCATATGGTTTTATGCCATTCATCTTTTTGATGAACATTTTTTTCTTAATATTTTGCTGTTGTAAGCTAGGTGTGATGAATGCCCATATATATGCTTTCCTATGCAATGATGTGGGTATTTCTCTAGGACAGGTAATGAGTGTCATTCAAATTTTATAGGGTCAAATTGCTTTCTGTAGCTGTCCCAATTACACTGTTCCAACAAAATACAGAAGTATCATTTCTTCACACCTCCATCCCCAATTAATATAATAAAGGATTATTGAAACAATTAAAATTATGCATAAAATATCATGTTTATTTCCTCTACAATGAAACATATGTCCACCTCCTTGCCCATTTCCAATCAGGATGTTTGTCTTATTATTGTTTTCAAAAGAATAGATCCTATATAACTCTATATTTCTAAATGTGCATGTATGATAATTGTTTTATACTGCAAATATTTTCATTCAGGGTTTCACTTTTTGTGTCTAATTTAAGGTTTTTCTTGCTTGAACTTCATAAACATATATTAAAACATTTTCTTCCAATATGTTTTGGGTTAAGATTTATACATTCAAGTTTTGCATATACCTATTCTTGTTTTTGTGAAAGGTGTGAGCTATGACCGTAAATTCTTCCCCCCCCCAAACATATGGGCAGTTTTCCCAACAAAATCAATTGAACAAGACATCCTTTAAAACGGATGTGAAATGCCCCCTTTCTTTATGCATTATCCTCATAGACACAGCCATAAGTTTGAAGGTTTTCCCTGATGTTCTCTCAGTTTATCCTAGCAGTGGCACCATTAGATAATATTGCTTCCTCCCTTTTCTATGTGAAGAAACATGCTCAGAATTATTTGCTTAAGTTTAAACAGCCCTGCTGAAACTGAACAAGCATCCCGATTTTGAACTCCAAATCCTATGCTCTATTCCCTACTCTAAGGTCACGTCCAGTTTATTTTTCTGATTTCTTGGCTCAGTGTGATTTTTAAATAGCTTCCAGCTCTAGACAGATGGTTCTACTTTCCCCTTCTGAAAGAACCTAATCTCAGATAATGTTTGATCTCAGATAACTCAGGTATTTGACATATCAAAAACTCTACATTTCCCTTTAGATTCTACCCTGCCCAATCTTTAGGGCATGGAGATACACAAATCAATATGCTCAGTATACATAAAAAATTAAATAATAATAACTCAGGGGGTTCTTATTTCATGTACAATGTGAACTCCTTTCCTTTTCTGTAAGGGTTTATAGAGCTTGAAAGATACAGCTAAAGGAAGTTGGAAGGAAGAATGAAGCTGTTTAGCTACCTCCTAAGACCACAGTCCCAGAAGCTTTTTATCTTTAATGAACGTGACCCGTGAATGATTGTGCATCACCATCAATTTTCCCCCATATGTGGCTGATGAGTATGTGAAATGGGGGTTCATTAAAAATAAAAGCAAAGCAATTAGAAGGACTGCAAAACAGAGATCAACACCCATTATCAGACAGAGGAAATGGTATGCTAAAAGAAGTATTAGCTTTGCAACTAGTTTCAATCTACTGCAGGCTATGAAATGATAATCTCTGCTTACTTTTTTTTCTAGTAAATGTCATCTGTGTCATTTCTGTTTACAGATGAGTGGGTTTCAATCTTGAAATGCTTATTCTCTGCCTCTATTATAGGAAGAAAAAGATTTCCCTAGCTTGCCTCTGGGAAAGCAATATTGTCTGCATTTGTATTCTGAACTAGACTAAGGGAAAAAGCATTGAAACAGGGAATTACTCTATGTGTCTGACTGGATTGCAGCTTTGGGAACTGCAAAGAAGGTTTCATGCCAATAGAGAAAGAGTGAGCAAGAGAGAGAGATTACATACTCCTCTACTGTGGTAGAAAGGTAACATCCAAGACATAAAATGCATAAGTGAATGGTTTTCAGCACCACTTTGTACCTTTTGATCTCAACTGCCATCCTAATATATTGAGTAGAATGTCCGAGCTTTGGATCCAGATATGGAAATACTTGTTATTGTGCACTTTTTGGAGCTAGATTTTTAAAGTCCACCTATGAAATATATAGTACTATATAGGTGAATTTGTACAGAAAGAAAATGGATCACAATTATATTATTGAAATATATTTTGCTATTGCAAAGACAGTTCTCTCCTACTAAATTGGAGCATAAGACACAAGATAATGCTAGCAATCATAACGATAAGCATCTTGATATTAATAAGAAATTAGAATTGTGGCAAATAAATGAAGATACACACCTAACCTGAAGTTTTCTTAGCTTGCAAGACCCAACCTATAGCTAAAGAGTTGAAAGTTTGTCAAATCTAGACAGATTATTTGCTTACATGTCTTTTGTGGATGGACTTCGGATAATAGCATGGAGTATGCATTTGCAGAAGAAAACAATTGTTTTTCTTTTCCACTAATGAATAATCCATCTCACTTTAAAATATATTTAAACTACACAAGAAAGAAAAAAAATAAACTTATTTGTGATATTAGCTTTCAGAAATTAATTCTGTTAATAATGTGGTGAAATTCCTTTAAGTTTATATAGTTATTATTTTGAGATTCTTGGATAACTGTTTACAGTGATAAATCTTGTTAATTATACCTTCCTTTATGATATAAATATTTGCATGTCAGTATAATGTTTTGTAAACCACAAGTATTTCTTTTGTAAAGACATAAATATTTTAATGGACTAGTTTTTATCTGGAGGCTCTACTATGGTTTTATCTAATCCTTTTTTTGGAAATTGATTTCCACTATATTTGCTGCAATTGTTTGTGGTGTATGTTATGGACTTTCTTCTGACAAAATGAAACTGAGGTCAGTTTTATAGGTCATTCCTGAGGTCTCTTCTCACACAAACTCAGGGACCTCCACTGCTGGAGAAATAGAGTGATAGGAGAGTTCATGCTTCGACCTTTCAAAATAACGAAAAAAAAATGATAGCAGGGACCCTAGTGTTGAAAGCCAAACTTTTAATTTTCAGAGTCATGGTTTTTCAGAGAAGAAATAATTCAAAACAAAACAAAACAAAACAAAAAAACAAACCAAAAAAAAAAAAAAAAAACCCACAAAGCCCCAAACACAGGAACAGTAACATGTAGTTTCCACATCACGGTATACAAGCTACCCAGGTATGTGTGCAAGCAGGGCCCGGGGAACATGCCACTTCATACCACAGTTCTATGTCCCTTTCACATTAGGATTTTGACATTCTATAGGTTTTAATCCAATCTTAATTTTAGTTTTAACCTAACTGTCCCTCCAGGGAGGAGTGGGATTGGTTCGCAGGAACATTGTCCTTGGACCATTCACCTTCAGAGAAGGCTGATCCTCCCAACAGGACCATAAACCCTTTTAGGGCAGTAAAGATGTGATACAGAACTCCATTCTCATGGTAATCATCTAATACATGGAAAGTAATGTTACTGAACTGAATGACATTTTTGACATGAGAAACTTGTATCAAGGCTGTATCTATAGGCACCCCAAAATTGAAGAAACAGGAATTAATTGAACAAAAAACATTCCATGGACATTTCCCTTTGAATTACCAAGGACAAGTCCTCTTGAATTCTGTTACATTGTGAGTGCCCAACCAGAAGGAAATTATAATTGTCTGAATGGAAAACGTCTTCATTACGATGATGTAGTATAACTGTGAATTTGTTGGATTTTAAAAAAATGTATATATCCACAAAACTACTGATGTGTCTAAAAGTATCTCCACTTATTTTTTTTCAAAAGAAAAATTTTATATACAATTTAGTTTCTCTTTTTTAAAACACATGAATTTGCTTAAACAATAAACGATTCTCATTTTGTGTATCTAAATATAAAAAAATTAAGCTTCAATACTGCCATGCATTGGATAGTTGGATATGTCATATTGAAGATTGTTTTTGTTAAACTGTTTTTAACACAGTGATTACTAACTTTACATCTTTCTTATAGAAAAATGCATTTTAGTTTGAAAATAAAATAAAATTTAAAATTCAGAAGTCTAGCATACTGAAATATCACTTATTAATCATTATTATTGAAACTATGGAGAGAAAAACAGAGTGGCAGAACCTATGTTGAAATGTACAGAAATTGGAAAATGGAGCTCCTAACTTAGAAAACCTTCCAGAGCACTGCACCAGGAATTAATACTTAGGGAAAACCTTTTGAAGTCTCTTTACTATTTCTTTGAGGATGAGCAGATTTAGCAGTCAAATGTCCCAACCTGAATATTTGTGTTCCCCTTATCCACCAAATCTGTTTCTTCTCCATTGTTTACCATCACAGCTAGAGTTAGCACCTCTGCAATTTGACAGGCATTCCAGGCACTTCCCTCTCCCTTCCTTCACACAGCCAAACATCAATCTTACTACTATTCTTTTCACCAGGCATTAGATCCATCCACCCCTCCATAGCCTCCAAATCACTTCGCTTGAGCAGGCTGTCTGAATTACTACAAACCTCAAGCCTCCAATATTGATTTTGTAAAATACAATCAGAACTTTTCTCTAACACGCAATCATGATCATGTCCTCCTGCTTAAAACCATTAGGCAGGTAACAATTGCTCCGAAAATAATACCCAGACTTTATGGCATGGCTTATAGGATGAAGCTTTATCACTCTTTTTCTGCCCTGAATTCAGCCACCAACCTCTCTCCTTCATTCACTACTGTTTGACTCAACTCTTCCACCATTTCTGAACTTCTTGCATCTTCTAGAATTACACAAACTTTTATATTCCTGGGCATTTGCACATGCTTTTCTCTGCCAGAAAAACTCGTAGTCCTGCCATAAAAATTCTTATTTCTTATTTTTGATTACTGAATTTGTATTCACGCTTTAGACTAGTGGATTTTAAACACATTTGGAGGCATGATTCATCTCATATATATCTATATATTTTTTTTCCTTTGAAGCCCTAAGCTCTCTCACACACAAACACAACTGAAAAAAAAAAAATGTTTCATGAAAAAATACTCACACATTTTGTATGCCATGCAATCTATAGTTTATATTTGCTTCTACTCTTCTTGATTTGCTAAATTAATTTTTATATACTCCAATTTGAAAAACATGATGACTTAAGATCATTTACTTTAGGAAGTCTTTCTTGATTCTTTTGAACTAACTTGATGCAATGCTCTGTGATTCTACTGGATCTTGGACTCCCATATTATAGCTCTAGACATATTTGGGATTATGACTTGTTTAACTTTCTACCTTTGCTAAAGACAGAGCATAGAGTGGCCAGCCACAGTGCTATCCTGCTAACATCAAGCATTCTACATTGAGTACAGCACCTGCCATCTAAGTGCTTAAAAAATTGAAATTGAGTTATAACAGATTGAAAAGCAAAATCTGGTCTGTTTTAATTACTCACACTTAAAAAAGTTTTGTTTTTTTTTTTATCCTAACTAAAACACTGAGGAGTAAGTGATTTCAAGTATGTCTTCAAAAAAGCCAAAGAGGTATAAGAAAGTTTAATGAAAAAGTTGAAAAATGGAATAATGAGGAAAAGAGAAATATGTCTTTTTGGCAGTCCTAGGGAGGGCTATATTTCTTCTTGTTTATACTGTTATATATCAGTTATAAACTGCAAAATGCCAGTTTGTACTGGAAGGATATCCTGAGAGCAGCATATTATCTCTAGCTATTGTTCGGATGGAATGTGTCCCAAGAGAAATAAGGCATGTACTTTAACATTTAAAACTTAAAACAATTAGTCTTTCTTTCTGTACAAACATTTCAAAAAAAGCTACATTCCCAATATATGAGTCAGAGGTGATCATAAGTTTGCTTACTTTTTACTCTGAGTGTGAGAAGAAGTGTTACTCTTTACCCAACTTCAGTCTATGTTTTGGTATGACTTGCCAAGATTTTTCATACACATTTGTGACCTTGATTTAGTTATTTCTAACTCCTTAAATTTTTACAGTGAATTGATTAAACTTAGAAAAAAAAGTCGGGGATATCTTCAGTGATTTTTGGGGATATCTGGTTTTTTGGTAAAAATATGTCCTAATCATTTTCATTAGTTTAAGCACTGATTTATGGGAAATTTAATTCATATGTTTCTACTTTACGTATCATCAAAATATTGTTGCAAAAGAACTTTAAAAACAGCTGTTTCCTCTCCAAATAATGCATTCAGGCTTTGGATAACCTATTTTTTGCTTTATGTTTTTTGCCAAACACCAAGCACACGGGCAGATGAATCAGTGTACCGAATAGGGTGCAGTCCCACACTGTACTTTTCTTAAGATTGCAATGCACAGTATAAGTGGTATTAATGAAAATGTTTCCTCATATAAAGGAATCATTTGAGAAGGCCAAACAAACATGGAAATTTTTAAGTGAAATTCTTTAACTCTAGCTAAATAATAATTCTCCCATCTACTTCACTTAAGACAACCTCTGCTTCAAGAAATGAAAGCTTTACTGAAACTTGCTTAAACCACAGGGAATATATTATCTCACATAACAGAAACCCAGAGATAAATTGGGGCATTTGATGGTGATGTATGGTATGTGATTTCTTTCTCTTAGTTCTGCTGTCTTCCTTCTTCAGGCTGGGAGCAAGATAGAGACAGAAGTTTCTTCTATGATAATGCCCAGAAAAGAAGATCACTTATGCATCTCTTTTAGCAGGGAGGGGGAACTTGTCTAAACCCCTCTACCCCAGCAAATTTTTCCTCAAATCACATTGGTCGAAATTGGGTAGCATGTTCTTTGTAAACCAAAAGCTGTCAAGGGGAATGAGATTATGGTCTTTAGACCAATAAGACTTATACTTTGGTTAGAGATGAAGGAGTCTTTCTCTAAGGCTCTGGTCAGTTCATGTAGATATCTGAAGGAAATTGGAGATTTGGGGCAAGGAATATTAGGAATAAATGCTGGGTAATCAAAAACAACAACAACAAAAAATAGATAGGATGCCAGCAGTCTTGTTTATTCCTCATATATAAATATGTTAGTCTAATGAGTATCAGTAAGGGTTCAAGTCATTAATACTCACTACACACTTTTTTTGTAAGATGCCATAAGTTTTATTAAGTTAAAAAAATCATGATGATGATAAAGATGATGATTATTATTTTAAAGAAATTAAGGAAATTATTAGCTTCATGTGTTTTTCTTTTTCCTGAATCTTCTAGGCAGCTTTTTTGGGCTATGGATAATCAGTTGCAAGAGAGAAAAAAGAATAATTGGGTTAAGCTGAGAAAATAATTGGTGAAAGCACTCAAAGTCTATGTTAGAAGTTCAGATTTTATTGAAGAGCCACTATTAAGCTTGATTTGTAGTGGGTATAGAGTTGTGAAATAAGGAATTTTATTAACTAAACATCAGAATAAGATGATTCTTGCCACTTTCTTCAGCAGAACAACACTTATCTTGTCTGTTCCACCCATCTGAATCTATCTTTAGGTTTAATTATTGATTTTCATCTTCTGATAAGAAAGAAGTGAGAACTTTCGGAAAATGACCTGATTCCGCTTTCCCTCTCTCACTGTCTTGGATAAAAAGGAAACTGAAAGTATAAAATGAGAGGGTGGTTTTCAGGTTACTGGAACATTCTTCCTGTCCTATTAGAGTTTTTAGATATTTTAGATGTTAAAGCAATAATAACATGTTTCTTCAAAATAAAAGGTAAATATGAGTTTCTTCCACATCATTAATTAGTTCTTTGATGGAAACTAAAGTCCATAAAAGAGTGCGGGGGCAGGGAGCTTTTTAAAATTGGAGAAGACTGCTCATCTGTGAAATGTGGGGATTTGATTAAATAATCACAGCTCTCTTTCAGGTGTAAAATTTGATGATTCCATCTGAGTAGGCATATTTAAAAGCAAGAAAGAATATTATGCATTTTCACATCTAGCACTTTTATTCTACTGGAAAAGCTTTTCAAGTCAATTTTAAAATTTACTTTACCAAATGATTCATGCTTTACATTAAAAAAAAATTGATCTAGTCTAGTTGGTTTGAGCGATTTAAAGCTTCACCTAAGAAATGGGGAAAAAATAACTGCTATTTTCAAATTCATAAATTTTGTTCAGTATCCAAAAGAACCAAGTAATAGTTATATCTGATTAATCATACTTACAATGACATATAGAAAGGTACATGTTTAGCACGTGATTAATATTTATTATATTTTAAAACAAAAAATATAAAGCATATTAAGTGAAAGTTACTATCCGTATTTATAGCCTCATGGTCTTAGCATGGTTTCTTTGTGTGTGTGGGTCTGTGTATATGCAAGCACATGTTTGTGTTTTAAACAGGGCTTTTGAAAAAGTAATTATGAATTATTCAGTTTTATTTATTTATTTTGTGCCTCTTCCTTTTATTTTTCACTGTTAATTAATGGTAAATTCAAGTCAAAATGACTAACATATTTTCAGGTATGCTAAAGGTAACTAAGCATAGAGAACTCTAGTCACCAAAGTTCACCAATCAGCATTATTGTACAACCACTGAAAGTGAACAGAATAAATGTTTTTACCTGAGGTAATTTTTCCCCCTACTTCACCCAAGTAAACCCTTATCATCTTCAGATTTTTCATCATGAATTTGTTCCTAAAGATTTACTCTTACTGGAGTAAGCTTAGAGGAAGCTTAACTTCCTCTAAAAAATATCTTACAGAATCATTTCCTCCTTCTTCTAGCATTTACTTCTCTGCTCATTTAATTATTTGAATATCTGTTTCACTCACTAACTGTAGGCTTCTGAAGACAACCACTATGTCTACTATGATTATTATTGAACACACGTTACCTACCATACAGCTTAATATAAAATAAATGCCCCTCCCACACACATATTTGGGTGGATGAGAGAGTAAAAAGTAAACAAAACCAGAATATTTTGTGCTGGTCTTCAGAAAACCAATCTGAAGTAGTTGGTATATTCTTTACCTTGTAAAGCTATAGTAAACTATTTTCTTACGTTTACATTTTTAATGTTGTACTACCATTAATGCCAAGCACAAAGAAATGCTGGATGAATGTAGTATAAAATAAATCTATCAGCGTAATAGTTTATAAATGAACAAAACTAATAATTATTTACTTCATCCTTCCCTTTTCACATTCCGTTTTATCTCTTTCCTCACTTACCCATTGGGTTGATTTGATCTTGATTATCTCTTTAATGCATCCATCTCCTGCTTTCCCGGTGGCTTCATTTCTAATCTGGACTCAAAACAAGAATAAGCTATTTGATCTCTGTGTCTCATTTCTTCCTTATCATCGATTACTTCTTAAGGATGCTGAAATTACTTTCTTAACACATATATCTCTTCAGTATTTTTTTCTTGTTTTACCTACAATTCACCATGCAGTTCATATTTGGAATGGTTTAAAAGGCAATCATAATTTAAATGTCTACTGTCCTCCTCATTTCTTCAAGTTTAATACCCCTCATTTATACCCACATGCTCTTCATCCTGCCATAACTGTTCTCCATTGCCCCTCTTTGTTCACAGTATAAATGACTTCTCATCCCTTAATGCTCTGTTAATCAGATTTCCTCATGGAAGAATTTTTGTAAGGCAGCAAATGACAGGAACAATGAAGTAAAAACCAAGTGACATGGGTTTTAATTTCAGACTCTTATCTATGTGATTGAATCTTGGAAGATTGATTCTTCCTGTAATCTGAAACCAACTTTTTTCTTATGTAAAATGGATACTTAAAAACATAGCTCCACTTTCTTTCTCTAATATGCTTCAGTGAGAAAGAATCACTCCCTTCTGTTTCTGAGGTTTTTATTCAATTTTGTTTTTGTTACATGTGTATTTTAAAGACATTTCTTTTTCTGACTTCACTGGATACATTATGAAGAAAATTTATATCTCACACTTGTTTAACTTTTAATCACATGAGACACATACCAGATATTTAATAAATTATTGTTCAGTTACAGAATGAACATTAAATATTTGTCTAATCAAAATATCAATATATATTGATACATGATAAAAGTAGCCAAAATATTTGATTGACAAATCCTAAATTCATTTATAATTACTTTAGAATGTATATTTTTATGAATTACAAATACTTTTTATGAGTTGCAAACATTTAGGGCCATAAAATATGGCTTCCATAGTAGGTATCTGTTCTGCAAATATCAACTCTAAAGTCTTTCAAAACTTTTTGAAAAGTATATCCTTAACTTATCTATATATTATTTTTTGAAGACACATATTGTCCTGCTAATAATATTCTATAATACCTTTTTTGGCTTCATGAAATGATATATTGCTTGATTTTATAATTAATACAATTTAAAATAGTCTCTAACATAATACAATATAGTTTTCAAATTACAAAAAATAGTGCCCAGAGGATTCTGTGTACTCCAACATAAATGGAATTATAAGAGATGCAATGACTATGATTGTTCTGCAAATTAGAAAGAGCAAAAATATCACAAACTCAAGAAATGGCATTGAAAATGGTCATTTCTTTTTCCATTTAGACCTTCAGGGGACAAATTAAATGCAAGATCTAGACTAATTTTACAATGGCCACCATCTATTATTTTTACTGCCAAGGGAAAAGAAAAAAACATGATTGGGTTTGGCTGAACATCTACAGCCATACTGGGTATAATAATAACAATAATAAATGTTTCTCTCTGAACTGAAGTTGTGCTAATTATTGAACAGTGCTCTAAATCACAGTACTGTCTCCTATACTGATATTTATATACCATAAATTATTTTCTCTGACTTTTGTTTGGACATCAAGGCCAATAAGATTTTATAGTCAATTATAACATATATTATTCTAATATATGTTATTGCCAGATTACACTGGAGAATTCCTAAACTGGCCTGCACCAGCACCTCAGCTCCTTAATGTTGACTAGGCTTACAAATATAAGCCAAGTTGTGTACAGGGAAAAACAGGACAAAAGAAGAAACATAACATTTTTGACAAATGTCAAGTTTCTGGTTTCAGTTTTTCCTACTTCTCCTTATATATCTATCCTTGGACTCTATTACCCACTCCTGTATCCTAATGGTGAGCCCCCCCCCATTTTTCTTAACCTAAATCAACTTGCCTTCTGTTACTTGTAGCCAGTCCTAATATATTCTCTGTATCTATTTTTAAAAGGATTAGAAATAATCTGTTTAAAATGTTTGAATGATGTTTTGCACAGGTAGATATTCTTTTTTAACAATTTTAATTGTCTATATTTTAGAATGTCTATTGGGTTACTATGAAACTATTTTGTGAAAAACATTAAATGTAGACTAGAATTCCATCTGGGTGTCTGTTCTGAAATTGCCAGTGGTAAAACAGACTACTGGTTGCCAGAGATTCCATGATACCTCAAAATTGACATTAAAATATTTTTAGGGAAGCATGGCAACATCTCTGGTTTTCCCCAATTACCCTTTTCTTCTTGGGTGATATGTCTTTCTCTCAGTTTTATGTTACTGCTAAGAGATTTTATGAGATAAGGACGATAATTGTTTTATTTTGTATGTTTCCCCTTGCAGTGTATGAACTTGAAAACGAAACCTTAGGATCTCAGAGTTTCAGCAATAAGACAGGGATGGTACTTGAGTGTGGTGACTCTCCAGGAGGTGCTTCACAACTCTCGAAACCTAAAGAATTATAGGTCCCCAAAGAGTCTATACAATAGCAAGTAAGCATACAATGTATTACAGGTATACAACCAAAAATTGTTAAAATATTGACTTAGTTAAGTATTTTTTAGGCATCTACTATATAGCCCGTATTCTCTTAGAAAATTCAGTTTTAAATATGAATATCAAGGGCACTGAAGGACCTCATGGGAAAGCAGATCATAAAATTGACTAGAAATGCAATGCAACAATTCTATAAGAGTTCTAGGCAATAGGTAGTGAGAATACGTATAAAAAGGAATCAATTCTGGCAGTAAACAATTAAGTTGATTTTTAAATGTAAGAATTATACTTTCCTTACTTACTACTCCTTAATTTATGCTTAGAGTCTGCCCTCTAGAATTCCTGTTTGTTGGAATACAGCAATACTTTCTGTATTGGACAGATGCCTATATATAGATAAATACCAAAAGTATAAGCTAAGAGTCTTGAAAGTTGTTATGGGAGAGACATAATTGGATTTGAGTGTACAAGAGTTACTATTTTTAATATAAATATCTTGTAAAACATTTTAACTCTTTAAACTATGTGCATAAATAACTTTGATAAAAATACAAATTAATTTTTTAAATAAGAGAGAGAACCAGAGAATGAGAATTGAGGAGTGAAGTAGCAAATCAGAAGAAGAGGTAACAGGTAGTAAACAAGAAAAAGTAAACACCATCATTGATTAACTTCAAAATGTTGAAAATATTGACTTCCCATAGGGAATTATTTATCATTATTTATTTAATTTTTTAATTTATTATTTATTTATAAAAGAAAGGTAATCTCAGAAAGCTATAGGACTCAGGTTGGATTCGCTCATGGTACTACATTTCTATAATCAAAATACATTAGGATTTTAATGGATATAAGTCATAAGTCATCTGAGTTTGAGAGTTTTTAAAAAATTGAAGCCATTTGTAAAAAATAGAAAGTCTGATTGTACTTTCCATTACTCATTTTTTTTTTCAATTAAAACCAAGATATCTAGAAGCCAGAAAGAAACTGTATGGTAAATAAAACACAAATTAAAGTAAAGCAATTATACTAATTCAACCAGGTTCTGTGACTTTTTTTACTTAAGTGCATTTTATCCCATTTAAAACCATAAGGAAAATTATTTTTGACACTTGTATCTATTCAATGAACCTAATTTATCAAACTATGCAAGATTCTTCTATAGGGAAAAATGTACAAAGACTTATGAATTAATTCTGCCCAAGAAATAAATGCAAAATACCAAATTAATTAAATAGTTTGTGGCCAAAAATTAATGCAACATGAAAAATATTTATGTGGCACATTTGGATAAAATAATTTTGTTAAAATAAACAGATTGTCTCTTGAAAATAATTTAGCTCACCATCAAAGTTGATATTTTTGTTGTTTTTTTATAAATAATACATCTAGTTTATACTCATGCATTAATTTTCTTTTCATATCCTGACACATAAAACATACTGGAAAATCTAATAATCTCTATTCTAATAACATGGATTGATTAGAGGTAAAATGTCTATTAAAATGAGCAAAATAGCTTTACTTTTTTGGTAGTTTTAGGATCTTCCTTACATCTGTTTTTTGGGGTTGTTTTGTTTGTTTTTTAAGAATCATTGCTTATTTCCTGTTTACATATATCATGGATAATTCACAGGTACTTTAAGAATTAAGAAGTTATTTTTATCTGATTCATGAATAATTATTTTTAAAAATTACTATAAAGACAATTTGTCTAATAAAAGAATGCTAATCAATTAAAAGGTGAAACAATCTTAATGTTATTCTTTTACCCCTTTGTCTCACTGGTGATAAGGACAATAAAGATAGAGCTAACAGATTGTGTCTATAGTGGGCAAACCATAGGGTGTTCCCCATGATTTTTGAAACCTAGTACCTGCCCCTGGAGGGTTGGTGGAAACTGTGATCTGCTTTTAACCAACAGAATATGCCAAGTTAATTGGATATCAATCCTATAATTACATTAAGTTATATTGCAAAGGTAAATTGGTTTTTCAAATATAATTATGGTCTTTAACCAGATGTCTTTGAATAATCAAAGAAGTTATCCTAGGTGGGCTTCACCTAATCAGGTGAATCCTATACAAAGCAGGCCTAGACTTTCCTTGAAGATAAGGATTCCGAATTGGCGAGATTTCTCTGTGGTTCTGAAGAAGTAATCCGCCAGGAATTTTACAGTCTCAGGGTAATGAGTTTTGCTCAGACCTCCAAGCCTGGAGCCTGATCCTTTCTAGTCCAGCCTACTGATATGGGCACAGAGCAGCTGACACCTTGACAGACCCTGAGCAGAGGAGCCCACTAAGCTGTGCCCAGACTTCAGGCCTAGAGACACCATGAAATAATAAAATGAGTGTTGCTTTAAGCTGCCAGGTTTTTGGTAATTTGTTACACAGCATGTAAAACTAATACAAAGCCTCTTACAAAAAACTTCTAAAAAAAGACCAGACGTCCTCACATTTCCAAAGCAACCCTCAGTTTTTAAAATGAACTATTTTAATGTTTCATCCAACCCTCACTATAATGTCAAAGCAGTATATTTTTGCTGCTAGGCAACCACTTTCTTCCATAATTTCTGCTAAGAAATGTTCAATGTTTTTCAACTCTTTCTCATTCTTTAATGCATGCTAAGGGAAAAAATACAGGGGTGGGGGGGGGAAGATGAAGCTATGGGCAGGACCTACCTCCATTGGTTTCCATTCATGTTTTTTTCCATAGACTAGATTTTTTTTTTTTTTTTTGCTTTTTCTGTTGCTATTCACCTCGTATTTGAAACACATCCTGCATACCATTCCATTTTGATTTTTACTCTGTTTCTGTCATGCCAGTCAGACTGTAATGGAGAGGAATAAATAATATAACATTTTACTGCTTGCGGATATATGTGTATTCCCATCCATCAATCAGTGCTAGGACATCCCAGGCAGGTTGGTATACCAGTTAATCAGACTGACATGATTTTGAACATTATTATTTCTAGCCACACGACCTTGGAAAATTGTTAAGATTTTTTGAACCTCTGTTTTCCTATTCATAAAATGGAGATAAAATGTCTTTATCATGTTGGCATTTTGATTAAAATTCACAAAATATTTAACAGTGCACCTGCCATATATTAAGAGCTCAATGTATAGTAACCATTTCTGAATATTGACTGTTTAATAGTCACTAAACTTGGCTCCCTCCTCCCTCCTCTTTCTGCTCTCTCAGTAAGGATGCACACTTAATTATCAGAGTGATTATCATAGTAAGGATGCAAGATGAACCTCCTTGTTTCTATTATAGAAAGGAAGAAATTAAATCTAAGAAAATTAAGGGCTTTCCCAAGCTTACATAAATAGTGAAGATCACAACTAAGAAATAAACCTAAGGCCTTGAATTCCATTTTTACTCAGTTTTCATTTCAACTGTCACATCTGTGTCCTTTTAACATCCTGAGGCTATACCACTGAGACAATCTATTTCCAAAAAATATTCAGTTCTAAAAAAGTAAAAATAAAAAGAAGAAAGAAAGTCTATATTCTAGGAAAACTTTAAACCCCAAAGTAACTTATAGACCTAAAATAAATATATTTGGGTCCATAAATGTAGCCACCTATTATTGGGTCAATTTAGAAATACAGTAAGTGAACTGAAAAGGCTAATTCAAATCATGAAATCATCTAAAGTTTATTGGGGATTAATGTATCAGCATAGTATATATATATATATATATATATGTATATATATATATGCTTGATATATATATATGTGTGTGTGTGTGTGTGTATATATATATATATATAAACAATATTTATTACACATTTATAAATATAAATTCCTTAATAAGATAGTCCTGAGGAAAATAAACATGAGACAAAGAACATTGGAAATTCACTGTCTTTTGGCTTAAGTGTTCATTTTAATTCTATTTAGTTAACATACATTGTTATATTAGCTTTAGGTGTACAATTTGGTAATTCAAGAATTCCATACATCACCCAGTTCTCATTATGACAAGAGCACTTCTTAATCTCCATCACCTATTAATTTATTTTTTATTCCCATCAGCCCACCCACCATCCCATCAGTTTGTTTTCTATAATTAAATCTATTTCTGGATTTGCCTTTCTTTCTTTTTTTTCCTTTGCTGATTTGTTTCTTAAATTCCACATATAAGTGAAAGCATATGCATTTATCTTTCTCTGACTTATTTGTTTTCTTTAGCATTGTAGTCTGTAGCTCCATCCATGTTGTTGTAAATGGAAAGATTTCATCCTTTTTTATGGTTGACTAATATATATATATATATATATATATATAAATCTTCTTTATTGATTCATCTATTGATAGACATGGGCTGTTTCCATATCTTGACTATTGAAATAATGCTGCTATAAACATCGGGGTGCATCCCTTTGAATTGGTGTTTTTGTATTCTTTGGGTAAACACCAAATAGTTTGATTGCTGTATCATTGGGAAGTTCTATCTTTAACTTTTTGAGGAACTTCCATACTGTTTTCCAGAGTGGTTGCACCAGTTTGCATTCCCACCAACAAGGCAGGAGAATTCCTTTCTCTCTACATCCTTGGCAACACCTGTTGTTTCTTGTGTTGTTGATTTTAGCCATTTTGACAAGTATGAGGTTATATCTCATTGTAGTTTTGATGAAATTCACTATTTTTAACAGACTTTATTTTTTAGAGAAATTTTAGGTTCACAGTAAAATTGAGTGGAATGTGCAGAGTTCCTACATACCCCCAGCCCTGAAAAACTCCTCCACTATCAGAGTGGTACTCATATTTTACAATTGATGAACCTATGTTGACACATTCTTATCACCTGAAGTCCATAGTTAACATGGGCTTCATTCTTGATGTTGTACATTCTATAAATATTAAGAAATGGTTAATGACATGTATGGTATCATACAGAATAGTTTCACTACCCTAAAATTTGTCTATACTCTACCTATTCATCCCTTTCTTTAAACCCTAGAAACCACTCATCTTTTACTGTCTTCACAGTTTTGTCTTTTTCAGATGTCACATAGATGAGCTTATATAGTATGTAGACTTTTCAGATTCTTTCACTTAGAAATATACATTTAAGTTTATATCTTTTTTATAGCTTGATGGCTTATTTCTTTTTAGCATTAAATACTGCTACATTGTTTGGATATACCACAGTTTATTTATCCATTCCATCTGGGTTACTTCTAAGGATTGACAATTATGAATAAAGCTACTATAAACATCCATGTGCAAGTTTTATGTGGACATAAGTTTTCAACTCTTTTGGGTAAATAACACAGAATACAACTTCTGAATCATAGGTTAAGAGTACATTTAGTTTTTAAGGAACCACCAAACTGTCATCCAAAGTGACTGTACAATTTGCACTCCAATCAACAATGAATGAGAGTTCCTCTTGCTCCACACCTTCACCAGCATTTGGTGTTGTCAATATTCTGGATTTTGGCCATTTTAATAGGTGTATAGTGGTATCTTATTGTTGTTTTAATTTGTAGTTCCGTAATAACATATGATATTGAACATCTTTGCCATCTGAATGTCTTTTGGTGAGATATCTGTTTAGGTATTTTACCTATTTTCTAATCAGTGTGTTCAATTTTCTTGTTGCTTAATTTTAAGATGCATTTGTATATTTTGGATAACAGTCTTTTATCATATATGTCTTGCACATATTTTATGCCAGTCTGCGGCTTCTTTTCTCCTCTGTCTCTTCACAGTGTCATTTTAAATTTCAATGAAGTTCAGCTTTACAATTATTTACTTTTTCATGAATTATGCCTATAGTGTTGTATCCAGAAAGGCATCATAATACCCAGGGTCACTAGGTTTTCACCTGTGTTATCTTTGATGAGTCACTTTGAGTTAATTTTTGTGAAAGATGTAAAGTCTACATCTAGATCCACTTTTTGCATGTGGATATCCAGTCATTTCAACACCATTTGTTAAAGAGACTATCATTTCTCCATTGGATTGCCTTTCCTCTTATGTCAAAGACCTGTTGACTATATTTATCAGGATCTATTTCTGGGCTCTCTGTTCTATTTCATTGATCCATTTGTCTATTCTTTCACCAATACCACATTGTCTTTAATACTGTAGCCAATTTTATTAATTATAGTAAAGTTGTGAATGTGTGCTGTAAGTCACCTGACTTTCTTTATTCACCTCAAATACTGAGTTGGCTATTCTGGGTCTTTTGCCTATCCACATAAATTTTAGATTCAGTTTGTCAATATCTACAATTATTTCCTGATGTTTTATTTGAGACTGTTGGTAAGAACTGGCACCTTTACAATATTAAGTCTTCCAATTCATGACTGTAGGATTTCTGTCTACTTAGATATTTTTTTTATTTCTTTCACCAGAATTTTATAATTTTTAAATACATCTTGTGCATATTTTACCAAATTTATTCCTAAGTATTTAATTTTGGGGGCACTGGTGTATAAATGGAAATGTGTCTTTAGTTTTAAATTCCATTTGTTCTTTGTTAGTATATAGGAAAGTGATTGACTCTTGAATAATAACTTTGTGTTCTGCGGCCTTCTTATAATTGTTTAGTTCCAGGAGTTAGTTTGTTTTTGTCAGTTCTTTTAGATTTTCTACATAGAAGATCATATCATCTGTGAACAAAGGCAGTGTTATTTCTTCCTTTCCAATCTGTATACCTCATATTTCCTTTTCTTATCTTATTGCATAAGCTAGAACTTCTAGTACAATATTGAAAAACTGTGACAAGAGGGGACATTCTTACATTGTTCCTGATCTTAGGAAAACTTTGAGTTTCTTACCGTTAAGTATGATGTTCGCTATAAATGTTTTGTAGATGCTCTTTATTCAGTTGAGGAAATTCCCCTCTATTCCTAGTTTGCTCAAAATTTTTATTACATATGGATGTATTTTGTTCAATACTTTCTTTGCATCTTTTGATAAGATCATGTGATTTCCCTTCTTTATTTGTTTATGTGATGGATTACATTAATTGATTTCCAAATGTTGATATCCACATAAATTTTAGATTCAGATAAAATTTAGATTCACATAAAATTTAGATTCACAGCTTATATATCTGTGATAAATTGCATCTGGTTATGGTGTATAATTATTTTTATACATTGTTGGATTCAATTTACTAATATTTTATTAAGGATTTTTGCATCTACGTCATGAGAAATGTTGATCCATAGTTTTCTTTTCTTGTAATGTCTTTCTGGTTTGGGTATTATGTTAATGTGGATTTCATAGAGTGAGTTAGCCAGTATTTCATCTGCTTCTGTCTTCTGGAAGAAATTGCAGAGAGAGAATTGATCCACTTTTTTCTTAAATTTTTGGTACAATTCACCAGTGAACACATGTAGGCTCAGTGTTTTCTATTTTGTGTTAATTGTTGCCTAAATTTCTTTAGTAGATATAAGCCTATTTAGATTGTCTATGGCATTTTATGTGAATTTTGTGATACACATTTACAATTAACTTATATCCATTTTTTTAAAGATTTTATTTATTTATTTGACAGACAGAGATCACAAGTAGGCAGAGAAGCAGGCAGAGAGAGATGAAGGGAAGCAGGCTCCCTGCCGAGCAGAGAGCCCCATGTGGGCCTCGATCCCAGGACCCTGGGATCATGACCTGAGCTGAAGGCAGAGGCTTTAACCCACTGAGCCACCCAGGCGCCCAACTTATATCCATTTTTAAATAACACTATACCACCTCACAGGTAGTACAAGTACCTTATAATAATAAGTTATACCTAATTTCTTCCCATCCCTTTCATTACTGCTGTCATTCATTGTACTTATGCATAAGCATTTATCTGTTTATCACTCTATCTTTAGATATCACAAATCCAAAGTCTAGTTCATTGAACCAAAAGACTACAGAATAATCTTGACTTTTCTTTTGAGTCTCATGACATTACCTTCTTGTCACATAAAATGAATAATGTTCATAAATTGACTTAGGTAGTTGTACATTTTCAGGTTAAAAAATTAAGACAGATTGACTTAAATGCATTATGTACAGGATTCAGACTTTTTTTGGCACCTTTGTTGTGGGCCAGAAAAACTTGGCATATTGAACTTTCAAAAGGTATTAGCTATAAGTTAAGTAATTAAAATACATCTCTACAGATTTTCAGAAACGACCAAAAACATTGTAATTTTCAAGTTAACAATTTGAACAGTTATTTTATATCAGTCACAATATCCTGGTTCCTGAAAGAGGTCTTTGTCTCTATAAATTCATTGAGAAATGTGGCTTCAGAAAATACCCTTCAAACATTGCAAAAGAGAGTATTATCTAGTGCCCAAAGGCAGTAATCTATAGTATATAATTTAGTACAAATTATACAAAGCTACAAAGCTACAAAGCTACAAATACAAATGCTATAGAAGTTCAGAAACAAAAGAAATTATCATGAAATGAGAAATCAGGGAGAAATTTTGGAGGTTAAAAGAAGAATGAATTGTGTTAGCATACATAGTGATGGAAGAAAAAAAACATGTTTTGAGCAAAACTCCATCAATAGGAAGGAGCACAGACAAAACACAGAAATAGAAATGAATGGGATATTTGTAGAAAAAAGTTATTAGACTGGAAGAGTAATTCTGAAGCTTAATTGGAGATATATTTATAGAGAAATTGAGGGAAGTTTGTAGAGATCCTCAGAAGCTGGCTAAGGCTCTTGGTTTAAATTTCTTTGCAGCCGGAATCCAAGCTCAGCTCATGGGCTTACTTCCTAGAATGGTTAGTAAAGAAGAGGCAGTTTTCATTAGCATCAAATTTCCTGGTGGGATGGTAGGTGTCTGGATTGCCCCTAAAGGAAATTAGGCTTCACTGAAGACCAGGGAATGGATGGTAGACAGGTAATAATTAACAACCATCCTTTAAGTGACATTCTGCTTACATGCTTTTCAAGTGCTAGCTTTTTAAAAACTGTTATTTTCAATTGAAAGAAATGGATTAATTATTAAAAGCAAAAATCTGAATTGTTAGCCTGCAATCTGATGAAAATGCTCAAGATAATGAGGGATATTTATAATCACTCCAAATCATTGGTGATTATTAGAGTTATGACATTATTCATAATGAAAACAGTACCACAACATGACAGCTGGCCAATTAGATGTAAGCTGCTGTAGTCAGTCTATGAAAGCCTAGGTAGTTCTCAGATCTTTCTTTAAAATACAGTCTGTATTATTGTGGGAAAGAAAATGGGCTTAAACACTTCTTTTTTTCTTTTTTGATAATTTAATGTTATGATCAAAAATTAATTATTCAAATATTTAAGAAAAACTATTAGATATTGTTCAAATTAAACCTGCACAACACTCTGGGAAAGGAACAACAACAATTAAAAAAAAACAAAAACAAAGAACAAAACAAACAAAAAACACAGGTAATGCATGTTGCCAGAAGCTTCTTCCAAATTGTCTTTAGGAATTACCTTAGAAAGTGAAGCTTATAATTAGAAGAGGTGGGGATAAAGGGTCAGTTAAATTTTAGGTTGACAAAAAAGAAGCCAAATGTAAGATATTCCTTTATCCATTGACATACTGAAATAATATGTTTTACTTAAGGTGTGAGTGATGTATATTATAATATGTTAATAGTTACAATTTGATCAATGCCTTTTTGGGGGGGTCATTGAGAGGATGTGACCACCAGTTGACCCACAAGCTGGACCCAGGCATTGGGAGGCTCCTCACCCACTCCCCTGTTCTTGGCAATGTTTGTTCTGTTCATTATTCCCACAGTGGGAGTTGTGTTCAAGGATGCAGCCTTGAGGGGCGCCTGGGTGGCTCAGTGGGTTAAAGCCTCTGCCTTCGGCTCGGGTCATGATCTCAGAGTCCTGGGATTGAGCCCCACATCGGGCTCTCTGCTCAGCAGGGAGCCTGCTTCTTCCTCTCTCTCTGCCTGCCTCTCTGCCTACTTGTGATCTCTCTCTGTGTGTCAAATAAATAAATAAAAAAAAAATCTTTAAAAAAAAAAAAAAAAGGATGCAGCCTTGAGAGAGCAAATGTGTTATTGAGGCTACCTTTTAAGATATGTGACTAAAATCAGATAAGGCTTCTTTACAAACTTTAAAGATTCTGGGGGGGGGGGAATTTAGTCACAGACACTCAAGAGAATTCTTGAGTATTTAGGTCCTCTTATTACACCTGCCATTTACAAACCTGGAGTGGTCTACCTCTTTCTTTAGTCTCTCCTTGCCCTCCCTGTCTGGGGGCTAATTTCAGATTTCAACCAGGAAGCCCCCTAGGTTTCCAACCAATAGTTAGAAGGAGAAAATAGGGCTTCGTAACAGAAGAAAAATATAGGGCTTTTGCAACATTATTGATCACTGATTGCAGTATTTATAAGGATATTTTCTATGATGATAAACCTATTGCTCAACCCCTTAATGGTCAAATGAGGGGTTCAGAGAGGTTCTCTGGAGTTAGATTTGTGGGCTTCAAGTCCTCTGCAATATATTAACTGAGAAAAGTTAGAAGTGTACTTAACTACTTTGTGAAGAATGAGAAATTTCCTGATATCCAAAATTAAATTGTAAAGAGTTTTTGTTATCATTATTTTGTTTTCAATTTTTGTGTATGTATTGGGGGGGGCAGTGTTAAATGAGATAAAACAGGTGAAATGTTAAGCACAATGCCCAGCATAAAAAGTGTTAAAAGTTATACTTATTACCATTGAAACATATTTTTCAACAGTCTTTAAATTTATCAGTTTGATTTGTATAAGTTAGGAAAAGGTATACGGATAAATAGTCACAAGGGGTCACATATATCACAATCAAAGTAGAGGAAATGCTTGTCTGCCCAGCACCTCATCTGGCAAACCTTAGAGGCATTGCAAGTTACTTCATCGTTCCCTAGCATACCTCTTATCCAAAGATTTGCCTGTTGCTTTTCTCAGGCTGTCATTTAGATGACAAAGTGATAGATTTCAAGAAAGCAATTGTTTGAATATATGTCTTTTCTAGGCATATTTGTAAGGAAATGGAGGCGAACAGGAAATTTAAATTTTGATTTACTTTATACAACTATGCTTGGAAAAGGTTATGGTCAGAGTTTTCACAAATTTTCTTTAATGAAGAAAATATTTCTTTTTTTTTTAATTGTGTTATGTTAGTCACCAAACAGTACATTTCTTCAGAACAAATAGTAAAGAACTGGATATGAGAATTAATTCATTGTTTATCTTAATGATATGAGTAATTAATTTATTTTCTTTCACCTTTACACCATTCTTTACCAACAACTACAAGACAGAGGTAAATATTTTTTATCATACTTGGCAAAATTGCGGCAATGAAATAAAGTTGGGTGGTTGAATACACTGGTATGGCCTTTAAGACTATGAGTTCCCTGATTCTCTTTATGTGTAATGATAATTAAAATACCAATGATACAGTATAAGCCATCAATCCACCTTCATCACTGAAAAAATTCCCTAAGGCAAAAAAAAAAAAAAAAAAAACAACAACAAATAACAATCAGTGAATTGGAGACATTTTTAGTTTGTTATGCTACATAAGCAATATTGTGTCAAGCCACCCCATTTGCATAATTCTAGACACCTCTCTTCAGTAAGTACCCTGACAAACTTAAAAAAAATTAAATGTTTCATTATTTGCTATGTATGAGATTCTGGTTTCACAAAGTAGTATAAAATCAAGACAGAGAGAAAAAATTCTCTGGATGTTGGACTTTGTAGGCCATGTCAGCACTCTTCAGTTAAATCCTTCTTTTCTTTCCCCAGAAGGAATACACTGGAAGTCACAGCATCACATCTAAGGCTAAAAAAGGAAGTGTAGAATATGTTGTTTCGCTTTTGCAAGTAAGTAAAATATTTTATATTAATATAAACTCCTGTAACTCAATTGTTTTCTAGGCTTACTAATATTTTAGACTTCCTAACTCCTGATGTTATGTTTTAATTGCATTCCCTTGAGCACCCAGTGTATGATGATGCAGGATCTTCATCATGCTGGGCATATCTCAGTGTCACCATTTCCTTCTGAGAGTTCCTCAGAGTGTTATGTCACATGTACTTGGGAGCTTCCCCGTATACCATTCTCCTCTGAACTCTCCTATAAGACTACCTGCCATTGCCTCTAAAACTAATGAACCTGCCATTCATCTACACACCACTGTTGTCTCCTGTGAGCACCGTGGACTAAGGAATCAACTGCAGCCCCCTTTAGCATTTGAAATCAAGCAAAGAAGTGGTTTACCCATCTCTTCGTGGTCCAATTAATTTCAGAGTCAACATTCAATAATACTTTTCTAAATCTTCAGGAATAATGGATAAGGGAAAAGCAGGAGAGCACTCAGGAAAATTCCCCATTGCTATAGGAAGTTACACTCAAAGAATACTGGTTCATTCTCAGCATCCCCTATAGGGTAATACTTTTTTGAGTCTCTCACCTATTCTTGTGGACCAGGGACCAGCTCTTTTACCATGGAGGATGCACCAAAAATTCTTCATCTTTTGTTTCCAGATGTAAGGCCATAAGACCCAGACAGAAAAATGCAAAATAAAGCTTTTCCAGAATATTTTTCCAGAATAAAGTCTAACAACCCTGTCCTAACTTTTTATGCAAAGTAAACAGTGTCTTAGAATATTTGACAGTATTATACTCATTGTCAGGCAAAGAAATCCCATTGCCCATGAATAAGAGTGAAATTTTGTATTTCTTACATAATATAGCATCAGGAAGTAAAAGGATGTCATTAATGTGTCAATGGCCCAGTAATGGCTCATCATTTCTGTGACTTTTTAAGTTGCTTTTCCATAGTAGCTTGATAGCTATCTTAGATACAAAAACACACCTACATTTAAAGCAGGAAGATATGGGGAATGGAGACCTCTGTTTCTTCTATTAGGAGAGAAAACACATCTCCAGAAGACCTACCCAGCACACTTCTACTTGTGTCCTGTTGCCCCCCAAAATGTGCCATATGACCATCTCTAGTTGGAGAAAATGGAAAATCACAGTAAAGAGAAAAAAGTGTTGGGCATGAGTGTTGAATTAGACAACAATGTATGCAAAAAATAATAATACATGGAGAACATCAGTAGTCTAGTGCAGTGAGATTGAGCACTGCCAAACCCAGGATTCCGTTCTCATTTAGCATCTTCTGTCAAGATGAGGTGAAGATCATGACTACCATCCTTTCTACAGTTTTAAATTTTTACCTCATGATCTAAGCAATTACTTAAATAAGAACTCATGTACCTACACACAGGATTCTACACAAGTAAAAGCATAATTTTCCAGAAAAATAAAATCTAAATTTACAATTTTAAGAAACACATTTTTTAAACTGGGGAACATAATCTGCAGACACATACCTCTGACTACAAAGAAAATTGTTTCTTTTATGTTGCTAAGAATGGATTAGCTCCTTAGTGCTACATTTTTGCAAACACTGTCATTTCAAAAAGAATGTTTGCAGCTTTATAACGAAAAGCTACATTAAGATGATTTTAACAACATAGAAGAGCCTTCTCCAGAGTTGAATTTATATCTCTCTCTCTTTTAGCACCAAAACTTTTAATATGAGCTAGCATGCCTGTTTACTATTTATTTTGTTTCTGTCTATCATGGTTTTAAAGACTGATGCTAAATTTCAGGGAGAAAACCAAGTTGTATTATGAAATAAAACTCAGATTTAGATTCCTTTTAAAGTTCAAAAAGAAGACTTAAAAAATTGAAGTCTTAGAACATACCCTTTTAATCCAATCTGCCTAAACCACTGTGGAGTACATGTTAATGTTTCCTAGGTTGAGGAAAATTTCAGAAGACTTTAAGCACACCATAAGATGTTTCCAAAGTAAGCCTAACACCAGAGATTTTGAGTAGAGTTGGTAGCTCTACCTTTGCCTGAAGATCAGATGGGAAAGAAAAGCTTGGATTTGTTAGGATTAGTGCTCAGATAAAATAAACAGAAGGAGAATATAAATATGAAGGATATAGGAGGGAAAAAGTGAGAGAGGAGGAGTGGAGATGGAGGTAAGGCTGGGTGGAAGGCAGGAAAGCAATTGCCTTTCTTTTGGGGAAATAGGATGTACTCTCTCCTAGTACTGTACAAAGGATTAAAGACGAGAAGCCCTTCACACTCAGACATGACCAGGGTCTATAAGGACGCAAGCTCCAAGGCTATGGGAAGATGGTAGTGTGTGGAGCAGTGATAAGTGATGAAAAATTGCCAAACAAAATACAAGACTTCTGTTTAACACCACTGTGGAATGGAACAGGAGATTTTCAGAGTAGCGTGTAGTAGCTGGGACATAAAGTCGAGCATGAGAGAAGTGACAGCGTAGGCAGCAGTATCTCTCACACCTGAGCAGTGTTTGTATAACTGATGATACAGCAAACAGGCCATATTAAAGGGATGAGGTTGGAATAGGTAAAGGTTAAGCCGGAATTGAACCATGATGCTGAAAAGAGCTCATTGTGATGCCACTGCCTAGCAGAGTCATTATTTTACTTGTTTGTTCATCTGTATTCCAGTTAGAGAGAAACAACTGGTGTGCATCCACACAACTGTGACTTTTATGGCAGTGCGTATTTATCAGGGCTTGTTGCAATATTCATTCTGTTGTGTGGAAGATGAAAGAGGAAATGATGTTTGTAGCTTTAGTAATAGGAGATGTTTTCAAACAGCAAAAGGTACACAACGTGCACTTAATCACATTGGAAAATTTGGGAGAAATGGCATTTAATAGAGAAAAGAGTGTGTAATGCTGTAGGGCTATTGCTGCTCCACTGCTGGTGGAGTGGAGAATTTGCCGAAGGCATGTGGGAAACAAGGTCATAAAGGTGTGTGACAATGGACAGAAAACAGTCACATGATGCCAGTTGAGTAATCTGCAGTAGCAGTGGGTCTAGAGACTAAAACAATCACCATGTCAAGGATTATGGAACCCAAGTCTGAATGGGTAAATACATTCGATCTTGAGCATTCTGGTATACATTTCATTTTATTGTACATTTATTATACATTTCATTTATTTGAATGTTACTGTAATGTTATTTTTTAACCTATAAATATAATATTACTGGTATGGAATTCAGTGAGGATGTAAAATGACTAATTCTTCAAATAATTTGCATTACCTCTTTCACCATAAATAAATTATTACACATTAATAAATATTTCTGTAGAAGAAAACAGAACAAAGCTAATAGAGGCAATAATCAAGCATTTTTCAGAAGAAAGCTTTCTAGAACATTAGGGGGAAAAAAGAAAGATAAGATTCTGGGTCTGGAAACGAAAAGCCTTAACGCGTTTTTCTTTTTTTTTTTTTAGGACAAATGAATAAAAGGAGTATCACCTTGAAACGTGTCTGAAAATTTTAAGTTTCAAAAATAAGAAAAGAATTCTGAAAGTATCCAGGCAAAGAAAATAAATTATCCCCCAAGGAACTAAAATCAGGTTAGTAAGAGACTTCAGTAAAACAGTAAATTTCATAAGACAGAGAAATAACATCTATAGAGCTTTAAAGGGGAAAATATTGTAACCTAGTAACTCTGTAGCCATACAAATTACTTTTTTCTTAAAAATTAGAAAGTTTGAATTAGGCAAATTATAGAAAAAAAGAACTGGTAGTGAATGTAGAGAATATTAAACATGAAAAGATAAATTGCTAAAAGTGTATACTACTGTGAGAAACTGCTGATGATAAACCCAGGTGTGACCATTCATTTATTTCTTCAGTGGCAATATGTCAAATACCTGCTACGAGCTCGATACTCCAAACAAAGCATTCAGTTTCATTCCTGACAGTTATTACACCAGGGGCAGGGTAAAACTGAAGCCCCAGATTCCAAATTCTAATGTCTAAAATTTATAAATTAAATTACTTTGAAAAATATTCCTTCATAATAAAATTCAAAAAATATGTGGTCAATTGTTTTTACATGACTTAAAATCAGCAATATATAAAATATAATTGAATTTAATTATTCTTTTTAAATTTATTTTAATTCAGTTAGCTAAATATAGTGTATCATTGGGTTTTGATGTGGTGGTCAGTGATTCATTAGTTGTGTATAACACCCAGTGCTCATCACATCCCATGCTATCCTTACTTATTCTTGCATTATATTTTGATGCTGTGTGTTTGAACCAATGATGTTTGACTTATGGATACATAATTCATAGGTTATTATACATTTGTTCAAAGACATTCATTTTCTTGTCTCTATTATAACAAAATCAATAATTATGTTCTTGCTACCAATTTCCACATAATTTGCATTCTATTCATAATAATGCCAAATTAACCTTTCTTGACTCTTCATAGTTCTTTGACAATTTTTTAATTAATTTAGAGGAACTATGGACTGCTGACGTAGAGGCAACTGAATTTATGAATAAAACTCTCAAAGAAAACCTGGACATGAACCACAAATTTTACATACTGTTTTTAAACATTGAAATGAACTTGCATAAAATAAATTATTTTGAAATATTAATTTCATCACATAAACTATTATCACTTATATAAAAAATTTTTATGGCCCCATAAAACAACATCTAGATCAAGTTCAAGTGATAGGTATTATGTTCCATGCATGTTGTATCTGGAACAATATATGTTCTACTTTAAGAATAATATGACTTGTTCAAATATTCCAAAAGAGTGCTCAGGTACCATGAACAACTATTGAGAGCATCACATTAATTTTTGAATACCTCCAGGTCTATAAATTAAAAGAGAAGGAAGCAAGAATAATAAACACTATTGTAAAGTGATACTTTATTCAAAAGTATGTTGCATTCATGTAATCTGAGAAGAAATTTTATGAGTTAATCTGATTAATTATGAGGTAGCTAATTGTTCTCTACCTTAAGATTTTCATCACTCAAATTTTCCCTGTGTTTCAAAGCAATGTCTATCCCTGATAAAGGGAGCAACAAAACCCAGACATTTTAACAGCACTGGAAGACAGTTGTCTTTTTCTCAAGAACATAGGGTGAGAAGTATGAAGAAGCATTCTTTCTGGGTCTTACACTGTGTTAGTCATGACAGTGTAAATTGGGGGCTATGGATTACATAGCATTAGTATTGAATGTCACATCCCAGGGGTTGAGATCTGTAAAGGATCTGAGATTTTGTCCTACTTATTCACTAGTAAGTTAGCCTTCCACAGTTACATGGATGCTTACAGAATCTTGAGTCAGCCACAACTTACAGCACAGCAAACAACAAGAACTCCATATTCTCTTATCCCACAGGGATGACGAAGAATATCTCAGGTGGATGCTGTGCACACAGTGGGGTACAGCTGAAGAACCCCAAGTTTAGGAAAACCCCTTGTAAAGGGCAAGGTGCTACCAAACCTGCAACATTTGCCCTGGAGGGAAACACTACCTTTATGACTCTGATTAAGAAACCCATCTCCTGGGGCGCCTGGGTGGCTCACTGGGTTAAGCCTCTGCCTTTGACTTAGGTCATGGTCTCAGAGTCCGGGGATCGAGTCCCACATCGGGCTCTGCTCTGCGGAGAGCCTGCTTCCCTCCTCTCTCTCTCTGCCTGCCTCTCTGACTACTTGTGATCTCTCTGTCAACTAAATAAATAAATTCTTTAAAAAAAAGAAAGAAAAGAAAAAGAAACCCACCTCCTGAACAAAATGAAGTCTTATTTCACAGAGTTTATATTCCAGTGGTAGAGGCTAGTATTAAAAATGAACTATCTATCATCTATCTCTCTATATATGACATGATATAAACTATGTAAATATATATATTATGTCTTTATATATAAAATATATATATTTATAATATCTAAATGTATAAAATAGGGTAGGGAAATACAGAGTGAGCACAGGCTGGGGGAACAGAGTGAGGGGCTATGTTAGGAAGGGGGGATAGGAAAGCTTTCCCTGAGAAGGATGTCCCTGAACAAAGACCTAAATAAATTATAGAGAGGGCTATGTAGGTAATCTGAAAGAAAAATGTTCCATAAAGAAGAAATAGTGTATATAAAGTCTGAAGTCAGGGGGCTGCATGTCGTTGCCTGAGGAATAGTAAAGGATTCAATTTGTCTGAGATGGCTGGGGAAAGAAAAAAAGAAAAAGGAAGAAAAAGAAAGAAAGAAAAAAGAAAGAAAGAAAGAGAAAGAAAGGAAGAAAGAAAGAGAAAAGGAGGGAGGAAGGAAAGAAAAGAAAAGAAGGAAGGAAGGAGGGAAGGAAGGAAGGAAGGAAGGAAGGAAGGAAAAGAAAGAAAAAAAGAAAGAAGAAAGGAGGAAAGAAAGAAATAGAGAAAGAAGGGAGAAAGAAAGAGAAAGAAAGAGAAAGAAAGAAAGAAAGAAAGAAAGAAAGAAAGAAAGAAAGAAAGAAAAAGACAGAGGAATAGGTAGGCAATAAGAGATGAATTAAGGCAGCTTATGAAGGGTCTTAAGTACCATGGAAAATTCTTTTAATTTTAGTCCGAATGAGATGGGAAAACCTTGGAGAGCTTTGAGTGATGTGATCTGACTCATGGTTTTAAATGCCTACTCCCACAGCTTTGTGCAGGGGTAGGTGGTAGGAAGACAAGGGTGGAAAAAGAACAATTTAGGGAGAGTAATAGTCAAAGCCTTATGTGACAGTAGTAATGGTAAAGATTTTGGATACAATTTGAAATTAGAACCTCCAGCATTTACTGATGGATTGAATATGGGATATGAGCAAGAGAGAGAGGGACAAAGATGAGTCCAAAGATTTTGAATGTAACAACTAGGAGAATGGTTGGAGGACTCTGTGGAGACAGTTTTTGAAGAAAAAAAAAATCAAAGTTCTGATTTTTGGCATGTCATGTTTGAGCTATCATTTGTTATCCAGGAAGAGCTAGTAAACAACAAAAACTCCTACCTCTTCCAAACAGGGTAGGTAAGAATAATTATAAATTGTAATTTATAAGGCAATAATAAATTTTCTTAATAACAGAAAGTAGAAGGTACTTCATGAGTAATCTCAGGTTTGAAATTTACATTCCCAGAAAATTTAAGAAATAGGCTTTTGAAACAAGTACATACTTAGGATATACTCATTTCTTGTGTTTGTTCTGAGAGTTAGGAAATCCAGAAATTGCAGATTCTTACTGTGAGTTCTAGGGAGCGCCATGGAACACAAGCCACTAAGGCATGCATATAAATTCACATACATTTTTAGACACACATGCTTGTGAAAAGTTACATGCATCAGTCAACCATGTAACATTGCTTTAAAAGGTATACTTTGGTGATTTTTTTCTGTAAAGCAAACAGTGCTCTGAGAAGTGAATGATGATCATGTAATTAGTACACAAAAAGGTTATACTTTACAGGTAAAGCTCAGGGATGAGTTCTCATCTGTATTAAATGTTATATTTGCAATGCAGCAGTGTGATAATTTCTAAGATTACTTCTATGTTTTAAACAAATATAGGTGTGAGGAAACAGCAGGGAACTACTCTTAAGGATTTGAGCCCCTCTTCTGGCTTTGCAGAATCAAGGCTTTTTTTTTTTTTTTTTAATCTAAATATTTGGAAAGGACCGGGGAACTCATTATGGTGTGCTGCTTTTAAGTCAAATGTATTTGCAACTTAACTTTTTCTTTTTTTCTGTTAAAATTTTCTGTCTCTAAAATACCATCAGAACAGAAAGTTCTTATTGATGGTGTTATCTATCTATAGATCTAGATAGATATAGATAGATACATACAGATATATGAAATGAAACTTATGTGAAAGAAAGGTCATATTCAAGAATTTGCCACAATGTTTGGCCTAAACATTAAGCTCTGTGTTTCAGGAGATCAGACATTAATTATCAGTGCCTCAAGAGATAAGTCAAGATGCAACCTTTATAAAATGCCAGAGTTTACCATTTGTATATTAGTCATTCATCATCAGTGCATTTACATATAGGTGACACAACCATGATCAAGACAGGATGTCTACCTACTTTCAATATATCTAGTGGGGTGGTAAGCAAGGAAACAGAAAAATGCAATTCACAGGGATTAAGTGCTAACTTTGTGGGAGAGTTTGGGCACTTAATCCAATCTTGTTCATCAGAAAAATTTTCCCAGAGGAATGACATCTGCACTGAGGCTTGAATGGTGTAGCAGTTGGCCTGGTAAAGAGGAGAATGAGGTAGGTCAGACAGGCATAGAGTCATGCTTAGGAAGTCCTTCTTTTGATATTATTATGACTTCCTCCTTCTGATAATTTAATTCCTCTCACATTTGTTCACCCTAATTCATTCTAGTTTCTCTCCCATCTTGTTGCCCTGTTTTATATATTTCAGAGTACTTAGTTGAAACTAACTTCTTTATCTGTAATTTATCAGCCATTTCTTCCTACTAGAATATAAACTGTCACCGGTCTTTTTTTAAAGTTTTTATTTTAATTCTAGTGAGTTAACATAAGGTGTTATATTAATTTCAGGTGCACAATATAGTATCTTAACACTTCCATACAGCCCCTGGTGCTCATCACAACACTGCCCTTCTTAATCCCCATCACCTAGTTGATCCCCACCCACCTCCCCTCTGATAACCATCTGTTTGTTCCCTATGGCTAAGAGTACCTTGTCTTTTTTTTTTTTTTTAATCATCATTGTATGTGTATTGGCTAAAACAAGTCTGACAAGTTATTGGTTCTCCTGACTATTTATTAGGTGAATAAACAAATAAAGAATCAAAGGTGAAGAATAGTTTAGTTCTTTCTTGGAGAAAATCAACAGTCATATTAGATTATTGCAGAAGGCAGATGGACCAAGAAGGTAGAGTCCTTCAAGTACAAATAATTAATTTTGATATGAATAATTCTTTAATCATTGAAGATACATATTTTCTTTTTTTTTTTTAAAGATTTTATTTATTTATTTGACAGAGATCACAAGTAGGCAGAGAGGCAGGCAGAGAGAGAGAAGGAGGCAGGCTCCCTGCTGAGCAGAGAGCCCAATCTAGCCCCCTACTCAGCTTGACCCTGGGATGATGACCTGAGCTGAAGGCAGAGGCTTTAACCCACTGAGCCGCCCAGGCACCCCACATATTTTCTTTCTTTCTTGAAGTTATATTGTTGGTTACAATGGAGCCTGAGAAGAAGAATGTGACTGGACAGGGACCACCAATCATAAAGGAAAACAAGAGTGGGATACATTCCACTGAAAGTGAGACTCTTAGATTAGGAAAACTAGCAAGTTTGTGTATAACATAATCAGTATGATTTACAATGCCCCATAATCAGAATTCTGTGATTTTACAACTATTCACCTCTAAGTCTGTTGCTTCCTCTGTTGCATTCTTCTTTATACTGCTCAAAAATCTTTCATTTTGAAATTCGAACAGTCTAAGTCTTGCCACAAAGCCATTTCCTCTGTGATACTCTCTTTTCAGACCTCCTGAGGCAAAAGAGAACACTCCTTTTTCAATTGTTTTATACCCAATGCAACACATAACAACATGGATGACACCTCACCATGTTGGACACTATCTCCCAGCATTGGTCTGGAATTTTATGTTTTAATATTTCTACCATTGCATTTCCTTCTCAGTGTATAAATATTTGATAAACATTAACAAAATGGATTAGAAGACAGCTGCTATACATTCTCCAGAGGTTTTTTTAGTTAAAGGTAAGCAGAATATGTGTCATGATTCCAATAACACGAATACCCAACAGCTATGTTGTTTCTGTAATGTAGGGATATGAGAATCTCTACAGGGAATGTATATTTTGGTTGAAATAATGAACCATGAAACCTGGCAGGAAAGGATCATTAAAGACTGTGTCCAATACCTTCTTTTTATAGATGTGGAAACAGGTCATAACTATATTCAATACACCAAGACTCCAGGGATCCTGACTTTCTGATCAGTGGTCTTTCCATTCTACTTGATCAAATTATGTATATAAATTACCTCCAAGGCAAAAAAAAAAATTAATAATTTGACCCAGTTTGATTTTTTTTTTCAGATTCCAATTATGTTCTTTAATTTAAGTTGATAAAGGTCATTGTCTTTAGATGTCTTATTTAAGTTTTACAACCACAAAACTTTCATTGTCATTTTGGTACAATTATGACATACTAAATTTACTGGGAGAGTTATGACATTGGCCAATAAGCTATCTCAAAAATCCATCAATATTTAATTTCATATTTTTAAACTATTCTACTAGGCCTAATTATAAGGAGATTAAAAAACAAAAAGCACATTGCAAAGAAGCTTGAAAGATCCAAAATAACCTACTGTTAATTATGTTAAAAATACCAAACATTTGTCAGTATCTCATTAACATCTTATGGAAAGGAGAACAAGCTTTATTTGCTGTAAGATGAAAGAATTTTTAAAATTAGATATATATGTATTTTTGACACCTTTAAAATAACAAATATTGGTCCTATTTAAAATCTTGCCACTATGATCTTTAAATATTACCAAGTCTTAAATGGAGTAATGCTCTATGGTCCATGCTCTCTTCTGCTTATGTCTTAGAAAAGATTGATTTCACAATAAGGCCTTAAAGTAATACAACTCAAAAACTTAGGTCTGTTGGACAATCATGGTATGGGGTTAATTTTTTTAATGTCTCATTTAAAATTCTCATTGTACTCATTCATTTTCTTAGATGTGTTTCAGTCCATTTAGGGTAAAACTTGTCATGCTAGAACTAACGTATAAGAAAAAAATAAATATTTTAAGAATAATTTCTCTGCGGAAACCTTAACTAAGTATTGGTAATCAAAGCAATTGAAGAGTGAAGGGAAATAAGAAGAAAATCTGTTCTTTAGGGGCACCTGGATGGCTCAGTGGGTTAAGCCTCCCCCTTTGGCTCAGGTCATGATCTCAGGGTCCTGGGATCAAGCCCTGCATCAGGCTCTCTACTCAGCGGGAAGCCTGCTTCCCCCTCTCTCTCTCTGCCTGCTGCTCTTCTTACTTGTGCTCTCTCTCTGTGTCAAATAAATTTTTAAAAATCTTAAAAAAAAAAGAAAATCTGTTCTTTCTATCTGAGAATAATAATGGCCAGCATAATTGATACTAAAAAGAGGGCATGGCCACTAAAAAGTACTTGTTTGTCTGACCAAAAGATCACAATTTTCTACTCTCTTCAAATATGCAGAACTAACATAGCTTTTTTTTCTCTCCCTCTTTTGAAAGAGTGACTTATGACTATCTCTTTAATTTTCAGTCATATATAAGCCCTGAATTTATTTATAGTCTAAGCTATAATTGATAAAGTAGGATACAAATTCCACAAAAGAAAAATATATATATATATAGAAATAGCTAATTTTTCTCTAATTTATTCATTCATTTGTTCATTCTCTACAGAGTTCTGCAAAGGATTTAAGATTGCTGATTTTCCTCCATTGTTTCATTATGTCTACTCATATTCTGATTTCTGCAGTAGTTTTTCTTCAAACTCAAGAAAATATTTTCAAACTAAAAACAATTTTGGTGCCTAATTGTCTGACAGTTTGGTCAGCTCATATTCTTTTTTTTTTTTCTTTTAAGATTTTATGTATCTATTTGACAGAAAGAGATCAAGCAAGGGGAGCAGCAGGCTCCCTGCTAAGCAAGGAGCCTTATGTGGGGCTAGATCTCATCACCCTGGGTTCATGACCTGAGCTGAAGGCAGACGCTTAACCAACTGAGCAATCCAGGCCCCTGGTCAATTCATATTCCGCTCACATATTTAGGTGAATATATAGAAAGTAAAAACCAGAATTTAATTAATATATTTTTTCTTATTGATTTACTCAATATTAAAGTTAATACAAATGTTATCCCTTTTATGTGAGCTCTTTTCTCCTCTAGAAACCCATGAGCCAAAATATGTACTGTGTTCCAAGAAAAGTTTATCAATCAAGTGGTATTACAAAATTTAAATATTATAAAAGTTTTAACTTTGGGTGGTTATCCAAGCATAATCATTGTGTCTTCAAATTCTCTAGCATTCTGTAGCTATCCTTCCTTTTATTATTTAGGTAAAATAATTTGTGAAGTCTTTTACTTAATATTGTAGTGAGTCCAACATTCTTTCCAGTATTCCCATGGATATTAGGGAGAGATTTGCTCCTATATATTGCTTCTTAGTTGTTAGTTATTCAGACTGCCTTGTAACTGGGTATGTGAGTTATTCCAGATATCTTTGGTTTTCTCTCTCTCTTTTTTTCTTTAAATAGTGTTATTATGATGCAATTCATATACTATACAATTCTTCCATTTCTTGGCTGTCTCTTGACAAAACACACACACATACACACACAAACATAAGAACAAGCTCCTTTTCTTCCTAAGGTGCAATTTCTTTGGGTACAATAGACAGTTACAGAAAGTACTGAATAATTTAAAGTCAAATATAAGGGAAACTTTTCCTAAAGACCTGTGGGTATATCTCCTATAGAAGAATCCAGAGTATTAGGCTCCAATTTTCTAGAGTTCTGGCTTGTCACCCTATTGAGGCACACTCCTTCAGAGTCTTAGCTCAAAGAACAACAGACAAAAACGTTGGCATTAGTGATTTTCTTTAATGTCTTCCTTTCTGTGAAATTCCAAGGCAGAGCTCAAGATCAAAGAATCTGTAGAAAGGAAAGTACAAGACTTACTCTTCCTCTTACATAGTTTTGTTGTTTTACCTCCTAGTAGTACAAGTAAGGTTTAATTGTGCTGTGTTGGATGCTTGTGCCAACTATTTAAAAAGCCTTGAATAAAGCTACATTTTCCGCTTTCCATTTGGAAAACAGAATCTTGAGTTTAATGTTTGGTTACTGTTTATCAAAGTGGTCCAAAGATGACCTGCGTTAGAATTTCAGGAGAATTTTTAAGAGATTGATCCCTCTGTCCCAACACAAAATGTAAATCATCAGAACCCCTGTGGATTTTTCATTTTATACAATTGAGCTCCACAGATAATTCTCACATATAACAAATTTGGCCTAATTTATTTATTCTCATTCTTCCTAAACAATTGAAAGTTTCAATTTATGACCTTAACTTCAAATATATAGCTTTATTCACGTTCCTTTATTTTTTTTATTTTTACTTATTTACTGGGTAGTGCTCTCATTGCCAATATTTTCTGTATATTCTGTGTTTCTGATTTTTGTCTTCAAATTATTTTTAATTTGAAAGAAAACACAGTTAAAATATGTCTTTGCCTCATTTTTAAGATGTAAAACAAACCCATTTCTGGAATGTCACCTGATGACTATTGGACAATTTCTGTATTATTTCACCTTTAATTTAATTTTAATATTCTTTGAATCATTTTATTAATCTACAAATAATATTTATTGAATATTCCCATTATCTTTTATGTTCTTGAAGTATTTTACATGTCATTTTTTTCAATAATATTTTTAGTAAAAATTTTATTTATTTATTATTGGGGGCATTTATGTCTTGTGCTCCACTTGTATGACTTTTTCTACATAAAAAATAAATATTAGAAAAAGAAGTAATATTCTCATTCCACTTATTGAAACTTGTGATATTATATTACACAGGCAAACTGCTAGCAAATGAATAGAAAATACTAAATTCATATGAACAAATTACAGATGATTAATGTATTTTACAAAGAACATAGCTTGTTTTGTTGTGCAAGAAGAATAATAGTAAATTTGTATAAAAGAGAAAAAATCATAAAAATAGAACTTCATATTTCACTATGTGCTTTGAAGGAGTGGACAGATGAATTTTAGCATAAGAAAAATACTAATCAGTCTTTTGAAATCCAGTTGCTTGAGCTAAGTATTTCATTGAATTTTACCTCAGTCTCTTTCTCTCTATATATGCAGAGAGATCTAGCCACTTGTTTGTCTGAATTTAAATATAAAACCTACTTACAACTCAGAAAATGCAGTTTTTGTACTTATGTTCTATCTCCTCAACTAAATTGTAAGCCCTTGGGTAGGATTAGAGAAGGGGCCTCAGGTGAATTCTGGAGTCCACCCGGCTAGGTTTGATAACTTTGGTGCTATGGAACTGTGCATCCTCAGAAAAGCAACTTATCTTGCCTCTTCAGTAAAATGGGTTTAATAGTATTATTGATCTCACAGGGCTATTGTGGAATTAATTAAAAAATTCAACAAAAGGTGTTTATTAGAGGAGTCTGAAATTTCCATATATTCACCATTTAATAGGATCAAGATTACCAGTCATGACCACATTCTTATAAAGCAAAGACAAACTCATTTGTAGTTTTGAAAGAATTCACCACAGGAAAGAAGTTATATGGGATCCACCTGGATCAAGACATCTTTGTTTTTGATGCACACTGATATTTTCAAATCTCAGAAAGAGATCTCTTAGATCTTGACAGAAGGTTTCTGTGTTTTGGCAATTAGAAGTCTATACATAGAAGAAATCTTTTCAAAATTTTGCTCTTTTCAGGGGCTCTTGCTTTGGGATAATTCAAATCTCTACAGAAAGTCTGAGAATGAGCATTTCTAGAAGGTTTCTTGTCTAGCTGATTAGTTTTGCATTTTAATAATTTTCCTCTTACATGAATACACACACACTCATTTTGAAATTGTCCCTCAGTGATCTCTTATTATACACTCATTTCCTAAATTACTAAAGTAATAGCCAGCATTATCACAATTACATGTGTTCATGGTGTATCACATGATTACAATAATCATTTTATCATGCTTCTAAAATATTAATAACCCAATGATTGTAATCATCATTAATTACTATTAACTTCATAGGCTACCACACAATCCCGATAAGGCAACACAAAAAGATGACAAAGAGAAGACTGCTCTGGATTCCTTTTTTTCTCCAGAAGGTTATTTTAGTGGTTTAGAAGGAAAACATATGCATGCTAACTGCACTGAAGCTAACTGTTCAAGTTCTCCTAGGGAGGTAATTTTTTCATGCAACAATATGTCTATTATTAGTTCTTATACATTAGCCCTTAGTAAATAGTATTTATTCTGTCTGCATATCTTGACAATGACTTCTCCCCACATTTGCAACCACCCACTGAGACAATCATTGCCACTATTCAGACACACAACAAACTAAGGTTTTATTACTTTAATTTTCCAAACAAATTATACCATGCTAAATTACAACGCATGGAAATAATTTTTAAAAGACAAAGAGAACAGCAGATTTTACCTTTTTATTAAGTGAATGATATATAATTTCAAATAATGGCTTGTATTAAGTATTGTCCAAATGTGCAAATGTTGTGTGACTGAGTGAGTGCTTTAGCAAGCATCAAAGTTTCCTGAACCCTTTTGAAATTAAATGGAGGGAACTATATAAATTAGTCTTATTCTGGTGTTAATAGCCCCATAAATTTGGTTTTTAAATAGTAACTGGTAATCTCAATGTGTGCATGTTTTCCACTAGTGTATTCATGTTTGTCAACTTAGAATATACATATGTATATATGTATATGTATATATATATATATATGTATATGTATATATATATATATATGTATATTCTATACATATATATATTTCAGTAAAATCCCTGACTTCAGCTATAGGATGTGTCTTTTATGTTTCCAGCTAGTGCCGCAAAATATCACAAAGACTAACAGAATGTGTCCTAAAGAATTATGTGTTATTATCTGAATTGACACAGAACAATGTTAGATTAAGAATTCAGATGTGTTCTGAAGGTTAACAGTGGGAGCTTACACTAGAATCAAAGAGCTCAAAACAGGAAATGTCCTTTAGTGAAGTTTCTGCATTTCACCATGATTTTCAGAACAGCCACCATTTAGGGGAAGATGGCAAAGTATAGTGTACACTTTTAGTTTGGACAAATTAGGAAAATTTTGTCTAACCATTATCATTTCCAGTAACGCTAATGTTCACAGTGTTTTAAGATAGAGACAGCTTTGGAAACAAAACAGTGGGAGCTTTTTAGGATACCAATTCAAATGCCACCCAGCTGAGTAATGATCTGGTTGTCGTTACCAAACTTATTATTTCATGTCTGCTCAGTGATTAATGTCACTTGGAATTAGTATATCTTCAGTTCACTCCCATATGGACAAATGCCACCATTCAAACATCATCATGTTACCAGTTTGTCCTGAGAAGCTATTGAATACTTCAATGCTTTCTCTTCATGTTTAATGAAAGATTGATAGAAAGAGGGAATGGTCTGATGTTGTTGTTTATGTCCTGTGAGAGCAATTGATTACAGATAATTTTCATGCCCCTGTAGTGTCCATTCAGTGGCTGATTTCAACAAAACTTAGAGCAGCTGGTCCCAATTCTGGCCATATATAGAACCACCTAGGGAGCTTTTAAAAATATATATTACTGGGCTTTAACCCAAAGCTACTGAATAAGAATCTCCAGGGTTTATTCCCATCAAGCTATATTTAAACATGCTCTCTAAATAATTTTATTGCATCTGTCCATGGACTGGCCTTTGGGATCCATTTTGAACCTAATTTTGAAATTCAAATTCTAGCTCTGATGCTTTCTATACGGAAAGTCCTCATCTAGTCCAAATAATCTTGAATTTCCCACATCTATAAAATGAAGATTTTTAGTTGTTTTGAGGACTACATGAGAAACACACAGAAGCTGTCTAGCATAGTTCGTAGCACACAGTAGGCCAAAATAGATTGTGGGAGAGATGGTTATATGCTCGCCCAAATCCATTTTCATTTATTTCTGGACACACAGCCAGATTGCATTTTTCAGTACACCTTGTGCTTAGTTGAGTTCATTTGACTCAATCCAGGGCAAAGGAGAGCAGCAGAAGGAATGTGAACCACTTCTAGATCTGGACAGCAAAGACCTCCACAGTCAACCTATATAGTTGTTTCCCCTTCTGGAAGGCTAAATGAGATGACCTACAAAATGACCTTGGGATCCATATGTTGAACAGGGAAATTATACAAGATGGAACAAACCAGAGTTCCTGAATGACCATATGGAAGGCCACCCACCAATAAAAAACTTATTTGTGTTAAGCATCTATCACTTGGGATGTATCTACTATAGCAGCTAGTACCCTGTGTTTGTTGTGCAATTATTTTAATTTTCTTTTAAAAAGAGTACCATTTGAAAAACATTTTTCTTCACTTATCTGTCTGTTGTGGTATGCCCTATGTTCTTAACTGCGGAAAGAGTCAGGAATTTTAATGCTCATAAGATACACTGAGCACTTTGCAGATTCCTGTAGCAACAATAAAAATCTTCTATGATACTCTGAGGGGGAGTATCTAATCCCTTAAGAAGATCACCTGCCACCAGGTGCCATGCTACATGATCCCAGTGTGATCTCTTCTTCATCTTTTAGGGACAGGAAGACAAATACATATAGTGGACCTTAATTAAGGAATTTATTAGAATAAAGGATACTGTACTATTTCTACTGTCCTCCAACACACTACATCATCATCTACAAGTTATTTATGTATGAACAACTATTTATGAGAAATTTCTTCCAAGATTGTAATGGTTTTACTTCCCTCTTCACTATTGCTTTTGGGGATTTTCTTTTCCTTCTCCTCCATCAATTCCTTCTAAGTAACACCTACCTTCATATCAACTCCAACATTATAACGTTATACAGGACTGGTCCAGAAGGATCTTACTTTGGAAAGAACAGGAATAATATGGGAGAGAGGGTATATGGGAGAATAAAAATAGACTATCTTTTTTTCAAAGCTTCTCCTTCCCACCTCTAAGTTTTCAGGGTAGCATCTTCAGTTCCTTATGCTGTTTTTCTCAATTCACTCATATTGTCCTAACATTATTCTACATCCTGCATTGTTTTCATATTCACCTCATCTGAGGCCTTAGTGAGGCAGTCTCTTTTTCTCCCTTTTCTCAGAGGTAATTAAATCTTCAATCTTTGTATACTCTGAAACTCATTTTAGAAAATCACTATAATTTGAATTTTCCTATAGGATCTAAGTTAGAGGTCACACATATAGTTCATCTCACTTGCTAACTAGTAAATCTCTAGTGACTCCTTGGAATGCTATGTTTAGAAAGGTTTGAGATCAATGTGTCCTCTTAGCAAAAAAAGAACATCCTCATCAATTAGGGATGTCTTTCCCAGTTGTAAGAGGAAAAGCAGTGGCATTCATGCCAGTATTTGTATCCTTGTGCCCTTTTTAAAAAATAAATTAAGAGGAGGATGAGAATTATTACTACAAAAAGAAAGTTCAAATCAGCAGTTCTTTTGTGTCTTTAGGAATGGTGGAATGTTGGCATGTCCTCTCAGAGGTCAAAAAAGATCAGTGTTCAAACATACTATTGAGATCCAACTACATTAAGAACCAACAAAGTACAAGACAATACTATAAATATGGTAAAAATATTTTAAATGCTTAAATTTAACAATTAAATTACCATATTACATTCCTCTCAATGTATCCTCATGATTATATACATAAGCTTATTTGGTGATAAAAGTAGAAGTCAAAATTTGAGATCTTTCTTTCATGGAATTTGGCTAAATGGTCCCTTAAATTCAACTCTGAAAATGGGCCATAAAATCTGAGTGATTTCCTGCAATGGAAGAGATAATGGGAAACACTTGTCAGAAGGAAGAGTGAAAGAGTAAAATAGGGAACATTAACCCAATGCCTAGAATGAGAGAAATGAGGTGACTGGTAAACTATTTCGAGATGGAGGCACATGGTATCAAAGGTCACTGAGTCCCATAATTCCTTAGGCCTCTTGTCTTTTAGTTGCCTTCCCTGATATTTTTCCTCAGGTCCTCTTCCATCAAAGAATTGACCACCCCAGCTTGTAACTCTTGGTTACCCACTATATCCTTCACCTCAAGTGCTATCAAACAGCACCAGTATTAGATATCTTATTCCTGGCACTTGGTAGAGATAGAGGCTATGGACAGGACTTTCTATCTCATTGATGCAGTGATATAAATATACATAGAAACCGAAATTGTCTTTCATATGGCATTTCCTCATGTAAGCATTGGTTTTCTGGCAGCACTTTTTAATTTGAACAGAGTTCTAAACCTTGTACTCATTATATGAATTCACTAGACTTTCCTGTGCTGAATGGATAATAATCATTGTGTATAACATTATATCTATGGGAACATATCTATCAAATTCCAAATAATTGACTTCCAAAGAGCATCTGCATTGTACCAGTTTGTAATTGGTAAGCTCATTTCCCTGCTTTCTTTTTTTCAGTTATATAATGAAATTGAATGAAGCAGGTTTCAGATCTACATCTCCCCATACACTCATTTTACTAGTTCAGGAAATAAAGAAATGAATTTAAGGATTCCAACTCACTGAATAAATAATGTACATGTATTCCATCAGATCCTAATAATTTTTCACATTAATGTATTCCTCTATCTACGTCAAGTTGCTTAAGAGGAGATGGAACCAAGGACTACTTCCTTACTAGATTGTGAAATCTGTAGGTTTGGCTATAGGTGAGGACCACAAATGGTGAATATTTATATTAACTTTTCTTGTTTCTTTTTCTTAAATATCTTTTTGATGAAAAGGTGACCGAAAGGAACTTTTTAAAAGACATTTTCTATGAATAGAACTAGCTAACCATGTTGTTTGACTTTATTGTGATTTTACTTGTGATTTCAGGGACTTAGAATGGAATGCTCTGTACGATATAAAAATCACGAATGTAAAGCACACTAAACAACATTATTGTCAACAAGACAATATGTGATAAGAGCATAAAAATACACAGAGAAAGTGTACAGGCTGATATTAGACAATGTTTCTGGGGAGGTAAAACAATGAAATGGTTGTAGAGGTTTTGCTATTAGATATATTTAGTTATTTAAGATGAAATGCAAGTATGAAAATATATTAGTAACATTTAAATCTGTTATATCTCTAATTTTGTCTATTAAAATATCTTAATAAGACTTTGTAAAAATATGTTTTATTACTTTTATTTTTTAAGTCTTTATTTTAATTCCAGTTAGTGAACATATAGTGTTTTATTAGTTTCAGGTGTACAATATAGTGATTTAACAATTCCATACATCACCTGGTACTCATCATGACAAGTGGATTCCTTAATCCTCACCACCGATTTCCCCCATGCCCCTGCTAACCTCCCCTCTGGTAACCATCAGTTTGTTCTCTGTGGTTAAGAATCTGTTCCTGGGGCGCCTGGGTGGCTCAGTGGGTTAAAGCCTCTGCCTTCAGCTCAGGTCATGATCCCAGGGTCCTGGGATCGAGCCCCGTGTCAGGCTCTCTGCTCAGCAGGGAGCCTGCTTCCCTTCCTCTCTCTCTGCCTGCCTCTCTGCCTACTTGTGATCTCTGTCTGTCAAATAAATAAGTAAAATCTTTAAAAAAAAAAAAGAATCTGTTCCTTGGTTTATCTTTCTTTCTCTCCTTTCTTCACTTTTGCCCATTTTCTTTGTTTCTCAAATTCCACATATGAGTGAAATCGTATGGTATTTATCTTTTTCTGTCTGACTTATTTCCCTTAATGTTAATACTCTCTAACTGCATCCATGTCATTGCAAATGGCAAGATTTCATTCTTTTTTTTATGACTGAGTAATTATATATATACACACACACACACATACACACACATATAACACACACACATATATATGGTGTGTGTGTGTGTGTGTGTGTGTGTGTGTGTGTGTGTATATATATACACACATACCACATCTTCTTGATCCATTCATCAGTTGATGGACATTTGGGTTATTTCCATAATTTGGCTATTGTAGATAATGCTTCTATAAACATTGAGGAACGTGCATCTCTTTGAATTAGTATTTTTGTATTCTTTGGGTATATACCTAGTAGTACAATAACTGGATGAAGGGTGGCTCTATTTTTAAATTTTGAGGAATCTGCATACTGTTTTCCACAGTGACTGCCACCAGTTTGGATTCCCACCAATAGTACAAAAGGGTTTCTCTGCATCTTCACCAGCACCTGTCATTTCTTGTGTTGTTGTTTTTAGCCATTCTGATAGGTGCGAGGGGATATCTCATTGTAGTTTTGATTTGTATTTCCCTGATAATGAGTGATGTTGAACATCTTTTCGTGTGTCCAGTGGCCATCTACGTATCTTTTTTGAGAAAATGTCTATTTATGTCTTCTGCCCATTTTTAATTGGATTATTTTTGGGGGGTGTTGAGTTTTATGAGTTCTCTCTCTCTCTCTCTCTCTCTCTATATATATATATATATAGTGTGTGTGTGTGTGTATACATATATATATGTATATATATATATATATATTCCATAGGTTGCATTTTTTTTTTAATTTTCTTCACTGTGCAGAAGCTTTTTATATTGGTGACGTCCCAATAGTTTATTTTTTTGCTTTTGTTTCCCTTGCCTCCAAAGACATATCTAGAAAGAAGTTACTATAGCTCATGTTGAAGAGGTTACTCCCTGTTTCTTCTCTAGGCTTTTTATGGTTTCCTGTTTCACATTTAGGTCTTTCATCCATTTGAATTTATTTTTGTTTATGGTGTAAGAAAGTGGTCAGTTTCATTCTTTTGCCTGTTGCTGTCCAGTTTTCCCAACATCATTTGTTGAAGACACCATTTTTCCCCCCATTGGATATTCTTTCCTGCTTTGTCAAAGATTAACTGACCACATAGTTATGGAATATAAAATATATTTAAAAGAAGAGAATTATAGGATTGCAAAGTAAGAACAAGTTCTTTTAACTTTTTTCCCAAACTTTTAGGCAGTAATAATTATGATGTGAACTGAATCACTCACTTACTTAATTTCGGTTTTTAAAAAAAATCCTACTCACTTTTTGGAGCTAATTGCAGGTTGAGTAATCTAACTTTGACACTGTCTTACTATTTTGACTTCACTTCATCTCCCTTAATAGAGTTATATTTGTTACCTAATATAAATTCATACATTTAAAATATGAATTTTAATAATCCTCTTAGTGTTTTTAAATTAGAAATGAATTATTTCACTGTGAAATATACATATTTGGGGTCTTCTTCATATTACATTATATCAAGTAAGGTAGCACTGAGGGTGGCGAAAGTGGATCGTCACAATTGTATCACTGCATCATTATAGAATAGCTATTATTACAGTTTGATTCCATTAAGGAATTATGTTTATTTGGAAAAATAACTGGGGAATGCATGAAATGGATAGAGAAAAAGATTTTACTTTCTCTCCTTGAGAATAAACTTTAGGTAGCTTTGAAAATTCCCATAAACTAAAGTATGAAAAATGCATTTAAAAATTTGTACCTGAGCTTCTCAGGATAAGAATTAAGATAGAATATAAGATTAATACAAGTGTTAGCTCTTTCATTCATTTAAATAATGATCTTTAATAGAGGGCCTCTAGCCTCCCAGTTAGCCAGAAACACTCTTAGGATTTAAAAAGAAAAAGTTCAAAATTAAAATGAGTCATATGCTGTCTTGAGATCTAATAAAACGGTGTTTTCTTTCTTTTTTAACTTTTGTCTAGGTGTAACAAAGAATATTGAAATCCAGATTTGGAACTTACCAATGTTCACATAATTTAAATGAAAGTCATTATCAAAATTCAGAATTCCACTGATTTACTACATTGTGTAGGCAACTAATCAACATCAACACAGCTTTAGTAATTTTAATTGCATATTCAGCTGTGTAAGATAAAACAGAAAGAAAATATGTTAGAGCAATTATCATCGTCTTCACTGTCATGACCCTTATCATAATGGTGACTAACATTTTTTTAACTCTTCACAGATTGCAAAGTGCTTTCATCTCCAGCGCCTCTTACATCTTACAGTTGGCTGGGAGTAAGTAGAACATGTGTTATTTATTCACCCTACCAATGGAAAATCTGAAAGATACAGAAAAAATTAAAAGAAATGCCATAAATACAAAGAAATTTATGTTGTTTCTATTTTAGCATTTTAAAAATATGAAAAGGGGGCCCAATATGGGAGAAGAGGAAGCAGTTAGGAAGATGTGATGTGAGCTAAATAATGGGTGTATACCTATTTTAAGATGATTCACCTCAGATTTCTAGTGTTTGATTAGAAAAAGCCCAAGGAATATTAAAATACATGGAGAAATATACATCTTTTAATTCAAAACTCTTGAACTGTTGTAAAGGAAAGATAATGTGATGATAAAATTCACATGTATCCATCACTAATCTTCTTTCCTCTGTACCTGCATTCCCACCCAGTGTAACCCATACTAGATTATTGTGAAGCAAATCTAGGACATCACATCATTTCATTCATGGAAAATACAAATATACTTTATAATAGAAAACCAAGTCTATTAAAATTGGATGTGGATCTAAATAGAAGAAATTATTCTTTGATTAAATCACTCACAATTGGTTGGTTTTTTTGGAAATTTATTTATTTTCAAACTCCTGCTTGAATTTGGCTTCCTTCTGCATGAATAGCCTATTCTACTTGAAGCATCTTAATCTTGTAAACTTTCCCTGAGAACAATAATATCTCTTGTACATTTTTATTTATCTGACTTAGACTTGTGTAAAAACAAGTTTGGGAAAATGTCCATTGGGCGATTGGTTGTGTGGGTAAGTTGCGATATTTTTGGTAGATGACCACCATAAACAAACAATCATCTACTGTTTTAGTTAAAAAGATTCCTGTTTAATGAGACACCCAGCTTCTAACACTGCCTGCCACAACTAGCGTAGTGAATTTGAATAAGTTGGGGAACTTTGATGGATCCTTTTCCCTCACAAAAGAAAAAAAAAAAAGAACAAAGGATTTATATGCTAGATTACCTATAAAATGATAAGTACCATAGTATCCAAATATCAGTTGTGTTATTCTAGCTCTGAAGTACTTCATTTCTAACTTCCATCATACATATTCATTATTTTGAGGCCATGAGTCCTTGTTCAAAAGTGTTTCTTACCTCATTTAAACAAGCTCTAGTCCCCATACAAGGTAGACCTGCCAAATTTAGAAAAAGAGCAATGATCAGAAAATCAGCAGCAATTATAGTGGCAAATCAGTCTTCAAGGAGAGAATCTGTTGAATATCAAAAGAAAAATAATATCTATCAGGTCTATGGAATTACATAATTTGAGCTCTCTTGAAATGTTGGGTAGAAATTGACCCTTATTAATTATTAATTATTATTATTATTATTGTTATTGGCACCTGTCAGTTTGAGCACTGGGTGTTATATGTAAGAGATGAATCACTAAATTCTACTACTGAAAACAGTTTTACACTATAGGTTAACTAACTAGAATTTAAATAAAAGTTTGAAAAAGAAAAAAATACTCTTTGGTAATAAATCATTGTCAACATCTGTGCCATTTTACTCAAATCAAACTATAAATTTTTGAGGTTGATAAATTTTTTAGTAGACATTTTCCAGTTATTCTCTCTGCTGAAATCCAGTGAAATATAAATGTTAAAAATATGGAGAGATTGTTTTTTAGAATTATTGTTTAGAGAATGCTTTTAGAATATTTTTTTAAGAATTTGTTCAGTGGTATAACACAGAGAAGGAGAAGCAACCTGCCGCCTGAAAGTTACTTTCAGGAAAGAGGCTCACTGAGACTGTTATATTAGCATCTTTGATAATGAAAGTGGTAAAGCTTCTTGAAGTTCTTTGAGCATACATTTATCAAGAATTTATTTATTCAGCACATAATAAAACATGAAAAGAAATCCAAAAATACTTCCAGTGGTCTAAATAACATTAGCTTTCATTCACATTAGTTACCTTACCTAGTAATCATTTACCTCCAAAAAATCATTATGCTTCGACATATTGTCCTGTTTGACTTAGAGTACTCACACCAAACTTCATTTCCCTAGAGTTGAGGATAGACAATTTAAAGATGAGTGAAGCCAAATGCCTGAAAATACTATATGCACCTAGAAATATAAATTCCAGGGAGGAAATGTTTCCCCTTAGGAACAACAAAACAGAGAGATATATACCTGTACTTGAATACAGGCACACACACACACACACACACACACACACACACACACACACACATACACACACACACGCATTCTTAACTGTGACACAAGGAGATGGTTTTTTTGCCTATAAGGAGAGAATGAAGATATACTTCGTAAAAATATTCTCAGTCTCTGAATTTACCTTGTTTCTGCCATCCAGACATGACAAAAGATGCCAAAAAGAATGAATAGGTAATTTTTGAGAGATTTGGGGATAAACTGCTAAAATAGTTATTGTGGGTAAATAGAAGATTTTGAGCAATTTTAATGTTATTTAAATTATAGAACTATAAGTTACAGTCTTAACAATTTAGCATTCAAGATGGAATCTCAGTTTTCTTGAAGTTCTGTAGTAGAAATCTTAAGAGACCTAAAGTATCCTAAATTTGGAGGTAAAGACTTGACTTTTTTAAAGAAGATTTTATTTATTTATTTGAGAGACAGAGAGAGAGAGCGCTCTGCAAGTGGGGGAAGGAGCAGAGGGAAAGAGACAAACAGACTCTATGCTGAGTGCAAATCCCAAAGTGGGGCTCAATCCCAGGACCCTGAGATCATGACCTGAGCCGAAATCAAAAGTCAGAAGTGCAACCGGTTAGGCTACCAAGGTGCCCCAAGAAAAAGACTTTTGCATCAGATATATGTTTTATCAGTCAGCTGTCTTGATGATTGCATTTTTGGTATGATCTTAGACAATTTATAAAATTATTTTAGCTTTATGTGTAGAAAATTACTCTATCCAAAATATAGCTTTAGACTGAAGTATCCCACATATAGTGAGGGAATATTTTAAGAAAATTATGAAACCATCTTTTTTTAAAGGAAATAGTGATGTGGGTTTATATTTAAGAGATAATTTTAAAAATCTTTTATGCCTCTTATTTCCCCTTCCATTGCTTAAGGTTCGATTGTAATTTTATAATTCAAGTTTGAAACTTCTCCGTGGATTTTACCCAAATTTTACCCAAATTCAGGTAATTAGAATTAGTACTACAAGAATACTTAGTCCTTTTGTCAGTGGAATACCTTGAGGGAAACACCACAAAGCCTTTTGAAAATGGTATGATAAATTGCAGCAATCAAATGAAATATTTCATGATATACATGGAAATGCTGAACATTTTATTTCGTGAGAATAGTGGGAGAATTCGTTAGAAGGCGGAGTTAAAATATCCTGTTCAGAAGCTAGAGTCACACTCTTGCCTAGAAGTCTGCTCTACATTCTAATGATATATCTTTATTAAAAATCTATTGTGTACAGAACTTTCTATGAAAAAAAAATCTATGACATACTTGCTGCCATCACAACAATGCATATGTGGTGACTGTATGAATCAGGACTAAATGACAGAGCTAAAATCTGCTCGACTCTTCTGTGTCTATCAAACACCTAGAAATGAAGGAGCATGTCACGTTCTGCTGTGGTGGTTTCGTTGTCAGCTAATGGCAGATTGTTGTGAGTAAATAAATTAATGCCACATTTGGTGGTAGTATTTCTCCCTCTTGGGGTTTATAAGACCATGTGTCTATCCAGCTTTTCTTCAAGCTTAATCCTATTTACCCCATTCTCCGTCTACCTACAGTTTTCTTACCTCTGAAACATGGTTAAAATGAACATGAATAGCCAGCTTCCATCAAATAACCAAAAGCAAATAAGTAGTCTGAAGGAAGTATATTCTGGGTAAATCAACCTCGCTCCTTTGGAATTGATTACCTTCATAAATCATTCATTCTGGGAGAGCTAATCAGTATTACTCACAATACAAGTAATGATTTGCTTTGTTTATTTCACTGGGTCCTTGAATTAATTCGGTTTCCTGGCCCGCGAAATGGCTAAGGTGATCATGGACTGATGGACAGACAAATGCATAGTGAGCATTCAGGAAAATGTTTGCTTAAGGAAGACCACATGTATAGTTTCCCAAAAAAAGTAAGTTATTGGACACCTGGGTGGCTCAGTTGAGAAACCAATTCTTGATTTGGGCTCAAGCCATGATCTCAGGGTTTTGAGATTGAGCCCTACATCAGGCCCCATGCTGGGTATGGAGCCTATTTAAGATTTTCTCTCCCTCTCTCTCTCTCTGTGTTCCCTTCCATCCCTCCCTCCCTAAAAGGAAAAAAAAAAAAAAAAAGTAAGTTAAAATAATGAATTAAAAAAAAAAAAACCTAAATTGCCGCCACATTATGAAACAATCAAGAGAATATAAGGGAGGTATAAATCCTTTGTTAGATCCCTTCTCCTTTCTTATCAGTGACATAGGCAATTAATTAATCCTATCTGTTTCTGGTGTGTGCATGGACACCCAGAAGGAGATAATGTCTCAATGAAAGAGAACTTCAGCTCTTCCGATTTTGACCTCAGTCTGTACTTCCTAATTGATTAAGTTCTTCTTCCCAAACCCCACCTGGCTGTTCCCAAGACAATGATTTACCTGAATTTTACTGCCCAGTTGCAATACCCCCTGACTTTTGTCCCACATTTTCCCTATTCAAACCTAGTATTTTTTGCACTTCAAAGACAGTCCGAGACAGTAGTCTGCTGTCTTTCTGGTATTGGTCTCACTGAAATAAATTCCTTTCTTATTTCACTACCACTTATCCCTGACTTTGGAATTTGTCAGTGGTGAGTTGGTCAAACCTGGTCTGTTTAGTACACCTGGAGCTCAGGAGGTCTTGGGCCCTGTACCCTATTTATGCCACTCTTACTATCTGTCTAAGCAGTAAGACACCTTTCTCAGAAAAGAGAAATTAAAAGCTGACATAATAAAACTACAAAGGCTAAATGTCATTAAGATATTGTGATTTATAAGAAATATATGTGGTCATTTAGATGAACAAAATATATCTCTTATATATATTTGGTCTTCACCACAGTTCCTGGCTCACAGATCCCAAAACCCTTGGGATAGCCTCTGTGTTGACAGTGATCAAAGTGTCTTTTGCTATGTTAATGAGGTGTCTTTTGGAAAGGAGGGAGGTTAGGGGCTGGTAGCTAGGAGAACTAACCACATGATTAGAAGTCTGGAACTTTAGTCTCACCGACTATCTCCTAAGAGAGTAGAGTTTAATCAATTGGCAAAGTCCAGGGATTTAACTAATCATGACTATGCAATTAAGCCCCTGTAAAAATCCAAGAGGACCAAAATCAGAGGGCTTCTGGGTTGGTAAACACATGGAGGTGCTGGGAGAGTGGCACACCTGGAGAGGTCATGGAAGTTTTGTACATTCTTCCCATGTCCTGCCCTGTGCATCTCTTCCATCTTACTGAGTGTTCCTGAGCCATATTCTTTTATAATAAAATGGTGATCTAGTAAGTTAAATGTTTCTGAGTTCTGTGAACTGCTCTAGCAAACTAATAAAACCTGACAAAGGTGTCATGGGAACCTTTGATTTAGAGCCACTTGGTCAGAAGTACAGCAACCTGAACTTGAGATTGGAATTTTGAGCAGGGTAAGGGGAATGTGTAGTCTTGTAGGACTGAACGCTTAATCTGTGGTATTATGCTTTCACCAGGTAAATAGTGTCAGAATTGAGTTGAATTGCAGGATACCCAGCTTGTGTCCAAGAGTTCCTTGTCAGTGTGGGGAAGGTTCCACACACACATATTGGAATTGGGTTCAAGAGCCCAATTTAATCATGCTAAATCAGTGGTTTTCATCAGCCTCTATAGTTTCAAAATATGGAATGCATACTGCTAGTTGTATCTGAAATTATTTGAGTTGTAACAAAAGACATGGCATTAAATAACATTGACTCACATGATGAGGAGTATTCAATTTGCTACTCTCTTAATCCTTCTGTTGACTTCATAAATAGTCCTTGTATGTATGTAGGTATGTATGTATTTAATTTGGAATATGTAGTTAATACCTCTTTAGTATTTGCTAACCACCCTTTATGATGAGAACAGAGCTCAGGTCAGAATCTTCATCAGGCAACAGTATCCAGTTTGAATTTAATACTTTTTAAAAATTTTAGTTATAGTTTTCTATTTACAATAATTATTTAAAAAATTTTCAAAATAAAGTTGAACGCAGAGAAGTTGGATTAAAAAGTCAACACCAAATTGGCTCTTCCTTCCAAAATGCTGACTTTTAAGGATATGAAATATGAAATATGAGTAGTATCTTGACTTTGCTAGAGTTACTTTTAAAAGTTATAATTTAATAAGAAAGATGAAAGAGAAATTACCTTAGCAAATACTAAATATTTCATTGCTAGAAATCTGGCATATTATTTTTTAGGGCTAGAAATTAGTATTTTTTTAAAGACTAGTTGTTGTTAAGAACCTCAAGATGGGTAACTTGCATATTCAAGGTCCTAAACTTGTATCTATCTGGTACTAAATATTTAAAAGTCATCCTCACATACTTTCATTTCTCTGCAGCACTTCTCAGTCTATCAACTAACTGAATTATCTATAAGTGGATCCAAGAAAGTTGGGACTCCTGAAGATCAGGAATAATCCCATCCATTTGGCCAGTCATATTTTTTTTCTATTGGTTCAAATTTATGAATCCTACTTTGTTCCAGCTTTATGTTGTAAAATTAAAACACAAAGAAACATGAGATATGTGATCTCACGAAACTAGTAGCTGTAAAACAAACTACATTTGACTTACAATTTTTGTTTTTTGTATTTTGTATTTTGTTTGTCAAGGAAAGTTATAAGGAAAGCAGAGTATTAAAAATTTTTTGTGGGAGTGCCTGGGTGGCTCAGTCAGGTAAGTGTCTGACTCTTGGTTTCAGTTCAGGTCATGGTCTCAGGGTCCTGAGATTGAGCCCCACATCGGGGTCCACACTCAGTGAGTCTGCTTGTCCCTCTTCCACTGCTACTTACCCTGTTCTCTCTCTTTCTCTCTCTCATAAATAAATAAAATCTTAAAAAAAAAATAAAGTTCTCATGTGAAGGACATGCCATATCTAAATCCATAAATCTGTCATTCTCTATTTATTATAACTGGTCTTCTGCTAGTTGTATCCCCCACCAGCCCCCTAAAGGTGTTGAACTGATTGATGTTCCCAAGTTTAGAATAAAGTCGAACATCTTTATTTTTGAGCTCTTTAATTAAATAAATTGAATAAACTGATCTGCAAAGAGCACTGAGAACTATGAGAACGCATGCACAAAAGCATATGACCCATCTTGGTTTAAATGAAGACAGATAAATTTGAAAAAACAAATAACTGTTATCCCAGTATAAAGGAGAATTTTTAAAAACGTTCCCTAGGCAAAGGGAAGAGCATCTAAAAAGATATAGCAACTAGAGGCAGGCAGATCACGTGTTGTAGCTGAGAACATAGTAAAGCTTTGCAAGAATGGAGGCAAAAGATGAGGAGATGTCTGAAGGAGAGAGTCTGAAGGCAGATTGAGAAAGGCCTTTTATACTGCAAGAAGTTCGAGATTCATCTTAAAGATAGAGTATTAATACTAATGGTAACTCATATTTTCCAGGTAACAGCTAGCTTGAAGATAAAGATTTGATGACCACAGTGTCTTCTCTTCTGGGCCCAATCCTGTTTGGTTTGCAGGACCAAATTCCCCTAGTCCTTTACTTACTTGGGTCCTAAATTAATTTCATGCTCCTCCTGGGCATCTTCTCTCTAAGGCTGCTTTCTCTGGCATACTTAAAGTGATTTATCTTTAAGGTGGCATCAATCCCAAGGGAGGAGAGTCACTCCAAATGACTGAATCACACACTTTGGCCTCTAAGCCTCTCTTCACACCAGAGCACTTGGAGGCACATTGAAAAGTGCATTAATTAAAGTTCATGGGGCACCTATGTGGCTCAGTCATTCGTTAAACATCTGCCTTGGGCCCTGGTCATGGTTCCAGGGTCCTGAGATCAAGCCCTACATATGTCTCCCTGCTTGTTGGGAAGCCTGCTTCTCCCTCTCCCACTCCCCCTGCTTGTGTTCCTGATCTCACTACCCCTCTCTGTCAAATAAATAAATAAAATCTTCAAAAAAAATTTTTTTAAGTTCATGGCGACAGTAATTCCCACTTGTCATCTCTTCTTTCCTTCTTTCCCTTCCTCTGGTTTTCTTTCTTATTTTCTTTTTCTACCTACTATTCATGAAGGGCTAGGAGGACTTTTTTTTTTTCTTTCTACTTTTATAATCAGCTAAGTGCTCTTCGAAGGTACAGCATTTCAGAAATTGAATTTAGGGGAAAAAGGCATGCTGTCAAAACCAAAAAAGATAATATGCTCCATTATAAAATGAAACATTCAGAGTATCATTTATATATTTAAATTATTCATTACAGTGACAGAAAATTAAGATGATTATTTTCTCCCTGTGGTATATGTCATATTTCTCAAAACAGGTGGAAAATAGGATAGTCAGTCCTTTCCATGTCAGGTTTGAATTTTTTCTTCTGTCAAGGGTTTAGTGAAATTTGATTGGCAGTTGTGCTAAGTTGAAGTACTTTCCATAGAAGATTAAATAAGAATTTGGAAAACCATCACTTATGAATGCTAGTCATGACTCCAGAGAGTATTTAAGAAACTAAAACAAGATATGGACGCTTTTTTTGGTCATTTTACGGAATTTCATTTGTGTTAATTTAATGTTGATTTCCATTCCCCTCCTTAAGTCTGTCATCAGTTCCTCATAAACTTCAAGATAAACATAACTCTGACCAAGACATGTAAAGTCATAATGACTCACCTATTTATTGGTTTATTCATCATTTAGTAAATGTTTATTGAGCATCTATTACATGTCACGTTTTTTACGAATTGCATTGCCCATTTGGTTTGTGCTTAGCTTTTAGGCTTTTCTTCTACCATGTTCCCAGTCATGCTCTTCATGACAGCCAACCTGATCTACTTGCCATCCTCAGAACATGCTCAGGTTAATCATACCTTCAAATCTTCCCTCTCCTGTTTCTGTGCTAAGAATGGCTTTTACCTCTCATTTGTCTAACTTAATGGTTCCAAGAAAGTAGCTGATTTTTAAAACAACCTGGGAAGTTTCAAAAATACATATTCCAGGTACCCAACCTCAAGGATTTAGATTCAGTAAATCCCTAGTGATATCTTTAAATCTTGTATTTGTAAGTGAGTCACAAGAAATAGAGATAATCACGGTGATTTTGAAACACTTGACCAATTATTGTCATTTTAGTCTTTAAGGCTCAACTTAGGTACCATCTGCCTTTAGCATTAGGTGACCCCATAATTTTACATAAGTGGTCCTATTATGTCTTCAGTAACAGCACTTGCACTACACAAACTGTATTCAAAGTACTCATATTTTAGTTTTTTTTTTCTTCCAGAAAAATTTGCTAGTGAGCAAGTTGTGTATCTTCTTCACTCTACCCTGAGTGATGAGTATGGTGTCAGACATGCAGAAGGCCAGATCAGTAATGAATGAATTTAAATCAATATTCTTTGTTTACACTGGAATATGTTGAAAATAGTGAAGATTTTTCAGTCTACACAAATATTGCTGACTGGGCATAGTAGTATAATACCCCTCAAGATATAAAATTAAGAACAAGTCAATTCCTCATTTATTGTTATATCATAAATATACTTTTATGAGGATGATTGGATTACAGAGAAGAAATTTATATCATACCTTTGTTATTTAATTTCCAGATGAATCTTAATATTTTAAAGACTTTATATTTCACTCCAAACTACGAATATTTTTTCTCAAAGTGTGATCTATAGGCCACCTACTTAGAATTACTTAAGGCCAATATTAAAATTCAAGTCACAGCCTAAGAAACTAATGTAACATATATGACTGAAAATGAAATGGTAAGCAAACTATATAAAGAATTATAAATCAATGAGAAAAAGGCAAACAACCCAAGACTGATGGTTATAAGGGAAATTCCCATTAAAAACCATGAGACATTAGTTCACACATTTAAATTAAAAAAATAAACACATCCATCAATTTCAAGTATTGGGAGATGATGTGGACCTCCTGGAACAGCTATATACTTCAGGTGGGTAAGAATGTAATGTGTCATAATCATTGAGAGAAGAATTTGGCAATATCTAGGATACTTGAATATGTTTCCATCCCACAACTCAGCATTTGCACTCTTTGACAAAAGTTTGCAAATGTAAGCAAGGAGATATAAACAAAGTATTTATAACAGGGTTTATGATAATGGTGCATTTTGAAATACTGTCAATACTGAAATGGATAACCCATTGAAATATGTTATGCAAGATGGGACTATTTAATTAAAAACTATTACACAATTAACTAATGTCATCAATGTCAATGTGTATAACTTCAGAAGCATAATATTGAATACACAAAGCCAAGTTGCAAAAAAAAAAAATAACAAAAAACAAAAAACCCTTAACTCTAAGACAGAATATATAAAAATGATGACTCTATGCAGTAGAGACATGAGACTACTTTCTAACACTGCATATGGTGGAATGTTAAACTGATCTTAATTCTCTCTATGTATATACAGTTACATATATATATACACCAACTAATTCTGGTGACACCTCCAAGTCATCCATCCTGTGTTTCCGCAGCACCAAAGGAAGCTGTTTTATGAAGAATCTGTGGTTTTTGTTCTCCCCCAGTTTTATTACGAAAAATAGGATTTTCCATGCCAGGAAAGTTTTATTATGACAGTTTCCATCCTTGGAACACCTAAGTTGTTCAAGAAAATTAAAACCAAAATACTGAGTCAAGTCATTCACAGAAAAATATAAAGAAAAATATAACTTATACGGAGGGACTAGATGTTTTCTATTTCTTCAGTTTACTATTGATTTTTATTTCTGTAAAAGCTAGAGATAAAATTTGCAATTATTCTTTCTCTTTAGTATTTGTGTTTTTAAATTGATATAAGTGAGAATACAATGTTTCCAGACATCTTTGTGACTTTATTAATCTGTGCTCCAGTAAATAAGGCCACTAATTCTTTATAGCAACTAGCATGAAAAGATAAAGTTTAATTCTTCAATCCTTGAATCTTGGCTGGCTTTGTGACATCTTTAAACAATAAAATGTACTGGAAATTCTGTTGTGTGAATTCAGAAACTATGGCCTCAAGAGGCTTTCCAATACTTGCCTTTACTCTGTCAGATTGCTACTCCAAGATTCTTATGTAAGAAAGTTGGTCTGGCCCACTGAAAGGTAAGAGACAACTTGGAGAACTATGTTGTCACAAAAGGGATATAGCACCACTTTCAAATAGGTGAGTTAGGTCATATGGTACTTATGGCTAAGGGTAGCAAATATACCACCCTCAAACATGCCACTTTGGCATTTAGGCCATTTTGAACTATGGGAACTTGAAAAACAGGGAGAGGGTTTCTATAAACTCCCCTTATTTGCCCTAAAACAGATCCTCCAAAAGATCAATTGTCATAAATTCCCTCTCTGAGAGTTTTACTAACTGGGAAAGATGGTCTCTTATTATAGCAAAAAAGACCTAAGTGTACACCACACCCAGACAAACTGTCACAAACTATCATATTTCTCATCTGTTCTTTTAAAGGCCCATTCATAGTCATTTACTCTCCCCTAAGAGGTCTATATCTCTTTTCCCCCTGTTTAAGTCTGAATGCTAAGACACTCCTTTAAATTCCTCATTTTCCCCTGCTATCTCCCATGTATAGATGAGGCAGCACACATGTTAATAAAATTCTGTTTATTTTTCCTTGATAATCTTGTTAATCTTTTTTATTATTAGGTCCTCAGCAAGAACTCAGAGGGGTAAAAGAAAACTTATTTTCTTTTCCAAATAGCCCAGTTTGTCCTCCAGAAGCCATTGAAGGTTGCCAAGTAAAATAGCAGGGGAATCACCTGCCAACCTACAAGATGAGGAGAAATGATAAATATTTGTGGTTTAAACCACTGAGTTGTGGTATGATTTGTTTTGTACCAATAGTTAACAAGTACAGAAACCAGTACCTGAAAGTTGGGTGCTACTATAACATAACCTTAAAATAACTGTGCCTTGAACCTGGGTATCAGGTACAACTTGGAAAAGCTGTGAGAAATCTATAATCAAAGAACAGGCAAAATGGCAAAGGGACTGTTGGAGGTTAGAGAAAGGGCAATCAATGTGACCTAGCAGTGAAACAATTAACACAAATATTGAAAGTGGAAAATATACCTGACAAACAGGAATGGATTAAGTATATTCATGGGCAGAATATTGAGAATGCAGATTGGTTTCACTTAGCTGAGACTAATATGGTATTGGAAGAAAAGATGAACGAAAGAAGGAAACGATTTGGAATTAGAATTTAGAAAAATGTAGAAGGTCCAGAGTGTGTTGTGTTACAAGCATCATTCTGCCTAGCAGTAACAAGTCTTCAACTTCAAATGAGCCCAAGGGGCAAAGATCTAATTAAGGCAATATAATTTTTGTTAAGTCCTCTGAGAGATTTAAATCGGTGCCTCATTTTCCGTCTCTGTTTGCCAGAAGGGTCTCTAAGAATCTTGAGGGCATCGTCCCTGCCTAGCTTCATATGCTTGAACATGGGCTAACCTTGTGACTTACTTTGATCAAGAGAAAATGAGTCCTAAGCCTTGGCCTTGAGAGTGTTTCCATGCCCACTTTGAGCTGCCATGAGAGTACCATTTCAGAAACTAGTCAAGAATACTATAGGAAGTCTATATGCAGAAGAACTAAGATACCTCAACAAAAAGTCGTGCTGACTGCCTGAAAAATAAGGCCTTCTTGCATATTCCAGTCCCAGCTAAACCTCCATCTGAAGAAAGTGCCATAATGGGTCTAGGCAAAATACCAGAAGAACCACCAGACCAATTACAGATTGCTGAAAAATAATGGAATGCTTTTTTTTTTTTTTTTTTTTTATGCATCTGAGGGTTAGAGGGGTTTGTTAGGCAGCAATAATTAACACGAAAAACAGCTTCCGTAGTAGAGTCGAACATATCTCCAAAGTCAAGATTCTTAATGCCAAATTATACTTAAGTGACTAAAAAGATAAAGTATTTTATATTTCTAAATGTACAACTAATAAAAATCAGCTTTTTGAAAATAGGGTTAGTATCATTTGTTTACTTTATTGAACATTCAGATTGATCTGACCTCCTTAAGATTTAAATAACTGTGAAGGACAGAAAAAGTCTCAAACTTCTACTAGATTTTTCTGCTACTTCTTTGCATTCCTTGCTATTATTTTCCATATAGTTGATGATAACTTTTTAAGGGAATAATGGTTCTTTGCTGCACTCTTATAATCCTCGTTGTACATTCATGATGATCAAGTAAATTTGTCTGATTTAATGCCTTCAGCTTTGACTTTGATTGCATACGTGCTAGTAAGACAAAGAAATCACACCTTAACCAAATTACACTTGAAACTTCCCTAAGTTGGTCATACATACCATATACATAATTTTATTTTGTACATAAAATAAGCACAGTAATTCTTATGCAGTTTGATAAACACTAGTCTGAGAAAGGAACAAACTGTTTATCTCTGCAGATGTTCAAGTAGTCAAACCATTCTGAATTTAGAACAACCCTCAAATTGCAAAGGAGTATAAGGATGGATAGAGAACTTCAAAATGTTTCTGTCTACCTGCAAGATTAATTCTATGCTTTAGTCTTAATCCTCTATAATTTTTTAAATCAGTAATTTTGTAGTGCAAGAATGGAGTACATATTATGGGAAGGTAGCTTTTAAATACATCTCCTGAGTTAAATGCTCTAATGATAAAACTATTGAATTGTGACCCCTACTTTCTTTTGTTAGCTCTTCCCTATTGTGTTTTTGTCCAACTTTTTAAGAGAGCTTTATTAATTTTTGTCTAAAAAACTATACATATTTAAGGCTGAAATTTTGACACATTTTGATATATGTATACACTTACAAAGGATCACCACCATCAAAATAATTTACATATCACCCCAAAAAGTTTCCCTGTGATCCCTTGTAATTACTCCATCACACCTGTCACACTCCCTCCCAGCCCTGGCATTAACAGGCAACCACTGATCTGCCTTCTGCCAGTTTAGATTAGTTTACATTTTCTAGAATTTTATATAAATAAACCACTACAGTACATAATTTTGTCTGGCATTTTTCATTCAACGTGGTCATGTAAATGATCTTTCATAATTTTCACCAGTTTCACTGAGAAGTAGGTCCATGGAGCCCCTCACATTGTCAACCAGTTGAACTTCTTCTATTTCTTAAAGCATGGTTTCCTTTATTTTTTTTTTAACATATTTATAATAGTTGCTTTGAAGATGTTGTCTGCTTAAGTAGACACCTGGCCCTCTCACACACTGTTTCTATTTGCTTTTTTTTTTTTTTTTTTTTGTATGGATCACACTTCCCTGTTTCTTCGCATGTCTGATAATATTTTATTGAAAACTGGCCATTTAGATAATATATGGTAGTAACTGGGTGCTATCAACCCTGTTCAGGACTTTCTTGCTATGGTTTGTTTGTTTATTTGGTTAGTAATTTGGATAAACTATTTTTGTGAAGTCTGTTTCCTGCAACATGAAACCTCTGATGTCACCCATCAGAGGGTGCAGGGCTTGGCCTTATCATCCAGGAATGACAGATTTTCAGCAGAGCTTTCTTTGACTTTTCTGTTCTTCCTGTCTGCCTCCTTTGGTATATTACACCCAGCTGTTAAGCTCCACTAATTGCTGGCTGATTGCTCTATTGTTCTTGGCAATGCCCTGGGATATAAATTGCTCCATAGTCTGATCCAATTCACATGTCCCTTTGCAAAGGTAGGGGTGGTAATTTCTGAAGCCAGTCTTTGAGGTTTGTTCTGAAATTAGCAGGGATATTTTTAGCTGTTTCTTCCCCTGGTTCCTTCTGATAAACTAACTGGCCTGTATTTTACCTTGTTGCTCTTTTAGAGCTACCAGCCTCTGAATTGCTTGCCCTCCAAACTCCCATTGATTTTGAGTGCCTTTTTAGGCTTTAAAATTCCCACACTCTACTCCCACTAGAGTTTGTTCACCTGAGGAGTGTTTTGAAGCTCTCTCGCCTGCCTCTCTCCATGGGCTAAATTTCAGTCATTTCCAAAGATATGGGAGAGAGGACTATGGGCCACTTGTCTTGAAGTGACTGCTTTGCTTTATGAACAAAGAGCTGAGTTTTCTTGGCTGGCCAGCATGAAACCTCTGTGCATGAATAAGGTGAGGCCACGACTGTCTTTGTTAATATATGCCTTGCCTGAGTAAAGCCTCCACCCACTGAGTGAAAGCTCAATGGAGGAAGGGAATTCTCTACCTCTTGACTGGATTTGTTTGGAATTTAGCATCTGTAAAACAAAACTTGGGAGGATGAGGAATGCTTTCAGTCCTCTCTTCCTGGGAAGATACTAGAGTATATTATATAGATCTGAGGCAAGATAAAGCACCATTATCTTGGCCACACCTGACCAGAGTCCAGCTTCTGTCATGTTGAGGGAAAGAAGGAGCAGGTTAGGGGTTGTCATAGGCACTCTGTTCTTATTGGCATTTAGTAGATTTTATCAAATAAATATCTCTTCACTTGTTGTATATCCTTAGGACAGTTTCCAATAACTTTAAAGGACTGAGTTTTGTTATTTGGTTTTGTTTTTATTTTTTAAATAAATATACATATATTTATTTAAAAAATATATACATATATTAAAACATATACATATATTTAAAAATATATACATATATACATATATATGTGTATATATATATATATTTTTTTTTTCCCCCAGTATAATTAACACATAATGTTATATTAGATTCAGGTATATAATATAGTGATTCAACAACTCCATAGATTACTCAGTGCTCCTCATAACCATACTCTTAATCCCCTTCACCTATTTCACCCATCCCCCCCACCCACCTCTTCCCTGGTTTCTTGTACCATACACAATAATAGACTCATAATGAATTAAAGACCTGACGTGAGATCTGAAACCATGAAAACCCCAGAAGAGTGGCAGTAATTTCTCTGATATTGGCCATAGCAACCTTTTTCTAAATATGTCTTTTTGGAAAAATATTTGCTGTTATGGTTATTTCACTGAAGAGCAGGTCCAAGGAGCTCCTCACATTGTCATTCTGGAAGCCCTGTTTCCAGTTTTTTATTCTAACGTGTAAAGCTGAAAACTACTGAGAATATTATTGTAAAAGTCATTTGCGTGGGCATATGCTTCCCCTATACCCCCACTTGGATAAATAACTAAGGGTGGAATGGCTAGGTGTGTTTAACTTTATTTATTTTTTTTAACGTTTATTTATTTGAGGGGGGGAGGGGCAGATGGAGAGAATCTTCAAGAAGATTCCTTGCTAAGCACAGAGCTTGATGCAGGACTTGATCTTACCACGCATGAGATTGTGACCTGAGCCGAAACTGAGTCAGTGGCTTAACTGACTGAGGCACCCAGGTGCCCGAGGTATGTGTTTAACTTTCTAATAAAGTGTCAAACCCATTTTCCAAGATGTTTGCAACATTTTATATTCTCATCAAAAGGGTGTAAGTGTTCAAGCTACTGCACAGTATCTCCCATACTTGATATGGTAAGTCATTTTAATTTTAGACCTTCTAATAGATTTGCAGTGGTATTTCATTGCAACTTTAATTTGAATTTCCCTAATGACTACGGATGTTGAACATTTTTTTCATGTGCTTAATACTTATCATCTGTACATTTTTGGCAAAGTGTCTCTCCAAAACTTTTGTCTATTTTTGTAATTTGTTGTTTGTCTTCTTAGAAATTTTTAGAGTTCAGGTTGTGCTTTTTGTTCTTGTGTATTTTCCTGTTAGATTGCTTTTCAGTGTGAATTCTTGCAAATTGCATGTACTTCAAAATTTTATTTCATTTTAATTTAAAAACTTTTTTTAAAAGATTTTATTTATTTATTTGACAGAGAGAGATCACAAGTAGACAGAGAGGCAGGCAGAGAGAGAGAGAGGGAAGCAGGCTCCCTGCTGAGCAGAGAGCCAGATGCGGGATTCAATCCCAGGACCCTGAGATCATGACGTGAGCCAAAGGCAGCGGCTTAACCCACTGAGCCACCAGGCACCCCTAAAAACTTTGTTTTTTAATTGCTGAGTTAGCAATTTACTAACAAGGAAAATAATACACAAAAGTGTATGGGAAATCCAGGTGTATATGTTTGTAGAAAATTACATGTGATGAAAAGTAAATTTCCCCTGTCCTTCCTAACCCTCTGCATTCTCTGACCTTCTTGTAAGAAAGCACTCATTTTATTTTCTAGTTTATTTATTCTGAGAAGGGCCTCCAATACTCACAGATGATAGATTTAGATGCTACTTTATTTTTATTGAGTTGTCTTTCCTTTATGATCTTATCTATTCACTTTCTGCCATGCCAGTTGAGAATTTAGCTAACTTATGAAAAACATTTACAAATATTGAAAATAAAAACCTTTCAATTGACATAAAGTTATAATGTAAGATACTTAACTCCTGTTTCTCAATTTCTCAGATTTTTATAATATTTATTTACTTAATGGAAGAGTTTTCCATTTCTACACTTCTGTCAATTTTACCTTAAAATTGTGTTAATATCGATAACACATTTAACTTCTGCCAAAATAGACAGATGGATCCTCCTCTCCTGTAGTCCATCAGCTTCTCAAAATAATGTACCTTCTAGTTTGCATCAACTACAAATGATGACTTTCCTGTACAGTTATTTATAGTAGGTTTGGATATTTCTTTTTAATTAATTAATTATTATTATGTTCAATCAGCTAGCATACAGTACATCATTAGTTTTTGATGTAGTGTTCAATGATTCATTAGTTGTGTATAATACCCAATGCTCATCGCCACATGTGCCCTCCTTAATACTTATCACCTGGCTACCCCATTCCCCCAACCCCTCCCTTCTGTAATCCTCAATTTGGTTCCTAGAGTCCAAAGTTTCTCATGGTTTGTCTCCCTCTCTGATTTCTTCCCATTCGGTTTTCCCTCCCTTCCCCTGTGGTCCTCAGCACTATTTCTTATGTTCCGCATCTCAGCGAAACCATATAATTATCTTTCTCTGCTAATTTCACTTAGCATAATCCCCTCCAATTCCATCCATATTGATGTAAATGGTGGGTGTTCATCCTTTCTGATGGCTGAGTAATATTCCATTGTGTGTATGTATGTGTGTGTGTGTGTGTGTGTATAGAAGATGTCATATATATATTGTGTGTGTATGTATAGATATATGTATATATGTGTATAGATATATGTCTATGTGTATATATTTATGATATACATATATCTATCTATCTATCTATCTCTCTATATATATATACATATATCTTCTTTAGAAGAAGACATCTTCTTTATTCATTCATCTGCTGAAGCTCATTTCGGCTCCTTCCATAGTTTGGCTATTGTGGACATTGCTACTATGAACATTGGGGTGCATGTACCCATTCTTTTCACTACATCTGTATCTTTGGGGTAAATACCTAGTAGTACAATTGCTGGGTTGTAGGGTAGCTCTATTTTTAACATCTTAAGAAACCTCCATACTGTTTTTTCCAGAGTGGCTGTACCAGCTCGCATTCCCACCAACAGTGTAAGAGGGTTCGCCTTTCTCCACCTCCCCACCAACACTTGTTTCCTATCTTATTAATTTTTGCCATTCTAACTGGTGAAGGGTGGTATCTTATTGTGGTTTTGATTTGTATTTCCCTGATGGCTAGTGATGTGGAACATTTTTCGTGTGTCTGTTTGCCGTTTGTATGTCTTCTTTGGAGAAGTGTCTGTTCGTGTCTCTTGCCCATTTTTTGACATGATTGTCTGGTTTTTGGGTGTTGAGTTTGAGAAATTCTTTATAGATGTTGAATACAAGTTCTTTATCTGAAATGTCATTTGCAAATATCTTCTCCCATTCCGTGGGTTACCTCTTAGTTTTGTTGACTATTTCCTTTGCTGTGCAAAAGCTTTTTATTTTGATGAAGTCCCAAAAATTTATTTTTACTATTGTTTCCCTTGTCTTTGGAGTTGTGTCTTGAGAGGTCACTGTGGCCGATGTCAATGAGGTTACTGCCGATGTTCTCCTCTAGGATTTTGATGGATTCCTGTCTCACATTTAGATCTTTCATCCATTTTGGTTTATCTTTGTATATTGTCTAAGAGAATATTCCAATTTCATTCTTCTGCATGTTGCTGTCCAGTTTTCTCAGCACCATTTATTGAAGAGATAGTCTTTTTTCCATTAGGTATTCTTTCTTGATTTGTTGAAGATTAGTTGACCATAGAGTTAAGGGTCCATTTCCGGGGTCTTTATTCTGTTCCATTGATCTGTGTGTCTGTTTTTGTGCCAGTACCATGCTGTCTTGATGATTACAGCTTTGTAATATAGCTTGAAGTCAGGTATTGTGATGCCCCCAGCTTTGGTTTTCTTTTTCAACAATCCCCTGGTGATTTGGGGTGTTTTCTGGTTTGGTACAAATTTTAGGATTATTTCTTCTAGCTCTGTGGGAAAATGTCGATGGTATTTTGATAGGGTTTGATATTTCTGCCTGCCTTTCTTTTCTCTTACTGGGAAAACAATCAATTAATCAATCATAGTCATTGTTTACTCTTCCAGTTTCTTAGTAATTTTTTCTGTTGTTTGAGACACATTTTTGAAGAAATTCTTGGAACTTTCTTGAAGGCAGTTATTTTTCCCATTACGTGTTCAGTTACTTTACAAAATGCACATCTGTTTCCCTACTGTTTCTTTGAGTTTCCCTACTATTTCATTGAGTTTCTCAAATTCAAGATCTTCCTCTTTCTTGATTCACTTACTTGAGTAATTCACCTAATTTAAAAAAAAAAAAAGGTAAATGAGAACTATAGTAATACACATTATTTTGGTTGTGAGTAAAAAATAACCTAACAAACTGGCTAAATCATAAAAGGAGATTCACTGATTTAGGGAACACCTAAGAATACAATAGTTATATTCAAGTTCTTAATAATGTCATCACAGCTCAGTCTCTCTCCATGTCTTAATTCTAATTTCATGTTTGGCTTCTTGAAAACAGTCTATTTTCTCATTAAGGCTCTTGAAATATCTGGACTTACATCTGTCTAAGCCTAAGTCCAGAGAAAGCATTTTTCTACATTAGTAACCATACCACTACATAAAGGTATAGAACATGCTCGTCATGGCTGAAAGAGGTCAAGCACAGATTTCTGATTCAATCAGCTTGGCCAAATGGGAGGGACATGTTGAATGCTTCATGACAAGCTTATCCCCACTCATGGAGTTAGGAATTGTGCATAGAATCATCCAAATTATTGAATGGATTTTGGAGGAGTAGCTCCCAAATGAATATTTCTGTGTTAACTTTAGATAAAGAGGGAATGAATGTTAAGAATACAATAAATTCCCTCCTCAAGGGGTAAAAAGCCATTTTTATGGCTGTATTTTCAGTTTTGCTATGGCAATAAACAGTCCCCAAGCCTCAGTGATTTACAATAGCACATATTTATTTCTGCCTCACATTGCCTGAGGGCTGTGGATCAGCTTTAGCTCTGTTTGACCCAGCATGGCTCAGTGTGGCTCAGGAGGTCAGTGTGGCTCCATTTCTTCTCATTCCCAGTCCCATGCTGACAGAATAGCCCCTGTCTAGGATGCACATTCTCACAGCAGAAGGCAGGTACACCGGGTCATGTCAAACCAAATCATGCAACAACATTTAAAGCTTCCAACGCAGATCTAGCAATTACCATGTCCATTCACATCCCAATCGCCAAAGCATGTCACCTGGTCAAACTCTGTTGTCAGTGCCATGGCAGCATATGCATAGGCAACTCACAGGTCAATTGACAGAGATGTATAATCCTATTACTATGAGGGAGTCAATATATCTCAATAATTGTATAATGTACTACAGGAGTATAGAATTCTAGATTAAAAATTTTTTTCCTCCAAATTTTGAAGGTGTTTTATTTTTTGGTATCTAGTTTTATTGATGAAAAATATAAGGTTAATTTGATTATTATTTTTTAAAAGAATTTTTTTTTAAATATTTTATTTATTTATTTGACAGACAGAGACCACAAATAGGCAGAGAGGCAGGCAGAGAGAGAGGAGAAAGCAGGCTCCCTGCTGAGCAGAGAGCCCGATGCGGGGCTCGATCCCAGGACCCTGAGATCATGACCTGAGCCAAAGGCAGAGGCTTTAACCCACTGAGCCACCCAGGCACCCTTGATTATTATTAACTTATAACTTATTTTATTCCCTTTAGAAGTCTTCAGGATGTACCTTATTGGTTTGGTGAAATTTATGTTTACTGTCTTATCTGATTTTTTGTTTTACTTCAGGCATTTAAGTCTAAACATTTTTGTTTTGTTTTGTTTTCTTTTATAATATGTATATCCTTTATTTTGGTTGTTTTGGTTATTGTTTCTTTTGTATCTTTGCTAATTTAGAAGTATAGTCTGTTCATTGTTTTTTCTCAGAGCAATTACATCTATATCTTTAGATTATATTTTCTAAACATTCATTTCTTGGTTATCAGCTATAGAAATTAATATCCTTTGATTCTCTGCTGTGAAACATGAAGGGCTATGATACCCTTCCCTGTCTGGCCAAGTCTTCCAATATTTTGCACACTTAATGATATTTTTGCTTCTCTATTATTTTTCAATGTATTGGGTTTTTTTTCTAAAATTAAAGTACTTCCATTCTCTTTTGCATCCAGTTGCTGTAATTTTTAGGATTTAATGATATGTTGACCTGGATTCAGAGCACTCAGTCATTTCATTCTTTGACCTATTGATTCATGTGTGTTTAATTTTGATTTATTATTTATTTGACTGGACAGCATCTTCAAATAGACTTTTGTAGAGATACTATCTTTTTAAAAAATTCTTGTATATGTCAAAATGCCTTCTTCCTTTCTTTTTATGTGAATGTTGCCCTTGTTTAGAATATATATCTAATATTCTTCCCTGAACATTCTTTAGATATTGATTCTCAGTTCTCAGCACTTGACTGTTGTGTTGGAATGGTCTGGGTTCAAAATGATAATTATGTTTTTCATGTTTGACACACATACCAGTTTATGTCTTATTCTCAGATGTTCTGTATTTCACATTTCTTGACATATGGTTAACTCTCCATCCATGTAGTCAAGACTCACATTGCAGTAAATAGCTCCTTCTATGCTTCTTATTCTATATGTTCTAGTAGCTTTGTTAGAGTATCTTCCGTTTGATTTTTCCTTTATATCTGTTCCTTGTCCTGTTAGTATGTTTTAATGCTGGCAAAATTTTAACAGGAGTTAACCTTTCCTTTTAAAGTTTACCCTCCTTTTAAAGTGTTAATCTTCCACATGTTTGAAAAATCAATCTTACTTGCTTTTGCTAATTTCATAGGGATTATATTTCCTACAGAGACCACAGAGATATACAGGGATATATCAATTTTATGTGGGAAGGGATCTTAGAAACCACACAGACACAATCCTCATTTTATAAATAAGACCAGAAGGACGTCAGAATGAAGAAATTGTTTACATGTAGTCTCACAGTCTCACATGTACCTGAGCTCTTACTACAAAGACAGAAAATCCAGATTATCAATCAATGAAGAAAGGAGGTAAGTGGTTCTTTATTAGTCCTTTCTCTTTGTTCTTTGTCTTCAATCATCAGCATTTTGTATCTTTTTAGTTGATTGGGAAGCATGGCATTATGATGGCCACTTCATATATACATTGTTTTTGAAAGAACCACATGAATCTTATATAATAATTATATCAAATTCTATTTCCTCAGATCTTTTCCACATAATACAACTTACCCTAAATGAATATTTTTAGGAGTTTCCCAAAATTCATTATTCTCCACAATGGAAAATATTATCTAAATTATATCAAAAAGCCAGGACACTTAGATGACACAGGCTGAAGCCACAATTTCTCGATCATATTCTACACCATTGCCTCTCTATTCTATCTTTGAAGTTTATAATCAAATTAAAAATGGAGAAAGACATTGTTTGGGAAAACGCTTTGTCTCTTATTGAAGAATTTTCGTCATATATGTGCCAATTCCCAGTCTCATCAGAAGGAAATTGGCCATATAAGATTCCATTAGGGAGATTCAAAATTTTTTAAACATTGTATTTGGAATTAGGACAGGGAACCCTTTCTCATTCTTCAGTTTATGGACCCAGACAACCTGACACATTAAAAAGTTATCCTGAAATTGTTTCTTTTTTCTGTGTTTATTAGGCAACCATCCATTGGCTCACTTCAGTGGTCATCCTGAATAAATCTTTGCACAGCAACAAGAAAGGAAATGAAGTATAGATATGACATTTCTTTTGTAACTCAACATCACAAAAAATATATATTCCTCCAAACATGTGTTAAAAAATGTCAATAATAGAAAATTCAGTAAATGGAATTATAGATTATTAAGTCTTACTTTTTATTCTAGAGCATGTGTACAAAAATGAAGCTTATAAGACAGCACCCAAACTTACTTCAAACTTACTTTTTCTTTCTTTCTTTCTTTCTTTCTTTCTATTTTCTTTTTTTGTTTCTTTTACTTTTAAAAACAAGTATTGGCTTAGATATTTGGCTTACTCTCAAATATGTCCCTCTTAAAAAATGACTCTATAACATTACTTCATTTTCTTTGGTGGAGAAAATGCCATTTTACTGGAGAAGATGATTTGATTCTTATGATTGCTGGAAAATAAATTTGAATTATATTTGAAGATACTTTGGACTATTTCAAAAATATTTTAACATCATTCTAAGCTTCTTATTTAAATGGTTATAGTGATTTACAGAATAAACATCCACTCAACTATGTTTCAAGAACATTATTTATCCATTCTCACAAACACTGTACATCAAAATTTCCTATGCACTCATGAATTTACCACAGTCTTGGTGGTAACACACAAAACATTGCTGTTGCCAAGATTTTGGATTAATGACTATGTTTACCTTCACAGTAATGGAAAATATTAAACAATGCAAAATTTTAAGCTTGGAGGTCTGACTAATGCTACAGAACAAGTTGAAATTTGCTTAACTCAAGCAATGTGTCTGAAAAGGATGAATAACAACTGAGTCTTGTTCTTTGTTAGTCAGTGTCAGTAAACATATTTTGCACCGGTGTGACTATTTTTATCTTTCTTTGTGTACATTAATTCTATATTCTTTTTGGGCATACAATGAAAAATAAAATATTTCTTTAGATATTATTTGAGCATGTTTGAAGATATGTTGATTTCTCAGTAATATGAGCAGTGTGGAGAAAGGGAGAGGATGTTGAGTTTGTGCAGTATCTAAAAAGAAAATATGCCCTACTATCGTCAGCTTTCCTAAGAGTAGGCTGTTATGATAGTGAGCAGTGTCCAAAGGGATGAAAGTTAAGACCTGGTCTAAACAGGTTTTGGTACATAAAAAATTATTTATCAGCCAGTATTAGTTGGTTTTCTAATATTTAAAAGTCAGTGGTGGTTTTTTAAGAAGAACACCACTGGATAATGGGAAATAGGACTCAGTTGCTGCCAGTGATAGTTTTTTTCTGATTAGGGAATTTTAAGACAGAGTTCTGTTTCTAGCATATCATTGAAGGATCAGGTTAAAAAAATGAAGAAAAAAAATAGTCACACAGATGTGTCTACTCTGTTAGTGATGGAAGGAAGGAGAGTGAAGAAGAGTGAGAGAGGATAGGGGGTTAAGTGGAAAGCTAAGTGGGAAATTCCATAAGTAACTAGAACTTACCCAAGATATTGATTTCACTGACAAAAGACTAATTCTAGACCATATCCTCTGGTTGAACAGAAGCTACTAATTTCCTTTTTTCCTGCTCAGAACTGACCCAAGAACTAAAAAAGACTAATCAAGTTAGGGCTGACTTGAACAATTCCAACTCATGATGTACCCAGGAAGTCAAGGGGAAAAAATCAGTATGAATATCCCATTTACTCTTGTGCTATCTCATTAGGGGCAGAGATATGTTGACTTACATTTTATAATACAGATATAATCTATTTAATAAACAATGTGTATGTAGGTTTGGTAGGATTTCATGAATTGTGAGAGAATTAATTCTCTAAAGTTTGCATATAAATCCTCCTATAAAAAATGATTCTGTAGGGAAGAATACTTTGCTATAAATTATCAGTGTTTTTGTTTGTTTGTTTTTTGTTTAGTATCTCTCAGGGCTTCCTGTATGTGTGCATGCCCACTGCCATTGCTAAGCATAATCTCCATAAAAGCCTGCCTTTTTTCAGCATGGTATACTTACCACCAAGAACGAATTCAGAGAAAGACCTGAAGAACGAAATGCTGAATCAATAATATCCGTTACATGCTCAGAGTGACTTAGAGTGATGGGATTTCTTGGCATTAGTCAAATGAAAGAGTCCATGTTAAAATTTATGGTTGTACGACTCTTTTGGCTATGTATAGGTGTCCACCTCTACTTGCCTCCCATGATTTTAGTACAGTACTTACTATAAAGTATTTCTTAAGGCTTTAGAATTTGTATTTTGCTCTCAAATTCCTTCTCTCACTCATTTATATGCTCTAAGACCCAAATAAATTCAAAACACAGTGTATTTGGGCACAAAATGATTTCCTCATTTCCATATTCATTATTCTTATTCACAAATAGACAAGTAGATAGGAACTACCAGCTTCTCACATTGGAGATCTATTATTTTCTTCATCTCAAAAAAATGGAGTAGTCATTAGTCTTATAATAAATATGCCTTGTGCTGGGAAAAGGTCTAAGTTCTGGGAACTCCAGGAATAATTAAGACCCAGTTTCTTCACTCAAGGAACTTGCAGTACAACAGGCAAGACAGAATTTTAAAGAGCAAAAAGTAATATAGTTGGATAAAAACTAGACTAGAGGGTGTAAAAAAAGTGTTCAGAAAGAACAGATTAATTCTCTCACCTAATGTGTGACATGTCTCCTACACCTTCCATAAATTTACATTTTGTGACTTGGTCATTTGTGATCAAAGACTCTATTAGTAACAATGAAATACAGAAGAAAAAAATGTGTTTATAATGCAAACAATACTTGTTTGATTTGCTTTAGCAAGTTCTAGATAAGTTATAATATATATTTAAACAAGCAGTTAACTCTTCACTTTCCTTATTTCTTTAAGAAATCACTTAAAGATGATCATCAGGCCTGAAGTGGGAGATGATAATCCATATGATGCTGAACTCCTATATAATTACTGAACAAAATGTATGAAGCCATTGGATATGACAAGTATTGAAATTCTCAGGAACAATGTCTATAATAAACATGTACTACATGCTTTGTTAAGAGAAACACTAATTACCTATTATTCTGGCTTTGGTAGAGTTTTATTCTGCTAACTGGGTGATAAAATATTGACAAAAACACTCTGGGTCTTGCCTGTACCCCTTACCTGTCCATACCACGGAAAGATCAGTAACTTATATAGTTGGTGGAATTCATAGAAGGAGAGTTAAGAATGTATTACTCTTGGGGTGCCTGGGTGGCTCAGTGGGTTAAAGCCTCTGCCTTTGGCTCAGGTCATGATCCCAGGGTCCTGGGATCGAGCCCCGAATCCCAGGAAATCGAGCTCTCTGCTCCGCAGGGAGCCTGCTTCCTCCCCTCTCTCTCTCTGCCTGTCTCTCTGCCTACTTGTGATCTCTCTCTCTCTGTCAAATAAATAAAATCTAAAAAAAAAAAAAAAAGAATGCATTATTCATGGCTTTCACTTTCACTCTCTTTCATTCTCTGAGCCCATCTCTCTCTCTCTTTTTTTTTTTTACATAAACTTTATTTTATTTTTTTAAGTGTTCCAAGATTCATTGTTTATACATCATTCTCTGAACCCATCTCTTGAACTAGTGTCTGTTAAGGAGCTTAAGACCTATTTCCACCTTCCATGCAAGAAGCAACAGAGCAAGATCTAATTGTATAAAGCATAGTTATATGATTTCTTTGCCTGACACAAAATTTGTGGGATATGTTATAGGAAAACAAATTTGTCCTTAGGTCTAATCTGTGGTTTCATACCCCAGTCCAGCTTTGCCAGTTATCTCTGTATTACTCCTGTCTCTATTATAATTGATTCTGAATTCAGGAGAGAGTAAGTTATGATTTATCATCGAAAGAACACACTTCTATGTGAAAACAAACATGTTGAGTACTAGAGTGGATACAGAGGTCAAATATTGGCCTTCTCTAAGAATTTATGACCTAAATAGGAATGGGTTTATTACCCAAGGCTATTATCCAAACAATTGCAATATTAGGCCTGAAGTTTCGAAGAGCTTAGATTACATTTGTGACAGAGGTTTTAAGTTGCCTGCTCCAATTTCCAATGCCCCTTTATAGAACACTGACTGCCAAGAATGAAGCTTACATTTCCCAGCATCCATTCAGCGAGGTGGTGTCACTTGCTTGAATACATGCTGATCAATGAGTTGGAAGTCACAGTTGAAAACTTTCAGTTATTCTTTGTTTTTTCTTTTTCTTTTTTTTTTTTTTTAAGAGCACTAGAATATGACTTTGTCTTCTTTTCTCCATCTTGTTGCTTAGGATGCATCTTCTGTGAGTCTAATTTTGTCAATGGGAACATGGGTAACTTCCTAGTTTTAATGAAACATGAAACTAGAAACATCCTGGGTCTCCCATGACCAAAAGTCACCATTCCCACCCTAAAGACTGTCTAAATCTGGATTTTTTTATGAGAAAATGTAACCCTCTATCTTCATAAAACACCATTTCCATGATTACTGTTATGCACAACCAAACTGACCTTTAGATAATCAGTTATGAAGTAAAGGGGAGACCCTTTGAGGTTCATGACATATGAGATAAGTTTGAATGATGAATAGGAATTATATACGATGCTGGCTTGGTGGGAGTGGAAAGTTCCAGATTAGGGGGACAGCATATGCCAAAGATGCTGCTCAGAAATTAAAAAAAAAAAAAAATCCTATATCTTTCTGGAAGTAGAGAGTATGTGAAAGGGACCAAAGTCTGGAGGCCTTGAAACTACACCAAAATAATAAGTAACTAAGTAAACAGAAACTGGGACACGTTTTTGGACAAGAAGAGACCTGATTATTCTGTATTTTAAGAAGATAAAAATGGAGGCAATGAGCAGATAGATGGGACAGCGAGACTCAGCAGAAGTGTGATGAATTAGTTAGGGGTGATTGCACAGCTCTGCAAGTCTGCTAATTTGTGCACGTGAACAAAGGGAATTTGATGTGTGAATTAAATACTGATAAAGCTGTTATTTAAAACAAAACTGTTGTGGGATGATAGAACATGCAACAGGCAAGGACTTTAACCCAGGGACTGGGGGTGATAATAGACAGACAATAATCTCCAACATTATAAAATGTCTTGAAAGGGCTGTCTGTCTAATGCTTCTAGTCCTCATATTCCCCTACTCTTTAACTCCAGTTTTGTCCCAGCATGCCCCTACAACTCCTCTTGTTTAAGTTACCATTGATGAAAACTTATTACTCACTGGTCTCTTTTCTGTTGCAAATACAGAGCTTTCTGTAGCATTTCACATTGCCAAACACCTAACACTACCTGAAACTCCTTCAGTGGCCTGGAAGATAATCTTGGGGTTGTTACTTTTGCAGCCATTCTATATTGGTTAGGATTCTCCAGAGAAACAGAACCAATATGTGTATGTGTGTACAGAGAAAGAGAGAGTTCTGTGGGGGCTGCCAAGTGCAGAATTTGCTGGGCAAGCTGGCAGCTAGAGAGCCAAGGAAGAGTTGATGTTGCAGCTTGAGTCTGAAGGCAGGCTGGAGTCAGAATTTCCTCTCCCTCAGGAAACCTCAATCTGTTTTCTGTTATGACCTTTAACTGATTGGATAAGGCCCATCCATACCATGAAGGACAATCTGCTTTGCCCAAACTCTACTGATTTAAATGTTAATCTTGTTTAAAAAAAAAATCTTCAGAGAGATATCTAGATTGGTCTTTGAGCAAATATCTAGGCACTGTAGCCTAGCCAAGTTGGCACATAAAATTAACCGTCACAGACTCCTTTAATAAATATGCTTTAGCCCACTTATAAAGGTTAAGTCATCCTTAGTTTTTATTCCTTGGTTCTTTTTGTTACTTAAATAATATTTACCTTTTATTCAGAAACCACTTGTATATTTATCAGTTTTATTCAGCAAACACTTGTATATTCTCCTATCTGCTATATAAAAATTGATTTCTTTGTTATCTGCATTGAAGGGAGAAATGAAGTTAAGATGTCAACAACAGGGTTATAGAAAAGTGAGGAAGTTCAAGAACAAAATCATAGAAGATAGCCAAATTTGGAAGAGTATAAAAATAGTCATAACAAAAAATAAGGAAACAATAAAGGCTGATGGGTCAGGTGGAAAGACTAATAAACCAGCCAACTGTCATGTCACTGGGGAGAGTCTCAATAATAACAAATAAATCAGGAACCTCAGAGAAGATGAAAATTGAGGAAAGGTAATTAGCTTTGGTAATTAGAAGATAATATAGGATCTTATTTGAAGGTGGCATGAGTTCACTGAACTAGATATATTAAGAAAATGGCTTCAAAATTAAAAAATAGAAAACTGCAACCACAGTCACAAGGGGGAAAGCCACTTCAAGTGATAATGCTTTGAGAATATACAACTCACTAACCCATCCTGCTCACGAGCTATAAGAACTTGAGTAAACTAATGAACCACTCTTTTGTAGTTTCTTCATTAGTAAAATAGGTTATATATATAAATATCTGTAATTTATATTATATATATATTTATTACATGTACATTTAATTTGTACAATCTAATTTTATATGTATATAAAATAAATGAAGTATATAAATTAAACATATAAATATAGATTATAATTTATATACATATTATTTATAATTATATATACATATATTATATATCACAGACAGTTGTATATATATATACATATATATGGATTGTAGTAAGTATTTAATAAAACAAGGTCACTTAATTGCTTCACATATAATGAAGACTGTCACTAAGTGTCTAGACACATAGTGAAGGCCTAATCTATTGTTCATTTGGGATGACCAAATGCCCTATGCAGCCACATTCTCCCCAGAAATGCAAGTGAACTTTCTTCTACAGTGCCCCTAATCTTCTGTCATTAAAGCTAAAAACTAAGCAGTTGTTTTCCTCATCATAGAGACTATGTCAAGTTAAAAAAAAAAAATGTGTGTATAGTGTGGAATGAAGGCAGATCTCTCATCCAGGAATTGTGCCTATCTGCATCTTCTATGTACCATCCTAGGGTGGTTTACATTTGTTTCTTAGATCAGGACTTGATGACATATAGTAAGAAGCTATTCATTGGCCATTCCACCGCAGAATTTCCAGATCTGAAAGTTATTGACATATCAGGTTGGATGATTCTTTCTTGGGGGATGAGAGCTGTCCTGTTCACTATAGAAGCATTAACAGCATCTTGCCTCTATCAACGAGGTGTAAGTGGTGACCCCCTTTAAGGTAACAACCTAGTATGTCTCCAGATGTTGCCAGATGTCTCCAGGAGTAGGTATAAAATCTCACCCCTCCCTCAGTTCAGAATCATTGCTCTGCTATCCCTCAAATGCAACTATTTTTCATGTGGCCTAATTTCATCAATGCTTGTTTATATGTATGTTGTGAGTAGAAATGATTTTGCCTTCAGTTAATTCAAAATATTGCTGTATCTTTTTCATTAACCGGTCTGGCCAATTACTGAGTTTATTAGTCCATAGCTAGTGATGAGAATCATGGGGCCATGTTTACTTTAATAAAACATTTTATTAGAAGAACAAATTAAGATTTTGGATTGTGTGAATAATCTCTTGTGTCTTAATTACTAACACTCAGTAAATAAGCCTTGAGTAGGATTCCCAGAACCATTTATAGTACTATCTAATAGTAGTTGCCAGAACTACAGAAAACACTTCAGGAAACCTGTGGCAGGATCAAATATATCCTATTGATGGTAAATATCCCACTTTAATATTTCTGTCATAGAAAGACCAAAGGTGTTAGACATTCTCTGAGAAGTGGCATAGGAAGCCAAACAGGTGCACAAAAACTCCTCCTCAGTGCCTCTGCTAGATTAAGCCCTTGACCAAGCACTCAGTTTCCTTACACCTTCCCAAAACACTTCAGAGAGTTTGATAAAATTTGTAAAATTTTTGTTTTTATAAGATTTTTAACAAAACAGCCTCTAATTCAAAAGAATCCCAACCCCCTATTTCTTTTCTTTTTCTTTTTCTTTTCTTTTTTTTTTTTTTTTTTTTAGGGCTGAACTAAATTTTTTATTTTACTTAATTTTGGTTCTTTTTTTTTGTACTTTATTTTTTTTTAATTTCTTTTCAATGTAACAGAATTCATTGTTTATGCACCACACCCAGTGCTCCATGTAGTAAGTGCCCTCCATAATACCCACCACCAGGCTCACCCAACCTCCCACCCCCTGCCCTTCAAAACCCTCAGATTGTTTTTCAGAGTCCATAGTCTCTCATGGTTCATCTCCCCCTCCAATTTCCCTCAACTCCCTCTCCTCTCCATCTTCCCATGTCCTCCATGTTATTTCTTATGCTCTGCAAATAAGTGAAATCATACGATAATTGACTCTCTCTGCTTGACTTATTTCACTCAGCATAATCTCTTCCAGTCCCGTCCATGTTGATACAAAAGTTGGGTATTCATCCTTTCTGATGGAGGCATAATACTCCATAGTGTATATGGACCACATCTTCCTTATCCATTTGTCTGTTGAAGGGCATCTTGGTTCTTTCCTCAGTTTGGTGACCGTGGCCATTGCTGCTATGAACATTGGGGTACAGATGGCCCTTCTTTTCACTACATCTGTATCTTTGGGGTAAATACCCAGTAGTGCAATTGCAGGGTCATAGAGAAGCTCTATGTTTAATTTCTTAAGGAATCTCCACACTGTTCTCTAAATTGGCTGCACCAACTTGCATTCCCACCAGCAGTGTGAGAGGGTTCCCCTTTCTCCACATCCTCTCCAAAACATGTTGTTTCCTGTCTTGCTAATTTTGGCCATTCTAACTGGTGTAAGGTGGTATCTCGATGTGCCAACCCCCTATTTCTGAGTGTCTTCTCTTAGGAGCCTTGAATTTTAAAGTCTAGATTTTTTCCAGGGATTGGATATTAATTCTTTCAGAATAACTTTAAATCCATCAAAAAGAAAATTATTTTAAAAAAATCAATTTATCTTCTTTAAACCTATTGTCCAATGTAAATTGAAAACCTGCCTTTTGCTGAAATGAGAGCAGGATTACTCTTTTTTCTTTCTTTTTTTAAAAAAATTATTTTATTTATTTATTTGAGAGAGCACAAATGGGGGCGGGTACAAAGGGATAGAGAGAGAAGCAGGCTGCCTGTTGAGCAGGAAGCCTGATGGAATCATGACCTGAGCCAAAGGCAGATGCTTAACCCACTGGCCACCCAGGGGCCCCTACTCTTTGTTCTTTAATACAGCAGGTAGGCAGTCTTGCACCTGCCCTGGTTAAAAACCCCCTCTGACAATTCTCCTTCAAAACAAAACCCATCTGCTTTTGATGGGGCTCATGATGCTCTGCCCTCTGCCACATTCTCATTCTCATTTCCCTTCCTCACCACATGCCCTTTGTACTCTAGGCTCAAGCCACCTCCTCTATGTGGTTTTCTGAACCTAAGGAGCACCTCGTCCCTCAGGGCTCTTTATTCTCTGCTCTTCTCTTCAGGGAACTAACTCTTGAAACAGATTTATGACTGGACTCAAGTGTAGTTACTCTGGGGGTGCCCAGGTGGCTCAGTCGTTAAGTGTCTGCCTTCAGCTCAGGTCATGATCCCAGAGTCCTGGGATTGAGCCCTGCATCAGGCTCCCTGCTCAGCGGGGAGCTGGCTTCTCCCTCTGCCAACTGCTCCCCCTGTTTGTGTTCCCTTTCTGGCTGTCTCTCTCTGTCAAATAAATAAAATCTTAAAAAAGAAAATGAAGTATAGGTTACTCTGAAAAGTCCTCTCAGTTCAGTTAAATTCTGGATCCAGTGTGCTCCCACAAGAGAACAGCCCTGAGGCTATGTCTAGGAGTCTCCCGCTACAAAGAGCATCCTTGACCAAGAAGCCAGCTGCTGTGCTCTGAAATCTGTGGCTGCATGCCAAGGCGACAACCCTCATAGGTCATGTCTAGTCCATGTCTGAGTGTGGTGAGACTCAGGCGGACCCATCCACATTGCACTCTTCAGATTCGTGCTTGCTTCAGTGAATCCCCTGATTTTCTGGACCTTCTCAGATGACACAGCAGTCCTGGAAACCGCCCACTCTTCACTCTGTCTCTCCACTCAGGGTCAGACTTGCATCATGACTGACTGCTTCTCAAACTTCTCTACTTCCTCCATCTATTCTTTCACAGGCATTTCCCCTAAGAAAATCTACACACTTGATCCTGTCTTAGCATCTGGTTCTAGGAGGACCCAGAATACACCCCTGTGTGTATCTCCAACTAGGCACCCCCTAGGCTGTAGTGTACTTGCACATCTGTGAGTTGGTCTTCTACACAAGACTATCATCTTTTTGTCACTGGGGATTGGGCCATTTTCTCTATCCTCAGTGGCAATATTTAGTAAGGATTCAATATGTGTTTGTCAAATGAGAGACTGAATCACTCACTTTACTGAGCTTTCAATCCTACAGACAAATACAACTAAATCCATTTAAAAATTTGAGTTACTGTAAGGCACTCTGGTTGCTATAGGATACAGAATGCCATTAAGATAGCTCCCCATTTCTCGGCCTATAATTTTAGATCTGGAGAGAGAAAATTATAAATACATTATACTTATATATAAAGACATTTGTTTTGTGTGTGTGTGTGTGTGTGTGTGAGAGAGAGAGAGAGAGAGAGAAAGAGAGAGAGAGACCAAGACAGAAAGAAAGAAAGGGAGGGAGGGAGAGAGGGAAGGAAGGAAGGAAAGGAAAGAGAAAGGAGGGAAGGAGGAAGAGAGACAGAAAGAAATGGTGCTCTAAGAGATTCAGAGAAAAGTTAATTTATTATAGGCTGGGAAAATGGTATAGGTTTCATCAGCCATAGTATTTCACTTGACAGTGTACAGATTGCTTAGAGAAACAAAAGAATATATAATGGGCAAGGAGAAGGACAATAACAAAATCTTGATGAGAGTACTTATGGAATCTTTGGGCATAAGCAAAGTGTTAATTAACAATCTTGATATAGGGTGATAAGACTGGATAATGTTAAATGTCAAACATGGAAGTTGTTTTATAAGAACTTTCTCTTCATTTTCTGTACACTAGCTACCCATACTGGCCTCCTTGCTCTTCCAGGGACATTAGCCATGTTTCTGCTTCAGGGCCTTTTCACTTACTTATCCTTCAGTATTGTTAATTTTCTCTTTTTTCCATTTTTTTAAAGTTTTTTTTTAATTTTATTTTTTATAAACATATAATATATTTTTATCCCCAGGGGTACAGGTCTGTGAATCACCAGGTTTACACACTTCACAGCACTCACCATAGCACATACCCTCCCCAATGTCCATAACCCCAACCCCCCTCTCCCAACCCCCCTCTCCCCATCAACCCTCAGTTTGTTTTGTGAGATTAAGAGTCACTTATGGTTTGTCTCCCTCCCAATCCCACATACAACATGCTATTAGTTTCAAGTGTACAATACAGTGATTCAACACTTCCACACAATACCTAGGGCTCATCACAACAAGTGCCCTCCTTAATCCCCATCACCTACTTCACCCATCCCCCCACCCACCTCTGCTTTGGCAACCATCAGTTTATTCTCTATAGTTAATAGTCTATTTCTTGGTCTGTCTCCTTCTTTCTTTTTTTTCCCCTTTGCTTATTTATTTTGTTTCTTAAATTCCACATATAAGTGAAATCATATGGTATTTGTCTCTCTCTAACTTATTTCACTTAGCATAATACTCTTTAGCGCCATCCATATTGTTGCAAATAGAAAGATTTTATTCTCTTTTGGGCTGAATAATGTTCCATTGTATGTGGATATATATGTAGATCTATAGATCTAGCTAGATCTAGATCTATAGATCCCTATAGATCTAGATCTATAGATCCCTATAGATCTAGATCTATATATATCTCCCACATCATTTTTATCCATTAATCAGTTGATGGACACTTGAACTGTTTCCATAATTTGGCTATTGTAGATAATGCTACTATAAACATTAGGGTACATGTATCCCTTTGAATTAGTATTTTTGTATTCTTGGGTAAATACCTAGTAGTGTGATTGCTGGATTTACCCAGAGAATACAAAAATACTAATATTTTTTTTTTCTAGCTTTTACTCAGGTATCACTTTCTCAGTGTCTCCTTCCCTGGTCATTCTATCTAAGGGTTCAAACCCTTTCCAACATTTCTCTCATGCTCTCATTGGCCCATAACTAACATTCTATATGTTGAACTTTTTAATATGGTTTGTTTTTCACTTTTCCATTAGCATGTAGCTCAATAAAAACAGAATTTTGTCTCTTTTGTTCACTATCATATTTTGACTGTCTAGATTAATAGCTAGTACATACTAGGCATTCAGGAGATATTTTCTGAATAATTAAAAATTAAGGAATCATTAAAAATTCTTAACTTAGGATGAGAATATTATGTACAGTATTGTGAAGCAGTGTCTGGAAAAAACAACTGCCATGTAGCTAAATTTTGCAGAGCAAGTCACTTCAGAGTGGAAGTAATGATGGGCGTCAAGCAAAAATGTAGGCAATCATTGCAAGCGGACAAGGGCCAAGCTATAATAATGGCTATGTTTATAAAAGCAGTGATTCTCAAAATCTGACTCTTGAACAAACATCATCATCATCTGGGAATTTGCTGGAAAAGAAAATCCTCCATCTCTACTTCAGGCCCATTGAATCAGATACTGAGTTAGGGTCTGGCAACCAGTGTCTTGACAAGTTCTCCAGGGATTCTGTGGACACGATAGTTTGAAAACTACTGATATAAAGGAAAGGCTTAATCTAGCTGGGTAAATATAGGAGGTAGATGAAATGAAAGGTATTATTGAAGATTATTTAAGATCTGGTGAGTCTTGATCCAAGGCTTTACCTGAGGACTAAAGAAGGGTAGTTCCATAAGGAAATCCAAAAAAGTAACTTGAAGGCAAAAATAGATAATAGTTTAAAATCATATTCTCACCAGCCCATCCATTTACACACGTACACGCATTTATTAGTTAAAAAATCTTTAGGATTGTGCAACCTTTTCCCAATTAAATTCATTGTGTCTGATCTGTGTGTTGAAAACTAAGGTGACCAATGATGTAGATCAGAGTACATGGATACTTCAAGGACTTCCTGTCATCAATTTCCTAAAATGTAGTGATGCTCAAAAATGTTTGTAGACTATTAATAGCCCTTGTCACAGCTCCATGAACTTCATAAAACATTTGGTTATCTTAGATCTAAATTTTTAAAACTTTGGAGCTCAGAAAGACAGCCCTGAAGACTATCTAAACTAAGATATCTAGAATCCTATCTAAGTGGTAATATTTCTATGACAACATTTTACTGAGAAGCAGAAAACTAAAATATATTCTCAACAAATATTTAAAGAAAAAAAGGATACAAGTAGAAAAACTGGTTGAATTTTCCAGTATGGACTGAAACAAAAGGAAGAAAGCAATATGAATCTCACTGATGCTTTTCCCAAGTTTTAAATGTTGTTGTCAAAAATTTTCTAAAAATTAACGCAATTCCATAGGCTCAAGATTGTTTGGCATTACCTATGGGAAAATCAGACACACACACACACACACACACACACACACACACACACGACTTTCTGTACTCTATGAGTTTAATTGTTATTCCCTCTGATTCTTCTGAATCTTAATCAATACTTCAAACCTCAAACCTCAGTCAAACCTTGTCTTCTTATCTTGACTCACCATTTCTATAGATGTACATAATAACAGTTATTTTAGGGAACATTTTTTTCTAAATGCTCATGCTGCTAAATTACTGTGGAAATAATTTATTTCAAAGAGTAGTTGCACTCAGAAAAGGCAGAGTGCTCAGCTGGCACTTATTCAAAAACCTACGGTAGTAACTGTTTCCCTTAGGTCCCATTGTAATCTCAGGCTCCTCACATATTTTAATGGATACTGGAAGTAAAATAAGTATAGGTTTATTTGATGCATGCCTTCTTAGAGTTTTAAAATGAAAAGAACAAAAAGCATCCTGATTTTCATTTCTTCATCAACTATTTTTTTAAAATGCAGAGAATGAAATGGTTGAACATGACTTTTTATTGCAAAACCGAACCATTATTGTTTTTGGAATATTAGCTTTCCTTTCTCATAGCAGGTTTTCACACTAAATTAAAAAGGAGCACTTCAATTTTATTGATTTATTTAACATGTGATTTTGTAGTCCCAGAAAATTACAGTCTTCTATTCTGATTCTCCCATTCTTATTTTTTTAAAGGATCAAGTATTCTGAGAAGAAAGTTTTGCTTCACATGTCTAACTCAGCCTCCTCCAAGAAAACTATAGTCATTTTCCTTTTTCCAGTGCTTAAGAACTAAGCACAGAAACATATTCTATCAATTTTCAGTTGTAATATAGCAGATTATGGGGAAAATCATATCATCATTCCTTTGCCCAGATGTATGGACAATCTGCTAAGAGCAGGTCACCCCATCGAAGGACAATTTGCTGTCATTCTAGTTTTTTATATCATTTTGAATCCCAGGCAAAGGCTTTAATTACATCTGTATTGTTTCAGTAACGAGAAAGGAGATTTGAGAAGAGAACAGACTAAATGGTTCTTCTTAGAGATCTCATCAGCCTGGTTGCTAAGAGACAATCAGTTTTTTCTTCAGGTGCCGAGTGAAGTGAAGTCTCGGCCACTTACAATCTTTACAACTACTATTAGCAACTTAAAATAGAAACATAATTCTGACACATGAATGAAAATTTTCCTAATGTTTCAAATAGGACAAGACATAACAATAAATTTGCCATCGTTGGACATGAATAATCACAATTTTTTTTTTTTTAATTTTGCCTGATGACTCCTCCCCTATCTATTAGGTCATAATCTTTAACCTTCCCTGAGTGCTTCTTTTGTTCCAGAGGATGTGCTTAGGACTTAATATAGAAAATATTACTTGATATACAAAATTACCTAGTGATGGAGGTACTATTATGACTACTACTTCATAGATTATTTTTGCTTAAAATCACACAGCTATTACATAGAGAAGCCTTGATTCAAATGGAGGTAGTCTATTTCCAGGAATCAAACTCTTTAATTACTTCACTATATTCATCAGTCTTATGAAGTTATACAGAATTTTATAGAAACTGTTTTTGAGGGAGGTAAAGTGATGTAATTCTTTTTAAATAAAAATTCTTGGGGTGCCTGGGTGGCTCAGTTGGTTAAAGCCTCTGCCTTTGACTCAGGTCATGATCCCAGCATCCTGGGATCAAGCCGCACATCGGGCTCTCTGCTTGGCAAGGAGCCTGCTTCCCCCTCTCTCTCGACCTGCCTCTCTGCCTACTTGTGATCTCTGTCTGTCAAATAAATAAATAAAATATTTAATAAAAAAAATTCTTAGAAAATTATTAGAGCTGCTAAACAGTAGAGATTTAACCTTTATGTTATGCATCTTACATAATATTAATTTTACATGATACAAATACAACAGTAACAAATTACTGTAAAGAATTAAAAACATTATTTATAATGAAAAAGGCTTCTTTTAGTATGCTTCCTGCACAACTCTGCATTTCACTCACGGTGAATACATTTAGGGTGATCACTTTTTCTTTTAAGGTTAGCAGGGATATAGAAAAACCTAGGGATTTAGGGAATGTACCCACACTTGACTGTATTAGCCTGATTCTTCCCTGGGTTTATTGTGTGGTATATCTTGCAGTATACACTCTGTACAAGGGCACAGCATCAAGAGCTCTTGACTACAGCGATAGGGTCGCTGCTAAACTGGGTGTCACTAGATGTTAAGTTAGAAACTAGGTTAGACAAGCACAGGCATATTCTTACAGATTTATGTTTCTAGAAGGTCTGGAGTTACTCTTAAGCCATCAAAACATTGTTATGTGCCATTTTTCACTTGCTGGTGAAGCATTGCAATAAGCCATTATCCTGACCATACTGATGTCATAAATTACGAGATCTGATAATATATTCTCCTATTTTGTAACTTGACATTTCCTATCTACAGTAATAAGGGGTAAAAGTCACAAGAGAGAAAGAATTGCCAGAGACCTTTCCAGTGTAAATAGTATGTCTTAGAATCACATAGACCAAAATTAATAGAAATACACGAACGGAACAGAAAAATAGTAATGCTGGGGGATAGTCCACCATACAAATAGGCAAAAGATAATGATATGAACAAATCTTTTTGCAAATTTTAATTCAGAAAAATCCTAATATTCTGTGGCTCTCAAGAGGAGAATGTAATAGCTGAGCTGATCCAAACCTCTTATCCCCTTAGACGATTACGTATTATAAAATACTTACTTGGCATTCTGGTTACACACTTCAGTTTTAAGAACTGTAAATCAACGTCTCCAGCTCACATGTACCATGGAAAGTAGTTAAACACTGTTTATGAATCTGCCTAAGGGAGTGCAAGGAGCTAAGTTGCATGTCCCATCATTATGCTATCATATGACTGGACAGTTGCTCCCACTGGCCCCTTACCTTCTCTAGAGAGTTATTAATTCAAAGCTTCTAGGAGTTATACAAAAGACTTATTCTAATAGAGATTTTCAGAAATTTTTGACCTACATTTCTTTCTTTACCATAATTGATCCAACCAGTCCCCTGACTGATAGGCTTTGCTTTGTTTTCAGGTTTTAATATCTCTAAATAATGCCTTACAGATAACATTGAACACACTTTGTTTTGCCTTTTTCTAAGATATCTTTAGCATGAAACACCTTCAAGTTTTTGGAATTTGATGAGTTTTATTAGAAATTGAGAATACATTTCAAAGGCAATGAAGATAGTTTGTTTTTGTTTGTTTATTAATTTTATCTTGGGACACCTGGGTGGCTCCGTGGGTTAAGCGGCTACCTTCTGCTCAGGTCATGATCCCAGGGTCCTGGGATCCAGTCCAATATCAGGCTCCCTACTCAGCAGAAAGCCTGCTTGTCCCTCTGCGTTCTCTGCCTGTCACTCCCCCTGCTTGTGCTCTCTCTCTCTTTCTGACAAATAAAAAAACTTGGAAAAAAATAAAAATAAAAAGTTTCTCTCAAGTTATACTACTTTTTCCTTTATGACTCCTTTTTGGTTGTAGACTGGATAAAAATGAATTAAATTCAAATATATAAATAGATGATAAATTATTGCCTGCGGAAAGCAAAAATAACAATATGAACTAATTGTCACCTGTGGCAGAAATAGATCAGTACTTATAAAAATCCATTTCTTCTCATAAGACATAAAATTAAACCACCTTTCCCAGCCTCCCTTGCAGATAAATGAGAGCTTTTTCCTGAGCAATAGTTACTGGGATGAGTGAAAGTGTCATGTGCTATTTCCAGGCCTGTTCCATAAAATCCTTTCAAGTGTGACCACTGTGTTTATTCTCCACTTCAGTGATTTTCAAAGTGGGGTTCCCAGATGAGCAGTAGCATCACCAAGGATATTGTTAAAAATACAAATCCTTGGTCTTCACCCCACTCTGTTGAGTTGGAAATTCTTCAGTGTGGACTAATAATCTTTGTTTTAACATACACTCTGGGTGATTCTGACAAAAGATTTGAGGATCTTGGTTCTATTCATTGGCTGATTGCAGAGGATTCTGGGACCTTAAATGAGGTTAGAGCCATAATGTGGAAGATAACTTGGATCTCTTGTTGCCATGTAGAAAGCCATGTTCTAATCAGGAACACCTTTATTTGTCTTTAACCTCAACAGGAGGGGATGTATTACAACAGATATTTGTAGCAAGAGAAATTTATTAGTGACTAAGTGTCCTCTGGTGGACAGAGCTAATCTGTTAGTGTCTGTCAACAGTATTGTTGACATTCTTGACATCGCTGTTTAGTTACAGATGGGAATGGATGAACAGCCATCTCCTGGTGTATAAAAAAAGAATAAAGAGGATAAGTCTCTGCAGATTAGTTTACGTAAGAGACTTAACAACACAGGATTCTAATGACTCTGGCTATTTTTTTGTTTGATAATTTTTTGTTTTTAAGTAGTTACTGTGTAAATGGGAAGATGCTCTTAGCTACTACACATCGGTTAATCCAGGTAAATGTTGTAATGCTCCCGTGATCACTAGACAGAGATGCTGATGTCAGCTTTCCACAGGATTTTGAGTAGCAGGCTGTTGTCATTTTTAACATTGGTATTACAAGCATGATAAAAACCAAAAATATTAATAAAAAAATGAAGAAGCAGTCAACTGGGGAACAATTCAACTCTTTTCTTTATCTTTTGCTAAAATAGTCTTTGGATCAAAACCCAGGTATATTTCTCTGGTTATAAAGACCAATATATGTTATGAAAAATATTATGTAAATGCCATCAAAGCATGTACAAGAGAAGTTATCAAGCTTTGTTGAGTGCATGAAAATTTTTAAATTCCCTCCTGGATATTGTTAGTTATTTTTATTTGATTATCTCAAAAAATACTCTAACAGGTCTGTTTTCTTTTTTTATAAAAGTCTTTCGTATGTCATTGAGTCAGAAAGTTCTATACAGGACTGATTATCCTGAATAATAAGTACTGGATTCAAATTATATTCAAATATATAGATTTGAATTATATTCAAATTATATTAAATTTATAATCAAATTATATTATATTTATATAATATAATTTATTTATATTATATATTATGTATAATATATAATAATATAATATATATTTATATATATTATATAATTGACTTGATATAATATATCAATATATTATATAATATATCAAGTCAATTATATTCAAATATATATTCAAAATATATTTCAAATTATATTATATTAGTAATACCCTCCTTCTGGGATTTTTGGTAGAATACATCATTCATATGGTTAATGGCCATGTCACATAACCTGGTGGATTTATTCTCGTTTTGTATGCTGATGTACTAATCATTTTTAATTGGTGACTCAGGAATATACCGTCTTATTAACTGCTAAGTGTAGTGAGACATAGTACCTTCACTTAAAAATAATTATCATTAATCTCTTTATTCAATGCTAAAGGGGAAAGGCCATTGCCATAGAGTGAAGAACATTTAAAATAAAAATGAACTGAACTATGTTGAACAAAGAACTGTTGAATGTTCATTGTAAGGTGTATTGTCTGGCTTGATTGCCAGGAAATAGTTCTTGAGAAGTAGTAAATTACAATTAGCTTGTTAATCCAAGTAGCTCTAATATGCTCTGCTATGATTTATATAATTACACTAATTAAAGCCACATTTACGTAGAACTAATGGCACTAAATGTTCAATATAATTATTTTAAAAAATCTCCTGAAACATCTCTATCCCACAGAATTGAGGACAAATATTTTAAAATATAATGGAATTTGAGCCTTTAATTGTGTTTGATAATTGTGAAAGACAAAATTAGAACAAGACTGTTAAGAGAAGGAATGCTAAAGAATTTTATTCTGAACATCACCTACTTTGAAATACAAGGGGAAAAAAAAAATTTGTGTATTTTTATAAGGCCAGCTTGAGAAAATGATACTCAAGGGAAGTGTTTGCAAACAAATTCTAAATGACTTTTCTCAGACATCTCTACGTAAAGTGAACAAAGTGGTCTTCTTGGATTAGAATGAGATAAAGCCCAGTAGGAAGACCTTTCCACTTTTTTTCTTTTTTTTTTAAGATTTTATTTATTTTAGAGAAAGAGAGAGAGAGAACAAGTGAACAGTTCGAGCAGCAGTGGGGGAGAGGCAGGAGAGAAGCAAACTCTCCACTGAGCATGGAGCCAGACGTGGGGCTCTGGGGATTTCCAGGTTCACACCCATCCACCCTGAGATTGCCACTGGAGTGGAAATCAAGAGTCTGATATTCAACTGACTAAGCCAGAGGTTCCAGACCTTGCTACTTTTAATGTTTACTGTTAGCTAGTGTATGTCCTAAATTTTATTCATAACATTGAATTTGGAAACAAGTGTCTTTTTCAAAGAGACATTCTTTCTTTATACTCAATGCACACTAGATGCCTTGTGCCTTTTTAAAAATATCATCAAATACTTAAGTATTTCACTAATGAAAAACCAAAAATCTTTCAGTGTCTTCACACCTAAAGAGCTTACTTTCTTTCCTATGTTATGATCTTATATTTGGATCAAGTCTCCAGTGCTCTGTAAATCTGGATGGAAATAATAATGCATAAAACTCAACTCTTGAAGGCATATTGCAAGATGATTGCCTCTAATGACACAATGAATCAAAAAACACAAGACAACCGACAACTCATCACTTTAACTCTTTTTGCTAAATGCATTTCATGGAGACATGTTAGAGTTATCCATTAAACAAAATTAAAAGTTGATTTAATTTGAGACAGAAGGCTAGTGTTCTCTGTTCTTATTAGTAGGATTTAAAACAGATATGTGTTACACCAAAATGGAAAAATTGCTAATTGAAATGAATTTAATGGAAACCAGTGAAGGAAGTAAGCAACAGAAAACAACCTCCCTCCCCCAGACAAACCCTAAAACTATATGGAAGAAAAGCCTCAAGAGTAATTAAATAAAAGGAAATCAAAGAGCTCATTAGTAGTCAATAATTTTGGAAAGATTTCTTCTTATTTGTAGATTATTGAGGACTTCCTCCCACTTATGTCATGAATTTTAATTGTCTACATCTTTGCATTACAATAGTGCTGGCCCAAGTAATTTTTTAGTCTTATGGTTTTATTAGTAATATTGTTATTAAACAATCCTTACATTACTACAGCACGTTATGTGTCCTTTCATGTGTTTACTGCATTCAGTCGCTACACAAATGACTTTGATTAGAAATAGTCTTTATAATTGCTCTTAAATTCATAATTCTTCCCTACACTGAGATCCTACCAACAAGAGATTTCAAAGATGTGACTAAGAACTCATACTTAGCTTCTTGTTCTAATCTTACATTTTTGATATAATATCTCCATGTGTATGTTGCCAAGAAATAAATGATTCCGTGAGATAATGGAACGAGCTCTGACCTAAAAGGTAGGATATCAGGTCCTTTCCAGGTCTGTTTTCACCTAACTTATGACCTTAAAAAACTCATTGAATTTATCTGATAATTTTTATATGTGATGCTGCTCACTTACTTGATACATGAGTTACATTATTCCTGAGATTCCTTTAGTTTTGAAAATCTGTGACTCAAAAACTACTCGTGGCTCCTTCAAATAAATCTGTTACTTTATCTAGGGGAACTATTAAGCTACTGGTGAGAACATAAATTAAAAACAAATCTGAAATTGTGAATAAGACCTGATCTATATAGAAATTACCTTACAAAAGTAAGACTTTGACAGCACTTGAGTTGAATATAACCTATAATTATATTTTGCTTGGCTTGTAGAGATTATAAAATAATTTTAATTAATTGCCAACATTTCAAAGCTTTGAGATTTAACATTAAAAATATTTAGATTTAAGATTTTCCATGAAAATTTAGGAGATCTAATAACTATCTGCTAAAGCCCATTAATGATTTCACTTTGAGAAAAGGAATGTGTTACTCAGTTTGCCATAGTCCCCACCATGCCATGTTGTTAACACTGCAATCCCTTATTAATTTATGTTACCTGTCAGTCTCTTACTGGAAGTAGATTTGCAAACCAAGTATCTTGTGTAGAAAATAAGGTCTCCTTAAATCAGATGCAGCAGTTTTCTTACAGATATTTTCAAGAATGAACAAAGAAGATATTGGCCATCTGCCAAACTTATCACTGCCTACATATGGGCATGGTGACTTTAAGGAACAATTGTTGCAAGGTACATTATACAATATAAAAATAAAATGCTTTTGTTTGGTGTATAATAACCACTGGGTAAGTATCCTTCAAAATATATAACTTCTAAATGAACATTTTAAAGGCTTTATCTGGCAAAAGAAATATGAAAACTTAATAACTTTGTGCTTAACAAATAGATCTTTTGTGCTTCTTTCTTAAAATAAATTCTGTTTTATATTTAACAAATAGGATTTGCCACAACTGGGTAGCTCAAGTGTGGCTAAACTAATAACGCAAACTTTCTTGCACTAAATTTGTAGCACTTTTAAAAAGACCTTAAAAACAGTTTTGAAAGAATTAAAACATTACAGTCATGAATTCACCTACATATTGATTGTTATTTCACTTATTTTACAATAGCTACATGTGCAAATCCTACAAGTGAGGCACCTGGGTAGAGATGCAAGTATATATATTTTTATTAATCCCCAGATTCAGAGGTTTCTGAGAACGTTCGAGGGAAAAAGTCGAAATTGAAGATATTAAGCTTTAATATGTAAAATAATGTTAGATGAGCCAATGCCTAGAGTGAATGTACAGAAACCTCTATTTTATTTTATTTTTTTACAAACACCAAAATAAAATTACAAATGTGTATATTAAATAAATGCATCATTTCCCTCTTGAATTACTATAACTAGATACTGTGCCATTATTTTTAGTTGTTACGTCTTCATTAGAAAATTTCCAAATATCTTTTCCCTAGTTTTTATTAAAGCAATAGCAAGCAAATCATTTATACATTTAACAGTAACAGTCACATTGTTTTTGTGTTTGATTCCTTATCATATGCTATTTTGCCTTTCAGTTGTTAATAGTCCTGGATCTGAATCAAGCTTGAATTACTTTGGGTGAATGGCCTTAGGGTATAGGAAGACTGGAGTAAGCAATCCACTGCTCCTGCTAAGCCGGAAAGATTTTAGATCTCCGTGTAAAAATTGCATGAAGGCACAAGTGGTCAACTCCTTTCTGCATTTCTCATCAACCTTCCTCCCTGACAGACATGAATAGAACATCATCAGGTGGCCGAGTGGGAAGAGGAAGCATGTTGGGCCCATGAATAGAGCATCACTGAAACATCAGTTCTTTCTCCTGTCTTTCATAACCTTCCCCAAGGTTTCACTGAAAAAACTGCCACTGCTATAGTATAGCTCGTCTTCCAGGTTTATCCTTAGTCCCAGCCCCTTCACTTTGTACACAGTTTCCAAAAAATACACAATACTAAACTCAATTCCTTGTGGTTACCAAAAGATTATACATCAATGAATTCACAAATCCCAGAATTATGTATGAGATAATCACTACCAAAGATGGACTCACCTTATAAGGTAAAGTGCCCATTTGAAAGACCTTTACACTTAGAAAGCAGAATTATGTGATCCAAAGGATAGACTTATTACAACAATAAAACACTTCATAAGTAAAAAGAAATGACAGATTCGTGTGTATTTTGCCATGTTCGTGTCACCACTCTTAACTGGCTTCTAGAAATTTAGCTATTTCTGTATGTACATAAGTATAAAATTGACTTTCATATATTGAATTTGTGTCCTATGACCTTGCTATGTTTACTTAGTAGTTAGTAATTGACACACAATTAATGGCATATATTAGATTGTATGATTTGAAAAGTTTTGACATCTGGGTACACCAGTGATACCATTATCACAATCAAGAAAGACAACATATCCATCATACCCAGAAGTCCCCTGAGACTTCTTGTAATCTCTTCTTTCTACTCCTCTCCAGATTTCTCCCTCTTCTCCAGACAGTAATCTGCATTTTCTAATATTTTATATAAATTCATACCATATATGCTACTTCATGTGTGGCTTCATTCACCTAACATAAGGTTTTTGATACTTATCATTGTGTTAACATGTCTTGAGAGTTCAGCTATTTTATTCCTAATTCATATTCCATTGTAGGAATATAACACAAGTTGTTTACCCATACAACTCTTGGTAGATATTTGTTCTTTTCCAGTTGTGCCTACTGTAAGTAAAGCCACTATAAATATTCACATACAAATTCTTGAATGGACATATGCTTTTATTTCTCTTGTTTAAGTACCAATATTTCAAATGTTTGGGTCATAAGTAAGTGAATATTTCACTTTTTAATAAAAAGTCAGTCCATTCTCCAAAGGGGCTATGCAATTTCACACTCTCATTTATAATGTAAGAGAGTTCTATCTGTTCTTTATCTTTGCCAATACTTAATGTAAGTCTTTAATTTTAACTATTCCAATAGACATACAGAGTTGTCTCATTGTGGTTCTTATTTGAGTTTTCGCAATGAATAATTATGTTGAACATAATTTCATGTGTTCACTATCTTCTTCTTCTCTGGTGAAGTGTTTGTCCAAAGCTTTTTGCCTATTTTTTAGGGGGTTGCTTTCTTATTATTGAGTTTTTAGAGGTAATTGGATGTTCTTATCATATACATATTTTGGAATTTTCTTCTAGTCAGTGGTTTATCTTTTAATCTTAACAGCATCCTTCAAAGAATAGAGCTTCTTAATATTGATTCAATGAAACTGGAATTAGCTTAATAATAAAACAAGACAATGAAATCATTAAAAAAGAAATTTGTGATCTCTAATGATCACAGATGCAAAACCCCCCAGCAAAAGTATTAGCAAATAGAATTCAGTATTACATAAAAAAGAAAATATACCATAGCTAAGATGAGTTTATATAAGAAACAGAAAGATTGGGGCACCTGGGTGGCTCAGTGGGTTAAGCCTCTGCCTTCAGCTCAGGTCATGATCCTAGGGTCCTGGGATAGAGCCCCGCATCGGGCTCTCTGCTTAGCAGGGAGCCCACTTCCCCCTCTCTCTCGGCCTGCCTCTCTGACTACTTGTGATCTCTCTCTCTGTCAAATAAATAAATAAAATCTTAAAAAAAAGAAAAAAGAAACAGAAAGTTTACCAGGTTGAATAACATGTCTCAAAGTTCCTGTCCACATGGAACTTTATTGAGAAATAGGGTCTCTGCAGATGTAATTAATTAAATTCAGATAAGGTCAAACTGGATTAGGATGGGTCTTAAATCCAATGACTGATATCCTGATAAGAAGGCCAGGCAAAGATGCCAACACACACAGAGGGAAGAGGCAGAGGCAGAAACTGGAGTGATGAAACTTGATATAAGCCAAAGAATACCAGGAATTGCTAGATAGTCATAATTAAGACAGGAAAAGGCAGTCAAGGCCTTCACAGGGAGACCAGCTCTGACACTTTAGTTTTGGACTTCCACCATGCAAGAATTTCTGTGGTATCAAGCAACTCCATTTGTGGTGATTTGTTATAGCAGCCCAAGGAAACTATTGTTCAACATCTGAAAATTAATTAGTGTAATTCACCATATTAACAGCTAAATAATAAAAACTTCATAATCATCCCAATGTAGATAGAGAAAAAATATTTGAAAAATTTGTGATTAAGAACCCTCAGCAAACTAGGAAAAGAAGGGCAGTTTCCTAGCCTAATAAGGAAATCTTTAAAAAACTGTAGGTAACATTTTTTATAGTGAGAGATGGAATGCTTTTTGTCTCCCATCCCCACCCCTGAGGATCATGAAAAAGACAAGAATGCCCCCTCTCACCATTCTTTATTCAATATCACACTGGAAGTTCTAGCCAATTCAATATGGCCAAAAAACAGAGAAAGGAAGGAAGGAAGGAATAAAAGGGAAGGAGAGATGGAGGAAGGAAAGGAGGAAGGGAGACAGAAAGAGAAAGAGAGAAAACAAAGAAAAAAAAGACTTATAGATTACACATTAAGAAATAAAACTATCCCAAAGAATCTGGGAAAAACAAAAACAAAAACAAAAACAAAAACAAACAAACAAAAAAAACCTCAAGCTTCCCTGAACTAATAAGTAAATGCATCAAGGTTATAGGATACAATTTCAAGGTATAAAAGTCAATTCTATTTCCATATACCTACCTATCTGTATTTCTATAAGCCAGTGAAGAGCAGCGGCACAAATATGACAAAATGCATGTTACCCCATAACTTGTTTTTACTTAAGAACATCATGCATAGAGAAGGTGTTTGACAAAAAACAGCATCCTTTCTTGATAAAACCCTAAAAAAGTAGTGATAAATGGAACACACCTCTACATCATGAAGGTTATAAATGAAAGAGCTACAGCTAATATTATTCCCAATGGGGAAAACCTGAGAGCCTTTCCCCTATGGTCAGGAGGAAGATAGGGATGTCCACTCTCACCTTTACTATAGTACTGAAGTCTTAGCCTAGGCAATGAGACAACAAAACTAAATAAAAGGCATCCAAATTGGCAAGGAAGAATTCAAATTTTCACCAATTGCAGATGATATGATACTCTATGTAGAAAACCCACAATACTGCACCAAGAAATTGCTGCAACTCATACAAGAATTCAGCAAAGTTGTAGGATATAAAATCAATGCCTGTTGCATTTCAATACAATTTCAATACATTTCAGTACAAATCAAGGAATCGATCCCATTTATAACTGCACCAAAAACAATAAGATACCTAGGAATAAACCTAAACAAAGAGGTAAAAGATCTGTACACTGAAGACTACAGAACTTATGAGTGGTGCCTGGGTAGCTCAGTTGGTTGAATGACTGCCTTTGGCTCATGTCGTGATCCCAGAGTCCCAGGATTGAGTTTGGCGTCAACTCCTGCATCTGGCTCCCAGTTCAGTAGGGAGTCTGCTTCTGACTCTGACCCTCTCGCCTCTCATATGCTCTCTCTTTCTCTCAAACAAGTAAATAAAATCTAAAAACGAAACAAAACAAAACAAACAAAAAAACACTTATGAAAGAAATTGAAGAGGACACAAAGAAATGGAAACATTTCATGCTCATGGATTGAAAGAACAAGAATTTTTAGAATGCCTATACTACCCAAAGCAACCTACACATTTAACGCAATCCTTATCAAAATACCAGCACCATTTTTCACAAAGCTAGAACAAAATAATCCTAAATTTGTGTAGAACCACAAAAAGCTCCAAATAGCCAAAGCAATTCTAAAAAAGAAAAAAAGAAACTGGAGGCATCACAATTTTGGATTTTAAGATACATTACTAAACTGTAATCATCAAGATAGTATGGTACTGGCACAAGAGCAGACACATGGAACAATGGAACAGAATAGAGAACCCAGGAATGGACCCACAACTATACGGTCAACTAATCTTCAACAAATCAGGAAAGAATATTAAATGGAAAACAGTCTCTTCAACAAATGGTGTTGGGAAAACTGGACAGCAAATGCAGAAGAATGAATCTAGACCACTTTCTTATTCCACACACAAAATAGATTCAAAACGGATGAAAGGCCTGAATGTGAGATAGGAAACCATCAAAATCCAAGAGGTGAACCCAGGCAGAAAGCTCATTGACTGCAGCTGTATCAACTTCTTACTAGACACATTGCCAGAGGCAAGGAAACAAAAGCAAAAATGAACTATTGGGATTTCATCAAGATAAAGTGCGGTTTTTCCTGCATAGTGAAGGAAACACTCTACAAAACTAAAAGGCAGCTTATGGAATGGGAGAAGATATTTGCAAACAACAAATCTGATAAAGAGTAAGTATCCAAAATTTATGAAGAACTTATCCATGGGATAAGAAATAATCCAGTTAAGAAATGGACAGAAGATATGGGCAGACACTTTTCCAAAGAAGACATACAGATGGCTGACAGACACATGAAAAGATGTTTAACATCACTCGGCATCAGGGAAATACAAGCCAAAGCCATGGTGAGATACCATCTCACACCTGTCAGAATTGTGTTAAAATTAACACAAGAAGCAACAGGGATTGGCAAGGATATGGAGAAAAGAGAACACTCTTGCCCTGTTGGTGGGAACACAACTGGTGTGCCACTCTGAAGAATATGGAGGTTCCTCAAAAAGTTAAAAATAGAACTACCCTAGGATCTAGCAATTGCACTACTAGGTATTTACCCAAAGGATACAAAAATGTAAAATCAAAGAGGTTCACGCACCCCGATGTTTATAGCAGCGTTATCAACACAACAGTAGCCAAACTATGGAGAGAGCCCAAATGTCCATTGACTGATGACTGGAAAAAAAGAAGATGTGATATAGATAGATAGATATAGATATAGATATTACTCAGCCATCAAAAAAAATGAAATCTTGTCATTTTCAACAATATGGAAGCAACTAGAGCATATTATCCTTAGTGAAATCAGTCAGAGAAAGACAAATGCCATATAATTTCACTCATAAGTGGAATTTAAGAAAGAAAAGATTTAAAAAAAGAAAGAAAACAGATGAACAAAAGGAGTGAAAGAAACAAACCATGAAACTCTTAATAATAGAGAACAAAATGAGGTGTGATGGAGGAAGGTGGGAGGGGGATGGGCTAGATAGGTGATGGTAGTATTAAAGAGGGCACTTGGGATGAGCCCTGGGTGTTGTATGTAAGTGACCAATCACTGAATTCTACTCCAGAAACCAATATTGCACTGTATGTTAACTAACTAAATTTAATTTTAAAAAAGACCTTCATGCATAAAATGTTGTGGAGACTAATATAATGAATACCCATGTAACCCTTCAACTCAGCTTAAGATACAGTATTTTACAGTTTCAGCTGAATCTCATGGTATATTTCTCCCAAATCCTATTTTATCCTTTCTCAGAGTTTATCACTATTTTATACTTAGAATTTCCATTCCCACACATTTTTAAAAATAATTGCACATATAAATGTTTAGCCACAAATAACAAATTTTATTGTTTTACCTGTTATAAAAATGTACATAAATAACATAGCAAATTTATCCTTCTGCAAATAGTTTTTTTTTTTTTTACTCAATATTATATTATCAGTTTAACTGATATACAGGTAGTTTTTGTTTAGTTGTATAAGTATCCTCCCAGTTATATATATATATATTTCATGGTATAAGTATACTCCAAATTATACATCTATTCTGTAAGTGAACTTTAAATTTGTTCCCAATTTTTACTACTGGAAACAATGCTACAATGGACAGTCTTTTACATATCTTATTGTGTGCATGGATAAGAGTTTCTCTACAATATTCATTCTCGGGATGTGGGCCTTAGACCAGCAGCATCAGTATCCCTTGAGAACTTTTCAGAAATGGAAATTCTTAGGGCCCACCCCAGCCCTACTGAATTAGAAACTCTGGTGGTAGGGACAGCAATCTGTGTTTTAACATGATCTCCAGCTGATTTTGATGCAAGCTAAATTTGCTGACTCCTACTTGAGAGACTATATCTAGGTGTGAAATTGCTACATCAAAGCATATGCACATATTCATCAAATATATGTTATATTGTTCTCAACTTACTGGTACTACATTTGCTCTGTATCATCTCCAACATATTAAAAAATTCATATTAAAAATCTAATGTCGGTGAAATGGCATTACTTTTCATTTATATTGCTCTATTATAAGTAAAATAGAACATTTTCATACATATGTTTGTAATGTATGTATTTAGCATGTTAGTTTATTGATGTTTTTCTTATGCAAATTATTCATTCTTATTACTTGCCACATGTTTTTAAAGCTGGGGTAGTTGTCCTTTTCTGATTGATTTATGAGATTTCTTATATAATTTGGATACTAATATATATTCAGTTATTTGTGTTACATATATCTTTTCTTAGTGTCTTGTCCTTTCTTTTTGTTAATGGCATATTTTGCTATTAAATTGAGTTTCTCACTCTATCTTACACATATTCTTCTAAGCCCAAACACGTAGATTTAATGCATTTTCTGGGTATAGCAATGTAAATTTACTGAATCATTCTCTTATTGATAGATGAATCAGTCAATATTCCAGTTGGAACCAAATGGCATATTCAAGCTGAAGATAATTTAATTAAGTGACTATTTAAAAAGCAGTTGAGAAAAATAATAACAACAGCAACAACAAACAACAGGGCTGGTAACACCAGGGAACCACTAACACCAAAAACAACAACAACAACAAAAACAACAACAACCAACCCCAAAACCTGAATGGAGAAGAGAAGGGAGTAGATACTAGAATTCAGAGAGAGCCTCCAGAAGATTATTTCCTGACAGGAGTTGTTGCCTCTGGTCAAGGGACTTAACAAATCCATGGAAACCTAGCAGGGAATGAGGCTGGGGAATAAAACCCCAGGCTTACACCCCTCTCTTTCTTCTCCTCACTATCTAAATCTGAGTGGAAGTGTCTGTCAGAATGTAAGAAATCTCTGATGCAATTCTCATAGATCAGCCTCCCAGGTCATCAAACCAGTAAGAAGAATGGAGAATGGCACTGATTTTCAAAAAGCAGATCAGCCAACCAGTCTTTGAATTTTATTCTTCATTATATAAACAATGTTGCAGTAAGCATTCTTGTTTATGTATACAATGTATTGATACTCTTATATTGCATCACTGATCCCCAGATTTGGAATTGTGGAGTCAAATTATATTCTTTCTGTTTTAAAAGAGATTAAAAAGTATCTTCCTCCAAATGTAGAAATTCATGTTGCCATAAACAATGTTATGAGGATATTCTAATTCTTTGTGATATTTTCAATTTTGACAACCTGAATAAAAAGGTATAGACATCTCATCTTTCAAATTTTAAGGAGGACACATGATGCAATGAGCACTGGATATTATATAAGACTGATGCATCACTGATCTCTACCTCTGAAACCAGTAATTTACTACATATTAATTTATTGAATTTAAATGAAAAAGAAAAGAAAGAATAATTTGGATGATGTTGACCATAGTTTATTAGTTATTCACATTTCATCTCCCACATTCACATGTTTTCTTCTGTAAAAATTCTGTCTTATTTTTATTTTTAAATTGGATTTTTTCTTATAATTTTGCAGATGTGTAGGTAGATATATCAGCATACCTTGGTTGCCTTAAGAATTGCACATGTTGTCTTCTAGTTTATTGCTTTGCTGCTTTACTTCTGATGATAAATGAAAGGGGAATATTGAGAAAGGATATCTTGTGTGAATGTTCTGGGGGATTTGGTTATCAATTGGATTCTAGTTACAGGTATCTTTACCTGTTTAGCACATCTCTAGCCTACATTATTGGATATAATAAAATTTTCATGTCAGTGAATGGCACTGATTCATACTCCATTGATGCGGCAGCCTTATTCCTAGAAATATAATGTTGGACTTCTCTTGAAATAAATAATTGAGGTGAAAAAGAAATTCACAGGAATTTTCATATATGTCAAGAGGAAAGCATTATCAGTATATCTTTTTTTCCTTCTGAGAGCATGCATGCCAGAGTAATTTGTTCTATAGACCTCAGTCAAATTTTCCTTTCAAAATGTAATTAACAATCGACAGCTTAATGTGGGAGTATGAAGAAATTTTGTATTATTGTAGTATACAAATGTGGTTCCATTATCTCACCTATAATTTTCATTGGTATCAACAGGAGCTATTAGTTTATTGATGTGATAATTAAGAGACTTAAATATCTTTACTTGTTATATTTTCCAGATCTTGGGGATGCTGTTAATGTACTGAATATACTAATCCTTTCCCTCTCCAAAGAATTGAGTTACTTATAACAATGTATAACAATAAGGTTAATGTAAAAATACATTGTACTAAAAAAAAAAATCACAGGTATAACTTTAACTTATTACCCAGCAATTGCATTACTGGGTATTTACCCCAAAGATAGAGATGTAGTGAAAAGAAGGGGCTAATGCACCCCAGTGTTCATAGCAGCAATGTCCACAATAGCAAAACTGTGGAAGGAGCTGAGATATCCTTCAAGAGATGAATTGATAATAGAGATGTGGTTCATATATACAATGGAATATTATTCAGCCATTAGAAAGGATGAGAGCCTATTTACATTTACATGGGTGGAAATGGAGGGGATTATGCTAAGTGAATAAGTCAAACAGAGAAATACAATTATCATATGGCTTTACTCATATGTGGAATATGAGGAATATTATAGAGGACAATAGGGGAAGGGAGGGAAAACTGAAGGAGAAGAAATCAGAGAGGGAGATGAACCATGAGAGACTCTTGACTCTGGGAAACAAACTGAGGGCTATGGAAAGCTAGGTGGGTGGGAGAATGGTGTAACTGGGTGATGGGCACAAAGGAGGGCATGTGATGTGATGAGCACTGTTTGTTACACACAACTAATGAATCATTGAACATTACATCAAAAACTAATGATGTACCATATGTTAGCGAATTGAATTTAAATTAAAAAATTTAAAAATCACAGGTAATAAATGTGAACACAATTTTTCAAAATCAACACACTTGCTGAGACTAAACTGTATGTTTGCTTTTGAGATTCTTGATAACCAGGGCAAACCAGAAAATACAGTGGATGGAAGGCACTTAGCATATACTCTGGGAAGACAAGGATTTTCCTGTGAGATAATTCTCAGTAAGTTTGACACTAATGTATTCTAGCCAGATTGAACATTTAGTGCTGCCCATAAAACTATTTCCATCATTATTTGATGTCTCACCTCAATAAAAATGTGAAATTATTTAAACATCCCAAAGGCCATGTTCTATTTATCTAAGGAATATTTGTTAGGATGTCCTTGGTCAAAGGCCACCTTTATTTACCTAAGGAGTATTTGTTAGGATGTCCTTGTTTTTTTTCTGACATCCTATGAAGCTGTATCAGTTATATTAGGAAGGAGACAGGATTAGGTAATGTTGGACACACATTAAGCCTATGCTTATACAGTCCTTCAAAAAGTGGAAATAGAACGCAGTACTAAACAATAATGATTTAATGCTATAAATAAAATTTCAAATAGAATATATTTGTTTTAATGAAAATATGTGGCAGTATTATGCTCTTTATTTGGGGCATTTTTCACCTTTTTAAATAATTTCAATGCTTACATTTATATTTGGAAGTGTTAATTGATATTTGTTCACAGACAACCCAATAAGCAGACAGGAAAGCACACACACAAAAATTACAGAATGAATGTAATGTTGAGTTAAATTATATGGCAGGAGGTGAGATGAAAATAAAAAGGCAAACACATATGGATGAGGTGGGAAGATTAAGCATTAGTCAGTAAAGGTGTTTATAAGCCAAAAGTAGAACAAAAACAGAGTATCTGTACATAGTAGCAGCCTATTCACACTGTACTGTTAGGCAGTATTGTCTTTGATCATTATTTTCATAATGCCCCTTAAAATAAGTGTAGCAAAGAAAGAGAAGAATAGTAAAGGGTAATGTTGGACATCGTTGCTATTATGTCAAACATTTTTCTTGGTGATTTGCATGTAATGATCATATTTACTCTTCAAGCATTTTTGTGAACTGGGTATGGTTATCATCCTAATTTTATACATGAATAAGTCTAGGCACAGAGAGATTGAACCACCTGCTCAAGATCACACAGATAATACATGGTAGAGCATGAATTTGAACTAGGAATATCTGATCCCAAAGCCTGAACAGTTATTCACAGTGCTGCATGGGTTTCTAAAGCCACCCTTCTTAGCCAGACATTATGTTTCATATTCCTATCATACACTTTTATTTAATGCTCACAATGCTACTAATTGCACATTGCTATCATTATTTTATAGATGAAAAAATTGAATATGGGCCCCCTTTTTCATGTCAGAAAGCATGCTAGATAGGCTATAAACACCGTGTTCTCACAGAATAACCATGAGAGATACATCCATCATTCTGTGCCCACATGGAAATTAGAAAAATGTAAATGAAACAACTTGTAAGAAGGACTCCACCTACTATTTCTAATTTGCTCTAAAAACGAAACAGAGAAATAATCATTTGAAGCAAAACAGGTTCTTCTTCCTTTGAGCTCTCACAGCAATTCTGTACATATTGCAAATGTAACACTTAAGCTGAATGGTGTTTCTGAAACTTGGTGTAAGTATCATTAAACTGAATGAGTAGTGTCTGTATAAGGTGATGCAGATAACCATACTTTTTCCAGCTGTGAATTCCAGAATATCATTAAATGCCTGGTAGATGTAAGGTCCTTCATAGTAGTCTTGGTTATATAATTGGCTCATAACTTAATGAATCATGACCCTTCGGACCAATACAGCTTTGAGAAACAAAATTAGAGGAAGAAACTGACATTTTCCATGATGTCTCCATTGGGCATATAAAGTTTTTATGTCATATTATCAAAAGCTAGGAATAGATAAGCTAATGAGACACCTAATTCAGGTTTTAGTGATTGCAAGGTGTTCCAGTTAGGTGGAGGGACAACCTGGGTATATCTTAGGTTATAGAAATTATAGCAAGGGTTGTCTTGCCTCATCGTGAATGGACTCTAAAGGAGGGAAAGTGGGTAGAAAGAAAATATGCAATTTTCATGATTAAAAAAAACAAAACAAAACAGTCTGTTAACTAGAGGAAAGAGGCATTTGGGAGAAAAAAGTCCAAGTGAATGAATATCAGAGCATATATTGTTGTATAATATAAATACTCTGTGAAATGGATTTGACATTCCCTCATTCATAGATGTGAGAGGAGAATTAGATAAAAGTTATGGCTGATGTGGCTCATGATATAATGTGAAGTGATGTTTATTTTATTTCATTCACTCATTCATCTAGCAAACATTTAACTGAGGGACTGCTTAGTCCCAGACATCACTCAGAATACTGGGTGTATAACAGTGGATGAAGTAGCAAAAATAAAATAAATATTAAAAATATATAAATAAATATAAATATAAATAATATAAATATATGAAGAGATCAAGGCACAGAGAAACTGAACCACCTGCTCAAGATCACACAGATATATAAATAAATATAAATATATATGAAGAATATTATATGAATATATATAAATTAACCATCAATCAATCAATCTCAGGTCTTAATTCTAATGGTGAGAAATGTATAATACAACCATGTATAAGTAAAATATCTGTACATTAAATCATGATAGTTGATATGGAGAGAAATAAAGCAGAAGGGTATAGGGAGTGTTGGAGGGAAAAGGTGATTCTAATATGCATAGGAAGTTTGGAGTAAAAAGACTTGTGAGTAAATTTGAACCAAAAAGAGAAAGATAGCTGTACAAATATCTGGGGACACCTACCAGGTGGAAAGATTAGCAAATGTGACAGTCCTGGAACAGAAGTATGGTATATTTGAGGACAAGAAAGGAGACTGGAAGGACCAAGCTGGAATGAAGCAGGGTAAGATAAGTGGGAGATGAACCCATCATGAAAATGAAAGCCAAATCTGGTGAGGGCCTGGGGGGAAAAATGGGTAAGGAGCAGGCCTGCAATCCTTATAAGGGAACACACCTGAGGGGAAGAAAAAAAGATGAGCCAATCACGTATGATTGTCAATATACCCATAACAAGCTTTCTGCAAACAAACTATCTGTATTTGCTAGCCAGAGAATACTTGTTTCTGGAGTTCTGTCAGCTGGATACACCTGATCTATTTGGAACTGCATGTGATAAACAAACTTAGAATTGATGGGTTCATAGGACCTCATTCTAAGAAAAATGTCACAAACCTGAGAATAAAATAGAGATATTTTCACTAACCAAACAGAAACCTTTGAGTAAGTAATAAGGTGCATATATTACTTGAAGATTTCATATGTTGCTCTGCACCAGAGCAAATCCTGATGCAGGGAGAAAGGATATGGAGAGTTGTGTCCTAGACCTCTCCCCGCTTTGCCAATATTCTTTCCTTGCTTCTGAATTTGTTCCTCTACAATGTATTCTCCCATCTAAATTCAAGTCATATGATGTTACTCTGTTTTTCAAAACTTTCTGATGACCACATTTCATTTGAGAAAGAGCCAAAATCTTTGTAAGAGCCTACCAGGAGGCCCTTAGATGATACAAATGATCAGATTGTTCAATCACCTCATGTGGATCAGAGGTCTGTCTCAGTATCAACCTTTACTGATAAATCAAAAATAAAAGTAGGCACATCATAAGGCACAGGCAAAATAAAACAAAGTAAGATTGCATGAGAGTAATCTCTTCAGAGAGTCCCCTTTCTACCAGTGAAGCGAGCTATCAACACCATCATGTAAAATGACAAATTTACTGATCTGAAACACTTAGAGTTGAATTATTTTACTAACTCAGGTCTTCTTCAAGTAAATGAGTAATGAGGTGATATAGTTTTAGATTTAATTAATCACCTTCACGAGGTTAAAGAGGATATCTCAAAGAAAAATTTTAGTTCCCACTCTTAGAACCAATTGGAAATCTGGCATCTTCTAATCTTGCCCCAGAAGAGCCTCTTAAAAGAGTTAGAAGTGCCAGTTAGAAGTACTAACGGCCTCCGTTCAAAATACGTAACTGCCTCTTTTCTTTCTTTGATTTTCTTGTAATATCATTAGTGCTTAAGGAAAAGAGAATAAGCAAATTTGGAGCAAAAGCAGGGGGTGTTCATATATTATGTTTATTGATTGATGTTTTCAATTGTGAAGAAAATCCCAAAAACATAATGGAAGGAAACAAAATCTGTCAAATCCGCAAGCCATTCGTCAGTAGTTCCAAATTATTTCTAATACATGGGAAAATGTAATCATCTAGCATTTAAAAAATACTTTCCATGTAAGTAGTATTTGAAGTCTATCCTTTGGTCATCACAAAAGCTCTCCAAAATTGATAAAACAGTTAATAATATTGTAATTTCAAAGATGGAAAAGAAAATGAAGCTCAGAGTGTTTAGGTGACTTGCTTCAGATCACAGAGCGCTGCAGCTCCTGTAATATCTACGTGTCTAATGTTCTTTGCACTTAAATCATCTTTTTGTGGCACGTTAAATTTAGAAGGACTAATGCTATGAATTCACTTGAGAAGGGAGAAATAATTCCAAAACAATTCAAAATTAGTCCCCGTGCATTAAATGGTGTGTTAAGATTATCAGTCATTTTTCCATTGGGCGAAGACTATTGTTTTTGGAAAATTTGTAACTTTCAAATTTGAACATGGCCTCTGAATATTTGATCTTGTAAGAATTTATTCAAAATGAACTCATTTTGATAAGATTTCAAGTGTGTAAAATAGTAACAATTAGTGGAAGTAGTATTTTCTTTATTAATACTACAAGCAATGCTTTTTATCAAATAATTTTATTTGTAGGCGTAATGGTTTTGCTATAAAATGACTATTCAATCTCCTTTCTCAGATATTCTCACAAAACCAAAATGAATTCAAAATAAAAACTAAAGAAATGAATGCAAAGTAAAGATTTGGTAACCCTTAAGAATATGCAGAAAGGTTTCCTTGTTGCGGGTTTGCTTAGCAAACCCAAAAAGCCAATAGAAGAGCACTTTTTATTCTGTGATTTATATCTCTGCTGTAATGTATCAGGACTTTAACTATTAATTGAACTTTCTCTTCCTGAGCTATAGAATACTAGGCCAAAAAGCAGTCTTTTGTAATAACACACATTTTGCTTTTTTGTTATTTCTCTCAATTTTTCTGTAGCATTTCTAAACAAGTAAGAAAGGATATCACAACAGCAATTGTAAGCAAAAATGAGATGTATGTTCTGCATATTCTTGCTATGAATAATGGAAAAGTTCATGTTTTTCTTTTGTTTCATTTTTGTTTTGAGGAAATAAACAGTAGCTTTCTTTACCTGTGAGGTCTAGAACTAAACCAGAGACTAAACCAGAGAAATCTCTATCTTTTCTGAATACAAGGGTATTCACCCACTTAATGTAATCAGTGATTCACTTATTTTTTTATTCAGTTATTCAATTAAGAGTTAGTGGTTGCCTACAATGTACTAAGCAATCTACAAAGTTCTAGAAATATAATCAAATGAACTATAGTCACAGTTCTCAAGGGACTAAATATTTTGTGGGCGGCTGATAAGGGAAACTAATTCTCCTGTGTAGAGTGCTATGTCAGAGGCATGTTTGGTTTGAAAAGAGAGTGACAAGAAGAAGCTTCCAACTTAACTGGAGTATTTAAGGAAAAGTTTCTCAGAAGTAGTGGTGTTTGACATTTCCATAATGGTAATGATTTTGTCATCAATACCACATGTGGCTTATTTCATAGGAAATGTTCATTTCATAAAATTCTCCCATGAAAAAAGAGGTGATACCCTTTGATTTCCACTTCAGGTGGATTTTTTTTACTTGTCTTATGCTCATGCTTTAGGATGGTAAGTGTGTAGAATCACTGATGGAATGAACTCCTGTCTACCTGTGTTCCCAGATGGGCTTCATCTGGGAAGCCCCAATGAAGATGGGTGAAGGGACCCATGTAACTAGACAGTTAATGTTATTTTATTTTTATTTTAAATATTTTATTTATTTTTTTGACAGAGAGGTAAAGAGAGAGCACAAGCAGGGGAGCAGGAGAGAGAGAAGCAGGGAGCCTGATGTGGGGCTCAATCCCAGGACCCTGGGATCAGGACCTGAGCCAAAGGCAGACACTTAACTGACTGAGCCACCTAGGTGTCCCATCCTTTTTTAATTATATGGTAAATATGGTTATATTCATGGCCAATAGAAAAGGTAGCTCAACAATGACAGTGTTCATAAAATATCACTGCATTTTAAAGCCCCAAATCACTGCAAATAATTGGTTTCAGAAACTGAAATCTAATACTTGAATTACTCATGATAATGAAAACTTACAACTTCACAGCAATCATTATCCTTGGCCTCAAAATTTTTTGATAAAAATAAATAACTTCTACTACCATGCATAGATATTTTTATTTGTCTTTGGTTTTAATGTTTCGGTGCTCTCAGTGATCATCTAATGTATTTCCTACCACCTTGTTCAATATGCTTGCTCATCTCTTCTAGAGAAAGTAGAGGAAGTAGAGTATGAACCATCCCATCTTTCAGCCATCCACATCTATAGACATTAATGTGGGAGCTCTCACTTCTTTTCTTCTAGTTTCTGATGATGTTCTTCTCATGTTCTATTCAAGTGCATTCCACCACCAATTTGGACTTTGGTGCCACTCCTACCCTGAGACTTCACTATCTCACTTTTCTCTTCTACCTGTGTAATCTTCAAGCTCTCTCTGTTTCTCTTCTGACTTTTTCCGTTTGGAATGTAAACATGTTTGCATCTTTTCCTTCTTAACAAAAATCCACAATAAAAATCACTCAACCCTAACTACATAGCTCTGGCTACAATGCAGTGTCTTCCATTGCCTTCCATCAAAGCCTGTCCACCTTGGCAGTCTCTCCCCACTTCTGGTCATGCTTCACTCTCACCACAAGATGGCTAATATTGACTGTTGACTGCCATATTGCTGAACACAATGTTATAAAAATGAAACATTCTCTTGTACTTGACATTTTTGATCATTCTCTGTGTTAGACGTATTTTCTTCCCTCGGAACTTCACTTGTTTCTAAGACAGCTTCACGTTAGCCATGAGGCTCCTGTGGTAGCCTCTCACCTCCTCCCTAACAGTTTAGGCCCACACATGTCATCTCCTGAACTGTAAGAGTCATCTAACTGAAATGAGAATCTTATCATAGCACTCCCTTGATTAAATCAGTTGAAGACTTTCCATCATCTCAAAAGTAAATTTTTACCACCTTAAAAGGGTAAGTCACGTCCCTCCTGATTTTAATTTGACTCTCTCTCCAGCTTCAGTTCCTTGTTCTTCTTATGGTTATGACTCCTCTAACTTTTGGTGCTCCCAGAATTTCTTTCTTTATTTACTATTTTCTTTAGTCAACCATTCTCCTGAATGACATTATCTACTTAGGGTTTCACCTTCTTGGTAATCACTTCATAAGTACCTCAAATTCATCCTGTCAAAACTGAAATGGTACATTCCCATTTAAACATGTTCATTCTGGTTCATTTTTTTCACTTATGTAAGGCAAGTCATTGTTACAACAAACAAAGACCTGAGTAGATACAATAAAGTGCAACATGGGTCAGTAATGAGGGTTTTTTCCTAGAGTCACTTAGGGATACAGACTCCTTCTGTCAAGTGTTATGCCCTCCCCTGGGCTCTTGGAGTACTCCTTAGAACTCCAGGCAACCAAAGGAGTGAGAGGAATAACTGCAAGATTGCAGAGATTTTTATGACCCAAAACCAGAGATAACAAATAATAATTCTAACTATATTCCACTGGTCAGTGTGAAGTCATAAGGCCTCCTTAACTGCAATGAGGTTGGAAAATGTAGTCTATCCACAAGCCTGGGGGGAAAAAAGCAATAGGATATGCTGAGCACACAGCATTATTTCTGCATGCCAAATTGTTTCTTCCTCCTTTATTTCCTAAGTAAATTTCAAATCTGTTACCTCCTCCATTTCCAACTCAACTAAATCCATTCTCATGGGTCAGGTCTCATCATCTCTCAAGAGAACCAATATAATAACCTCCAAACTGACTCTGGTTTAACCCCTCCTATCTATCATCCACACAGCTGCAGGCATAATCAAAGCGAAATGAAAATTTTACCTATAAAATTCCCCTGATTAAATCTTTTCAGTGACTTCCTATCATGTACAAGGTAGAAATAGAAACATCAGAAATGGAAAAATAATCCTCCTGACTTGACATCTGCCTGTTTCACCAGTCTCAATTCTGGATAAACATTTTCACTTTGTGCTGTTTTTTACTTCTACCACCCCAAATATACTCCATTCAGTGGTTGCTCATTCCGTTTCCTAATCGGGAACACCTTTCATTTCCCTACTCCACAACCCCTCAGAATGAATGAGCTGCCTCTCATCAAAATGTCCATAATCTCTGGTACCTTCATTTACTGGTGACTTACTTCGTTGTGCACAACAATCTGTGCAACTGTCTAAATAATTCGTTGAATGATGAGATCCTTGAAAACGGGCTGCACCTTATTCACTTCCAATCCCAGTTCTCACAGATACTTCGTACCTAGCAATCATCTATCAATATGTGTCAAATGAATAAACTGCTTCTAAGCAAAGACATGCCTTGAAACTCCTTCCTTTACCTGTTTCTCCTGTACCCTATTTATGTCTTGCCATTCACTTCCATGACCTTTTCCTAGTCTATCAGCTGGAGTTTAGGTTTGGATAGACAGATAACAAGATGATAGTCATTGCTCTATTACATTGTCCCCTCCTGTACCCTGCCCATGTCTTTGAATACCCTGGAACCACAGGAGCTTTGTATGCCACTTCAGGCACTATGTTATAAGCCCAGAGAAGCCCATCAAGTTTTTTGGAATCAGTCTCTTAAACCCAGTCAGTTTCTCATGGTCCATAACTGTTTTGTACAATAGATTCCTGCTTGTAACCTCAGCTACAACTCTGTTCATTCAAGGACTAATAATGTCTCACAACCAAGGTTGTTTCATATTCTAACAATAGACACTTAAAAGTTGTACATTTCTACCACAGAGTGGGATTGAGTGTAACCGTGATAATAGTACAAAACAATACAAAGAAGCTCAATTGGAACAGCAGAAGAATGTAAGCGGCAATCTAACTGGAATTTCCTGTTTTTCTCTGAATTCTAAAATCACTGGTGCCAATTGTGAACTGTATTTTAAAAAGCAGCCCAACATTGAGTGGAAAGTGCACTCAATCTTCCTGCATTAAGTTTTGGTCCCACTTTAAAATAGTAGAGCCAAGGCTGCTTCTTCCAATATGTTGATTGATAGCTTTCAAATGATGATTCTGGACTAAGTACATTAGTTCTACTTGTGCCTCACAAAGAGTACATCAATTTTCATTAATTAGTGCCATCAAATTAAGTTAAATTATGGGGGAAATGAGACATAATGCATAGCTTAAAATGTCTGGATGTTCAAATAAGTATTGTTTAAAGATTAAGTATCCAGAATTTTTGAATTTATATCAGAATATAACTTGATATCTTTTCCTAATGTGTAAAGGGAGAATAAAAAGTATTAAGATACCTAAATTTAAGGCTATTTTGGGAAACTATTATTTATTTTGTGGTTTTCTTTTAAGAAGACATTCATGCAGTTTATTTGAGGGTTTTCTTTTCTAATATCCAAAAAAAACCCAGGGATGCCCATGTGGCTCAGGTGGCTGAGCATCCCACTCTTAGTTTCAGGATGGTGAGATCAAGCCCCACGTTGACTCTATGCATGGTATGGAGTCTGCTTGAAATTCTCTCTCTTCCTCTGCCCCTCTCCCTGCTTGCTCAAATAAATAAATAAATCTTTTATAAAATCCACAAAATTTTATATACATGTGTATATATATACATACACACACATATATATATATGTATTCACACACATACACATATACATGACTTCACATATGTCTTTGGAGACTTGAAAAATATATTTATTTAATCCTATTTGGTTACTTTAGAATAAATATAATATAAAGATTATACTACTCTTTTTCAGATAATGAATTTAATAATTCAATATTTGGGGGGCACCTGGGTGGCTCAGTTGGTTAAGCATCCGACTCTTGATTTCAGCTCAGATCATGATCTCAGGGTCATGGGATCAAGCCCCTCATTGGGAATCTGTGATTTCCTGGGAATTTGCTTGAGGTTTTCTCTCTTCCTCTGCCCACACCATCCCCCAACCAACTTCTCTCTTTCTCTATCTCTAAAATTAAATAAATATTTTTAAAAAGTAATTTGATATTTGGTCAAATGTAATAAGTAACTCTACACTTTGACAAACAGTGTTTGCTTCAACTTAAAAAGAAACAGTCTATTTCTCAGGCAATGCATTATACTTTGATTCTAATGTTGGCAATTCATCTTCTGTCAATTGTTTTTATAAATCCTAGTTTTTTGGGATTTGTAAATAGATCACTTAAAACCAAAATAAACCAAGAAACATTAATTCTGTCCTGTACTTTATACGAAAGATAAATAATCATTCTTGAGTTGGCTCAGAAAAATAAAATATAAGAGAAAGCATACTGTTTGTTTCTACAGTAGAAGAACTTATTAATGATTACTCTGCATGTTAGGAAATGATTTTACTATGTCTGTGTTCTTAAATCTAAAATTATCCTAAGAGTTCAGAGAATGTCCCATCATTATTTATTTCTGTATCCTCTAAGCACACACATACAACAAATTATTCAAGATATTTGCTCAGAACTCAGAAAACATATACTCATGCAAATTATAAATTGTTCCAGATTGCCCAACACAAGAACATTTTACTCACGTGATAAATACACTAAAATTAGTGGAGGACCATAGAGCCTCTTTGAACTCTGAGGATTCTTGGGAAGCAGTGGGAAGGTGGAATGAGTGCTGAACTTCCAGACATTTTATCCTGAAGATGAGGATGGAGAGGGGATAGGGAGACCTGAGAATGTCCAGTTCTTCTGTAACAAGGAAAAAGAATATTTTTTTAAAGGGAGTATCAAAGAATGGTGAGTATTATTATTATTTTCACAAACATTAAATGCTTATCTACAAAGAAGGCATTATATTCTCTGTCAAGAGCTTCCCAGAAGTCCCAGCTGAGGCTGAATTGATATTGCTGTCCCCTGTATTTCTATGATAATATTTGATGAACATGCTCTGTTAGAGCACTTATCACAAAATTCCATGAAATCTCTCTGTCTTCATATATTCTGGGATCCTTAAGAGCAGGGAGTATACCTTTTGCACTCTCATATGCCCCCCAGTAGTGGCATCACCATTGTTTTAGCATGTAACACCATGACAGGTATGAATGTGTGTGACAAAATTCAAGAACATTAAATGTATGTCAGGCTGAGTGACTTAATCGTGGACTGTGGGCAATGGGGAGCCAAAAAAACCTGTGTTGCAAATTGAAATCCCTAGTAGATTCCTAAGAAAGTGACAACATATAACAGGAAGAAAAGAAAAAAAAATATTAAAAATAAGCTGTAAGATAAGCTATAAGGTTGATAAAAAAAACTCCAATCAATAGTTGGTCATAGTATCAGGGAGACAAGAGAGAACAATATGTACTGTGGGGAATGCATTCCCTGGCTCAGATCTCTGCTTCTGTTTCAATCTAGTGTGGCAACAAGGAAATCTGGTTGTGTATTTTAAGATGATACTAATTTCTAAGAAAAGAGAGAAATCAGATATTTACATGACATATCACAGTTTTAACATGTTGGCTTTAAATATATATATGAACCAAACATAAGACATTTTGAGTTTGAAACAGAGTTTCCATCAGAATTTTACTGTCCTCTGAATGCTCTTTGCAAGACTGACAGAGATGAAACAGTACTTTCGGAAGTCTTCATTTCATACCAGGCTGTTTAAGTATTCCATACTGATGCATAAGCCTATTCAACTCCAATTCCCCAGGTGCTGTGTGTAGAGGCATAATGACAGTGGCTTCCATGTAATAATTTTATAATCTTCCACTGCGTTTCCTGTATTAGACTCTCCTGGGTGAGCATTTCAATGGTACAGCAAAGTCAGCTCAAATATCAGGATCTCTACATTTCAAACATTATTGGTTTTCTCCCCTTTACTTTTATCACTGCTATTGAGTTGCTGTTTCTTACTACATTTCCCATAATTCTTCACTATGTTCATTTCACCCAGCCAGCTCTTTTTTTCCACCTTCCCTAGAATCTGACAGGCCACAGAAATATCTGATTTCAAAGAGATGTTCGCATTCTCTACTGATCCCATCTGGGAGCGTAAATGCCCAATGTCACGCGGCCGAGTGGAGAAAGGTAAGAAAAATCGTTACTGGTCTTTGTATTCCTCTAATCTTTTAAAATCCTTTGAAGAAACAGAAATGTTTTATTTTTCAACCACTGTCTTAGTTACTTTTTTTTTTGGTTCCATCTGTGCAAACTAAAATGCAGTAAAATTTTTGAATGATAGAACTGGTATGTGTACTCAAAATGTGACACCAATAAGATTGCAAGGAATCCTGAAAGAAGTCTTCAATAAGCCTGACAATGACTCTGACTCCAACAGCATGGATATGAATATAAATCTTGCAGAAATAAATGAACTACTAAGAAAAAAAAAATGCTATCCTGCTAGATTGATATGTCAGTATAGCAATGCAAAGACAAATAGATTTATTTAAATTAGGCTAGAGGTTTGATTATTTTTTTCACAACTATCAGAAAACGTATTAAGTTCCTACTCTCAAATAATTTCATGATATGATTGTTTTTCACATTTTGCAAATAAAGAATCAACATTTAAGACAAGAAAAAAATTCAAAGAAAATTTGAATTGCCTAAAGCAGAATTTAGTTACTCTGGTAGTAATTTTTTTTTTTTAACTAAAAGTGAATGTAATCAGACAATCTAATTTTCCAACTAGTGTAGATTATGGTTCTGTATTAAATATATGCATTTTAAGATTGCTTGATTGTTTACTGCTTGGGATTGATATAAAACTGGTATACTAAAATATGCCATGTATGTGGTTAACTCAGTTGCAAATCATTAAACCATCATTTAGTAATTAGCAGTGTTCTTATAAAAAGAATGAGATACATGCATCATTTATTTTCAATACAGCTTTGCATAATTAGAGTAATATGCAATTTGATCTATTAAACTACTAATTAAATAGAAAATATTTAATATGTACCAGAGAGTTGTGCTCTGAAATTGCACAATTATCCATTGTGTGGTTATTTCCTTCCTTGACCCTTCCTCCAAAGAATGGGGGAGGAATCCATAAAATACTTTTAGGGAAAAAGGGAGTATTAAGATACAATGAGAACTACAAAGAAGTCCTGAGTTGGTCAATCGTGTTACACGTCTCCAGTCAAGTAGAAAAATCTAATTTGTGTTCTACCTCCTTCCCAAGCCCTTTCATTGTGCCTTTGAATATGGTGTAATGAGTAAGAAGGCCCCAAACAGTCAGAAAAGGAAAAGGGGAGCAATTGAAGTGTCTAAATTATTGAAAAACTAGAAATTTTTCCAGTTTTATTGAGCAATAATTGACATGTATCACATCACTTATGAGTTTAAAGCATACAGCATCATGCTTTGATTTACATGTATTATGACATGGTTACCACAATAAGTTCAGCCTACATACATTTTCTCATTTCAATACAATAAAAAGAAAAGAAAGAAAGAAATAATAAAGGGAAAAAATGATCTCCTGGTGATGAGAACTCTTAGAATCTAAACTCTTAACAACTTTCCTATCATATAGCAGTGTTAACTGTAATCATCATGTTGAACCTCACATCCATAATACTTTTATATAAGGTATTTCTTAAAAAAAAAAAAAGGAGGTTTTTCTTCAATCTTTAATTAGGGAGCAAAGAATGTTGTCATGCACATTTGATTCCTTGTTACAAAAGATAGGTTTGCTGCCAGACATATTTCCTGTGCCAGATTTTCCATCATCAACAAAATTTACAAAAAGATTTTCATTCACTTTCTGACATCCTTGGCCTGTGTCCAATTTTTTTTTTCCTTAGGAGTTTCCAAATTTAGTTTTAACTTCAAGTAGTGCTGCTGAAAACAGCAGTATAGAGACAGAGCAGGGATTTTCCTTGAAGAGAAATGGGATCCATTTTAATTGGGAGGCAAAAGAGGGAACTGTGTTGAAGTTGCACCTGTTATGTTACTAGAAATGGCAGACTCCATTTCTCTTCTGGCTTTTTCTTCCTAGCAATCCTGTCCCCTTTATCACCAGACTCAGGTGCATTAACACTTCTGGGGCAAGTCCTGGCATGGCCATGATAATAAAAGATGGCTCTTCTTGAGAAGATGGTGGATTCACTAAAGCTCTAGTCAAGTGTATTGCATGTTATTCTGACACCTTAAGCAAAATCTTACCCTTGTGATGCCTGAACTCCTTTTTGTCTCTCTGTTGTGTTATTGGCAGAATATGAATGACTGCCAAATTTTCAGGCTAATGAGGGTGTTGCTCTGGAACCTATGCTGGCATGACTAGGTAGCATGGTTGCTGTTTCTTTATGCTACGCAACATCAGTAATCATTTCAAGGAGGTCAATTTAGAGTCATTGCTTAATTGTATTTACAGAAAAGGCAGCCTGACTGATTGAATGGACTCTGAAGCTAGGCTACTTAGGGTCAAGTCCCAGCTTTGATATTTAATGCTGTGTAACCTTGGATGACTCATTTGACTTCTTAATACTCACTTTTTTTCAGTTGTAACAGAGGGATTATGAAAGGTCCTAGCTCATGTTTGGGAGGCTTAAAATGAGTTAATATTTGTTAAGCATGTAAAGCAATGATAACACTCAGGAGTATTAGCTGTTGGGGCACCTGGGTGGCTCAATTGGTTAAGTGTCTGCCTTCCACTTGGATCATGATCCAAGGGCCCTGGGATTGAGCCCGTATTGGGCTCCCTGCTCAGTGGGTAGGTTGCTTCTCTTACTGTGTGCATTCTATCATCTTTTGCACTCTCTCTCAAATAAATAAATAATTTTTAAAAAAAGTACTAAGCTATTATAGTTTAATCTTTGATGAGTAAGTGAATAAATAAAAAATAACAAATTTATTGTGTAATACAATTTATTTTTTTTTACTTCTTTCCTTCCTTCTCAAGACCCAAACTCTTTGAGAGCAGAGAGTAGGTATTACTCATCTTTGTGGATCTGCAGCACTTGCCAGGAAGATGGTACATTGTATGTGTCAATGACTGTCTGCTGAGTGGATGAGAGCTGTGGTAAATAGAGAGAGGGGTGAAGTGAAGTAGAGTTTAAGGGTGTAATAGTCTAAGATGTTTAGGAGTATGGAGACTATCATATTGGTAGACTTCTCTCCATCAGTATTGAAGTCACACCCAAAGTGATGGAAGTGGAGAGAGGCATTATTGAGACAGGTGTCACAGGTCTCAGAAGAGAAAAATACTATGAACCAAAAACATAAGAAGGCATTGACATGGAGATGAGATTTGACTGTGGGCACAAATCACATATGAAGAATTTTCCATGAAGGGGAGGTTATATTGTGAGGTAGCACTTGGGGAAAGAGAGAAAAGCCAATGCTACTTACAGTACATGATGTATGGAGTAACCATGTACGTTGACTGCCTTATCTTTTCTTAAACATCCTAAAGTAATTTTTAAAATGGAGTTCTTGATTTCTTTCATTTCCTCTTACTACATACATACATATTAATAACAACTATGTTAAGGACTGAATTATATCCCCTAAAAATTTGTATGTTGAAGTCCTAACCCCCAGTACTTCAAAATGTAATTACCTTTGGAGATATGGTCTTTAAAGAGATAATTAAAATCATCATTAAGGTGGGCCCTGGTCCCATATGACTGATGTTTTTATAAAAAAAAGAAGAAACTTGGTCACAGACAGGTACAGTTGGAAAACTGAAGATACAGGGAGATGACCATCTATGTGCCAAGGAGAGAAGCCTCAGAAGAAACAAACTTTGCTAACACCTTGGTCCCAGACCACCATCCTCCAGAACTGTGAAACATAAATTTCTTTTGTTTAAGCCGCTCAGTCTGTGATACTTTGTCATGGCAGCCCTAGCAAACTGATACAAACAGCAAAAACAATCCATTCCTCCTCTAGTCATTTAGGTAAGTGGTACCATCATCCTTAAAGCTATTGAAGTCAATAACCAAGGACTGATTTTTTAAAAAATTTTCCTTTTTCTCTTGCTGTCTATACCCACATGTAATCCATCAGTGATTTTTTTTTTACTTCTACTTTAAAATATGTCACAATTCAATGAAGTAAACTCTATACCCTCTTGTAAGCCACCTTTACCTCTCTTTGTCTACCTTTTCAACCAATTTCCTATCATCCTACTTTGAAACTTTGCTACATTCACACTGATTTATTATTTTCCTTCTTCATATATTCTAGGTTCATTCTCAATCTTGGAAGTTTTGCTTTCTCACTGGTTATTTCTTCTGCTTATAATTATCTGTGCCTTCCTCCCCCCAGATCACTATAACATTGACACCTCTGGTTATTGAGGTCTCAGTTAAATGTTTCCTAATGAAAGCTTTTATAACCTCTCAGGCTAAATGCCCTGACATATAACTTTATTTTATTTTAATATATGTATTATTATCTGGTATTTGTCTGTTTATTACTGGGTTGATAAAGAATGTTGATTGGCATTTATTGCCATGCTAGAGTTGGCAACTTGTTTGCAGTTGAAAATAGGAGATATCAAATATTCCTGTGTATTTTTTCCTTGATAAAGGACTGTAACTATAAAGAAATCTACAACTAGAGGCAGCAAATTCTCTTCAAGGTTTATTCAGAGGAAACAAAACTGGCTCTATCCTCAGTACCATAACACATAATCATCCCATAAAGAACCTATACAGATGATTGGGGAACAGAGAAAGAGGGTGCTCATATTGATCCCTCCCCCAAACCCAAGTATGATAAAGAGTTGAAATTGGGGGTGTCTGCAAGAAAGAAGCATGAATATTCCATTCCCCATTGTATATCTACTCAGGCTGTTATGTCAGTGGGCCTACCTAAGGATGACAAAGACTTCACAAGAGGAAAAAAGAGACAGCATTGGGCCCATCTGCAATCTTACTGATAGTTGAGGCAGGTACGTGGATGTTTCCCATGAGTGGACACCTCATAAGTTTGGTGGACTTTTGCTGTTTTTCAAGACAGCAGCCAGGAGAGGCCATGAGGTGCACCACTGGCACTGTGAGCTGAGGCAACAAAAGAAGTAGCATTAGAATTATCTCCCACGTTACAGGGTACGATGGTCAAAGACCTCAGAAGATTGTGTGAAAATCTCATACCATGGCCTTATATGAGAGGTAGAATTTGGATGGTTGCCATATAGAAGGTACCAGCCACAACATAGCATTTGCAAAGAAAGTGACAATAAACAAACACAAGTTGCAAAAAGAGGCAGTTGTCTCTTTACCTTTCACTCCTTGATGCTCCTAACAATCACCTACAGATAGAAGATTTGAAATTCCTTAATACAGTAACTACATCTTATTCGTATGATAGGTATGCTCCATGTACTCTTGTGTTACCTCTATAACCACAACACCTAAAAGTGTGTCTGCTCATGATAGAGTGTATACAGATGGCTAGCTGAGTTTGCATTTGGTTGGTAGTTGAGGAAAAATAAAAAGGAAAGAATGGGGAGAAGGTAGTTTTGATGTTCTAGGCATAATCAATTTGAAAGCCAAACATTTAGGTGATAATGTGATTCATCTATGCCCATGGTCAGCACATCATTGAAAAATCCTAAAAGATGTTTGCTGAGAAATTCTCTTGGGAGCCTCAAGAGTTCTAAACATAAATACTTAGACAATTAACTGCCACTGAGGATGCTTCCCTCTGATGGAATCCACAGTAGCCTCTGCTGATTTGGAGGCCATAGGTTTCAATGCTGAAACTAGGTTGTGGTGGGGCCCAAATAAGTCTGGAAGACAGCTCTGCTCAGGTGGTTAGAGGCAGAGTTTTGTCATACCAAGGATCTCCCTCCATAGAATGGTTGGCAGTGGAATATTTTGAGGAACAACCAATTAAGGTGTTGTATAAAACGTAAATCTCAAAAGACATGCAGGGTATTAATATGCATATGTTATAATTTTGGTTCCTCCTTTACCTTCCCGACTGCCCTTGAGCTTCCAGTTGAACTGATTTCTCCTGGGTGGAAATGTGAAGGAAAAGGAGATAAAGGCAGGTGGATGAGAGAGTGAGAGACACTGATGGTCACCTCAGAGGTGTGTGGCATCAGAAGAACCCTCATGTCCCCTAATAAGAGACAGTTAAGCTGCTGTGTAGAACTACCCCATGGCAAGTTGCTAGTTATCAGTAGGAAGACCAACAACCAACAGAGGACTGTACCAATGACCAGTTAAGTGAAGAGGAGCTGCCTCTCCCTTCCCCTTTCCCAATACCAATTTTTTTCTCAAAACTTACTCGTTTATATAAAGGTTTCTAATTAGTAAAGACAAAGAAGAAAAGGTGATGGGGATGCACCTGTGAACACAGTTGATATTTTTACTCTGTTTTTTTTTTTTTATCCAAAGCCTTTCAAATAAAAAAAATCAAAACCTTTTTTTTTACAGTGTTAACATTTTTAAAAATATTCAAAGACTAACTTACCAACTTTGATTTAACAGGCTGAAATTTAGAGTATAACTTTTTTCATTATTTTTAATGGTTTTCAGAGGTTTCATTTTTTTTTCAGCAATCCCTTTTATGTGTTACAAAGAAGAGAAATACAGACAGATAAATGAAAGCCATTTTTTCCCCCAGAGAAACAACATGAATCCTCTAATATGAAGGGAATGGCAAGGTATGTACTGATTGGCAAACATAAAATCTATGCTAAAATTTGGCTTTCATTTGATACTTAGTAGGTAGAATCATGGAAGAAAATTCACTCATCTGTGGTATCAGGAGATTTCCAATCTAGTACCTGCTGAGCTGATATTTTTTACACATATTTTGGCATGCATTATGTCTTCCCTGGGCTGCAGATTTATATAAAAAGGAGATTGGTTCCTGGGTCGCTCAGTGGGTTAAGCCTCTGCCTTCAGCTCAGGTCATGATCTCAGGGTCCTGGGATCGAGCCCTGCATCTGGGTCTCTGCTCAGCAGGGAGCCTGCTTTCCCCCTCTCTCTCTACCTGCTGCTCTGCCTACTTGTGATCTCTCTCTCTGTGTCAAATAAATAAATAAAATCTTAAGAAAAAAAAACAAAAGAGGAGACTGGTCTGGAAAACATCTAGCACCCCTTCCAAGTATAAGCATCTATGACAACTTGGGGCTAGGAATCAGACCAGACTATTATTAACCAAAGAAAAGAGCCCACTGACCATTTGGCAGTTCTGTAGTCCGCTGTGATATTTCTCTAAAGGCCATTGCATTTCAGACTGAAATGTAAAAATGTTACAAGATGAAGCAAGACATAAAACTAAAAGGAGTATTTAAATGTTTCTCCCATATAGGACAATACATTAAAGAAAAAGTTATAACTAAAGCAGAATTCCATGAGGTCAAGGACTGAATCTGTCTTATTTGTTGTTCTATGTCAGTGCCTGACACAATGATCAAATAACTATTGGTCGAATGAATGAATGAATGAATGAATGAATGAATGAAAATAATGTGTGACAATGGAAAAAATCTTAAAAAAAAAAAAAAAAGATAAACCACTTCTAGCTCTCTTTGATCCCATGTCTTCTCCACCCTCAAAGGCACAGGACAATGTAGACACGAGGTGGGACAAATGAACCAAGGCAATCCCTGATTCAGAATCTAGGCAGGTTCTGTGCCCCATAAGTGATTGCTGCATTACTACATTGAATTTCTGGTCATGGAGTACAGATGTTTATCCCGGTGCTGACTACTAGGTTTCTGCATGAGCAAAAGCTTATCCCCCTTTGCTGACAATAGCCTTAATGCCTTATTTCATAGCCCGAGTCTTCTCTCTCCCCACTCTTAGGAGCGTCACTCAGATTTAGGGTTCTGACTTGGTCACTGTTTTACATTTTGATTTTTGTAAGTTGCCAGCTTCTACCATGTTCTAGTTGTAGTTGAGGATCCAAATAGCTTTTTAAGATCCCTGTAACATCTAGAAGCCCTTCATTGAAATCCCAATTTAAGCAAAACCTTGTTATCCATAGTCATCATTCTCCTCCATCTAATATTTATCTTACTTCACTACAATTCTGAATATTGTACCCCCGGCTCTTCCATCCATGCGTCTTTTTGGAGCTCCTTCCTATACAGCCTTTAACTGCTTTGCTCCTTAAATGGAATCTCCACTTATGGAGTGGCCTGATGTGACAGCCGGCCTGAAACTTCCTTAGCCTGATATAAATAAATCATCACAATTGCCAAGTTGCCAAGATGTCTTCAGGTATAACAATAAGCACTGGTTTTAGCTATGAAAGCAATTAGCAATGCTTCCTATTTTAGGATCAATGAGAATATGACCTGACAAGTATAATAATTATTTAAACCCTAAATTTTGAAATTATCAACCAGTGAGAAAAATGTCAGAACTTCCAATTTTATCACAAAGAAGTTTTGCATCATACTATTTTTGAAGTCTATATGGAAAGGAAAGTAAGATTTACCCATGATCATGTTTTTTAAAATGATGAAAAAAAGAACTAAAGGTCTCTCCTTTCACTTTTTCCAATCTATTGCCTGGAGAGAATAATTATTATTCATCGAACACCTACCATGTGCCAGGAACTGTTGTAGGCACCCAGAATCGATAAGAGAAAAGCAACAAATCTATCTTCCTTCATGAAGCTTACATTTTGACTGGAAAGCATACATAAACAATTAAGTGGAAAAAAATACAATGATAAATGGTAAGGAGAAAACTGACAGTAGGATGGGGATAGGAAGTGTTGGAGGAGTCCCTACAGAAATTTTTAGTTGGATGGCTGCAAAAACTTTACAAAGGAATTGTAAACCATGCAAGTCAAACCATGCAGACCTCTGGAAAAGAACATTCCAGGCAGAAGGAATAAGAGCAAAGGCTCTGAACTGAGAGTATGACTAGAAGGTTTGAAGACAGAAGATTCCTGTGAATGAAATAGAAGGAAAGATAAAAAGGAAATGATGTTATTACCAGGTGGGTATGGGGAAGGGTCAAGGATGTATGTCTTAGTAAGTAATTTGATTTTTGCTCTGAGGCAGATAAAAAAAACACTGGAGTTTTTTTTTTTTTTTGTTTTGTTTTGTTTTGTTTTTGTAAAGACTGAAACAATCTCAGTCTGGCTTTAAAGGGTCATGCTGGCTGTGTTGAAAACAGACTGAAGGGGTAAAGCAGGACTCAGGAAGACTATAAAGACTTGCCATAATTCAGAAATAGGTTTGTACTAGCGTAGTCCTAGAAATCCCAAGACAGTAGTCCCCTCCCCCTGTATCTATGGAGGGATGTGTTCCAAGACCCTCAAGGATGCCTGAAACCCCAGACAGTACTGAATCCTATATATACTGTTTTTCTCCTATTATACACAAAACACCTATGATGAAGTTTAATCTCTAAATTGGGCACAGTAAAATATGAACAACAATAACTGGTAATGAAATAAGATAATTAATAATAATATAGTATAATAAAAATTTTATGAATGTGGTCTTTCTCTTTCTCTCTCTGAGAATCTTATTGCACTGTACTCAGCCTTCTTGGGATGATGTAAGATGATAAAACGCCTCCATGATGAGATGAAGTGGGGTAAATGATGCAGGCATTGTGACATAGCTTTAGGCCACTCTTGACCTTCTGATGATTCATCAGGAGGACCATCTGCTTCCAACCTATGATTGACTGCTGGTCAGGGAAACTGTGGGAGAGGGGAATCACAGATAATGACAAGGGACTACTGTGATTGGATTTTCAGTATGATTTGAAGGTAAGGTCAGCAGGATTTGATGATGGTTTAGATGTGGGATATGGAACAAAGAATAGATTCAAGGATGCCTCCGAATTGTTAACCTTAAGGAAGAGGAAAGACCAAGTTGTCATAAAGTGAGATGGGGGATTATAGGAACAAGTTTGGGATGATGTAAGAACAAGAAGTCCAATTTTAGACATGTCAACTTAGAGGTGATTATATATCATTTAAGTATGATATATAGTAGGTAGGTAAGATGTAGGTAAGCAGTTGGATATGAATTTGGAGTCAGAAAAGAGATCCAGAATACAGATACAAGTCTAAGGGTCATCAGCATATAGGTATATTTAAGGACAAAGAATGGATGAAATCACCAAGGAAGTGATTGTAGATGAAATGTAGATAGATTTAAGAATGAATCTTTGGCCGAACTTGAAGATTAGAGGACTGGAAGGAGTAGAGAAAAAAGCAAACGAAAACAAAAGTGAGGAACCAGGTAAGAGGAAAACTAGGTATGTTGGCTTTTAAGATAAGGGTGAAAAGTGATTCATGGAATTTGCCCTGTGTTATATAGATCATAAATGCATAATCAAATGTCTTTGTATACAAATGAATGCATATGCTTGCTTGTTTATGTGGGGAGCAGTTTTTATTTTATAAAATGGGATCATGCTATACCTAGTCATCTAAAATGAATTTTTCGCAGATTTTTTAAAATTAATTTTAAAAATTAATTCATCAGGGGTGCCTGGGTGGCTCAGTGGGTTAAAGCCACTGCCTTCGGCTCAGGTCATGATCCCAGGGTCCTGGGATTGAGGCCCCCATCAGGCTCTCTGATCAGCGGCGAGCCTGCTTCCCCTTCTCTCTCTGCCTACTTGTGATTTCTCTGTCAAATAAATATATAAAATCTTTAAAAAAAATTAATTTATCATGAAAGAAATTTTTGTATCATCTTCACTCTTAAGAGTAAAGATGTTTTATTTTCAAGTGTTTGGTTGTCCAGGATTATTAAAACAAAGTATTATTATAAGCTTAAAAAAACACAATACAGTGAAAATATTGGCTATAATTATTAAACACTTGTTCTTTTCTATTTATTTAGCAAAAATCCTCTTTGTAAATAGAAAAAAAAAGAAAAAGAAAAAACAAAGTAAGGAATAAGGGAATAGGAACCAAACAGAAAAATATCAATTTTACTATTGCTTTTAATACATTTCAATGCATGTTTATTCTCTTTTATTAGAATGAGTAAGTATAGAGCAGAAATTTTTATGAAAAAAATCATGAAAGAAAGGACAATTTCTTCTCATTCTTACCAGAGATAAAAGTGCTTTTTTTTTTTTTTTCTCTAAGATTCTAACATCTATTGTTTTCACAGAGACAAACTGTATGGCAAATCACCTATGTGAGAACTCCATGATTTTCATTAGGTGGAAGAGATGAAAAATAAATAAATTATCAGCAATTACGATATGTTACTATTCCCACATTTAAGACAGAAAAAATATGGTCCATTTTTTCACTGCATCTGGAAAACTGTGAATGAGTTGAAGGCGTCTTTTTAGGTTATGGAGAAAGTATCTCTTAAAGGTTCTTCTTAGTTTCCCTTAGGTTTCCCCCAAAAGATGTCACTTTTTTTTAAAGATTTTATTTATTTATTTGACAGACAGAGATCATAAGTAGGCAGAGAGAGAGAGGGAGAAGCAGGCTCCCTGCCGAGCAGAGAGCCCAATGTGGGGCTCGATGTGGGGCTCGAAGAGCCCAATGTGGGGCTCAATGTGGGGCTCGATGTGGGGCTCGATCCCAGGACCGACCTTAGGATCATGACCTGAGCCGAAGGCAGAGGCTTTAACCCACTGAGCCACCCAGGCGCCCCAAGATGTCACTTTTTAAACAGTGAATTGGGTATGTCACAAGACATTACATCTAAATAAAATAAAATAAAAATGAAAATCAAATACATGATTATTAAACATGAACTACACACAAGACACCATGGTAGGCCGTTTGTAGATTTTATTGTGTTTCAGATCATTCACTGGTGTCATAATAGTGTAGGGAAATATTTCTTTTGAAGTAATTCTTTCAAATTGAATAACAGAAATCATGGTGCATAGATTAAGGACTTTATTATCAGAAGTAAGTACACTGCCAAGCACACTTTTTCAACCAATAGTTCTTATGATCTAAGGGCTAAAACAAATTAGACATGACACTTGAAATTTTCTGAGTATAACAACAACGTCCAAGCTGCCTGTATGGGAAACTGTCACTGAATAAAAAAATAGAGGTGGGCAGAGTTAAGTCTTTTATTTCTTCCTCCACTGCCTATTAAATGCTACTCTCCTTCTTCTTCATTTATACTTTTTATCTTTCAAAAAGTCAGCCAAATTGAAGTAGATTCCATGTGCAAAAGTGCTTGCTGAACAGACTTGTAGTAAACAAGTAAGAAAGGATTGCATGTTTGAAAAGATTGCTAAACCGGTATTCTAAATTGAGCACGTCATCTCAGCTCTGCCACTGACTGTTTAATCTTGTCTTTTATGTCCTTATGCCCTCTGTTCTCACTGTTGAGTGACCAACTTTCAGCCTTGTCTCTGCTATTGTTCATGTTTCCTTTCTATAGATGCCAATCTTTTCCATATCTTGCCAAGAACATGCACCTGATGTTCTAAACTGATGTTCTGAATGTCCTATTTCTTTCAGAAAATAATTTTCAAACTTCAGTTCTTACTCTCATTTGTCATGATAGTTCTTGCCTTTTCTAAGACCTCATTTCATTTCACTTGTTTGCTTTGTCTGTTGACAGTTCAGCTACCCTTGAATGGCGGATGACGAGTCTGAGCCTAGAATTTGGTGGAATGGAGATTTTCTTTTCTCCCTTCCTCCCTTCTCCTCCTTCTTAAAAAGCAATATTAAAATACAGTTAGTATACAATGTCTTATTTGGTTTCAGGTATACAACATATTGACTGGACAATTCTATTCAGTAGTCACCACAATACATAGAGTTACCATCTATCACCATACAACATTATTACAATATTATACACTCTATGCCCTGTGCTACACTTCTCATCTACATGACTTACTTATTATGTAACTAGAAGTTTGTACCTTGTACTACCCTTTATCTATTTCACCCACCTTCCCACCTGCCTCCCCTCTGGCAACCACCAATTTGTTCTCCATATTTAAGAGTCTGTTGTTTTTTTTTTTCCTTTTTTTTTTTTTTCAGTTTCCATATGATAAGTGAAATCATACGGTATTTTTCTTTCTCTCCCTGATTTATTTCACTTAGTATAATACCCTCTAGGCCTATCTATATTATCACAAATAAGATCTCATTCTTTTTATGGATGAATAATATTCCATTATGCATATTATAATATACATATCTTCTTTATCTTCTTTATCCATCCATCTATCAATCTTCAGTTGTTTCCATTTCTTGGCTATTATAAATAAGGCTTCAATAAACATAGAGGTGCATCTATCTTTTTGGATTAGTGTTTTCATTTTCAATACCCAGTAGTAGAAATTACTGGATCGTATGGTATTTCTATTTTTAATTTTTTGAGAAAACTTGATCGATCTGAGACTTGCATCCCCTTCACTGTGTATTTGTTTTGCTCTAGGTTATCATACATGTCCCTACTCAGATCTAGACCAAGAAACCAGGTTGATGCACAAGAATCCTAATTCATTTTGTTGTATCCAATAGTGATTTATTGAAGTGGGGCTGCTGAATGGAGGTTCAGTATCATGCAGGTTCTCTGACCTGGGAAATTCTGTGTCCTTTACAATAGAATTGTTTTGTGATAGTCCCAGCCTCTCAATAACCAGTTTTGTGGCTGGACTGGCTTTTGTGTTTCTTAATGATGGTTGCAAGATGCCCTTAACAGTTACTGCCAGAAACTTTAAAAGAGATGTGGTTTATTACTTACAAGTCCTGGAAATTACTCAGCACAGCTGGGGCCACATACTGAGGTCTCAAATAGAGATCAGTGCATAAGTCTGTGGTTCTGTTTTTATCGGTGTCAAGGGTGGGGGCCTAGGGTTTTGCAGGATCAATCTTTATTGGTAAATTTTAAACATAAGAGAGAGAATTTAAAGCACAGAAGAGGGAGAAAAAAAAAAAAGGAAAGGAAAGGCCAAATGGTCAGTTATCAAAATCAACCAAGATCTCTAAAACAAAGCGGCCTGGGAGGCAAGTGCTGGTGGTCCTTTTTCGATGTAGTTGTGTGACTGGCAATGCCTTTATTAAAGTGATGTCTCAGCAATAGAGCTTAAGTCAGGCACTTAGATTACAAAAAAGAAAAACAACTTACACAAGGCTTACACTGCAAGAATAAAGATAGGAAACACTCTACCCCAAAGCACAGCTCCTTCTTTTTTTTTTTTCTTTAATTTAATTTTATTTCTTCAGTGTTCCAAGATTCATTGTTTATGCGCCACACCCAGTGCTCCATGCAATATGTGCTCTCCTGAATACCCACCACTGGGCTCACCCAACCCCCAACCCCTCCCCTCCAAAACCCTCTGTTTCTCAGGGTCCAGTCTCTCATGTTTCGTCTCCCGCTCCAATTTCCCTCAGTTCACTTTTCCTTTCCTTCTCCTAATGTCCTCCATCTTATTCCTTATGCTCCACAAGTAAGTGAAACCATATGATATTTGACTCTCTCTGCTTGACTTATTTCACTTGGCGTAATCTCCTCCAGTCCCATTCATGTTGATGCAAAAGTTGGGTATTCATCCTTTCTGATGGAGGCATAATATTCCATTGTATATATGGACCACATCTTCTTTATCCATCCATCTGTTGAAGGGCATCTTGGAAAGCACACAGCACTTCTGGTGCTCTGCCTATCTTTCCTAACAATAAAGTTTTTTTCTTCAGCAATTTAGCATCACACATTACAATGTGTTTCTACATATCATATCCCACTTCTTGCCATGTCACCTACTGGGTGTTGTATCATTGAAGGAACGGAGGCAGGATAAAGCTAATGGGAGTGGAGAAGAGGGACAAAGCCTGTCTCCAAAAATAATCCCTGAGCATTTAGGAATATGAGTGACAATTTTGTATGTCATGGAGTTAGAGAGGAGGGCAACAAGATAGTGCTGAAGTTAGGATGCTTTCCATTTTCTTTCTTTCTCTCTTTCTTTCTTGGGAGGTAAGGAGAAAGATGTTTCCCTGCACTGTTCTAATTCAGAGGATGGAAGCATGGTGAGTATTCTGAGGTTGTGTATTTCAACACATGACCATGGACAATGCATTAAGTAGGAATGGACCTCTCGACTTTACCAAATAGTTTTTGCTTACGTTCAGCTTACTCTGTTATTTTCTGTTTTTGGCATTTTAGTCTTTTTGCATGTGTTCATAGATACTTACTGTGAAGTTGAGAGAAGTCCTATCATGCACTACAGAATGTCTACATGTGAACTAAAGGGTTTTGAATCTCATCTGAAATCAAAGCCGCTATTCCAGATTGCTGGTTATATATACTCATATTTCCTCTAAGACTTCTGTGACAGTTATTAGATTGGGCTATAAAATTTTGAGAGTATATTGAAAAACACATAAAGAAGCACTTTAGTGTAGAAATGCAAGGTCATAGCAATAAAGAATGCAGGGTCCCATCTTTTATATTAGTCTACTTCTGAGTTCTTAAACAAAAATATACCATTCCAGGTCTGTAAAATTTAAGGGGCAATGAGAACCAGAGAAAATCTTTATTTAAATTTGCAAGGAATATTTCCAAATTTGCACATACAAATTCACATTATTTTCTGAACCCAATTATAAATAAAGGCCTATATTTTTTATGTTTATTATAAATAAATCCATAAATACACTAGACAAATGAATAACTTTGGGCTTGAAATCAAAGATTTTCCAGCTCCATTACCAACTGCAGTGTGATATTGATCATTAATCACAAAATGTCAGAACTTTAAAATCCTTTTAAAAATCAATTAGAATGATGTTTCAATGTACTATTATAAGCTACATTTTCTTTTTGATACATTTACAAATGTGATGTCCCCTTAAAGAATTTGATAAATTTTCCATAGGATATTTGTGGCTTTTCATTGCTGATCACCATGCAACTGAGTATGTTTTCCTATTCAAACTGGTATGGAGGCTGTCAGGCTTTAGTGCGCATAATTTACCTCTGCAGCTATAAAAACATAGTAATACATATGCAATATAAAAGTACAACCTCGAAATTTTGACCTTCCATCTCCTCAGTTGAAAACAAATCATTGAGGTCACCTTGTTGATTTTAGACGTAGTAAAAGTCCTGGAGAAGTTCAGAATCTTGTCAAGTGTTGTACTACTTGTATATGGAAGAACTGAAGATGCTGAATCAGCATTTCCATAGTATCACACAGTCCAGCAAGACAGAATCCACTGATACCACCCCCCAGGTTGATATAATGTGCTCAGGTCTCTACTGTTTTCTGATTTTCCTTTGAGCACTATGTCAGTTAGGACTGTTTTGAGCTGCTCTGCTCCCTGTATCTTCCAACTTTCATCCTTTGGAGCACAAAACAGTTTTCCAATTCTAACCTTGCCACTTAACCACAGGCATACAGGAGGCAGGAAGAAGGCGTGCTTTCTTAGAATAAATCACCCTATGCCTGGGTGCCTGGGTGGCTCTGTGGGTTAAGCCTCTGCCTTCGGCTCAGGCCATGATCCCAGCATCCTGGGATGGAGTCCCGCATCAGGCTCTCTGCTTAACAGGGAGCCTGCTTCCTCTTCTCTCTCTGCCTGCTTCTCTGCCTACTTGTGATCTCTGTCTGTCAAATAAATAAATAAAATCTTTTAAAAAATTTTAAAAAGAAATCACCTTATGCCTTATTAATCCAAAAATATAACATATGACCATCCTTATTTCAAAAGGGTCAAGAAATAATTTTTTTAAGCAAGACATTGACATCTCAAGCAAAATTCAATCCATTACTGAATATCCAGTATCCAATAAATACTGAGCAATTGGAAGTATCTATTCCATATACACTTGTGTTGCTGTTGATATGAATGGATATTTGTAGTGATTGTCAAGAGTAGCTAAATTAATGAGCTACGTTATTTATGTCAGCTTCAAGTAATAAAATGGCTTTCCTAAATTTTTATCTGGCCTCTTTATAGGTCTTCTAGTATTTATGATCTTTTCTTTTTAGATTCAAGTCTCTATCAATAACCAATATTGTTCTCTTTTCAAATTTCACTGGTGGATAAATAATACTCTAAAATGACGGGGATTTTTTCAGTCTTATAAATAAGTCGTGTTCTTCTAGGTCAACTGAGTGGCACATCTGAATCAACCAACTCATGCTAATGTTTATTCATTAAAATCTTATGAACATCAGAGTGAACTTTAATGATATTGTAAGCTACTAATGTATTTTTCAAATGAGGTTCTTTCCAACAAGAATATTACAACATTATGATGTTTCACAGCTTTTGAAAAGAACTTGTCTTTAAGTTATCCTCCTATAATATTTTTTTTCCTCCAGTGATTGATAGAAGTTGAGTTTCAACAAAATAGTGACATGTTTTCTGAAAAGTATGTAGACCATAACAATTCTTTGTTTTTCAAGTAAGCATATATTTATGTCTTAATGAAAGATTTTATTGTGGAATTTGAAGTGTCTAGTGAGAATTTATGGCTGAATACATGGAAAAGTGAGGTGAAATTATCCCCTAGTCAATGGTCTCTCTCTCAAAAAAAGTTTTTTTAATACATTAACAAGCACAGAAAAAAAATGGTTAACAGAGATCTCCAAGAACAGATTTCTAGAACACTATTTAGAACCTTTTTTCATTAAGAGTTCTGTTTATTTTGTCCTTATGACATCATCTATCTTATCAACTCCCAAAAACTTAGCAAGTAGAGTTACTTAAGAACGCCTAAGTAAAAATAATTACACTTAAATTTCTTTTCCATAAAAAAAAGATTTTTAAAAAAGATTTATTTGAGAGAGAGAGTGTGCGCATGTATGAGGGGTGGGGGTGGGGTTAGGTGGGGAAGGGACAAACAGAAATGAGGGGTAATGAGAAATGAGCCCAAAGCAGGGCTCAGTCTTATGATGCTGTGATCATGAACTGAGCAGAAATCAAGAGTTGGACACATAACCAACTGAGCCACCCAGGTGCCTCAAGGAATAGTATTTTTAAAAGATATCACCGTTCCTGGTCAAGGTCTACTGCACAAATTAGAAGACTGGTTATGAAAATCACATACATTGAGCTATAAATTATGGATCTCTACAGTGTTTTATAAGAAGCTTTCTAAAATCTGGGAAACATAATCAGTATTTTTTTCCAATATTTAATTTTTTTCATGAAATTGATGCCCAACATAGTATGGAGGAAGAGCTATAATTTACCAGAATAAATCTAGTGGACTGGTGCTCAAATGGACAGACCCTGAGATCCTTTAGCAATATCGCAGTGGTTGTACTAGGAAAGAAACAACTGTAGTAATTTTTACTAACACTGGCAAATTTATACCGACATTGATGGGTTGCATATGATCGATAAAATTTTTTTTAGATTTTATTTTTTTTTGAGGCTTCCAAAATTCATTGTTTATACACCACACCCAGTGCTCCATGCAATACGTGCCATCCATAATACCCACCACCAGGCAAAAACAATTAAGTGAAACAAATAATATATTCCTTGTTAATAAAAAAGAAAAAAGTGAAAAAATAAAATTGTATTCCTAGAATAGCACTGTTTCCTAGGATGGGTGGGTGAAATATTTAGGAACACAGGCTCAACCCGTCATTTACACAGATTCAGCTCCAGTTCCTTTAATTTATCATCTGTCACCTTGGTAGAGTGCACTTTGTGAAATACCAACAGGTAAAATTCACATGCTATGGAATATTTATTCTTAAGAATGCGAATGGCACTTCCAGGCATTATAAATGACTGGTACTTACCTGCTCTGTCTCAATATTCTCAATAAAATGGGTATAATCATAAAAATTACCTTGTGAGTTTGCCTTGAGGATTAAAAGAGGTAATGCATGTGAGGAGTTGATTCAAGTGCCTGGAATACGGTACGTGTTTACGTAAGAAATGCCATTAGGACTTGCTGACTCCATTAGTAAAATAAACATAGATCATCAGGTTCAATACACCTCAATTTAGGTCTGTACCATCTCCAGCCTTTTCTTCTTTATTTATTCCAAGGTTTCCCAGGAAAGACTTCTCTCTGAATTTCCCGTTGAAATTGGGCACAAACCGAGATTCAGACATCCATTAAATGTAACTTATGTGTTATTACAAACTACCCGCTATTTTATGCAACTTCCGTGTTAACTATACGGCAGCAAAAGTCCAGGTTATAGCAACATTCTTTGGTATGTATGAAATACTTGGGAATAGTTAATCCCTAACCTAAATCCTTGACATGTGCAGGTGACACATACACACACAAGCATGTGCTTGGAAGCACTTTTAGCAAAACACAAATTAAATTGACAAAAAATGATAGTAGAGGCTTCATATGCAGTGAAAAGGGACTATGCTAGCAATACTATAATTGCACTCCACCTAAATTACATTCATTAAAGAGGTAAAGAGTTTGCCAGATAAAATTTCAATCTATTGCTAAGATTTTGGGTAGCCTACTAATCCTGCCAAAAGTAATTCAATCTCTACTTCACAGCTATGCAACTAGTTCCTTTAGACTATCCCTGATAGTCTTTGAGTGAAGTATTAGCATATCATATGAAGAGATTTGGGGAACAACATAGGAAAATCTAAAATGGGCACTTATAGTCATTAAATTTTTGATTAAATTTTGATATATATATATATTATATATATATTATATTTCTTAATAGATCTATTAAATAATTCCAGATCATTAAGAGCTGTGTTTTCTAATTATATATATGTATATGCCGTGTGTGTGTGAGTGTGTGTGTGTATGCATGTGTGTGTGTGCATATATATATATAAATAAATCATGATTGTGGAGAAAAGACTTAGCTGAAAAATTGTTTTCTTCATGTGCTTTACTGTGTTCAGAAGAATCAGGATTTTATCTATTGTATTCACACAATTTCAGAAAAAAGAGGAATTTAGCCATTGGGATATTTGAGTATCAGTTTTTCATTGCATGCAATAATGAAGTAATACAATAAGGCAATTGTACAATTCCTTAACCCAATATAATTTTTCATTATATTACTGATATCATTTTTCCTATTCACACTCAACTATAAAAAGTTAAATTCCGGGATGCCTGGGTGGCTCAGTTGGTTGAGCAGCTGCCTTCGGCCCAGGTCATGATCCCAGCGTCCTGGGATCGAGTCCCACATCAGACTCCTTGCTTGGCAGGGAGCCTGCTTCTCCCTCTGCCTCTGCCTGCCATTCTTTCTGCCTGTGCTCGCTCTCTCTCCCTCTCTCGCTCTGACAAATAAATAAATAAAATCTTAAAAAAAAAAAAGTTGAATTCCATTGCTCTGACAAAATATTTTCATATATTAAATTAATTGTAACTAGTGTTAATCAAGATCACATAATTTTGTGATCATTTTTTTTTAAAGATTTTATTTATTTGACACACAGAGAGAGAGATTCCAAGTAGGCAGAGAGGCAGGCAGAGAGAGAGAGAGGCAGAAGCAGGCTCCCCGCTGAGCAGAGAGCCCAATGCGGGGCTCGATCCCAGGACCCTGAGATCACGACCTGGGCCAAAGGCAGAGGCTTAACCCACTGAGCCACCCAGGCGCCTGGATGATCGTTTTTAATAGTGATTCTTCTATAACTTCCTACAGAAAAAAAGTCAATATTTTCATCCATGTTGCAGAGATCCTAGAAATATTACAAATGCGTTGATGATACTAAATTCTTAAAATGTTGTTTCAAAGTAACCAAAATCACTTTAGCACACTATCTTGAAGTTGTGCGTCATTACTTAGAACAGAAGGGAAATAAAGAAGCTAAATCTTAAATTGGTAGTAAAAAAGTTAATGAACCTCTTTTCCTTTCTAAATTATACTGCCAGCATGAATTAAAACTAGTTTAATAGTCTGTGCAGAATATGTAGATACAAAGCCATAAAATCTATTATTGAAAATCCTATAGCTTGCTAAAATTAGTCATTGAATAAGGAAACGAGGGTTTACAAATCTGGGTGTGATCACAACAGTAAAAAAAAAAAGAGCATATAATGCAATTGTTCTTGTGACTCCAAAATATTGAACTATGTTTGGAGGAACATTTATGTATGCTATGTTATCTGACCCATCTAAGAAATCTTACAACAATGGATATAGCATATCATACTTTTCAGAACAGTTGCTGAAATATCAATAATTATAAAAAAATTATATACTTTATAAAAAAATTATATACTTTCTCAAACATTTTTTTAAATCAAAAACTTTTTCAATAAGTCGAAGAATATTGGGCCCAACATTTCTTTAAAGGTTTATTTATCTTAGAGAGTGCGATTGTGTGCATGGGGAGAGGAGGAGGGGGAAAGGGAAAGACAGAGTCACAAGCAGGCTTCCTGTGAGTGCAGAGCCTGGGCTCCATCCCATGACCCATGAAATCATGACCTGAGCCGAAACCAAGTGTGCATCAAGCAACAGACTGAGCTACCCAAGTGCCCCTGGGCCCAACATTTTTTCAAAGATTCCAAAAATATAAACCATAAGTTAAATTTGTTTTTTACATAGTGCTTGCATCAATATTATAAAATATTAAAATCAACATTGAACCAATAGATTTTTACAATTAATTATTCAGTTTTCAACTAATTATTTCATTTTGAAATGACTTAGTGTTGGAAAAGCAAATAATAAATACCTAATGTAGAAAATCAGAAGGAATATGTTGTACAATAAGTAACTACATATGGAATGAGAGAGATTCATTTTTTTTAAAAATTTGCATGAAACAGTATTTTTTAATTTAAGCATAGTGAACATATAGTTCATATTAGTTTCAGGTGAAACTATAACAATTCAAGAATTTTAAACTGTATTTAGTGCTCATCACAAGTGCAGTAACCATCTGTCACCAAAGTTATTACCATGTTATTGACTATATTCCCTATGTTGTACTTTTCATCTCTGAGATTTATTTATTTTGTAACAAAAAATTTTTAACCTCTTAATCCCCTGTATCTATTTCACCCATCCCCCCATTCACCTACCCTCTGGCAACCACCAGTTTGTCTTCTGTATTTAACAGTCAGCTTTTTCACTTATCTCTCTTTTTCCTTGTGTTGTTCCTTAAATTCCACATGAGCAAAATCATGTGATATTTGTCTTTCTGACTTATTTCCTTTAGCATAATATCCTCTAAGTCCATCCATGTTGTCACAAGTGGCAAGATCTCATTCTTTTTTATGGCTGCGTATATTCCATTGTGTATATATACCATATTTTCTTTATCCATTTATTGATGGTCACTTGGGTGGCGTTCATATCTTGACAATTATAAATAATGTTGCAATAAACATAGGGGTGCCTATATCTTTTCAATTTAGCCCTCACATTTTCTTTGGGTAAATATCCAGTAGTAGAATTACTGGGTCATATGGTCAATTTACTTGTAATTTTTTTAGGAATTTCCATATTGTTTCCCACCAATTTGCATGCCCATTAGCAGTGCAAGAAGGTTGCTTTTTCTCCACTACCTTGCTAACACCCATTATTTCTTGTCTTTCTAGTCTAGCCATTCTGACAGGTAGGTGATATCTCTTCGTGGTTTTGATTTGATTGGTACTTCCCCAATGATTAGTTATGTTGAGCATCTTTTCATTTGTTGACCATTTGTATACCATCTCTGGGAAGTTGTCTACTCAGGTCCTCTGCCAATTTTTAAACCAGATTATTTGGGGGTTCTTGGTGTTGAGTTGTGTGAATTATTTATATGTTTTGAATGTTAACCCCTAATTGGATATATCGTTTCAAATATCTTCTCCCATTCAATAGGTTGCATTGTCATTTTGCTGATGGTTTCCTTTGTAGTACAAAAAGCTTTTCATTTTGGTGTAGTCCCAATGGTTTATTTTTTGCTTTTGTTTCCCTTGCCTGAGGAGACATACTTAGGAAATGTTTCTATGGCTGATATAAAAGAAATTACTGCCTATGTTTCCTTCTAGGAGAATGTATTTCTTCTAAATACAATTCGGTTCTATCAATATTGGGAGTTTGGTCCTGGGGTTAAATTAATTACTTACGTGTTATGACTCTAAGACTAGTATTTTCATCTAAAAATTATATGATTTAAAGGCAAACTGATTTAAATGAATATATATTCCTAAATACTGTTCTAAATTATTGTTTTTATTTTTTTCTACTATGTAATTCAATATGTTACTGAAAACAAAGTATGAGCTACAACTGATCAAAAAGTTAATCTTTCAGGGTCGGAAATAAGACTTGATTCTTGAATGCTGAAGGATAAGGAAAGAAGAAAATAAGACATTTAGTGATTGTATATGCCAGGTTCTTTCTCAGATACTACAAAGCCCCTTTAGACTAACTGGGCACCTAAACCTAATAATATCAGCACTAAAATCTTTATTAAAACTGAATGGCATTCTCTTCTTCTGAAAAATGGAATACTACCAAAGTTCAATTCTATCTGCTGTACTGAACAGAGAGACCATTTACAAGATATAATGAAGCCACAATCTCTTTAAAAATACATGAAGGGCAAATGTGTTTTCTTTATGAGCTTCACAAATTTGATGCACGTTCTAATTTCTTTCTGTTGTAGCTTCTAGGGTTCCATTGATCTTGTGGCGTGGGAGGATTGTTACAGTATGAATCTGTTACCAAAAGCTATATGACAGCATTAATTAAGTTGTGCTTTGGGAAAATGAAAGCAAGCAAAATGCATATTTGCTTTTCTGCCAATAAATGCTTAAGTATAGCAATGTGCAGGAATTCCTGGTACATTCATCAATTTGATTTATTTTTCTTCTTTTGTTGGGTCTTTTGTTCTTTATTTCTGCCCTTCCTTTCTTCCTTCTTTCTTTTACTTTAGTGATAGCTTCTATGTTTGTAATACAAGGCCAGCTAGCAGGCATGGATGCACTACAACCCCTTATTTATAGAGAAATTTAGGAAAAACACATGAAATAAAATTGAGTTTCGAGAACCATAAACAACCTTCTTAAATAAATTTGTATTTTTCATACATGTGTGGGTGTTTAGTGTGTGTTTTGCTAGAAGGAGAAAAGCTGCTCTTTATAGTAAAACTTTAACTCTATGAGAAATCATCTAGAGTCACCATTTTGAAGAAGATGATCCCTCTTTTCATGATCCTCTGTCAAACAGCTTTCTTACATTCTTACTCTTGTTCCAAATAAGCTTTCACTTCATCAGCCAAGTTGCCTTTCTTCCAAAAGAACATTTTTTTTAATGATGAAGTTCACAGGTTTTGTTTTGTTACGTTTTAACTGTATCTGTGTGAAGGGACAAAGCGTAGATTTAAACTCCTTCTAGTTGCTTACGTGGTCTTCATTTACCTCTCCTGTCTTGTGTCCAGCCCTCCCCTACACCGAGACCTCTGTTTTCCTGTGATGTTCCTCCTGACATGCTGTTTTCATTACCACTTTCCATCCCCTGCCCCCTTGAGAATTCTTACTCATTTTTAAGGTTTAGCACATGTGTCTTCCTTTCTCAGACCCTCAGCCTCTCTCAAATAAACTAGCTTTTTTTTTTTGCTATTATATTTTGTTAATGACATTGTAGTAACTGCCATATTTTATTTTTCAAATATTTATATTTAATTGGGCTTTGAAGTCCACGAGGACAGGGAATGTGTCCTGTTCCTTCATTTTCTTTGAGATATAATTGTTATGGTTGCTATTATTTTATTAAGGAATACCTGCAACAAATTATTTCTTCACATTTCCTTTCACCCCCTTGCCTTGAACTTCTATCAAAGTGAATGACAGATATGTTCTGTCCCATGATTATTACAAGATATATTTATTGACTGCTACTGGGTATGAGAGCAGGCATTGTTCTTGGTGATACTCATACAGAAGTAAGTAAGACAGAACCTCCAATTTAGGGGGATGAGTCTTTTATGCTTAAGGATAAGTTGATTATTTAATATTAAAATAAATGGATTTTTCAATATTAAGTATATAAAATATTGAAATCCTGCATAACTGCCTAACTAGTGGAAATGGATTTGAAGAGGAAAAGAAATCTACATTAGTACATTTGTATCACTTAAAAGGAAAACTTTATCAAACCAAATGCATTATCTTTTCCTTATTTAATTAATTTGCTCAAAGTAATGTCACATTTTGTTTACTTCTTATTTGGATTATTATCTTTCTAGCACCACTATCTCTTTTTCCTGGTATTTCTAATTTCCTTTGCTTTTCTTCTGTTTCTCAATTGTGTATAGAGTAAGAAGTAATTATCTTCAACAAATCATTAAGTTGACCCATGGCTTAATAATATATTTGTTAAAAGGACAATATTGGGCAGACTTCTTAGACTTCAGTAATTCTATAATCCAGAGACTTTCTTTAAGTGCACTCAAGGACTTTTCAATAATTAATTGATTACTTGAATTATATTTGGCTTTGCTAAAGTATACCTTCAAATAATACCTTTTAGAAAGTGGAGACTTTCTTCATCTTTGAATTCTAAAACTGTTATTATTTTGTTCACACTTGATTGATAGTTTAGCTGGGAATAGGATTCAAATTTCAAAGCAGTTTTTAGTGGAGACATTAGGAAGCATTTCTGCATTTTCTTTAAATGTTTGGGTTTTTCTGGGGAGAAGTCTGTTGCCCTTTTCTACCATACCTGTCTAAATTTCAACTAAATCTCCCACACGCTCTTACCCCTAGAAAAGAAGGGATCATGTATCTCATATATTTTTTTCTTATTGTGCCTCTAGTGGTATTTCTACTAGAACAGGTACTCAGAAAGACTGTTATTGATAAGATGATGATGATAATATGAATGATTTTATATTCACATTTAAGAAATAAGCACAAACCTTTCCCTCACCTGCTCTTCCTTAGTTTAACATTTCATCCATTCCATGCAAAGGAAAAACCTAAGTGCTCTGAGCTTCCTTTTCAGTGTCCTAGCAATGACAACACTAAAGTATCTTGAATTATATACTTTTTTTTGGCATCTCCACAGTTGCCACATCCTCCCCATTCATATGTTGTAGCCCTAATCCCCAGTATGAGGGTGTTTAGAGGTGAGGACCTTTGTAATGTAATTAGGTAATGAAGGTGGGGAGATCATGAATGGGATTAGTACCTTTAGAAGAAGAAACATGCATGATGTCTTTCATCGTTATGTGAAGGTAAAGCAAGAAGACATCCATCTACAATCCAGGAAGAGGACTGTCACCAGAAGACCATGCTGCTGGCACTCTGATCTTGGACGTCCAGCCTCCAGAACTTTCAGAAATAAATTTCTATTGTTTAAGTCACCCAGTCTATGGGTATTTGTTATAGTTGTGCAAACTGATTGAGACAACAGTGATTGTCTTCTCTTACTAAAGTAGACTTCTTACTCGTTCCTTCTAATATCCAACTCCAATAATCCTCAGACATCACTAGAACCTATACTTAGTCCTACTATCCTCATCCTCACTACCCTCCTCCATCTCCCTACCTCTATACCTGTTCATAGGTCTTATTTTGCTTAATTTCCCTAGTGACCATTGTTATCAACACCTAGCATATATCCTCACCACTCCTCATGCATCAGATTCTTGATTAAATCACAACCCTGGTTCAAATTCATCTACCCACCAATTTTGCTCATGCTCCCATGCAGCTGAGCATGGCTAGAGAAAATACACAACTCTAGATTTAACCACACTCATTGTCTTTTCCTACCTTTCATAGCATTCACCAAGTTCTTTCCTGTTGGACACTTTTGTTTGTGCTGTTCCTTTGTCCTGGAGTCTCCTCCTTTCCTTTTCATATCAGTCACCACTCCTCATTCTGTAGCTCTCAGTTCAAATATCACTTCCTACAAAGTCCCTTCCTGACTTGTATTTTAAAGTAGAATTTATAGATGTATTTATGTTCTCTTTTATATTGATATATTTTCATTTCATTAAATCATCGAATAACATCCTGTTCTTTTATTTCACAAAAAAATAGGATTAGAAAGAACACAAATTATATTAAAATGATTTTATTATGGTATATAAGGCAAATTTTAATGTAGTGAGGTTTGTGCTTTATTGCATTTAATGACATGATCATACTTTGTATCTAGTAATTATAATTTCTCAATAGTGATGGTAATAAATGATAACTTGGGATACCCATAACAACTGTAATATAATACAAAAAGATCTGATTTATGCTGGTGAAAAGTTCTCAGGTAGTAATGATATGATTATCAGTTTATTGAAGGAAATGCTAAATATTTCACTTAGAGGTTTTATAAATAAAGATAATTTTTCGCATTTTTATTTCATAGTTCCCATTTTACACCAAAGACTCTTTAAGAGTCTATGGTTCCTTAGTAAAAAAAAAAAAAACCCTGACTTGTACAAATCCCTCATTTTATGAATAAGAAACTCTTTTTACATCCTAAGGTTTTGTGCATGAGAATGAAAGCCTGTTCTCCCCACTCCCATTCCAGTGCTGAAAGGCCACACACAGTCTCCAAAGTAAGCAACCCAGGATGGATCACATTGAAATACTAGAAGATAACATCATGTATAGCAATGTTTTGTAAGGTCCTTGAAAATCTACAATTGCAAGTATTGCATATGGAAGTATGAAATTACTTGTACCTAACCCTAGTACTGTTAGACTCCACTCCCCTCAATTTATTTATCTCCTTGACTGAAAAAACTAATATTTCTAAGATAATAAATATCTTACTTTGTTTTTTGTTAACTCTTTTGTTATCTACCCTATTAGAGAGAGTGTAGGCTTCCTAAGAACAGGGACTTTCAGTGTCTTTCATACCACTGTATTCCTTGTGGGAACAGTATTGCCTGGCCCATAGTAGGCACCAAATAACATTGTTGAATGAATTAACCAAAGTTATAAAATCTATTGCATAGAAAATCTTTATTTGTATTAAACATTTTTCTAGAATTCAAAAATCATATAAAATGGTTTAGTCAAGATTTCATAATTGCTGGCTAACAAGAAGGTAATGCAAAAATCATAAACACGAGACGTACTAATATAAAAATATAGTACTAGAAGTCTTTTTTTAAAAAGATTTTATTTATTTATTTGTGAGAGGGAAAGAGAGAGAGAGAACACAAGTGGTGGGGGGGGGGTGCGGAGCAGCAGGCAGAGGGAGAAGCAGGCTCCCTGCTTGAGCAAGCAGCCCTACACGAGACTTGATCCTAAGACCCTGGGATGGGGACCTGAGTCAAAGGCAGACACTCAACTGACAGAGCCACCCAGGCATCCCAGAATTATTCTTCTTAATATAAAGATAATACATTTTCAGGGGCACCTGGGTGGCTCAGTTAAATGGCAGCCTTCAGCTCAGGTCCTGATTTCAGGGCCCTCCCTGCCTTGGGCTCCCTGCTCAGCGGGGAGTCTGCTTCTCCCTTTCCCTCTTCACCTTGCCTTGCTGTGCTCTCTCACTTGTGGGCACTCCCTCTCAAATAAATAAAATCTTTTTTAAAAAACATAAAGGATAATAAACTCAAGTCATGTTCCTATCAATTCATATGAAAAAAAAATTCCATAATTCATTGTAAGACTCAGTAAGTAAGGAAGTGTATTCATTTCATTACTTGCATTTGGAAGATTATGTATAGAGTATTGGGCTTATACTTTACTGGAAAAACAAATGTACCATTCTTTGGAGTAAGTTTGCCTGAGAAAAATGTACCTATTTATATACCAGCCGCTAGAATTCGCTAAAGGAATCTTCAGATCTTCATGCAGGTAGGTGGAAGACACACTTGTTTAAAATGAAAGGAGACATTAGGGAAGCAGGTAGGAGGAATGAGTGAAATGGTGTAGGCAGGAGCAAAAGCACAGCAGTGGGAAAGAGAGGTATTTGACCTTGATGTGGGTGGTGAGAAGGCAGCAAAAAATGTGCTTTGGGAATAAAAATGAGAGGAGCTTGGGGGGGAAAAAAAAAAACACGAAAACCCTGAGTTTTAAAAGATCATTTATTATAGGGCCAGGAAAGCCAAAAGCACAGTGAAACAACACTAGACTGTGTTCACCTCTCGCTTAGAGGTGCTGCACACCCTGTCACCTCGTAGCGGATGTGAGGAATTTGCTCCATCATGTAGGACAATCCGATCACGGAGCTCTCCTGGCACAATGAGCTCTTTATGAAAGGAAGGAGTACTTAAGAAAGACAAAAATTATGCTATGACAACCTCGAATCCCTCTATTATTTCCGACTAAAGATCCATCCCTCTTGATTCCAGTGAAAACCATTGGAGTGGCTGAAAGAACAGACATTAAAATTAGATAGTCTTGGCTCAGGCTCCAGGTCTCCCATTTATCAGCTCTGCAACGTTGTGCAAGTACCGAACTTCCCTACGTCTCAGGTTTTGCTGGGATAAAATGAGTCATTGCAAAAGCAGGGCTCGCACGAGACCCAGCTCACACTCAACCCCAATGAGCACTGCAGATTACTATCGTTATTATTATTATTTTTTGCTGCCACTGGTGTTGTTCTTATTATTATCCTGAATCAAATCCAAATCTGTTTGATTTGATTTGTTAGTTTTTTTTTTTTTCAGTTCTTTCTAAAAAAATGTTTGGAGGAACTCCATCATTTTTTGTTCCAGTATCAAGAAACTAATATTCTAACACCATTTTATTTCATAACTTATATTTACATTGGTTACATAGGTCTGAATTTACTGAAATTTATTCAGCAATATAGAGGTTGAAATTATTTTACTAAATATTTAGAAACAGAAACATAATATCACTAAGTATACAGTGATTCAGGCATATAAATTGATAGTTAAGTGATATTAAATTGGCTGAATTTCCCCTACACTTAATCAGTTACTAGTAGTTCCCTGCTAATTTCCATTTCTAACATGCCTCTTAAACACAGAAATATCTAGAGAAAACAGACTTCTTCCTCAGGTCTTGATTTTTTTCAAGGAGTTCATATGATTTCAATCAAGTAGTTTCAAATTTTGCAAAGCTAATATGTACAAAAATAGATAATGCTAAAATGTACCATCAAAACAACTGATCCCATTTCAATAAAATATCCTGCTTCTCAGATGAAAGAAAAAAAAATCTCCCAGTCATGAATGAATTCCATTCCAAGTGTTTAATATCCAATCTATATTGGTATATATTTTATGTAAGAGTAACTGCTTTTCCTGAAGATTCTCTAGAAAAGTTTTGAAACAATTTAATTTTTCTACCTGAACTATTCTTGGCATTTGCAAAAAGGGTATTGTCAATAAATTTAAGGACAGTTTATTTATATGACTAATTTATTAATTTATAACTCCATTGTTCCAAAAGTACAAAGTCTATAATTAGGTAGAATCCAACATACTATAGTTGAGATTTACACTGATTATTAGATCTTTTCTGTAAGATTATGAAAACAGTCAGTTAAAGTTTAAGAATTAATTAAAAATTGAGGGCATCCTTTAATGGCCTTTCAACTATAAGGTGACTAACACTGGATGCCATGTTTGAGCAGAAAATAAAATTAATGAATATATGATTGTAGGAAAAACGAACTCATGGTAGAAGATTATGGTAAAAAGTATAAAATGTTTTCTGATCTACTCCGGGCATTAAACTGTTCTGTCATTCATCTGGGGAAAAAAGAAATTGTTTTAATAAAAGATTTAATTTATTTAAAATAAATTTTAAAAATAAAATGAAGGTTGGAAAGTTCACATTAAGAAAATGCATAAATTACTGGAAGACATGTATAAGAATATTCATAACATTTATACAGAATAACCCCAACTAAAAATAGTCCAAATATCCAACAAGAGTAATATAGGTAAGTGATCTATAGTGAATTTTACAGTGGGATAATATACAGAAATGAAAATATTAAAAATTACCAATATTTAAGACAATATGAATGAATCTCATGAAAATAACATTTAATAAATCAGATGTAAAAAGCATGTGTGATTCCACTCATAGAAAGTCCAAAACCTGAACATGATAACATGCATTAAAAATACCTGTTTTTAGAAGTCGCGATATAGGTTCCCCTAAGGGTGAGAGTATAGTAGGTGAGAGGTGACCTGGGAGTGTGGAGGGTGTCCAGGATGTTGGTCGTGTTCTGTTTACGATGAGTACTGCTTACACAGACATACTCACTTTGTGAAAAAATTCACTTAGCTGTACACTTATAATTTGTGTACTTTTCTGTGTACAATTAAAAAAAAAGCTTGAAAATAAAAAGTGTCAGTGTAGATTTTTTTTAATGCCTCCCACTGTAACATTCACTAGTGTAATATGCATTAACTGCCCATGGAAAAGCTGGAGTGTTCTGGACTTCTGAATAGACAGCCCATTCTAGGTAGGGGGGCCATACCATCTACACTATGACTAGTTGAGAGCTGAAATAAAACTGGCATCTTCAATTGACTCCTCTCTAAATATTCCAACATTTTAATAGATGAAAATACTTCACAGGTGCTGAACCATCTAGCAAGATCAGAATTAAGTTCTGTGAAGTGGAAGTTCTCAATTCTTAATTGTTTTTTCTCAACTGGAGGTGCGAACATTTTAACCCATGAGTTTTCACAAGTACTGTATTTTTGACTCATTGAATACCTTTCTCAGACAAATGTTTTTGCAAGATAAAATTCATCAAATAATATCTTTGTAAATTTCGATTGGTTTGCCAAACTTAGGTGCTGTGAAATCGTAAGGCTTCCTAATTTCCGTTCCTTTATAGAATGCAAATTTATCAAATTAAAAATAGGAACGCAATCAAAATAGACTTGTACAAGTGGAACTATTCTAAAGCGCAATTATGAAATTAAATCTTAAACACTGTGTAAACTCTCATCATCCATTTTGCTCAGTTCCTCCCTTGCTTTCACGGGGATAAATTTTAATGTTTTCCTGTTTTCTAATTCTATTTTAAATAAAACTTTGATTCAATAAAAGCTTCAAAAGCCAAAGTTAATTGGGGCTCTATTTATTTAATACTTTGATGAAAGATTTCAAAGGAATTTTAAACAAAATGTAAACAAAATTTAAAGGGCTGATATACCAAAAAATTTTAAAAATATCGTAGTATATGCAGTTGATTCACAAAGTAGACTTCAAAAGCTCATATATGTTTTACAATCAAATTGATGAAATGAATCTAAGTCAGAAAGCAAACACTGCGAAGCTGAAGTAGTCTTTTGTATTCAACATCTGCTTCGTTTCAGAAAAGTTACTTGCCCTATGTCTGTATAAAAGCAGTTATGCGGGACGCCTGGGTGGCTCAATTGGTTGAGCGACTGCCTTCAGCTCAGGTCATGATCCTGGAGTCCCGGGATCGAGTCCCACATCAGGCTCTCTGCTCGCAGGGAGTCTGCTTCTCCCTCTGATCTCTTTCCTCTCATGTTCTCTTTCTCTCTCTCAGTCTGTCTCTCTCTCTCTCTCAAATAAATGAATAAAATCTTAAAAAAAATTTTAAAAAAAAGTAGTTATGCATTTTGACACTGCAAATTCTTTTTGGATTGATATAATAATGCAGGCAGTTTCTGCACTATTACAAATTAGGTGTTTATCATAACCAATTCCAAGAACATTTCAATTTCTTAAATTTTCCTAATTAGTAAGAACTGGTTTTTCCTCCATAATGTGCTCTAGCAAAAATTGGATTCACACTGTCACCTCAAAAAAATCATATTTAATTTTGAACATAATAGCATTCAAGACATCAGATATTTCACCTTTCAGCTAAGAAATTTCCTAAAACTTTTTTTAGATTACATGAATTGGATGAAATAATATCACATTTATCAGAATTAATTTTTTTGTTATTCTACTTAGAGTATCTGATAACACGTAAAATTTGTATTTAAGTGCTCTTGAAATTCTTCTTCTGTGGATGGGAACTAGTATCACAGCTATCGCTTCACATTCTTTATGTGCGCAAGAAAGCCTGGAATTAAAAAGCAAGAAATTCGATCTAAACACAAAATCAAACTTTACAGAGTAAATTGTAATCATACCTACCGGGTTCTTAAAATAACTTAATTTTTGAAGTAGATGCCGAGACTTTGCAGCAGTTTCTGGTCTTTGTGTGCTCAAGTATATCACTGTGGCTCCCATAGTAAGTGGTAACTGTCAGCAAACATCTTGTGGAAGGTACATGCTTATCATCAACTTTCTAGAGAAATTAAAATGCCAGAGGCATTTCACTGGACATTGACTTTTGTTTACTTTACATTCATTGTTGCCTTAAGAGTTTACCATAAAATAAAGAAATGTGTTACCAAACCAAAAAAAATAAATATTTGTAAATCAAGAAGACTGGAGAAAATCACTGTAGCAAAGGCATCAAGATTTTTCTCTATTATAGGGCAGGACTGCTCAACCTCTGATCCCCACATATATTTTGTCTAAAATTCAAAAGTGTACGTTTCCCCATTTCATTAGCTCCACTGACTGGTGGCCAAGTTACGATAGTGTGTCTCCTAGTGTGTAAGAGAGGTCACAACTAAACTGGTTGGTACAGGGCTGGGTCAATAGGACAAAGAATTCCTAATCCTACCTAGACTGAAAAGAGCTGTATCTGGCCACCTAATTCTGAGAGCACGTCACTTATCAGCTAACACCCTGAACACTGTCCTTGAAAAAGAGATGTTAGTTACCTCACTTTCCTCTATCTTAGAAAAGTTTCTTTAGTAAAGAAGTAAATAGAAGTAAATCTTTCAGATTTACACAGTTATAATAAGAACTCTGTTTTCTGTACATGTATGTCATACCACTAGATCAGATCATGACCAAAGCTGGAGGTACAAATTGTCTACATGATACATCCCATCTTATTTCAATACAACAACTAATAGTAATATTTCCTTGAAAACTAAAAACTCTGGGACAGATGCTAAAGTACATGGGTTTCTGGGGCACTAGATGGCAAGTTAAGTTGCTTAACTTTAAAATTCTTTCAAGTTTTTATGTTGCAATTCGTGTAATCAGTTCTCAAAGAAGGAGGCTTTCCTGGTAAGAACTTTTACAGACCAAAATGATTCGCATTGGTCCCTATCAATCTCTTTTTTATCTATTGTAGTAAATCATTACTTTTTCACACTTCTACTCAATATGGAAGTGAAAGAGAGGCGCCTGGGTAGCTCAGTCAGTTAAACAACCGATTCCTGGGTTCAGCTCAGGTCATGATCTTGAGGTCGGGATAGAGCCCCATGTTGGGCTCTGCATTCAGCTCAACACTGAGTCTGCTTCAGGTTCTCCCTCCGCCTTTGCTTCTCTCCCTGCTCATACTCTCTCTGTCTCTCTCACTCTCTAAAATAGGTAAATAATAAAATATTTTAAAAATATAGAAGTGAAAGAAAATAAAAGGCACTTTAAAAAGAAAAAAATAAGAAAAAGCAGTCCATAAAGATATATAAGGAGAACAATTTTCAGGTTGACCAACAATTCTAGGTGGGTGGTGGGGTAATTGGAAGTCCAGTAAACTTACCGTCTTTTTCTTCCATTGGTTAATAGATGCCATCTTGCTTTATTCGATTAAGATTGGCAGCAAATTAGTATAACTCACTATTTGATACATAGTTCATTCTGTTGTTTTATGGGTGATAACTCAATGATTCTTTGGTCTCCATTTGGAGCTGGTAGCTTTTCTACTGATATAATACTTGGTGTCCAATTTCACAGACATATGTTATCTAGGGAAATTCTACAGTATAATACCCTGAATATATCCGTAGTACTTGTGAATGGAGGAGTCAATATAACAAACCACCTGTTGACATCTTACTTAATCTGGATGTGTGCATAGTAAGTAAAAATGTAGCAGAAATCATTGTCTTCTCAGAGAATGACTAAACTGTCAGTTATGATTTTTCTCCCCATGACTTCAACAATCTTATTTGTAATAAAACTTTTATCCTGACACTGGTAATAAATGATTATGGTTTGGGATCCCTGGAAATCACCCCTTTAGTATTTTAAAATGTTATAAGTTTTAAAAATCATAGTCCTATATCATATTGCTCTCTGGAAAAAGAAAAAGTCTAATTCCCAAAATAGACAACTCTACAAAATATAGTAAGATAATTTTCACATTTTCAGATAATCATTGCTTAATACTCTCATTTCCACAGCCTGGATTCCTCCATATATTTTCCTTACTGAAATTTAATTTAAGTAATTAAACCAAAACATACTTCGCATCTTTCTTTAATTTTGAAACTGATTTCCATTTCATGGTTGTCATTATGACATGACCAAATTAAACTGTGAATAATTGAACATTTCTTTTTATAATATGGCAATAACATTCCTTCATCCTCATATAATCGTTTGGTTTGTTCAATGCAACCTAGTTATTAAGATGGGAAAAATAATTCACAAAATTAGTTAAATTTTTTCTAGCAATCTAGAAAACTGATTAAGGCCAATAATACATTTTTTTAATTACAACTTTAAATACCACGTGTTTTAAAGAAATTTGTAGGTAATCTTACTCTAGATCTAAATTGCTGTTTCTATAGAAATTGCTGGAAGACTCATGCGGACGGAATTTACTGGGAAACTTCAGGGGAATAGATGTTTGTAAGAGCCTTGGGTCAAAGCTCTGATTATAAGATTAATTTATTTTATCACTTGAGGGGAGTCATATTAAGACCATGAGTCTCAAACATAAAATGAGGGGTTGACTATGCTCTCCAAGGTACATTCTAGTTTGATATTTATCAACTGAGGTGTGAAAGAGGAATTGAGGTGTATCTGAATAAACTCTTAAAGCCTTCGAGTCTTTTTCCTCCTAATACAATTCTTCTTTATCTGGCTAATTCCTTCTCACCCTCCAGGTCTTAGCTAAAATATAATTTCTCCCCCTTTGCCTCCTCCATTACTTCTAAATGAGATTGGTGGGCCTCCTATGTTCTTCTACAGCATCCTGTACTTACGCCCATCAAATAAATTATAGACTACAGAATTAATTGCCTATTTTCTTAAAGAGAGTGCCAAGTCTCATACACCTTGTATCTCCAACATCTAGGATAATGTTCTGCATTAACACATGCACAATAAATATGTTAAATGAGTGAAATATTAAAGTCTGTATTCATAAAAGTAGTTTTTACAAGTTCTGCCTTAGAAGTACTAAGTAGAGTCCAAGTAAAGTGAGTAACTGCACCAAATGCAAATGAAAAATTTGAATGGTACCTTTATACAGAAAAATAAAACTAGGATGAAAAAAGGGAGGAAAGGAAGACTAGGAAATATGGCTACTTAATTATACTTCCCTTCAATTTTTGTTATTGTTGTTATTACTTTTATGTGAAAGATGATGAGTGACCAGAAATTTTGTTACGTTGGGCAGATCGAGTGAATGCTTTCTTAGGATATTTTGAATGAACAAAACATGTTTACTATTAAAAACGACATGAGTTATTTTCACCTAGGAAATTTAAATGCATACTCTTACACATTCAGCCTGAAAAGTAAACTAAATATATTGGAAGTACATAGCACAAAGTTACTTAATTGTTCTTGCCTTCTAAGTAATGACTAGAAGAATATATAAAGACAATAAGAAGGCAAAGTAATACTATCTGTCTTTGTAGTAAAAACAAAAATTCATAAGTTATTGAGTATAAGCTAATCCATAAATATATCTGGGGGAAGAAAATGTGCTATGGAAAGTAAATATGTATTTTGTTCAGTTGTATGCGTACTCACACTGTTCTTAAAAATCTTCTTTTTTCAAAAAAAGAAGATGTCATAAAAGATGACAAGGCACCATAATTCTCCTTGTTCCACCTTCTTTTTTTTTTTTTTTTTTAAAGATTTTATTTATTTATTTGACAGAGAGAGATCACAAGCAGGCAGAGAGGCAGGTAGAGAGAGAGGAGGAAGCAGGCTCCCTGCTGAGCAGAGAGCCCGATGCGGGGCTCGATCCCAGGACCCTGAGACCACGACCCGAGCCGAAGGCAGCGGCTTAACCCACTGAGCCACCCAGGCGCCCCATCCTTGTTCCACCTTCTTGAAGTGCATTTTTTATATATCAAAGGTCAAACTCACAGGCTTGCTCAGCACAGAAAATAAAAAGCAAGTTCTAAGAAAATAGGTTATGAATGTTAAATGCTTCAGGTCATCAGGCATGCCCTAAAGGGATTTCCTAACAAGGTTTGGAATACAGAAACAAGGGATGGCACAACCCAAAGTAACCTTCATCAGAAACGTTCTGAAGGAAACTATCTTTACATCATGTAAAAACCTCACATCTAGAACTACAATACATTCTTTTTTTTCCCCTGAGGACAAAATACAGAAAAATAATGTTCTTTTTATTTTTTAAATTTTTAAAGATTTTATTTATGTGTTTGTGTATTTATTTATTTGAGAGAGAGCCAGAGCGCATGCACATGTACCTCTGAGCAGAGGAAGGGGCAGATGGGGAGGGAGAGGAGGCTGGGAACTGACTGGCTCAGAACAGGAAGCCCAACACAGGGCTTGATCTCAGGACCCTGAAATCATGACCTGAGCTGGAACCAAGGATTGGATGCCTAACTGACCAAGCCACTCAGGTGCCCTAATGATGTTCTTTTTAAATATTTTTGTTGTTGTTGTTTTTTAATTTATTCACTGGGGAGGCAGACAGAAAGAGAACAAACAGGGGGAGAGGCCAAGAGAGAAGCAGACTCCCTGCTGAGCTGGAAGCCATAAGCAGGGCTCAATCCCAGGACCTGGAAATCATTACTCGAGCCCAAGGCAGACTCTCAACCACCTCTTTTTAGAAACCAAATTTTGGTTTGCCAAAATTTGAGAAACAAACCTTGTAATCCTATAAAGTAGTTCTCGATATGGAGCTGTCCATATTATCTGAACATAGAGGAACTTGCTAAGAAGTAATACTAGGAAATTCTGCTGTGCAACTGCACGTAACAAGAACCTAATGCAATTTCTATTATTAAGCTTTCTTAAAATGTAAAGATTATTATTCTAAGTGAGATATGTAGTAAAAGTCTTAATGCTGACCTAGTTTAAGCCATTTAAGACAAAGTAAATTTACTAACTAATAAGCATATATTTTCCTAATCTTTAAGAAATGTAATATGTAAAGATGAGATACTAATTTTTAACTCCTGACTACTCAGACACATCTCTGTAACACAGGTGAACATGCTGAAGTATATTTGAATTTCTACTGGAAAACAAACATAGACATTAACTATTGAGAGTAACCGCTGCCTAGCAGGAGAATGGGACTGGGAACCAAGTTTTGATTTGGAATTCCTGATTTTCGCCTGGTTCATGATTTATACTCTTAAAAAGAGTGTCTGCATTTACTAGCTGTGTGAGCTTGAGCAAGTTATAAGGTACATTTCTATAAATATCTATCTGACAATGAAAATAAAACAAAACCAATATATAGCAGAAGTCAACATTCTATTTTCTTTCTCTCTTCCCTTCCCTGTGCAAAAGCACTATGTGATTTAAGTGTCCATTAATGTAGCATTAAACCAAAGAATATTATAAATTTCAGTTTTAGAAATGTTCTTTAAGTTCTATGAATTCAATTCCATCCTTTCCTATATGACATAAAGCAGACCCAGGAAATTTAGGTAACTTGGCCAAAGTCATAAGTAGTACCAACCAGAGATAAAACTTGTTCTCTAAACTTATAGTCCAGTGGGGTTCCCAATTACACCTTCTTCAGAGGTTGTACTGCCTTTATAAAATTCTTGTATGTAGCTTCTTATTTAAGTAATGATTCTACCAAACCACACTGTCTTGGAAATGTTCAAATTTTTATGTCCAGTCCTCTCCTTGGCTTACTGAGCAACCAAGTTCAGTCAAAACTATTTATGGCCATTTCTTCTTCCCTAATACAGAAATAAAAATGCTCACTATTATAAAGGTTCATAAATATTTGCATTCTAGAGCTATGTACTGCGTGCACCCACACATGGTAATGACTGACAAAAAATGAAAAAATAATAAATGATCTTAAAGATTGAAATTACAAAATGTCAATGAACTGAAGAAGGACACATTAAGGAAATTCTTTTAGATGAGAGAGCACAAAGTAAAATATGAAATATTATGCAACCAACCTACAAACTTAAAAAAAAAAAAAAACCCAAAGACATTGACAGCACACTGAGATAAGCTCTTGTTGCAGAAAATCCAGGTTTGAAATACTGCTCTAGAACTACTTATTAGAATATTGAATATTATGTGGGAGGATAGAGAAGGCAGTCTTTTTATTTTTCATCCCACTTAGAGATAAATTAAATTCTTTTCAGACTGATTTGTAGAGCCTACTAGATAAAACCTTTCCCTAAATTAAAAAAAAAAAATCAGTCTTTCTACAGTTTATAACACAGAGAAAAGGTCCCATGAGGTGTCCCTGTGCACAAAACTGCCTCAGTTTTCCTTATACAGAACTCCCCTCCTTTTTTAAAAAAAAATATTTTATTTATTTATTTGACAGGCAGAGATTACAAGTAGGCAGAGAAGCAGGCAGAGAGAGAAGAGAAAGCAGGCTCCTTGCTGAGCAGAGAGCCCGATGTGGGGCTCAATTCCAGGACCCTGGGATCATGACCTGAGCCGAAAGCAGAGGCTTTAACCCACTGACCCACCCAGGTGCCCCCAGAACTCCCCTCCTTAAGCAGGACATCATTTTCTTGAAATGTCGCTCTCTCCATATTTCTGTTGAGTATAAATCACGAACTAAGGGAAAATATTTAAGATATAAAAGGGATAATACAGAATCCATTATAAAAGGGAAGAATATTTGAAGAATGTCTTAGAAAACAGGATGCCTTCCATTTTTTTACATTTCTGGATTTGATGCTGAATTCAAAATAAGTGCACTTTTTATGGTGATTAAATGCAAATTTTAATTGGCTAGCATTGGCATGATTAGAAATATGTATTCTGTTCTAGATGAAAACTCTTAGTCTTATTGAGAAGTGGGAATAAATACAATAAATAATCCTTAAAAGACAGTGGAAATTTTTAAACTTTGAGATCTAATAGTTGGAATTATAAATTGAAGCTCAGGTGGGTGGATCATTTATATTCATTTTTCATGTTACTTTGTACAAGTGTTTCCTCTCCACACATGTGATTTTGGAAATGTCTGTTTAATCCAACATTAATGTGTTTCCACTGTAGTAAAATTCTTTTAAGAAAGTAATGATTATAAGATGACCCTCTACTAATTGTCAGGCATGTTTTTTACATTCATCTAATTTTCATCTTCAAAACAAGTCCTTTGAGGTTTGTATCATTATTTATATTGTGTAAAGGAGGAAGTCAAATCTTAGTGGTAAGTGAATTACTTGCAGATATAACAGAGTTGGGATGACACCTAGGTCTGTCATTTTGGTTTTTTTGTGTATGTGTTAAATTATTAAATTATATAATTTAATTCATATCACATATTAAACTAACAAATTTTCATTTAAGTATTTTAACTGTTTTCAGTAGAGTTGCAAAGCAAATTATCTAGTATTTATATATGTGTTTTTCCCCATCTTTACTGAGATATAATTGGCATAAAACATTGTATAAGTTTGTGTTGATTTGATACATTTATGTCTTATACTATTGGTTACCATCATAGCTTTGGCTAACAGTGACATAATGTCACATAATTCCATTTCTTTTTTGAGGTGAAGACATTTAAGATCTACTCCGTTAGTGACTTTCAAGTATGTAACATAGTCCTGTTACTTATATTCACAGTTCTGTATTACTAGATCCCCAGAACTTATCCATCCTCTCACTGGAAGTTTGTACAATTTGTTCAGTATCTCGCATTTCCCCCATCCCTCGTTCCTGGTAACCACCATTCTAGTTTCTGTTTCCTTGAGTTCAGTTTTTTTAGATCCCACATATAAGTGAGGTCATATGGTATTTGTCTTTTCCTTCTTATTTCACTTAGCGTAGTGACCTCAAAGTCCATCCATCTCACCTTCCTTTTCATGTCTGAATAATGTTCTATTGTGTACGTAACAACATGCCTTTATCCATTCATCCATTGGTGAACTGTTAGCTTGTCTCCAAATCTTGACTATAGTGAATAATGCTGCAAAGAACACGAGAATGCAGATATCTCTTCAAGATCTTGTCTTTGTTTCATTTGAATATATACCCAGAAGTGGGATTACTGAGTCATATGCTAGCGTTGTGTTTTTGTTTTTGTTCTTGTTTTAAGTTTTTGAGGAATCTTCCTACTGTTTCCCAAAGTGGCTGCACCAGTTTACATTCCCACCAGCCATGCACAAGTGTTCCCTTTTCTCTACATCCTGGCAAACACTTATTTCTTATCTTCTTTTTTTTTTTTAAGATTTTATTTATTTATTTGACAGAGAGAGATCACAAGTAAGCAGAGCAGCATGCAGAGAGAGAGCGGGAGACCAGGCTCCCCACTTAGCAGAGAGCCCAATTCAGGGCTCGATCCCAGGACCCTGAGATCATGACCTGAGCAGAAGACAGAGGCTTAACCCCCTGAGCCACCCAGGCGCCCCAATCTCTTATCTTCTTGATGATAGGCATTGTCACAGGTATGAGGTGATAGTTCATCATGGTTTTGATATTCATTTACCTGGTGATTAATTATGTTGAACAGTTTTTCATGTAGCTGTTGACCATTTGTGTATCTTTTGGGAAAAAATTGTTTATTTAATTCATCTGCCCATTTTTTAAAGTTAGTTAGTTAGTTTCTTTGTTTATTTAAGTAATCTCTACACCCAATGTAGTGCATGAACCCATAACCCAGAGAATAAGAGTTGCATGCTCCACTGACTGAGCCAGCCAGGTGCCCCATCTGTCCATCTTTAAATTCTTCGAACAGTAGAGTTCTTTGTACATTTGGGCATTAACCCCTTAACAGAACTATTGTTTGCAAATATTGCTTTTTCATATTATTGATTGTTTCCTTTGCTATGCAGAATCTTTTTAACTTGATGTAGTCCCCTTATTTTTTGCTTTTGTTGCTTGTCCTTTTGTTTTCACATCCAAAAAGTTGTCAAGACCAATGCCCAGGAGTTTTCTATGTTTTCTTGTAAGAGTTTTACAGTTTCAGGTCTTATGTTTAAGTCTTTAATCATTTTGAGTTAATTTTTGGGAGTGTAAAATAGGGGTCCACTTTCATTTTTCTGCATATGCTTCCCCAGTCCTCCCAACACCATCTATCAAAGAGACTGTCTCTTTCACTCTGCGGATTCTTGGCTCTCTTGTGAAATATCAGTTGACTATATACATGGAGATCTCTTTCTGAGCTTTTGATTCTTTTGTTTATTTCTTTTGCCTGTTTTTATGTCAATACCATATTGCTTTGCTTACTATGTCTTTGTAGTATAGTTTGAAATGAGGAAGTGTGATGCTTCCAGCTTTGTTCTTTCTCAGGATTGCTTTCCTAGCCAAGGTCTTTGTGACTCCATATGAATTTTAGAACTCTGTTTTCTATTTATGTGAAAAGTCCCCACTGGGATTTTGATAAGAATTGTATTGAATCTATAGATGATTTAGGGTAGTTCTTTCAAACAATGTGCAAATCTTCTCTTCAATCTCTTTTTGTCTTAGTTCAGTCATTTGAAAAAATAAGGATATAATAATACTTAATTTTAGAATGATTATTTATGTAAAATGCTTAGAGTAATTCTTATAATGTAGTCTACTCTTTATAAAGGTTATTTTTCTCTAATTTAGAAATATAAACAGCTTTCTCTGAGTTGGGATAAAATTTAAAATAATGCAGACTAAATAAAATTTAAAAGTAATATTTAGGGGGATGTCTGGGTGACTCAGTTGGTTAAGCATCCATCTCTTGATTTTAGCTCAGGTCTTGATCTCAGGATTGTGAGTTCAAGCCCCACATCAGGTTCTAAGCATGGAGCCTGTTTAGGATTCTCTCCATCTTCCTCTGCCCCTTTCTCCCCTCTCTGTCCCTCTCTAAAATAAGTTAATTAATTAATTGATTAATTAAAAAGTAATTTCTTTGATGACCAAACAAGTTGTAAAGTTCTAAGTTTACCACTCTCAATGCCTTTAAGTGATTTTCTTTTTCTCTCTCTTTTTTTTAAAGATTTTATTTATTTATTTGATAGAGACACAGCGAGAGAGGGAACACAAGCAGGGGAGCAGCAGAGGGAGAGAGAGAAGCAGGCTTCCTGCTGAGCAGGGAACCCGATGTGGGGCTTGATCCCAGGACTCTGGGATCATGACCTGAGTGGAAGGTAGACACTTAACGACTGAGTCACCCAGGCACCCCCATTTAAGTGATTTTCTAATGAAAATTACTACAATTTGGCCCAAACCTATGAGGCCAAATATGGATTTTATGGATCTTATCTTTCCAGAAATGAACCATTGCTTTGCTATGTACCAGAACTCAGGAAATGTCTTAATATACAAAAAGTTTTATTTTTTATTGGTTATATTGTTGTGAACGGAAAAGCTTCAATAGAAATGATTAGAATGGTTGTTTTATAATAGAGTACTTTAAATATTGCAAGTGAAATAATTTACGTTATTGAAAAATACGCAAGTAAAATAATCAAAACTAAAATCAAACAAAAGTTTACAATTCAGGAAAGGGAATTTTAGCAGGAAATCATGATAAAACAGTGACTTTACAGTTAATTCTGGACATTTAAATTGCAGTGACACAAGCTTCTGGCGCCAGTTAAGAGCTTTCTGCTCCAAATGTTCCAACAAGAAGATCACCAAGAGATATTTACCTTCCCAAAAGCCCTTTCATGAAGTTCCCATAAAATAAAGGAATAACCTGGGTCTCAATGCCTAAGCTGAGCCTTTATCAGCAACTTATAAGTAACCTAATTTCCATAAAAAAATTCTTGCTAGGCTTTAATTGATTTGTTAATAACAATATAAGATACATAGTTTATACTTTAACATATTGTATTATTTTGTAAACTAGATTATATTCAGCATAGATTGTATTTTTATCCTTCTTTCTATTCTTTTCAATATGGTGAGTCAAACCCTAAAGGAAGAATTTTCTGTATTAGCTATTCTCATAAAAAGGTAGACAAGATGTCTTTTTTTTCCTCTGAGATAACTTATAGAATTTTCTTCTATCCCCTAGAAAGAAGTTTTCTGTTCCATTTCTAACTTGTGCCTGTAAATATAAAAATTGACACCTTTTGACAACTCAACAGAAACATAAGTCAAAACTTTTCCTAAGAAAGTATCAGTAGATAAATAATACACTAAGATAAATAAAATTAAAAATTAAACAGTTGAAATATAGACTGTAATTTAGTTAATAGTATTGTACCAACCACCTGATTTTGATGATTGCATTATAGTCATATAAGATGTTATCATTGAGGGAAGATAGGCAAAGGGCACATGGACCTCTGTATTATTTTTACAACTTCCAGGTAGACTTTAACATTATTTCGGAATAAAAAGGTTTTGTTTTCAACCCAAATATGGTAGAAAAATTTTGATACTAGAATATTTTACTCCTAGCATCATTTAGTCCACATGTTAGGAAATGAAGTCATGAAGCAACTGTCATATTCATCATTTCCAGCACATGGCTCTCTGTTACCAATCCTCCCTGTCAATACTATAATTAACCGTGTTGGATGTAGGAGAGAAATGACATACCTAGAAAACTTCTAGAGTATTCCCTTATTGTGTTTAGCTCTCAAAAATAATCGGGTCCAGAATATCTTACTAAAATACTTTGGGTAGTGTAGCACAATGGTGTTTCCTTAAAGAAGCTCTGAAATTCATGTTTCATTTTTCTGCCTCTGAAATAAACCTAATTACATTAAACTAGCTCCCACCAAGAAGGCATCAAAAAGATCTTTCTCATGCATCATTCTTTCCAAATGCTTTTATCAATGTGTATGCCAAGAACAAGGGTCATTTTATGGAACACATGAGATTATATAGATATATATATAATCATTTTACAAACTCTAAAGCAAAAAGTACCCGTAAAGATGCTGTGATCATTTCTGTTTAAATCACTCTAACAAAGTCTTCAGAATGCTTCTGAATGAGATGAGATGAACATATATGGCCTTTTACTAAAGAGATTAGACTTTGCAGTAGCTAGATGGAATTAGACAACTCTCAGTATGTCTGAATCTCCATTTCCTATGAAAACAGAGATAAAGAATAAGGAATTGTGAAGATTTTTTGTTACATAATTCTGTTAAATTGTCTAGGACAATTGTTAGCATATATAAGAAACTTGCATATAATGTTTCATTCCCCTCACTCCCTACAAAAGACAGAAATTAAATTATCCTTTGACAAGTGACTCCCACATTCCCTGAGAGAACGTGTCCTGTCCATTATTAAGCTCCAGGTTCTACAGTTATTCGGAGATAATGTCTTGAATATTTTTGCATTGACTATTTAAGGACTAACAGGAGCCCTGAAGCTCTAAAGATGAAATCCACAGACTATAAGTAACCCAGAAAGCATTTCCTGTTTTATAGCTACACAGTAATACATTATATTAATTTTAATTTTTATTATCCTGAATTGTTTTTAACATAACACAGGTTTCATTGTGAAACCAAACTGGACCAGACTGGACCAGTATTTAGCACAGTGCTTGACCCATAATACCCAGAAACATTCGTGGGATGAATAAATGAATGAATGAAATACTTCTCTAGTGATATTTGGGAAAAATAGTTAAGTGATTCAATGTATTTCTTTTATGCAGCTATAAGAACAAGTAAGACATAATTATTAGGATATGTTGTACAGTTTTATAGAAAAGTTTCAGAAGAACGTCATTGAACAAGCCATCATTTGAATCTAAACCACATCGGCTTAAATTTATAGTAACCTCCTTTTGTATGGTTCTAGGTGATTAATTACATACAGATCCTGATAATGGAAGTATGTGCTAACAACAATATTAAAAAGGAAACCAGTTGCTCAAAAATTATCAATGGGGCACCTGGGTGGCTCAGTGGGTTAACCTTCTGCCTTCAGCTAGGGTTATGATCTCAGGGTCCTGGGATGGAGCCCTGCATCGGGTTCTCTGCTCAGCAGGGAGCCTGCTTCCCCCTCTCTCTCTGCCTGCCTCTCTGCCTACTTGTGATCTCTCTGTCAATAAATAAATAAAATCTTTAAAAAAAATTATCAATGAATCTTTTGTAAAGTGATAGAATTAGAATGCCTTATGTAAGAACGTGGAATTCAACACCATGTGCTTGATAAAGAAATGCATTTTCTATGTGAATAAGTAATGAAATATTAAAATTCATCCATTCATTCTCAAGATCTCCAGCATCAGTCTTTCATCCCTACTTGCTCCTGGCTACCGTAGCTATTCCAATGCCTGAATCTTTAGGACTGGCCCACTGCACTCTTCAACAGCTGCTTGCTCAAGTGTCAGTCTCTCCATTATAAGCCATAGCAGCTGTCCCCATGTATATAATCACCAAGTGACATGATGTCTACAATGAGTCCTATCATGCCTTATAGCTCTATTAGCCTCAGTCACCAACAGAAACTTACACCTGTGCCCCTTTCTAGTCAATCCCAAAACTTGGTCAGCAGCATTCCCTCTGTTGCTATAATAAGTAAATTAGCAGTACTTGTTAATGAACTACATGTAAATGGACTCAAAGAGTGTATATTCTCATGTCTGGTTTCTTTCCTTTTGCCAGACAAAAGAAGTTTGAAATCTAATTCTGTGTTGTATCAATAGTTTATTCCTTTTATATTGAGAGGTAGTACATGTTCTGAATACACTACAATTTGTATATACATTTTCCTATTGTTAGACATTTGGATTGTTTCTAGTGTTTGGCTATTGTGAGTAAAGATACTGTTAATATTCTCTAATAAGTCTTTGTGGACATATGTTTTTCATTTCTCTAATAAATGCCTGTTCAAGGTGGCACATATTTAATTAATCTTTTTAATTATTTTATATAGCAGTTATTTTACATCTTCTATGAGAAATCTTTTGTCAATCTTTATATATATTTATATAAAGAGAGAACATATATAAATATATATAAATATAAATATATATATATATATTTTTCCCCCTCCCTGTATGTAACTTGTCCGCTTATGTCTTTAATGTAATCTTTTCATAAGATGTTTTAAATTTTGGTCTAGTTCAAATTTTCTTTCTTTTTTTTTTTTTTTTGGCTAGTGCTTTATGATTCTTTCCAAAGAATATTTGTCTACCTTAAGTTTGTGAAGTTTGTGAAAGTTTTCTCCTATGATTTCTTCTAGAATTTTTGTAGATTTAAAAGTTATGTTGAGATCTTTGAGCCGTCTTCAGTTAATGGTAGGGTATGCTATGAGGTATGAGTTTAAGTATATTTTGTTTTATCTCAAAAGACAGTTTGTGCACCATTTGTTCAAAGGATTTATTTTCTTGTTTGCTGCTTTGGTTGAAAATCAGTTGACTGTATAAGTATCAGTATATCTTTGAACTCTCCATTCTGGTCCACTTATCTATATTTCTAGCTTTAGCTATTCTATTTTAATAACCATATATTAAAGTAAGGCTTAAAATCAGGAAGTGCAATTCCTCCAAATTTGTTACCTTATATTATTGTTTTGTTTGTTGGAGATCCTTTGCATGCCCATTTAAGTTTTAGGATCAGTTTGTTAATATTTACAACAAAGACAGATGAAATTTGGATCAAGGGTGCCTGGAGTTTATACATCAGTTTGAGGATAAGTGAAATTCTATTATCAGTTTATCTTTGAAATATGTTACAGTGTTCGGTATAGAGGTCTTGCGTTTTATCTGTTAAATTTGTTAAATTTCTTCCTGATTATCTTATTCTTGATGTTATTGCAAATAAATATTTATATTTTAATTTTATTAATTGTTTTTGATTAACATATAGAAATACAATTAATTTCTATATATTACCTTGTATTAAATGAAATTTCTAAAATTTCTTATTAGTTCTAGTAAAATTTTTTATAGATTTCCTAGGAGTTTCTTTGGAAATAATTATATTAACTATGAATAAAGACAGTTTAAATTTATTTAATTCAATCTCTAGTTCAATTTGGTAATTTGTGTCTTTCTTTTTTTTTTTTTTTTGTAGGTAAATCTGGCAAGTTTTTTAACCTTTAGAGAGAACTAAGTTTTGTCTTTTAAAATTTTTATCTACTGTTTTTCTTTTTTTTTTTTTTTAATTTCATTGCTTCTCTGCTCTTATACTATTTTTAAATAACTTTTACCCTGGGATTAATTTGTTTTTCCTTTCCTTGCTTCTTAAAAATGTAGAATTATTGCTTTAGTTATTTTTTTCTTCACATAGGGATTTAAAAGTATAAGTTTCTAAAAAATGCTTTTACTACATCCACTAAATATAATGTGCTATGTTTTCATCATTATTCAGTGAAAATATTTTCTTACTTCTTGGTGGTTTTTTAGAATATTCATAGTTTAGTTAGAAAAGTGTACTTAATTCCCAAATATTTGCATATTTTATAGATATTTTACTGTCATTGGTTACTAGTTTAATTCTATGATAGTTTCAGTTCAGAATTTGTAATATTTTTCTTTTAAAGATTTTATTATTTATTTGAGAGAGAAAGAGTATGTGTGCATGCACAAATTGGGGAAGGGGCAGAAGGAGAGGAGGAGGAGGAGAGACAGAATCCTGAGCTGACTTCTGTGCTGAGTGCAGAGCCCTACCTGGGGCTGGATCTCATGACCCTGAGATCATGACATGAGTCAAAACCAAGAGCCAGTCGCTCAACCAACTGAGCCACCCAGGCACCCCAGAATTGATAAGATTTTAATCTTGAGTTAGGTTCATTTTATAGCCAAGCAGAAGTTTACCTTGGGGAACATGTGCAAAGTTTACACATTTTGTACTTGTTGCAGTCATATTCAAATAATGTCAATTAGATCAAGTTGTTTAACAAATGTGTTCAAATTTTCTTAATCCTTTCTTATTTTTTTTCTTGTGGACCCTCCCTGGATTAACAGGTTCCTATATCTAAATGTCTGTTACACATGTCAGCTTTAATGTCTAAAAGGTATTTCAGACTTCACAAAGGAAACTTTTGCCCAAATATGTCCCCCCACCAAGTCCCCACTAATTCAATAAGTTCCCCCACCATTCATCCCTTTGTCCTTTGCTCAGGTCAAACACTAAGAATAATCTTTTATTTCTTTTTGTCTCTCTCCCTCTCTTTTTTTAAATCTTACACACTACTTTCAATCCATTAATGGATTCCATTCTACCCCAAACATGAAATCTGACATTTTATTGATATTACTGCTGATAAATCTGCAGTCCAACCATGGTATCTTTCACTGACTGCTCTCACTGCACTGTCCCTCTGCTCATGGCTTCACATCCCAGTTGTCAAAAAGAGCCAGGATGATCTCCTTAAATCCTCTTTTGGCTTCCTATTGCAACCAGAATTACATAAACTCCATATCATAAGCTCTACGGGCCCTACATGAGCTGGCCTCTGCATATTTCTCCAATTCATCTCAAGTTACTCTTCCCCTCCTTCATTATTCTCCAGACATGGTAGCTTCCCCCACTCCCACCTGCACGTATTGGGGTTTGAGGATTTGGCACTTCCCATTTCTTCTACTTGGAGTAGTAGTCTTCCTCTAAATTATCTGATTTCTTCTTTCTCTTTATGGAAATCTCAACACAAATATGAACTCTTCAGAGGGACCTTCCTTGACTTCTCCAATTCAAATACTACCCACAATCACTTCCTCTTTTTCATGACCCTTTTATTTCCTGAAACTATTTTATTTAGTTGTTTATACGTTCCTTATCTTCCTTATTTCTGGAATGTAATATTATCAGGGGAGGAGATAGATAAATTGTGTTCAGTGCTCCTGTTGTATACCTTCTCTCTTGTGCAGTACTTGATACACGGTATCTACCCAATAAATACTGATTGATTAAGTAAGTCCATCTATCTGAGTTTAGACAAGAGACCCAGGCATTTGATTTGATATATATCCACAGATTTCACTAGATATATGGCTTTCTCATAGAAAGGCATGAATGGGAAGATTCCTGTAAGTCATTCCCCTTTGAAATAACCCTCACTTTTTCAGTTTCACTTAAATCCTTTCACTATATTTTAAATCAGTTCCTCCTATCTCAAGCCAGCATATGAGGAACAGCTGCCTGCTTTTGTCATTCAAAAACCATCATAAAGTTAAACCTCTTCCTTCTTTCCAAACTAAATAATTCTGCCATTTAAAAAAAAAAAATCCTGCCATTTTTAACACTTCATAAAGTTCTGTATGCCTACCCTTGAAATTTTTCTGTACTCTATTTGCAGCCTTAGCCGATTGAACTTTTTGCCTTAAGAAAATGTTCTATATCTGTGCTGTCCAATACAGCAACCCCTAGCCATACGTGTGTAACAAGAAACTTAGTGGCTGAATTTTAAAACTTTATTTAATTTTAATTAATTGAAATTTAAATATCTACATGTAGTTAGTGGTCACTGAATTAAGACAGTTCTTTTGGAAATTGTGGAATATTCTATATACTCTGAGGCAAAAACACATTTTACTTATTAGTTATTGACCCCTATTAAATATGAAATAGGATATTATTTTTAAGTTTTGGGAGGAAACATGTTCCAACACATTATTTAAAGCAAATTTTGAATTTAGATTGTCTTAAACTTGACTTTAATTATAAAATTGATACTAGAACATTAATTAGGTATATAAAAATCTTTTATGGAGGAAGTTGACATTAAGAATTTTTATTTATGTATTTTTATGTATTTATGTATATTTATGTATTTTATTTTATTTATGTATTTATGTATTTTATTTATGTATTTATATATTTATGTATTATAAAAACTTCTATGATGATTCTAAATTAAGAATTTTTATTTATGTATTATAAAAACTTCTATGATGTTCTTCATTTATGGTGATTATCTTCTTGAGGAAATGAAACATATAAAACTATTTGGTTTTCCTAAACTTTTAAAAAAGATTTTATTTATTTATTTATTTATTTGACAGAGAGAGAGAGAACACAAGCGGACTCCCCCCTGCTGAGCAGGGAGTCCACACGGGGCTTGATCCAAGGACCCTTGGATCTTGACCTGAACCAAAGGCAGACACTCAACCAACTGAGCCACCCAAGTCCTCTGTTTTTTTTAACTTTTTGAAGTAAATGCCTTTCAGGCTCGGTTTTCCTCAGACACCATTTAATGATGCTATGTTTAAACTTCTTCACACTAATGAAACCCCTTGATGCTGTACTTATTTTCAATTCTAAGGTGAGGGATGTGTATTAATTAGAGACAGCTGGAGACATTTAAAAGTCAATCTCACATATCTGGGTCATGATTATGTCATGATATCCAGGGTGCTTTCTGATTGAAATAACTGTTCATTAAACATATAAGCAAGATTTATGATAAATTTAGCTCTCAAACACATTTTCCTGTTTCAGAATTCCTATGTTATATCCTCACTTCTGATTTGGGGGGTTAAAATGAGCATTACCTTTATTTTGTTTTTTACAAATAAGAAATGACTTGGTTTAAGAAATGAATGTCTATATTTGCTAGCTTATTTAATTGAGCTCGGCAAAACACTCAGTTTCCAAAACTCATCTATGTTGAATAAATTGGATATGAAATATAAAACCAATGTCTTTTACATTGAAATTTTAGTACTGCTGCCAGTCACAAAGCATGCCTGTAACTTATACATTTCTCTACCACTTCTAATACCTCAGCTTTATTTAGGACAGAGATTTAAAAAAACAAAAAAAAAATAAGGTCAGTAAAAGCCTTCCAGATGTCATCTGTGTTATAGCTAACCCTAAATAGGAAGCAGAACATATGGTTCATGAAATAAAGGGAATGGTGGACCATCATATTTCTAGGACTCCTTGAATATACCATCCCCAAACCTCTTTTATTTTCCTTTCCCCTCCTTCATGGAGTTAGCAATTTCTGACTTGATATGACAGAAGTATAATCTTTAAAGAAAATTAGCAGTAAACAAGATAATGCTTCAATAGCATTGAAATATCATTTAAATTTACCACCCACACTCTGGAATGTTAATAAGCTAGGGGTAACACATTTTACAACCATGTCTCTTTCAACCTTTCTTTGCCTCTTTCTCTGTTACGCACACATTCACACATGCACAGGCACGCAATAAGGATCTCGGCTTTAGCAAAAGTTGGTCTACTTGCATAGTATCTAATATGCTCTTATCTTTTGTTAGTACACACAAATTGTAATAAACTCTCAGTAAAATAAATGTGCAGTGTTGTTTTTGTAGAGTTGGAGTCTACATATATATGGGCAGGATTTTCCTCCAGTACTGAAGGTGGTACTGCTCAAAAGCCACGAATTTCATTAGTGCTAGGACAACTGAAAACTGACCTTGGTGCTCATAAATGTGAGACATTTCTCATCTCCCTTCTTTAATGATGCACATGAATGCTGCTTCCTGTGTTGTGATGAATAGTAAGCATACCAACAACTATGTTTGCCACTGTCAATGGTGAAAATAAGAGATTTACTAGAAAGTTTTCCCCATAAAAAGTCCAAGTTTAATTAAATGAAATCCATTAGGGAGTGTCCCAAAGACATCACAGAAGAAAGGAACAACTAATGACATATATATACGGTTGATAGCATTATATATGTAGTTGATGAGGTGAAGAAATAACCACTAATATAATATATATATATATATATATATATATATATATATACTCACACACACATATACATATACTGGAATATATATATATTATATAAAATATATAACTTATAATATAAAATTTATATTTACATATTTATATTTTATATAAAATGTATAATTTATATAAAATATATATATTTTTTAATCTAAGAATTGAGAATTTACAAATACCAGCATCCTTTGTATGAACCAATACATGGCACGGATTAGTCTTTTTACTGTCCTGCTAATCTACACAGATACACACACATGCACACATACTATAAAGTCTTCAACTATAAAGTTTTTTCTTGATATAGTTGTTAGATTTTTTGACTCATAGAATTCTCATATGGATCTTCCTTTGTATACAGATCTTATGTTTTCACGTCTTTCCTGAAGCTTGACCAGGAACCTCTCTCTTCAGGAACTTGAGAGAGAAGGCTTTCAAGTGTTTCATTGTATTCTGATACACTCAACAAAGGTTTGTTGAGCTGTAATTTTGTATCTCCTAGATAAATCAAATTACTCTATTTTCCTCCAGACAACTTTAAACTTAAAAGGTCTTAGGAGCAGAAACTGAAAGATAACTTTTCTTTCTTTATTTGGCAAATTTTATTCAAATTTTAATATTTAGCTTCCATATTGTTAGTCTCAAATTTATCTTTAAATTAAAGAAATTTAGATCCTACAAAAAAAAATTTAGATCCCACAATAATTTACATTTTATTAAACAGAAACAGGTGTTAAATGATACCATCTTGAGAATTGAAATAATATAAGCATTAGTTAGTAAAAACAATGGAGTATTTAAATCACTCCCAAGAGATTTATCTGTTTCCTAAAATTTAGGGTGACTTTGCTTTTATTAGTCTTGCCAGAGGTTTGTTGATCTTATTCATATTTTCAGTGAACCAACTTTTGGCTTTGTTGAAGCTCTTTGTTCCATTTTTTCTTTCTATTTCATTAAGTTCTGTTCAAAATCATACTATGTCATTTCTTTCACTTTATGGTTGTTGTGATTTTTTTCTGACTTTTTAAGGTGAAATTTTTATCGATTAATTTTCAAATTATATTGCCTTGTTTCCTTTTTTGTCCCCCTTTTCACAAATTAAAAATTAAAAATAGCAAAATCGAAACAAATGCAGGAGTTCAAATATATTTGTTACATGAGTTTGGGAAGGAGAGAAAATAAATATAATATAAACAAACACAACATGTAACTGAAAACATAGACAAAAACAGTCCAATGATTAGACATAGGTGTGTGCAAATGTAGATGAATCTATATAAGCATAATAATTAGGAAAAAATAAACCAATGAAATATGCTTCAAAGAAACAGAATTTAAAAGGAACTCAAAATTTTACTCCACAATAATAAATGCCAAAAGACAACAAATAAAACATCTTTAAGGGTTTTTGAAATCTCTTCATTCATTTTGTAATCAGAAAAAAACTATTTTAAATGGAATGTGAATACAACAAAGAATGATAACAATGAGCAGAATTAATTGTATCCATAATAAAAGTGTAGTGACACAAAATAAACTCATCTACTAGTTTAGGCTGGTGATAAAAAGACCAAAACTATATACAATTAGTAAATATGGGAAGGAAAAAACAAATTTGTATATTCTGAAGGAGTGTAGTATGGCATATTAGGGTTAGCGTAAATCTTAAATTATGGGTCACTTAACCCAACCTCAACTTACCATATGGGAAATGGGACTATTATGCCAAGCCCACAGGATTATGTAAAGTAATACTGTTATTTCCTTACATATTACATTCCCTTTCCATTTGTTGAGAAATGTGTGGGAGGAGGCAATGTAAACTTCCAAGCTATATTCCAACATCAGGCATTATTCATGCTTGCTTTCATTGCTAAAGGTGAACCAAGAGCATTTGACAACTCCTTTTACCTAGAAGGGAAAGAAGAGCAAACTCAAAAATCATTCCAGCCACTTGGCTCCCCCAACCTCCCACCCCCTGCCCCTTCAAAACCCTCAGGTTGTTTTTCAGAGTCCATAGTCTCTCATGGTTCATCTCCCCCTCTAATTTCCCTCAACTCTCTTCTCCTCTCCATCTCCTCATGTCCTCCGTGTTATTTGTTATGCTCTGCAAATAAGTGAAACCATATGATAATTGACTCTCTGCTTGACTTATTTCACTCAGCATAATCTCTGGGTGTGGTGCAAAAACATAAATTCTGTTATGCCGAAAGGAAATCAAAAAAATAAAAAAAATGTCACTAATACAAACTAAAACAATAAAATAAAAAATAAAAATTATTTCAAATAAGGCTGCAATTAACATGCCTATACTAAATAATTCTCCAAAGTGTTTGTACTTATTTATCTAACCACTAATAGTAAGTGATAATTCTTATTTCTTATTGATCTACTTCCTATCTAAAATTTAGCTGTATTGTTGAATTGTTTTCTCTATTAATGCAACTGACAATCATCTCATGCGTTTATTAATGCTGTTGTGTTCTGCCTTGATTTTTTGTTTACTTCCTTTGCTACTTTTTTTTCCTAAGAAGCTTTGTTTATTTTTATTAATTTGTAAGATATCTGTACATATTCTGAACATGAATCTTCTGTAATAAACATTCTAAATATTTTCCTCTTAAAAAAAAATGATTCCAGGGTCCTAGGTGTAAGTAACTAGAACGATGGCATTGTTTTGAAGAAAGTCTGGGCTTACAATTTATTTACTTTTTTAATTTAGATCTATGTTCAAGGTATTAGTAACAAAATGTGGATATATGAAAAAGAGGCAGAATTAGAAGAGCCAAACCATTCATTATACTATGGATGGGTTAACACTGAGAGCATTTTGTGCTGCAACGTTTTAGTGGAGGTAGAAATGCTGCAGTTAAGCAACTATCCATTGAAATGTGGAACTTGAAAGACAATTTGGATTTGCTCTTATACTGCCACAGAATTTTTAAAGGTCAGTGTTATTAAAGATTTAATCTGCCTCCTCACTTTTTAGGTACAAAGTTTAGGTAAAATAACATTTTTAGAGATAAATTCAAGATGTTTAATGAATGAATGAAACAAGAGGAATAAAATATAGTTTCTTGTTAGTTTAAGTCTTAAAGTTAGATTTTCTGTTGTTGTTTGTTATGGGGAGACAAGCAAAGTGAAAATAGAAAATCAGGATTTAATATTAGGCAAACTTAATCAGGCAGTTCAGTAAAATAGTATCATGGAACATAAAATGGAGCCGTTGTAGAGGCTGGAGTACAACCAATACATTGTAATAGACAAGATGAGGCAGCAGAGTTGCAAATGGATGCTCAATGGAACCAATAATAGGAGAAAAGTCAAGGAGAAGGAGAATATTAAATTTAAAAAAAAAAGCTAATGTTGGAACAAGGAGATCATTGGCAACCTTCAAGAGAACAAACAGAATATGAAATTTTAAAAAAGATTTAATTTTGGATCAAGGAAATCATTGGCAACCTCCGAGAGAACAATTTCAGCAGAGCAGCGATGTCGGAAGACAGCTGGCAGGCAGTTAAGGCAGTGGGGGAGTGGAGAAGAAACAAAGGCATCAATCCTTGAAGAGACATGGATAGTTTTTCAGATTGGTGTTCTCAGGACAGATCACAATCCCTGGCATTTAATAGGAATACTGAAAGCATTCTGAGAGGAATTGAATGGAGTGTGAGAGTTCAAGACTCTGGTTAAAGATTAGGAATGCAGAAAAGTTATTAGGTGCCAGAGTGGGTTAAGGCGACAGAAATGATAGGAGTCATTATTGACATAGACCTGGGATCTTGAGCCAGTTGTTGATAGGTAAGAGTATTATTGCCCAAGGAGTCTCAAAGATTCAGGTTAACAATGAGGTGAAGACCAAAGTTTCCAACAATCATCTGAACAACAGGTAGGGGGGGTTCCCTCAAAATGGTATTATGCTAGTCTCCTCCATCTAGTAAATTCCTTTTACCCTTCTTCTGCACTAAAGCCAATCCCTAGGCAGGACAGAGAAGACATGAAGACTTAAGAGATAACAAAAAGATGGTACACTTCTTGGGAAATTGAGTTAAAAGAGAGAAAGAGAGAAGCAGAAACAAAATTTGTAGTCAGAAGACAATTTGTGCTAGGAAGGGATTTTGTGATTGGTACAATTGGTATGATTTATGATTGGTATGACTGGGGGAGAAATGGAAAGCAAATATATGATGAAGCATGAGTTCTAAAAGAGGTCTTTCTGCCTGGAGCTAAAGAGGAAAAACAAGGAGAAAGGTGTAGAAGAAAAGTTGCCAGGCTGGTGAGGAAAAATGCTGTATTCATATCACAAAATGTCAATCTTCTTGAAGAACAAAATACTGGGTCATCTGATGAAAGGTCAAAAGAGAGTAATAAAATTGAAAATGTCAGAGCAGAATGGTTCCTGTGGAAGATTCATAAAGTAAACAGCAAAAGAAAAATTATGTATTTTCCCATCGTTAAAATAATGGTCTAGGAATTATTTTGTTCATCATCACATATCATGATGAGTGCACAAAGAAAGTGAGAATGATCCAAGAATATGATAGTAAAGCCCATCATATTTGGGTTAGCCATGTCAAATTAAGTCATAATAGCTGAACGACCTCCTGCCCCCATCTGACTTATTCTTAAATATCCAGTCTTTAAGGTTTTCATATTAGTGTCTATCAGGACACCTGTTAATTAAGCTTCCTACATGTGGTTTATTTATGGGCTATAGACTTCCAAATATGAAAACATTGCTATTCTGGTAATGCTCAACAAATCAAGTTTTCAGAAAGAGTAGATTAGACTAGGAAAATATTCCCAGTCATCCATGTGACAAAGCTATAATATATAGTTTTAGATCTTTATCTCAAAAAAAATCTTACTCTGACAGGTGTTTCACACACAAGTTCAATATCTGTGAAGTGAGAGGGGTGCCTGGGTGGCTCAGTGGGTTAAAGCTGCTGCCTTCGGCTCGGGTCATGGTCCCAGGGTCCTGGGATCGAGCCCCAAATTGGGCTTTCTGCTCAGCAGGGAGCCTGCTTCCTCCTCTCTCTGCCTGCCTCTCTGCCTACTTTCGATCTCTGTCAAATATCTGTGAAGTGAGGTTCGATTTGTAATCAAAAGGACTGTATTATTTTAAAATTTGTGTCTAACTTTCAACTTGCTATTTCAGGTATTTTTTTCCTTCACTGATGCCGGGTTTCTTCCCATAAATTACTGATCTATTAGTTCTTGGTAACTGTTAAGCAGGAATTGACTCTATTTTGTTATCATTTCTTTAGTTTTTTTTTTTTTAAGATTTTATTTATTTATTTGACAGAGAGAGATCACAAGTAGGCAGAGAGGCAGGCAGAGAGAGAGGGAAGCAGGCTCTCCACAGAGCAGAGAGCCCGATGCGGGGCTCGATCCCAGGACCCTGAGATCATGACCTGAGCGGAAGGCAGAGGCTTTAACCCACTGAGCCACCCAGGCACCCCTCATTTTTTTAGTTTTAGGTATTTATATCAATTATCAATTCTTCCAGGTATTTATATCAATTATCAATTATATCAATTATCAATTCTTTAGTTTTAGGTATTTATAACTAAAGAATTGTTTGGTCTCTTTTTTTAAATTACAGGTTCAATAATATTTGCACCTCAGTGCTAGGTGTGAGAGATCAATGGGACATAAAAATTCTCACTAATTCCAGACCACATGGATCTGTCTAGTAGGAGAGACAGATAATAATAGCAAAATAATATGGTTGTATTTACATTGAGTAATTAAAGGCAAATAAATCATAATTTTCCTCTCTGATCTAAGAAGATGATAAAGAGAACATAGAAACTGTTAACTCCAATGGGTAATCATATCATAAATAGTATATATGATATACAACATCTAAAATTATATATGAATAACTATAGTATGGTTAATAATTATACATAAATGACATATAACTACATTAACTTTCTATGTATAGTTATTCTATTTATAAGATAACTAGTTGTACATATGGCTATGTATATGTATTATATAACTGATAAAAGAGATAAAATAATATTATGTATATATAGGTATGCACATTATTTACCTAGACCTATATAACATTAATTTAGTCTAAATGGTGAGATTTATTAGGATCTTTAGCTTTTTTTTTTTTTTTAAGATTTTATTTATTTATTTGACAGACAGAGATCACAAGTAGGCAGAAAGACAGGCAGAAGGGGGTGGGGAAGCAGGCTCCCCAGCGAGCAGAGAGCCCGATGTGGGGCTCGATCCCAGGACCTGGGATCATGATCCGAGCGTAAGGAAGTGGCCCCAACCCACTGAGCCACCCAGGCGCCCCAGGATCTTTAGCTTTAGCTATATATAAATACTTCCGGTGTGAACACCCATTTCTGCCTTTTGCCCAAATTGAAACAGTGTCCAAATCTCAACAATAGTTTGACTCTTCATCAGGCTCTTCTTATCCAACATCTTGAAGCTTTACTTCTTGTTGCTTTTATTGTTATTATGCAACAAAATGCCCCCCTTGCTGTCATCGATTTCAGAACCAACTGCTTTAGCATATGTTCCCCACGTGCAGAAGGTGCCTTGCACATTTTCACCCACAGACACCAACACCAACATGTCACTCCTGTGCAGAGACATGTGAATAAATGTAAATGTTTGGCAGAACAGGTCCACCTGTTCCAAACCCATCTCGTATCTTTTTTTTTCCCCCAGATTTTATTTATTTATTTGAGACAGTGAGAGGGAGAGTAAGCGTAAGAGAGAGCAGGAGCAGTGGGGGGTGGTGGAGAGGGAGAAGCGGGCTCCCCGCTAAGCAAGGAGTACGACATGGGGCTCGAACCCAGAACCCTGGGATCATGACCTGAGCAGAAGGCAGACAGTCAACAGACTGAGCCACCCAGGAGCCTACCCACCTTGTATCTTCAGCAACTTCTTTATAATATACTCTCATACTTTCCTGACTCTTCTTCTTTAATTCTTTTATAATGTTGGCACTTCAAAAATACTATTTGTTTTAAATTGCTGGCTTTACTTTATCTCTCTTTGTTTCATACTCTTTTCATTTCTGAAGAATGTTCATCTTAGGAGATACTTGTTATCTTGAAGGAGTCAACTTCTCTAAATCCCAGATTCCTCAGCCAGTAAAATTCAGATAGAGGTATCATCTCTGGAGAATCTTGTGAGAATTAAATTGAATAATATATAGCACTTTGAATAATTTCAACATCACGGTTATGGTGACCATCTAGATTTAATATCAATGTGGAGCTTCCTCTGGACTTCCAAAAAGTGTCTCTCCTATCTTCACCCTTCCACATAACTGCCTAAAGCAGTTAAGTCCTTTTTGTATGACCTCATTTGTCTTCTGTTCTTTACTTTTGAAATGTTTAGCTTTTTCTTTCTAAGATATTGACCTGAATAAATATTGCCACAACCAAATACCATCCTGAACCTGATTATTTTCTTCTTAGGCACAATTAGTATTTCCTTAGTTTATTGACTTAGCACCTGGACCAATTATCTTGTTTTGTTAAAGCAAGAGCTAAACAAGGCAAGAACCGGGGGTTCATTCCCTATTTAGGCCAGTTGGGGTTGCACTGAAAACACATTTCTTTCATGGTCACAGATGTGCCCCTAATCCTGACCATCTGCTTAGCAAATGAGCAGGAGAGCCAGGGTAAGCCACACTGGACTCTGTTACACGGTCCAGTCCCAGCACTAAGAATTCTGGCCCACTAATCGCTGCATCATCGTATTTAAGGACTCGAGCACAGCTTAGCAGATGCCTTGGGTGTGATCCAGGAACAGTACCAATGGAGGGGGTGAGAAAAATAAAAGCCTTAGACAAAGTGGCAACCAACAGGACCCTGAATATACTGATTAAGATGTCCCTTTTATTACAAATTATTTTGAAAGACTAGACAGTTTTTATCATTAATTTTTCTTCAGTTGATCCTCTATAAGAGGTTCAAGTGAACATCTATTTGAAATTTTTATCCTCCAGCCAATTTTACATGGTTCTATATCTATTACATTGTTACATATAGTCACACTGATATATATTATTGGGCAACACTTTATGTTTCAAAATGGTGTGCTCTTGGTTGCTATGTCATGATTTGTCAGATTTGGAAGATTCTCGCTAAAATTTTCACTGAATTAAAGACTTTGAACTATAGCCATGAAAGGGAGATTTTGGCAAGCTGTGTAAGGGATCTCCAACCTCTCATTGCCTTCTGAATTCTAATTAGGCAAATATAAAGTGGTTCTGTGTCAGAGCAAGCTGTCCCAAAGACAAAGCTGCCCCATTAAATCAAAAGGCACAAACGTCAGCAGAACTCTGAGACACTGGGGTTTCCAATAAGAAAAAAAAACTCATTAAATGAATGGTGCTTTTCATGGTGTTCCGTTTTTATTCCGTGTCAGAGAAAATTAAAAGAATCTATTTTTTTTTAAAGGGAGAATACAAAGGTGTTCACAGTTGAATAGCATTTATATATTTGACACTTTATCTTCTGGAGACAGTTTGATCAAGTTACTAGTTTATTATCTTTGAAGTACTAATGAGATTTTTCCTTACAGAGGAAAGTATTCTTTGTTCTTAAGAATAAAGAAATGCTTCATTTATCAAAAGTTTTTATTAGTAGTAGGATATATATATATATATATATAGTGCATACAACTCTTAGCACTGAACAATTAAATCAATGACCAGTGACCTTTTGGGAGTGGCATTCCAAGTCTTCATTCACTCCAATTTCAGATTTCATTAGCCAAGGATGTGCTGTAATGATTAGGAGACTTAGTTATATAAGTATCATTGTAGACAAGCAATCATGATTTTAAAAATTGTTTATGACAGTTTTTTTAAATTAAAATAGAATAAAGACAGTCCACGTGACTTCTGATTTTGCTTTTCTTTGTAAAAGTTGCAGGAGAAAAATCACCCCTTGTGGGAGTCATTATGAGTCATATTTCTCTGTTCTGTTATTCCTGGGACAGCTGTTGGGAACAGAGGCTTTCAAGAGGAAGCATAATGCTGTGTTTGCTGGAAGCAGGGAGTGTTTTATTTTCTCTTTGCATCCCCTGTGCCTGATACATAGGAGGCATTCAGTGATGGCTGTTCAATAAATAAATCCAGTTTGGAGGTATTTTCAGGTGTGGTTGTATTGAAGTACTATTGTATTGAATTACATTTTTCTCCCATTTCACTGTGGGCTCGTTATCTTTGTAATCCCAGCTCCGAGGAGATATAAGTGAGGCCACCAATCATTCCTTTATTTTAAAAATGCCCTTAATCTAATTCAATGGTGAAATATTAAAACTCATGGATATGTTCTTAATTAGAAACACAGAATAAAAAATAAATTTTAAAAACCAGAATAGTAATCTTCCAGGCACTCATCCTAAAAACAAACCATAATTCTTAAATATCTAGTATCTATGAAAACTCCAAATGTTAAAAAGTCCTCAGGGATATATATATATATATATATATATATATATGTATATTTATATATATATTTTTTTTTTCCTTCTCCCTATCAAGACAAATAACTAAAGGAATTTTTTCAGTTTTGGCCCCAATATTTAGAGATTCTTAAGGGCACTATGAACTTTTTAGTTGTATTTTTCTGCTTGCTATCTGAATTTTTAAAATAATTTTTATATTTATTTGCTTCAAAGAGAAGTTAAAAGATTCTTTTATCCTTTTATACTATATAAGCATTTTGTAACATACTTGAGATCCTATGGGCAATGAAGATGTTATAAATATGTATGTATATATGATTTATAAAATGTCCCTTTTGCTGTCTCTGTTTGTAGTACCATGCTTCGCATGTAAGTGTTCAAAGAATGCTTTATAGTAGAACAGAACTGAGAAGCTCTATGTCTGAAAATAGAATTGAAGGGCAATTGAAGTTATGGAAATACTTACTCATAGACTACAATAAGTAAATGAGGACCATAGTCCATAAACCCTTGCAGTAAAGTATGATCCAATGGTAAAAAAGGACAAGGGGGAGTAATTTCATTAATAGGACCATCTCATTTTGAAGAGAGGTGAAGGAAATAAGTATCAAGTTAGCCAAATCTTGCTTCAGAAGTAAAGTTGAAATTTAAAAAAAAGAAATTTTTTTTTTGTTTGGGAGGTAAAAGAAAGTACATTAATTTGTGAATTCTAGAGGAGTAAATGACTTAAGCATTGCTATATTATAAAATATTCTAGTAAAATTTTTGACTTTGAATTCTTCCATATGCTGGGTAATGATGTTTTGTTTATTCATAATTGTTCAATTTTGTGTCATAAATGCTGACTGTCTCAGGCATGACTCACTAATAAAATCAAATTAGAGGAAAATAGGATTTCCAGTTTCAATGAAGCCATCTCTCAGGATCTATAGGTAGGTCAAGGAAGTTTCCAAGTCAATATGATATTCCATTGTGTAACTTTTCATGTTCAATCTTCTATTATTGATGTTTTCAGAAGAAAGTTATTTAAATGGAAAATATATTGCCTTGCTGTAATACATGAATCTAATATGTAAACTAGAGAAACCCTTAATTCTTTCCAGATATTCTTGGTTAAATAAGTTGATATATGTGGTTATCCTTCTTAATTTAAGGTTAAGGTTTTTAGGCACAAAGAAGTTAGGGAAGCCTTAGTTTAATAGAATAGCAGATGAAACTATTATCTCAAAGAGATACCTGTATTCCCATGTTCATTGCAACATTACTCACAATAGTCAATGTATGGAAACAACCTCAGTGTCCATCAATGGATAAATGGATCAAAAAGTATGATATATTATTCAATCTTGAAAAAGAAGGAAATTCTGTCATTTTGAAATTCATGGATTAGCCTGGAGGGCATGTTGGTTAAAAAAATAAATAAATAAACCAGGGAAAGACAGATATATGCATGGGATCACTCATATGTGGAATCTTTAAAAAAAAAAAAAGTTGAACTCATAGAAACTGAAAGTAGAAAAGTGTTTGCCAGGGACTGAGAAGCGGGGGAAATAGATAGAGGTTGGAAAAAGGTAGTTTGCAGCTTCAAGAAGTTATCCAGGCAAAAACTGAAAATGGCCCCTATATATGAAGGGCAAGGAGAGGGCAAAGAGGCAGACCACTCCAGCTTGGTAGGTGGCAGGTTTAATGAGCAAAGGAACTCACATACATCTGAGGCTTGTCTTCAGTGACTGCAAGACAAGTAGATAGCCACAACTGCCTGCCAGAATCTTAAAAGTCTATATAGAGGCTTTAATTGGGTTCAGTCACATATACTGTCCAGGTTGTCTCAATAACACATGTGCTCCCTCAAGGCCACATCCTTGAAAATGGCTCCCACCATGGGAATGGTGAGCAGAGTGTCCATTCCATGGATAAGGGAGGGGGTACAGGCTTCCTGTTGCCTGGGTCTAACTCTTGAGTCAACCAGCAGTAGTCGTTTCCTCTTGATGACCTCCTCAAAGAACAGGGTATGAACTTTGTTATAAGATGAATAGGATGATGGTCCAATTTATAACATGGACACTAAGATGGTAACACTATACTCTATAATTGAAATTTGCTGAGAGTAGAAATTAAATGTTCACACACACACACACACACAACAAATATCTGAGCTGATGGGTGTGTTAATTCCAAGGGGGAGAATTTTTTCACAATGTATATCAAATAACCACATTGCATACTTTAAATATGTTACAATTTTTATTTGTCACTTATACGTCAGTAAAGCCAAAAAGAAAAAAGAGTCCCAAGATCTATTTGAAAGACCTTAGAATCATGTCACTCAGGAGCACCAACAAAGCAATTGCAAAGAACAAATGTAACCTTGAGGTTTTTTTCAAACTTTACATGCTAATTAAGTAGTTCTTACACATTAATGTGAATTAAGAGTCTGTGTCCATGGAATTGTATTAGACGACATCACATTTTAAGAAGCATTCATTGAAAAAGTCACTGCACTGACTAAACAGCCAATTATGAAATTGAAATGATTCTTTATTTCTGAAGCCTCCTTTTACCTCATGGTCTCTTAGCAGGAACAGAATTAAAATTAGTGTTGTAACATCATTTTTCCAGTGGAAGACAATTGTTCAAAAGGTTAGAGAAGCTAGGGGGCTATTACGAGTTTGAGTTTCTCTTGGATCAGCCAAGTTTACTCTAAATTAAGTAATCACTGTTTCTGTTCCCATCTAGGAACACAAGATCCTGGTCATAGAGGTCTTACAATAGTAACATTAAACATAAAACTATAATATAATTAAGTAAGAAATAATTGCTACAATCAAACGATTTGCTTCATTTAACCCTCACAGCAATCATATGAGATTTTCACATCCATTTTGCATTTGAGGAAATGGAGGCTTAGAGAGGTTATGTGAACTGCCTGGTGATCCAGAGGTAGTACATGTCAGAGCCAGGATTTGAACCAAGTCTGTAAAACCTGAAGTCCATGCTATTAATCTATGCTAGTAGTAGTATGCTAGTGTTTCCCCTGCTTAAATTTTGTGGATATATTCTCATGAGTCTGAGAAATCTGTATGAGTGAATATGTATGGCTACCATGAATTCAACATTTTCTAATGAAAGAAGAAACAATTGGCCCATACCTAGCATTGTAGTAGAGTATATTATTTTGCCTTCACTATTTTCCAAAATATTTATTGATCAGAATATGCTGGTTGGTCTGTTAGCCACTGGAGAGAAAGGGGAAATTAAGCACATGGAAAAACCTCTCTCATGGAGTGTGCCTTTTGGTGAGGGAAGACAAACACTAAATAGTTAGTAATTAAAATGCATGGAATAGAAAATGGTGGTAAGTGATGGTGGAAATAAAAGAAAGAAATCAGGACCTGGGGAAGAGATGCATGGGGCTATGGGGATGCAATTTAAAAGAGGATGGTCAGGGAAGACTCATTAAGACAATGATATTTAATCCAAGAACTGATAGGAGTAAACAAAGTAGAACTGAATGAGCCCTAAGATCATCTGGGAGAGGCAATCTAAGGTGGGGATTCAAAGCTGCTGGGCACCTGCTGTGTTCAAGGAATAGCAAGGAAATCAACATGCTGGGGCAGGATAACCAAGGTGAAAGCTGTAGGACACATTGGGTGGGGGCCAAGAGGCTATCATAAGGGTTACATTTCATTCTGAGTGTGATAGGAGCCATTGATGGGCTCTGAGCAGAAGATTAAATTGATGTTGCATGTTTGGAAAAAAAAAAATCACTCTGCTTGCACTGTCAAAAATAAATAGTGAAGGTCCAAGATAAGAAGCAATGAGTCAGGAGGCTGTTGTAACAATCCAAGTAAGAGAAGGCTTGGGACCACCCAGGATGGCATGAATACGGAAGAATAGAGGGTATATGTAGGAAAGAATATAGAGGAGACTGAACCATAGAGCTCTAACTATAAGAGATCAGAAAAATTAGGAGAAATCAACTAAGGAAAATGAAAAAGAGCAGCAGGAGAGGTGGGAGGAAAAACCAGAAGAATATAGTACACTGAAAACCAAGTAACAAATATATCTCAAGAAAGGCAGTAATCAACTGTGAGCGAGGCTGCTCGTTGTTAAATATGATCAAGACTAACAACTGACCATTGGATTAGCATTCCAGGGTGCTTAGGGACCTCACCAAGTAGCTGCAGTCTAGTAGTGGCTTCTAAGGCTGTTAGGAAGACGTTTATACAGTGCAGCCTATCCATTTCTTAACTTACTAAAACAAGAAAGTGATTTGTTACTGCAAAAAACATTCACATGTCCTATTTTTACTTGTTTTAAGGAAGAATTTTTCATAAAGTAATAACTTAAATTTTTTTTCTGTTATATTACGACCTGTCAAAATAGTAATTTTTAGATTTAAAGAACTATCCATAGAACAAAATAATAAAACTTTGATAACTGATATGCTCAGTTTTAACTTGGAAGCCTATTTGGCTTTATAGTTTTATTGGACCTGTAAACATAAAGATCTTATACCTATATATTATTCCCTTTTTTTTGGGGGGGGGGGTTCTGGGAATTGTTTTCCTTGAGAAGAGAGTGGACATTGCTCAATAATGACAAACTCCACTCCATGCTATCTCTCCCAACAGCAGCCAATCCAGTTTGAAAGAAGTGGAAATTATTATTATTTTTTAAAGATTTTATTTATTTATTTGAAGGAGACAGAGAGAGCATGAGAAGGGGGAGGGGTGTCGGGCAGAGGGAGAAGCAGACTCCACCCTGAGCAGGGAGCCTGAGACGGGGCTCAATCCCAGGACCTGAGACAATGCAGGCACTTAACCTACTGAGCCACCCAGGTTTCCCAGAGTGGAAACTATTATTGATGTCAATTGTAAAACCACATAGGTCATTGTGAATAATAAGTTAGTGTAATTTTATGCCCAACACATAACAAATGTCATGTTTGCTATTATTATTCCTTGGAATTTTAGAAATATGAGTATTTGGTGGACTGCAAAAATTATTTTACACTTGATAATTTAATAACACAATCTAATTCTATTTTAAACTGTTACTTATTATTTTTATATCATCTTTACATATAAGCAAAGTGAAATAATTAGATCCTGGGACAGATTGTAGGGCATAACAGATCCTGAACACCCTTTCAGAGAATGATATATATGTATTCTAACACTGAGGCTCTTGACATCTTTTAGCCTTAAGTTTTGACTAGTTATATTAATTGATTTTCATGACAGCCTTAGTTCTTTCTTTTATGTTATGCCATTACATAAAAAAGTCATTTTTGTGTGTCTTAATCTGAAAGAAGTTGGTATCTATTAGTAAAACATATATATAAGAGATTTATATAACCTATATATATATATTATATACACACACACACAACATACATATATAAAATATAAGCATATATAATGTGTATATGCACATACATGCATAATACATATATAATATATATATATAAACAGACACAATACATTGTATGTGATATCATACATGATTTGGAGTGTGAATATGTTATGTTTGTATTTATTTGTAACCCATATATTTCTTTTTAAAGATTTTATTTATTTATTTGAGAGAGAGGCAGTGAGAGAGAGCATGTGAGGGTAGAAGGTCAGAGGGAGAAGCAGACTCCCCATGGAACTGGGAGCCTGATGTGGGTGGGACTTGATCCCGGAACTCCGAGATCATGACCTGAACCAAAGGCAGTCGTCCAAGCAACTGAGCCACCCAGGTGCCCTGTAACCCATATTTATGTATTTATGTATAAAGTATGTAGCTTTAGTACAATATAAAATGGGATCTTATAATGTAATTCCTTTATTCAGATAAATGATAAACTTAAAAATTATAATTTTTTAAATGAGTACATACATTTTATTTTTTTATTTTTTAAAGATTTTATTTATTTTTTTGACACAGAGAGAGAGACAGTGAGAGAGGGAATACAAGCAGGGGGAGTGGGAGAGGGAGAAGCAGGCTTCTTACTGAGCAGGGAGCCTGATGCCGAGGTTGATCCCAGGACTCTGGAATCATGACCTGAGCTAAAGGCAGATGCTTAACCATTGAGCCACCCAGGTACCCCGAGTACATACATTTTTTAAAATGACCATTATTCATGGTCACATTAAGAGATTCTATTAATGATATATGATTTTTACCACAATGATATGTTTAATTTTTGCCTTGGGATAAGGTGAAGTATTTTAGATTTCATAATTCTAAAGTATGTTTTCTGTCCTAAGTCTGAGTAATGATGTGGGATTCCATCTACCCCCCCACAAAAACTAGACTTTCCTAATCCCATTTTTAAAGTCTTGTATTTGCATACTGAAGACAGTGTAGGTTGAGGTCTTTGAAACAATTTCAACTTCAATTCTCTGTCTCTACATTCTCTGGATTTCATGGAATGCTTGAGGCCAATTCTGCATGAAAGACTCCCAACTGTTATTACTTTGTTGGAAAAAGCAAGAGGAAAAAAGAATGTCTTAAATTAATTTTTTAGACCATACTTAGTCCAGATTTTCTTTCCTTTCATATCCTCTTCTGCTTTTTGGTATTATTGAGGTTCTTTAAACAAGGCCTTGAGCTATTCGTTGCTAGTGATTCATTACCAAAAGACTTTTTGTTAAGGGATTTTATTTTGGTTAATGGAAAAGAAAACGATGAAATGGGTAATTCTATTTTGAAATGTATCAGTGAAAAACCAACAAATTCAAGTTTTAAATATTAATGAAAGTTTAGAAGAGAAAGCAAATTTTGCATAAATAACTTTTTATTTGAAGCATTTTCAGCCTCTAAGTTACCATGCTATTAGGTAAAAATGCATTTTATTTTCAATGCTTTCCTATTTAATTTTTGTGATGTTCCCTGTATGAATTTACTTTCATGAAAGTGAAATGATTTTAATATCTATTTCTTCCCAATTAAATATTAATTCCAAATCCCCATTTTGTGTGTGAATGTATGTATGTATATACATTTTATATATTATATTATATATATATTTATATATATACATACATATATATATATATATATATATAGTTCAAAATATGTCCTTATTCAGCACAATTGCATATTTTTTCTTTTAGATATCTCATATTAAAAGAAAGTCAGGGGCGCCTGGGTGGCTTGGTGGGTTAAGTCTCTGCCTTCCGCTCCAGTCATGATCTCAGGGTCCTGGTATAGAGCCTCGCATCAGGCTCTCTGCTCATCAGGGAGCCTGCTTCCTCCTCTCTCTCTCTGCCTGCCTCTCTGCCTACTTGTGATCTATGTCAAATAAATAAATAAAAATCTTGAAAAAAAAGAAAGAAAGTCAAAGTAGCACATACACTCATGTTCATTACCTGTTTTACATTGCTTCATTTGTCTTGTTTTTGGAGCAGAGCTGTGGCAAAAGCAGGGGGTAGATCTCCACTCACATGCTTTGTACATGTGAACAGCTTTATTCTTGTAAAATAGCAGAAATGTGCAGTCTGTTTCAGCCCTTCAGGCACTCATCATGCACCGATTGTTTACAAAAGTGAACTGGGTGGCAAGAATTTAAAGTGCCTTGAAACCATTAGATGATTAACTTTCCCTTGAGTTCCATGTCACCCTGAACAGACTTTCTGAAGGACCCATTATAGTCTTCTTCCCCTGGTACTGATCAGGGAAAACAAAAATAGAAGCATCACTGAGTACAATGTTGATTTTGAGATGAGGCATTGTTTAAAAAGAGAATGCTAGGAAACTGCTATAAAGTACAAACAGTTATCTAAGACTAATGGACAATGCCAATTGTTTTGTCTCCAAGTCCAGAACCTTTAAAAAGCCCTTTCTCAAGTGGATAAAATCTCAAGAGAATTACTGAGATTATTTCTGTAAATGGTAAGCAAGCACATGGCTGTTCAGTAGGAAACTTAACTTCAGTAGGAAACTTACCTTTTCATGTGAAAAATGTTGAAGGTGTCTCTTAATAATGCTTATACTGGTTTTATGAAGTAAATAAAACTGCACTTGAATAAAGACTGATTTAATATTTTTAAAAGTAAGAGTCTATTAGCAACATAAAAAATGAACAAGTCCATGTAACCAGTCAGAACTAGAAATAGGATCAACTCTCATTGGAAACAAAAACAAAACAAAAACATGAATACAATGTGGAGACTTATCATTTATTGCAACATTCTCTGAACATATGCTATGCTGATTACTGGATCTAAAATATGGAAAGAGAAATTTTAAGCAAAAATGGATAAAGTTAGTGCATCTTTCTCTTTGATTATAATTGAGACACTTAAATGCACAGAAAACACAGAACAAACATTTCCCTTAGTGTTAGGCATGTGTTTGGACTTCAGGGGCTTGAATGATAAAACTTCTCTAGCAATAACATTAAATGGGATCTTTTCTCCTCATTTGTGGAATTGGTTTTCAAACAAGAGGATCAATATGTTTTTTTTTTCCTAAGCAGTCCATTTTTCAAAAAGTAGTACTCATATCAATACCACTTTTAATACAACTTCTTCCTGGTGTTACCCTTATGAACAAGAAACATGTCCTCAACTACTCCAATCTTGAAAAAAAATATACACAAATACAATTCGGTTGTTCAAGAAATGAGAATGTGGAGTTGTAATCGGTTTCTTAGCGTAGAATAGTGAAGGCTGGTGGTTGTCAATAAGTTTTACACAAATGCTACAAATTGCTGAGGTCCCCCAAAAAGGGCTTTATACAGATCCTCTATATCATTTAAATATAGAGAATTTCACATTGCAATAAAAAGCTTGCTTCTAAATGAAGTTCATGATCATTCTGGACATTAAACCTAATGCCACTGGCTCCATCCTTAGGAAGGAATGGCAACAGATGGGCTTGTATAGAATAATACTGTGATTATTCCCATTTTTGTTGAGCCCACACTTACATGGCAGCTCTAAAAATTTTTACTTTGGGACCAAGTTTCAAATTATAATAATATTTATTGATACTTGAGACATCCCATCCTATCCCTCCCCCATGTCTTCCATAAGGTGAAAATAGTTTCAGTGTTTTTTGCATTTAAAATATACTTAAATGCCTGTCATTTTCAGCTTAAAGTTATTGTCTGCTCAGTTGGTTAATTGCCAAATTAACAGTTTCAACAAAAGCTGTTATGCCCAAGTTTTCATTCCCCAGAGACCACCAAGGAGCCAAGCACCGATGCAATCACATGAGGGTTTATTTGACAAGCTTAAGCTTGGGCCCAAGTATACCCCATGCAGCGGAGTAAGGACTTGGACCCTGAGATGACATGCTTAAGTTTGGGCCCAAGTATACCCGATGCAGTGGAGTAGGGACTTGACCCCGAGGCTAGTTGAGGCAGGGGTATTTATGGGTCATTACAAGAGGCTTGGGTGGGGGGAGGAGGAGAAGTTTCAGACTCTTCTGCAGTAAACTGATTAGCTGTTGCCGGGGTGTTGCAGGGTGGGGTACTTTCTTGGAACTAGAGCATGGGGGGGGGGGTCCCTGGAACTAAAGTAAAGTAGGGGAAAGTTCAGCCCTTGGGCCTGAGATGGCTGCCAAAGCTAAGATGGCTGTACTTGTGCTAATGCTAAACGTGAGGTGCGATGGCCTTAATTTTCTCGGCCTCCACAAAGCCTCTTCTTGAAATGAGAATTTGTGCTTAAATTAACTAATTTATTAATTTATTTGCATTAAGAGTAACAATGAGATTTTGCAGATAGATCCCATTCTATCAGGTATTGCTAGCTTACAAAGTAGCATTTTTGATGTCTATTAGAATGACATGGAGAACTTAGAATAACTCATGAGTGGGGCAAATGTGAATGTTACAGCCTGACTAGCTGCTTCCCTTTCTCAGTTGCTGCTTCTCTTTCTCAGTTGCTTCTTCCCAACCACACCCACACTAAACACAAAACACAACTATGCAGTAACACTAGAAACTGTGATAAATCTTAGCTTACAAATGCATTTTCTAATTGGACCCCTTATTTCCAGCATAGGTAGGAAAAGCAAGAACCGAGAGACTGGTAAGCAACCACCGTTTTAACCAAAGCAATTCCATCTCCCTTTTACATGGGGAGACACAGTTGCTTCAAATACTTTTTTACCTTGATGAAGGAAGGAGGGAAGGAAGGAAGGAAGGAAGGAAAGAAGGAAGGAAGGAATGGAGGGAGGAGGGGAGGAAGGAAAGGAAAGGGAGGGGGAAAGGGAGGGGAGGGGGGAAGAGAAGGGAGGGAACAGGGAAGGAGAGGAGGAAGGGAAGGAGGGAAGGGAAGGAGGAAGGAAGGGAAAAGGGAGGAAGGAATGGAGGGAAGGGAGGGAGGGAGGAAGGATGGAAGGAGGGAAGAATGGAAGGAGGGAGGGAGGACATAACTGATTCTATGGCAAGAAACAATTGCCTAGGATATGTTTTTATAAAAAATTGTTGGAAGTTGATTAGTTGGCATTCTTGGATCTAAAATCTAGCTTGTATTACTTTGTAAACCTTTGATCTTTTTGTTTGTCGAAGAGCCACATTTTGCCATCTGAAAAGAATTTTTAAAGAATCAATTACAATGAATCCTTGTATGATAAATGAAGACACTTTGCCTAATTCCAAGGACAGTGGAAGAGTTAGTTATTGTGTACTTTAAAGTCACTCCATTATTGGTGTTAAGCTAATGTTATTTTGTAAGTATGTTAATGTAATTTTCTGTTTTTAAAAGAAGTTACACAGGGGGGAAAAAAAGCTGAACTGGAGAAAATCTTAAAACTGAATCACCAAACAAATGATAGCAGATGAAGATACTAATATTAGATGACCTAAAGGCAAAAATATATTCTAAATGCAATAACAGGAAGAGAACCTTGTTTTCCACTCACCCAATTTTTATTTCTATATCTGCTTATACAGAAATTATTTCCTTCTACACTTGAAAGAATTCCCTTACTGTCTTGACCTTTCAAAAATTCATCTTTCCAAAATCAGGAATGGGGAAGAAAGACCCTTGGAGCACTTTCATGCCTATTAACTTATCAAAACATTCTATTAGAAACACCCAGACTTTTTCTTTTACAAATCAGGTTGGAGTCTTGCAGAAGTCTTTGCTACAGGCAATCTGGAAATGTAGAAGGGCATAAAGACAAAAGTCAAAATCCACAAATCCCAGCACTTGCCAATATTTTGGTTTATTCCTTTTTTCAAGTCATTTTTCTTATGCATATGCATTGAGACACATGTAAAGGCATAAGTATAATTTGATTTTTCAGCTAATCCTTAATAAAAACATGCTGAGCAGGCCTATTAATTTGAAAATTCTTGTCAGCAATGTTACTGTTTTCAGTTGTTTCTTATCCCATAAAACATTAAGCATTCATTCCCAAAGATACTTCTCAAAGCAGAAAAACTTAAGGAAGGACAGCAACCATGATCACATTATGAGCGTATCATGCCTACATGCTAATAATGGATGAAGAAGAAAGAGAGAGCTTAGGTTCAAGAGATTTGCAAAGTGACTGAAAATGGTGCTTGTTTTATTTCCTTCAAGTTCAGTCTTATAGGGAAAATTATCTCTGGTCCTTTAGAACCCTTGCCATTGTGATGAGGGAACAGAAGGCTGGCTGAGGACAAAGCAAAAGGCTGACACCCACCTTCCCCCACCCCCACTCCTGGGGTAGGACACATGTGACAGTATTTAGGAATCTCCCACCTATCTTTTTTTTTTTTTTTTTTAAAGATTTCACTTATTCATTTGACAGAGATCACAAGCCGGCAGAGAGACAGGCAGAGAGAGAGGAGGAAGCAGGCCCCCAGCCGAGCAGAGAGCCCGATTGCAGGGCTAGATTGCAGGGCTCCATTGCAAGACCCTGAGACCATAACCCAAGCTGAAGGCAGCGGAACAGTCCACTGAGCCACCCAGGCACCCCATCTCCCACCTATCTTAATGTTAATACCTGGCTAGAGGGGAAAAAAAAAAACTTGGCAATGACAAGGCCTCAAGGCCTCGGGGTATCTTGTAAGTCCTCTTTAGCATATGAAAGTTTTTTTTGAAACCTCCCCTTTTCCTCAACCCCCCAACCCCATCTTACATAACCTGTTACTGTTAACAACCTCAGAGCAGCAGCTCTTTCTGCCCAGGGTCCTGTCCCCTTGCTTTAATAAACCACCGTTTTGCACCAAAGATGTCTCAAGAATTCTTTCTTGGTCATTGGCTCCAGACTCCACCCCACTGAACCTCACCTATATTCTAAAACTTCATCATTTGCTTTAATACCCCGAAGGACTTTTGCATTGAAATTGTCAGAGTGATCATCAGAATATATGACACAATTTTAAAGTGTGTATTATATCTTACAGAGAGTTAGGCTAGATACTCAAATATTTAGGAGGCAGAAAGAAAGACACGGATTCAATGCTCAAGGTTACAGAGCAAAACTGAATCTTAACCAAATTTCCCAACCAAGATGTTGTTTGTTTATTTTTCACTTTTCCATATTATCTCTTTTATAGGAAGAACCAGAGTCTCACGATGGAAGGCACATCTGTTTATGTGCTAAGCAAATAACAGTTAACAACATAAACTCACTTTGAAATGTACATTGTTTGAACTTACGTATTTCATCAGAAAGAAAATGTAATTTTCTAACTATATAATAAACTTTAAATATTTTAGAGTCATAGATATTTCGGGTGGTATTACATGAGCATGGCAAACAAACAGCAGTTCTTTATTTTTATTTAACTTATATTACTATCACAGTTATTGACTAGTCAGACGTGTCCAAGGAAGTTTTTAATTTGTCTCCTGCGTACCAAAGCTAAAAAGAGGAATGCTTTTGTAAGACAGAACATTTCTCTCAAAAAATTGCCATGCACACATGCTATTTCTGCTTCATTTCTCATTTGCTGGATAAATCCTATTGGACAGTTCCCTGTTCTTAGGCAAAATCAGAAATGTTTACTCCTCAAAAGGAGCAGAAAATACTGTTGGGTCCCCAGTGTTGGGTCCCCCAATAATGGGTCCGTGGTTAAAGGAGTGAGACTGATAATAAAGCGAAGCTCAAGCAAAGCTTTATTTCGCGCCAAGCATCGAGAATCAAACCGACCGGCTGGGGCCGCACCTCTTATAGAGAGCGCCACCCCTCCCTACCTCACGGACTAACTTTTATAGAGCAAAGGCCATGTGGTTGGGCCTGGCCGCACACAGGTGGCGAATGAGTCTGTAACACACAGAGAAAGCTGCACAGTCATGCTAGGTCACACATAAGTGACCAGTTGAATTACATTTACCCTATAGTAGACATTTGAACTAGCCTATCACCTTGGTCAGAATTGGCGCCCAAAAGGCGAGGACCACATTCCTCAGTAGCTAGGGAGACAGTATGCTCGCTTTACTGATTGGATGTCTCCACCCAACCCGACTCATCCCTGCATTCGGGCTGTTATCTCCACCTGACCTGACCCACCCTTGTATTTGGGCTTTGTTACCTGAGACTGGTTTCCCCGGACTTGCTTTTAAATAAGTTCCCCTGGGGGCGGGGGGAGGGAACAGGGTCAATTTAAGTTTTACTGCATAAACAACAAAATGGCTGTTCAACCGAGGTGGGGCCGCTCTGGCTGAATAGGCCCTTACAATACTATTCCAAAATATGCCTCTTTGGCATAAGGATTATTTTGAACTTGTTATTTTTTTTTTTTTAACACAACAGATATGGGAGAATTTCTGAAAACTTCTGAAGACAGAGAATTTACCTTTTTGTAAGAATCATTGGTGTTTCCTTCTCTGTGCCAAGAAGGAAATATAATTAAATCTCTGGAAACCTAAATGGAGAAGACCAGACTTAAATCTGCATATCAATCACACCCTTGTTTACTGTGCTTTGCCTGAGAACTTCCCACAACTGACACTCCCTACCCTCAGTATCTCTCTTTTGTCATTAGCTGAAGATGGTAATTGAATTATTTATTTTTCTTCAAGTTTTAATTTAAATTCCAGTTAGTGAACTTATAGTGGAATATTAATTTCAGGTGTAGCATTTAGTAATTCAACCCTTAGGTACAATACCCATCACCTGTTTACCACATCCCCCAACCTCAACCCCCACCCACCTCCTGTGTCCTCAACCCTCAGTTTGTTCTTCATACTTAAGAGTCTGTTTCTTGGTTTGCCTCTCTTGTTTACTCCCTATGTTCATTTATTTTGTTTCTTAAATTCCACATATGAGTGAAATCATATGGTATTTTTCTTTCTCTGACTTACTTTGCTTAACATAATACTCTCTAGCTCCATGTTGTTTGCAAACAGCAGGATTTCATTCTTTTTCATGATTGAGTACTATTCTATGTATAAAATGGAATGCCACAACTCCTTTTCCAGTCATCAGTTGATGGACATTTGGGCTCTCTCCATAGTTTGGCTATTGTAGGAAATGCTGCCTATAAACATCGGGGTGCATGTATCACTAAGAACTAGTAGTTTTGTATCCTTTGGGTAAATACCTAGTAGTGCAATTGCTGGGCTGTAGGGTAGTTTTGTTTTTAACTTTCTGAGGAACCTCCATACTGTTCAGAGTGGCTGCAACAGTTTGCATTCCCACTGACAGTGTTGGAGGGTTCCCTTTTCTCCACATCCTCACCAACACCTGTTGTTTCCTGTGTTGTTAATTTTAGCCATTCCGACAGGTATGAGGTGGTATCTCATTGTAGTTTTGATTTGTATTTCCCTGATGATGAGTGATGTTGAGCATCTTTTTGTGCATCTGTTGTCCATGAAGATGGTATTTATGATGACGGTGGGCCACTTTTGAGTTTTCCTGGATATCTCCCATAAATACAGGAGGTATATATGTTATTAAGCTTCTGTTTCTTTTTCTCTGTCTTTAAAGGAAATGTCATAGCCAAGGACCTAGAAGGGTAGAGGGAAAATTATTTTTCCTCTCCTATACTCCTTTCTATCCATTATTTATATGAAGTATAATTTAGCATGACTATGCCTTTTGTTCTTCCCTCCCAGATATAGCTTTCAACTGGAATTTAATTTAAACTAGAATAAGGTTACATTTTTAGTATGATGTGAAAAGACCAAATTGAAAAATTATGTTTTGTTTTTTTTTTCTGATTTATACTGAAGGGGTTCAGAACAAGTTTCCCCAAAATGTGCCACTTTGGTATTTGAACTAATTTGAGCTGAAGGTAATTGAGAACCTGTGGGCTCAAGAGAAAAATTTTCCCCCTCCCTTAACTACCTAGAAGAATCTAAATTGGGGTCTTTTCCAGAATGAGAATCATTACCAGAGATAAACTTTATCTGAATGACCCATCTACAGGGCGAGGCAAACATCTAATTTCCAAACATCTGCTCCTCTTCCTCTTGCCCTATGATGTGCCCTTTTTTCCTTTGAATCTCTAGGTCCCCCTATTTCATTCTTTAGCTCAGAATGGCACATATACCTCATTTTACCTTTCTGCCTTTGAAGCTCTCACGTATGTGGGGTGCCAGTACACAAAATTAAATTTTTTTCCTGTTAATCTGTTTTATGTTAATTTGATTGTTAGACCAGCCAAAGAACTGAGCAAGGATGAGTAAAATTTTTTCCACCCCATTAATATGATTTTCAAAGAAAATAACTGCAAATAAAATGAAACAGCCTTGGTTAAAAAGAAAAAAGAAACAGAACAAAAAGAAAAAGAGAAATAGGGATGAGTATGGTGATTTGACTCTCCCTTATTTCCTGCTACTGGAGCCCATAGAGCTGTCCTATTTCATATCTTTCTGACACTTGGTTTTCCATTAGTTAGATTTTTCTATGCTACCTAGACTACCATCAGCTCTTCTAATGAATCTTTATTTTGAGCCTAAGTAACCTCTAGAGTTATTCTTCTGCTCACCATAAAGAACACTAATAGGGACAGGGATTACATCACTTTATCAATAAAATACTTCAGATAATGTATTAAACATTGCACCACAAAAATGTTATTTTCTAAAAACTAGATTGTTAACCTTAAAAATAAAAACTGCCAGTTATTTTGCCAGCAAATAGTGGTTTATTCAAGAATAAAAAGAATTGCAATCTGAGACAAAGAGGCTGCAGCAAAACCATAGGTAAATCTGAGGAACAGAGGAGAGGCTTTTTTTTTTTTTTTAAGGAGAAAAGAGGTAAGTTGGTAAGGCTGTTGTAAACTGAAAGTCTGTTGGAATAGGAGGTTTGAAGTAGGGTGGCTTTTCATTGGTTCATCTGTTGCCCACGGAAGTCAGGGAATCCTCTCTTCCTCCAGCTGGAATAGTAGAGTGGTATACATAGGAAAGGTCAAGTCTGTATAAAGTCAAGCCCATCTCTTCCTGTTCCATCTGCATCAAACTAGGAGTGGCAGGGTATCAGAGTTTTCCCTGGCAAATCTCCTGATTCCATTTTAGGAACATTTCCAATTATTTTCAAAATATCATAGGTAAAACTTCATATAAAACCGTATCCATCACCTCAAGAATAAACTTCACTTCAACTTGAAGGAACAAATGCAATTTTCCTATGAGAAATGATGTATTCCATATACTTTATGCTACAGGCTTAATTGTAACTGACTTTTGAATTCTGAAGGGGTTTAGAACAAATTTACCCAAAATGTGTCATATAAGCATGTCGACTATTTTGAGCTGAAGGTAATCAAGACCCAGAGGATTTAAGAAAAAATTATTACCTTTCCCTTAAACTACCTAAAATCATTTAGGTCAGGAGCCTGGCTCAGAAAGAAAGCTATTATCGCAGGATAACTTTTTTATCTGAATGACCTATCTGTAAACAGGGCAAACATCTAATTATCAAACATCTGCTCTTGTTCTATGAATCACCCTCTTCCCTTTTGAAGCACCAGCCTTTATCCTATTCCTTAGCTGAAGATGGCATACAAGCCTCAATTGTCCAACTTGTCCTTGGGTCTCCTATTATAGGGCCCTTGTATAGTGACAATTAAATTGTTTTTCTCTATTTAATATGTCTTATGTTAACTTGATTTTTAGAGGTAAAATACTTTTTCCCCCCCCTTCCCAATAGCTTAAAAATGTCCCCTCTACTATGTCTTTAAAAACAGACTGGAGTGAAGAGAACAGGAACTTAGCATCCCTGTTAGTTCTGTCAAGATTAGAGGTTAGTGTTCACTCCACTTTTTCTTAAAACAGACAAAAAAATAATAATTAAAAAAAAAAAAGCTATAGAGAAAGGACATGAAGTCTTTAAGGATTTCTAGGTTGGAAAGTGGTTACAATCCTGATTCCTTCTAGCCTTTTGCTTTGACATTATCAGAGCAGCTGAAAATATGCTTTTCATTAAGGGGACAAATTATCAATTATCAGAACTTAAACTATTAAATTAAATATTAGCAGCCTTGGCACATTTTTTAGTGATGTGAATAGTAAAAAAATAATTAAAGTCCTATTTTAGTTTAATGTTTTCTGGCAAAATCAACACAGCATAAGTGGATTGAGACTTAGAAAAATGAAATTTGATTTTAACCTAATACTAATTGGTGAGGGGTATTTTTTTCCACCCCTTCTTCAACTTCTGTCGCTTGCCACTGCTGAGATCCTCCTCACTTCCCACCCCCATCCCCAATAATCACTCAGAAAAATGAGGAAACTATCTCGTAGTGCATGAAAGCATTTCTCTTCCTTGCTATCCTAGGGATTGGGGGAAAGCTATGTATAAAATCTGTAACATGAAATATGTATTTCCAAGTATAATTGATTAGAAAAAGTTTCATGCAGATTTGTGACATTTGGGTTCATTCATAGTCCTTTTCTCTAAAAGTGAGTGTTTTAGGGTGCCTGGGTGACTCAGTTGGTTGAGCATCCAACTCTTGATTTCAGCTCAGGTCATGATCCCGGAGTCATGAGATCAAGTCGTGCATTGGGTTCCACACTCAGCTCAGAGTGCTTGAGGATTCTCTCCCTCTCCCTCTGCCCCTACCCACACTTTCATGCTCTCTCTCTCTCTCTCCCTCCAATAAATAAATATTTAAAAAATAAATAAAAGGGTATTTTGATACCTGCTTGCCACTATGGGAGAAATTTATTAATAAAATATGTGATTTTCTTTGTTTTGCTAAAATTTTGAATCTTTCTCCTGTGTGTTCAGTCACTTAACAAATAAGTTTTTAGTTAATGATGCAAATTATAATATACCATTTAATATATTACATATCACACAGGATAGTTTTATGAGCATATGAAGTTATTTAGTTCATCACTTATACTTTAAATTAATAAAAAGGACTTTATATTTGTAACAAAAAATTTAAAATGTAATAATAAAAATAGTTCATTACTTCCAACAATTTCCTTTTTTTAAACATTCCCATTGCTCCTTCATACCAGTTTTAAAAAGTGGTGAGATTTTATAAAGTATACAGATGTAGTTTAAAAATGCAATGGAAACTGAACTGATACTAAAATGTGGTAATTTATAAAATGTTCTCACATGCATTCTACTTTCCTCACTGCAATATGCTAGGCACTGAATTTCCAAAGATGATTGGACCCCTTCTCTTCCTCTGAAGAAATGAAGAGTTAGTGAGAAATGTAGGAGCCCTGTGATTCCCATTATCTCAGTCCATTTTGCAATGCTGTCAGCAGTTCTTTTACATCACTCTACGCCTGGGATTCTCCAAGGTTCGTTGCAACAGTTATGAATCTCCTCAAGCCCTTTCACTCACAGCAGATAAGGATGCCTCATATATTTCAGAGTTGGAGCCACGAAAAGGTCAGCTTCTCTCAATGCTCATGTGTGCATCAAGACTTTCTTCTCTTAACTCTAGAAGGAGTCTCCTTTCTTTCCATACCATACCATATTTTTAATATTATTTTTAATCTCTCTTTATTTTATGGCTTTTTACCTTCCACTTAGATCATCTGAACTACTGTTTTGGTTATAGCTGCTTCATTCCCAGTGTGTTATTTGAGGTTTCTCTTGGCCCTCACTCAATCACTAAGCAGGAGGGTTATTGGTGTGGGTGAGAACAAACTAGAGTCATCAAGCACACTCACTTAGACTATGGTGCTAAGTAGGATATCTTTTTAGGAAGGCAGGATTAAACAATGTGTTCCCCGTGCAGTCGCTGTCTTTGGGTAGTGGTATGGTGGCATTGCCGCTTTCCTCCTCCCCTGCTCTCTCTCATTCTTATCTTCCCTCCCCACTTGCTTCTCCTCCTCCCCCTTTTCCACTTCCCCTCCTTCTCTACATCTCCTTCTTCTATCCCTTCTCTTTCTTATTGAAATAGGGCTTTTCCAAGTCACCTTATTACCTTTGTTTTACTTTGCTTTCAACTGCTGTGACAATATACGGTCTTGTGTCTTCTCCTGATTGAAATTATATACTTGCCTTTAAAAAGCTGCTAAGTAGGACTAGGCAAGGCCCCTGGGAAAGAAAATATGTATCAGATCACCTAAAATTACTCAAGAAAATACCTTTTACCCAACTCTGTTGTCCTATTCACATTTTCTATCCATAGTTAGAGCCAAATCTGAGCTAATAGGTTTGATTACAGAACCTCCATGTTTAGCCTCTATGCTCTGCTTTATAGGTACCTGATTAAGAATGTTGGGATTTGGGTCATCATTACTCTCTCTCTCTCTCTCTCTCTCTTTTTAATTGAGTATCTAGTACAGTTTTTCCATTTTAAATGAAAATATATCCAGGGAACAAGATTAGGGGCAGCAAATTCATGCAGAGACCTCAAACTGGAAGAACACTTGTTCTTCCTGAGGGTAAGTACTCTATGCTTAGAGCATGTGTATATCATTGAAAAAAGATCCCCAGTGATAGTCTGATTATTAACATGGATAAAACTTGTTTCTGGCACTAAAGAAGGCTTGATTGACAACTCCATGTTCTAACAGGCTTTCACTAATCATAGAGAAAGCAATTCCCTCATGTAGAAAGAGAACAGTATTGGCATTTGCATAAAATCATGAGCAAGAATTGATTGGGAACCAAATTCTTATGTAATAAACACATATATATATTCTTTAAAAGTACTCTATGCTTACTTAAAAAGAAATCTGTAATAATAATCTAATAATACAATAAGTAAGACACATTAAATACTTATAATGTGCCAACCACAACAAACCTATGGGAATAATCATTTTTGGTCACTGTATCTATAAATGAACTAAAGCACAAAGTAGTTAAGTGATATTTGAACACAAGATGCCGAACTCCAAAATCATACCTTTAACTATTATATATTGCCTTCTTCAGCAATAGAAAAAATAGATCCAGAATTCAGTCATGATGTCCTCTGTTATTACCAATATGCTCCCCTCCATAAAATGAAGTCAATTCATAATTGATTAATCAATTACAGAAGTCCTTTTCACTTTACTAGAGTTCCCTCTCAAGCTATTATCTTTTTTATTCTGTAATTTGGAAATAAACTTTCTGAAACATGGATGTATATTTTGTGTACTCTTTCTCAGCATCTGTTTACTACTTAACCAATTAAAACTTGAATTTTGCTTCAACTATAATACCAAAATATTATGTTAAGGTTACAGTGTCCTTGATTTTTGTACTTTGGAAATCTTTCTCATTTTTTTTTTCATCTATTAGAATCACTGGAACATTTGGCTCTTTATCTGTACCCATTTTCCCTCTCCTCCTTCTTAAAACTTTCTTTTTATTAATTCTCTCACTACTTTCCTTTTTTCTGTAAGTTTCTTCCTCAGAATCCTTTGTTGGTGTCTCATCTTCAGGTTAGCTCTTACTGCTGTCCTCTTATCAATTAAAATAATCTATTTTATTTTATTCTTTTTTTAAAGATTGTCATTTATTTATTTGACAGAGAGATAGAGAGTGAGCACAAGTAGATAGAGCCACAGGCAGAGGGAGAGGGAAAAGCAGGCTTTCCACTGAGCAGGGGCCCCAATGTAGGGCTTGATCCCAGGACCCTGGGATCATGATCTGAGCTGAAGGCAGCTGCTTAATGGACTGAGCCACCCAGTCACCCCTAAAATAATCTTTTTAAAATCATTCCAGGGGCACCTGGGTGGCTCAGTGGGTTAAAGCCTCTGCCTTTGGCTCAGGTCATGATCCCAGAGTCCTGGGATTGAGACCCGCATCAGGCTCTCTGCTCAGCAGGGAGCCTGCTTCCCTCTCTCTCTCTCTGCCTTCCTCTCTACCTACTTGTGATCTCTCTCTCTCTGTCCAATAAATAAATAAAATCTTAAAAAAATAATAAAAAATAAAATAAAATCATTCCATTTTCTTGCATGGCCTGAACCAAGTTGATGGTTGCAAATACATATTTCCAGTTAGATGTTTCTCTTGGGCATCAGAATCATATTTATAACTATCATGGTGGCATCTAAACTTGAATATCCCACAAATGCCTTGAAAACGAGCACATTCAAACTGTTCATTATCTTCCACTGCCATACCCCACCTCTTCCCAGGTTTATATGGCTTTCTTAGTTAGTGGTACTGTTAATTGCATAGAATCCAAAACCAGAGTCTTAACTCCTCTTCTTCACCCTTCTCCACACCAGTCTCATCACATCCTGTTTACAAGTACTTGTGAGGACAGTGTTTTCTCATAATCAGATCCCTCTTTTACCACCATTTCCACCCCTCCCTCTGTGGATGATCTCACTTCAAAGTCAGCAAGTTACTTTTTAACTGTTCTCCATTTCTCCTGTCAACTTCAGCCTCACCCCCATTTCTATCTTTTGACCTTGATGCTTCCAGAATAAGCATTTGCAAAAACTTAATTGAGCTGTCACTTTTTTCTGCAAATGTCCTCATCACCTGTAAGGTAAAATCTAAGATCTTTATCAAACATTAGTGCTCAGCTCACTTGGCTTGTTAAGATCTTTCAGAACACAGAGCATTTGAGTTCAGAAATGCTAATACCTCGGAAAATAAAACTCTTACTTCCCCACTTTGGTCTAAGTTGGAAGGAGTAGATTGCAAAGCACTTCCATAGTCAACTACATTTGAATAACTTAAGGAAGTCTGTAGACTACCCCGCTACCTCTGAGGGAAGGAAAACTTCCATTTACCTTCTTAGCTTCTGTGGCTGGCCTAAGAATTAAACTGGTGTAAGACAGATTAATAGGAAAGAAAACATACACATTTTAAAATTTATTTATTTATTTATTTACTCATTCATTCATCCAGTCATTTATTTTTATGTGTATACAAGTCTTCAGAGGGAAAATGAAGACCTAAAAATCTCAAATGTTTGTGTACTTGTGTACCTTTTTACACAAGGAAGAGTAAATCATGGGAATGTGACAAGACAAAAGGGCTTGAGTGAGGGGCAGTAAATTGTGGTTCAGTGACTAGGAAATCGATGAGGGGGTAGAATTAATGAATGATAAATGTTATTTTCATAAGTTTGTTTGCACAGGTCCATTGGACTCCCAGTCTCTGGTGATAAGATTATTTTTCCCTTCCTGATACAGGGAGGGCATCTTTCTCATGGGAAATTTTATGACCTACTGTTAGATTGAAAACTTTATGTCAGAGAGCCCATCTGCTGTTTCTCAAGCATCTTCAAAGTAATCAAAATTCCAAAGAGGTATATTTTGGCATGGTCTAAATCCCTTCACTTAGATCATTCAGGAAGTTTAATACTTATAGTTGGTCTTTATTATTCCATATCAATTCTCAGATTCAGTTGGGGTTTTTGTAAGCCTTTGCAATTAAGCATGAAAATCCCTGTTGATGAACTACACATACATTTATCATTGCAGTAGCCCCAGAATGTTATTTCCTATGGCTTCTAGGGTGAGGCTGGCTGTCAATCATCTCCTGAAAGCATAAAATTATGTGGTTGAATTCGTTAATCTAAACCATTCAGAGGGCTGTTATTGATGACTGTTACTGGTTTATCCAGCTTAGAGCCTTTGTAGCAATCTTGACTAAATAAAGTACACATCCTTCATGCAAAACCTCAGTAAAAAATGGTTTCCCGGACCTTCTACCCTCAGACTCTAACCTGAGTCTTAATCTTTACCTGTATTCTCTAACCAAAAATCAAACTTCTAATTGCATCTATCTACCAAAATTCACCTCTACTTATTTTTGTTATGAAACATTTCTCTTGGGCAGAGTTATTGGGCTCCTATATTTTTTCATCATTCTGTTATTATGTCTAGTAAGGCAATTATGACTTTGTATTTTGATAAGCTGCTTATATGTCTGTCTCCCACCTTAGATGCCCTTTGGGTACCCGAAAGATTAACTCTGTGTCCTTTACATCTCTTCATCTTCAGTGCGTAGGATAATCCCTGGGACACTGGAGATACTCGGTATTTATTTAGTAGGGGAAAAGAAGAAGGACTGAATTATTGAATACATGAATGAATCAAAATGAGCTGGTATGGTATGTTTACTATTATGGCACTTTAGAGCTAAGCAGTGCTGTTTATAGATGGCTTTACAGTGTTTGAAAGCTCTCTCAAAGGCACTTGCTATTCATAACCTCACCATGAGACAGACAGAGCTGATATCATTGGTCTCATTTTAGATATGAGGGCATCGGTTTTCAGAGCTAAAGAGACTAACTTGAGATGATATAAAATTAGACCAGAACCCAAATCTCCTGACTTCATGAATAGCAAAACATAGAGTGACCTTATGGTTTATCTTATCTATCATTTATGGAAATTAAGATGTCTACCATGAAATAAGGTGAACTATCCATCCTTAATTCACAGTAGAGAAAGAAGACATTCAAAATAATATGAAATATATCCTTGCAGATAAGACTTAAGTTTTTTTTTTAAGATTTTATTTATTTATTTGACAGACAGATCACAAGTAGGCAGAGAGGCAGGCAGAGAGAGAGAGGAGGAAGCAGGCTCCCTGCCGAGAAGAGAGCCCGATGTGGGGCTTAATCCCAGGACCCTGGGATCATGACCTGAGCCGAAGGCAGAGGCTTTAACCCACTGACCCACCCAGGCGCCCCAAGACTTAAGTTTTTAATGTAAGAGTAAGCTTTCAAAAAAATACATTTTATACTTTTTGAATACTCTGTATACCACATACCTTCAAAAGGTCTTTTTAAGTTTTCATAGTTGCTTCATTCTACACAATTATCTATTCTTTTAGAATACCTTCTAAAATGGATTAGGAATGCAGTAAATCTATGGAATATAACTACTAATCGTGTGCATATCTCAGATTATATGAAGTCTTATTTTGTTTGTTTCTGATGATACTCCTTGAAGCCACACAATTAAACAATGTCCTGCTCCAGAGAAATTTTGGAAAACCTAAGCTAGGCTACATCTGTGCTAAAGTGAGCTGAGACTGCATAGAAGGAACTGTGCATAAATTTCTGGTTAAGAAGAGATCACAGTGGCTCTTGATTTTTAAAAACATATAGTCTCATAATTTTAGTAGAACCAAATTTCTTAAATAAGCAAATTGGACTAAAAGTTGCATTCCAAAGATAATGTGGAGGATTTTAAAAGCATCAGCAATGAGTATCATCCAGTCTCCCAGCAGCCTCATAATGCAGAGGGGAGCAATAAAAAGTAAACTGTTCCACCATAAAAGTCAGGTGCAGGTTGTAAACTAAGAACTTACTTTCTGGTATTCTACAACTTCCCACTTAATTTATTGTTTAATCTGAGGTATGTTGTACTGCTCATTCAGAGGCATCCAACAAAGTACAATGTGCATCCTCCCAGAAATGACTAGTTTTGCTGCTTACCCAGGATACTTGTTATCACACCTGAACAAAGGAAACTTTACTATAAATAACCTATAAAAATACTTTTCCTGTCTACGTTTTTGAAATTTACCTGTCTCACATCTCCTTTTGAAGAATATGCTTTCTCTTGAGGCACTAATCAATGAAAATATATTGTCTGTGTCTTCATGGCTAGCAATTCTTACCACTGGAAAGGATCAAAATAGGAAAATGACCAAAAATGAATTTTAATTCATATTTCTGCTAGAGTCACAATTCTTATTTAAAATCAACTTCATCGTTAATTATTTTTATTTCCTTATTTACAAACAAGAAGACTTTCCTGCTTAAATGGAGTTTTATGAGTATGAGTGATGCCATATAATTGTGTAAGCACCACCCTGATCGACATAAAGATAAGTCCTCTCTCTCTCCAAAGTTCTCTCTCTCCTTTACTGTCTGTCTGCTCTTCTGGACTTGAGCACCACAAATATGTTTTCTGCTATTAGCTTCATCTTTTCTAGTATTTCACATAATCAACCGATACATATTCTTTTGCATTTAACTTATTTTACTTATAATAATGTTTTTGAGATGTGCATGATGTCAAATGTATTACCATTTCTCCTTTCTTGTTACCATTATATATATGAGCCAAAGATGGACCCTAAGTTTTTTGGACCCTAAGTTTGTTCGTTTCTTCATGGAAGCCTGAAATATATTAACTCAGTAGTCTGCTGGCACCAAACTCACATTTTTACACATCCAATTTTTTCAATAATAGACAAACAGATTTTGAGGCATTTAGGATTTGCTTGTTTTACATCTCTTGAGAAATTTCACCCAGTATCTGCTGATCATTTTTAAGATAGAGCCTTAGGGTTATAAAATTCAGAGCTGCTATTGCCATTGAAAGGTGACTGGTCACTGACTTAGAGACTCCCCACTATGGTGCTGAAACATATCAACTAGACATGTAAGTTTCCTCTCTAATCTCCCCATATCGTTCTTTGTACTCCTGCCCTCCTGTATGGTAGCGCCTTTGCTGTAAACCTCAGAAACAGTCTCATCCTGTGAAGGACTTTCTTCTCTGGCAATCCTGTCTAAAAGCCACTCAGAAAAGCTTGCTGTGTCTTATGAGCTTGTGTGGTCATATTTCTTTCCCTTGATAAAGCCCTATGTCCCTCTAACACCTTACAATCCCAAAGAAGTATTCTATAGTATAGGTATCTGCATATTTTCTTTATTTATCTGCTGAAGGACTGATTTTTTTTTTCTCCAGTTTTGGCTATTATTCACAATCCTGCTATTAATGTTTGCATACAGATCTTTATTTGGGCATATTTTCCCCTTCCTATTGGGAAAAGAGTGAGAGTGTGCCTAAGTCATATGGAAAGTATATGTTTAACTTTAAAAGACACTATCAAATTATTTTCCTAAGTGGCTGTATGCTTAATGTTTCACCAAGCGTGCAAGTTTTAAATGCTCTACATTCTCTCTAGCATGCCCTTGTTAACTGTTTTTGTTTTAACTTTAGCAATTCCTATGGGTGGGGTGGAGGATCTCATTGTGGTCTCAGTTTGCATGTCCCTGATGACCAGTGATGTTCAGTAACTTTTCATGAGCATATTGGCCATTCGGATATCTTCTTGGTAAAGTGCTTATTCAAATCATTTGACCTGTTTTAAATGAGATGTTTGTTTTGTTGTATGAGGTTCTTTTAAAATGTATTCTGGATGCAAACCATCTGTCAAATATGTATTTTATTTATTTTTACATTTTTTTGTAATCACTGGCATATATTTTCACTTTCTTAACTGTATCTTCTGAAAAGTGTAAGTTTTTAACCTTAATGAAGTTCATCTTATCAAATGTTTTCACTTACATTTTGTGCTTTTTAATGTCCTATGTAAGAAATTTGTGCCCTTCTCAACAGCACAAATATTTTGTACCATGTTTTCTTTTAAGAATTTAATAGTTATGGGTTTTATGATAGGTCTATGGTCTAATTCAAGTTAATTTCTACATGTGATGTTAAGTCAGGGTCTGGGCTCATTTTTTATTTTTTATTTTTTTTTTTTACCACACAGAAATCTAAGTGTTCTAGACTCATTTTCTGAAAAGATAATTTTTTCCATAATATATTACATCGAAACATTAATCAAAAATTAACTGACCACTTAAGTATGCTCTATCATTTGTGATTTTTAAGCGCATTTTCTGACTTAAATTTAACAACCCGTCTTCCACACTGCTGTCATACTGATCCAAATAAAATACAATGTTATCATGTGAAGGGTTCAAGAACATGCCACTCCAAAATATACTACTTTGGCATGTTGATTATTTTGTGCTGAAGGTACTTGAGAAACAGCAGATGCAGGAAAGGCTTTCTGACCTCCTCCTCTCTACCTAAAAGCAGGTCATAAAATTTCCCATGAGTAAGGTGCCCTCCTTGTACCAAGAAGGAAAGAACATGTTTATCACCGGAGACGGGGAGTTGACACTGGAATGGACCTGTATAAACAAACTTATTAAAATAAACCTTATAGTTCATGGGTTGCCCTTCACCCCAATATATCTCCCAGTCACTGCCCCACAATTTACTACCTTTATCCCAAGTCCTTTAGACTTGTCACATCTCCATACTCTATCATCTGCTGTTCAAACAGATACACAACTTTGGGGGCCTAAAGGCTTCTTTGGGTCTTCATTTTCCCTTTGGAGATTCTCATGTGCAAGCAAAATTATTAAATAAAATTTGTGCATTTTTCTCTCATTAATCTGTCTTATGCCAGTCACAGAAACTGAGAAGGCAGAGGGAAGAGCTTTTTTTTGCACCCATAGTGTTCTATTTAGAATTCTTCGATGAGTCCCCAGTCTCCACAGAATAAACTCAAGACACAGTCACATTGTCCATAAAACCTTTCATAATTTTGGCAGATAGAAGATGTCCTATCACATGGAGAAGTATATGATGTGCAACAATGCAGGGAGTTAAAATATATATGGCAATTTAAGAGATCTCCAACTACTTTTGTATTGCTGTAATATAGATCATTAAGTCTGATGCATACCTAAACGATTAAGAATTTTCTCTTTTTGTAAGATTTTATTTATTTTTTTGAGAGAGAGAAAGAAAGAGAGAACACATGAGGGGGAGGGGCAGAGGGCGAGAGAGAAGCAGACTCCCTGCTGAGTGAGGAACCTGACATGGGCTCCATCCCAGGACCCTGAGATCATGACCTGAGCCAAAGGCAGACACTTAACTGAATGAGACATCCAGACACCCCATAAATTTCTCTGTCACTTGTAATTCGTCTTCTCTTTTCCAGTGTCCTCTGTCTATTCATTTTCGTAGAGTTTTAGTGCTATGATACAGTTCAGTCCGACTCAAAATATTCTCTAACAGGCATCAACAGATCATTGGATAGTATACTGGAAACACCAATCTCAGGCCCCACTCCAAGCCCATGGGATCAGAATCTTTGAGGGCAAGGCCAGGAATTGGTGTTTTAACAAGTCTTCCTGTTTATTCGTATGCAGGATTATTGTTGTATAAGTCCTATCTTCTGTTCTTTAGCATCTGTTCCTTAATTTCTAAGATTTCTAACTCATGGTCAATCATTTTTATATCTCTTAATATAATTAGAGCACTGATTAAGAAAATGACTACTCAGAGGATATCAGGAATTATTTTTTTTTTTTAATTTGATAGAGATTACAAGTAGTCAGAGAGGCAGGTAGGAGGGAGAGGAGGAAGCAGGTTCCCCGCTAAGCAGAGAGCCCGATACGGGGCTCGATCCCAGGACCCTGGGATCATGACCTGAGCCGAAGGCAGAGGCTCTAACCCACTGAGCCACTCAGGCTCCCCAGATATCAGGAATTCTTACAAATAGCTACTAATGACTGTTACTTTTCAGCACTAACTTGGCTAAACTAACAGGTATGGTTTTCATCAAGTACTGGATGCTTGATTGGTAATTTATGGGAGTTGGAAAACCATACTGTGTGAATTCTTGGGATAATATAGAAGAGAAAATGATAAGTGATGTGTTTTGAAAATGAATATCAAATTCTAAAACACCATTCTTTATTTTTAAAACTTTAACAATGGTAATATAAATTCCCCCCAAAACATTAGTGTTGAGAATTAGATTAGATTAGATTTCTAATGTTAAATGAATCCTAGATGAGCTTTTCTAAATTCCAATGTATTACTACTTTTTTTCTATTATTCTGTTGAGTTTTAGTAATTTAATTTATGTAAAGTTTGTGATCAGTTAATGTAGTATATGACTTAAAGACAGAATTGTTTTAAAAATATATGCCAAGGGGCACTTGGGTGGCTAGGTGGGTTAAAGCCTCTGCCTTCGGCTCAGGTCATGATCCCAGGGTCCTGGGATTAAGCCCCACATCGGGCTCTCTTCTCGGCAGGGAGCCTGCTTCCTCCTCTCTCTCTCTGCCTGCCTCTCTGCCTACTTGTGGTCTCTGTCAAATAAATAAATAAAATCTTAAAAAAAAAAAAAAAAAAAATATATATATATATATATATATATGCCAAGAAACCTCATTCCCCTCTCTGTCCCTTCACCTCATTTCACCATTTTTATTAGTTTTTCATTTGTTCTCTCAGTTTTTAAGTTAATAAAAGCGAGTATGTTTATACATATCACCTTCCTATCTTTTTTATATAGTGGCATAACATATACGTGGTTATGTATTCTTTTTACTTTCTTTTTACAAAAACATCCTAAAAATTGTTCCCTATCTGTACTTGGAAGTTTCCTGATTGTTTTTTTAACTGTGACTTTCTCTTTAGGATAAAAGATAAAAGTTTCTTTAACCAGATCCTTATTGCTGGATATTTACATTGTTTCTGATTGGTTCTGAAGAAAGCCACACCCCCTTATAGCAACTGTATCTGTATATTAGAATACCCTATTTGTTATTTAGATTACATGAGGTAGGGTTTCTGGGTTAAAGGATAAGCACATCAGTAATTTTGGTAGACACTGCCAGATATTTACCTCTTTAAGAGATGCCTCATCGTTTGTTTGCTGACCTCACAATTATAGTAATTTTCAGAATTTTAGAAATTTTTTCCATTGGATATGTGAAAAATGATATTTTAAAATAAGTGTGTTTTTCTTAATAAAAGTAAATTTTGATATGTTTTCATATATTTGTCCTGTGAACCATCTGTTCATATTCTTTGCCTCATTGTCCAATAGGTTGTCTTTTTTCCCATAGATTTCTAGAAGTTTTTAAAATTGGAATGAGACTAGTCTAGGTCTTTGACTTGAACAACTCATTAGAGAAAGTTTAGAGAAGATGAAGATTTGAGGAGGAGGGAGGTAGAAATTAAGAGTTTAATTTTTGACATGTTAAATTTGAGATATCTGTGAGATATTTAAAATAGATGTAAATTAGGCAGTTGGATGTTCCAATTTGGAACTCATGGGAGAAATGAGGGTTACTGATATAAATTTGGTAGTCATTAGCATATGGAGGTAATAGAGTTGTGGGAATGGGTGAAGTCATCCAGGAAGAAAAAGTAAAAGAGAAAGGAAAAAAGATTAGGACTTTCCCCATGACAAAGATTTAAATATTTAGAGTAGTCAGAGCCGAGCTACACTGATTTCCTCAGGGACTGAATTAGCCAGACTGGGCCTGGGCCAGCTGGATCCCCTGGGCCTGTTGCCTTTGAGAGAAGGAATCACATTTGGGACTCCTCCAAAGAAAGTTAGACCAGAATGGGTTCTGATGGCCCTTTTCACAGTCAGTGCAACTGGGAGCATAGTGAAATCATATGGAATTTGCTGATCCACCATAAAGGCTGAATGCAGTTAAGAAGAAGCTTGACCATCCCAATATCCATTTTGGCAGTAGCTACAGTTTTCACATGGCCCGTTTTGGGCAAGTTATCAGTAGTTGCTGGAACAGTTCATTTTCCAGTGCCCAAGAAACCAGATTCTTAAACCAAACTGTGGCTACTCAGTATAGCTTACAGTATATTTTTTCTCTCCTTCTCTCTCTCCCTCTTTCTAGTGTTTTCTATATCATTAAGGATCTCTAAGGCACCAATGCAAATTTAGTAATGCATATATTTTCTTGATGGATTTTGAGTATCTGATACTCAGCATCTCCAATTATACTTTTCTAGGAAAGCAGTCTTTAAACAACATACTATTCATAGTAACCAGCCCAGATCCCTCTCCCTCCCGCCCCCTCCCCCCCGCAACCTCTCTCTCTCTCTCTCTCTCTCTCTCTCTCCCTGACAGTTAAAATATATATATCTTTTTATGCAGGCAAGTAAATTCTTAACCAACTGACAATATCAAAAATAATAGCTATAAACTCTGATGAGGTAAGAAACATCAAAATAAAAGCTTGAAGGCTCTGGAGAGTGAAAAAAGTCAGGCAAATTCTAAAGGAGATTTGACACTTGAAAGAAGGAAACTCAAGAAACACAAAGTGTGAGTTTTCTCTCTGTGTATGTGTGTGTGTTTTCTAAGTTTAGCCTAAAGGTAGGAAGTCGTGCTGCCTCAGATGTGGCTAAAACTCTGATAAGTCATTTTTTCTGGCTTGAAGAAGAAAAGGATTTCAGAACAATCACATCTGTTGGAGAGTAAAGGAAAAAAAGAATCCAGAGAGGAGGTGCCCCAAATCCTTTGTATAAATTCTTTCTAACACTTTGGCTAAACCTTTAGCCACCTAAGCATGAGGTAGTTGAAAAAAAAAAAAAAATGCCTAGCTATGACCTGGTGAGAAGGAAGAACTGAACTGTGGCCTAAGCTGCCACCCAAGAGTCAGTTTGTAGCTTGAATCAAATCAAATTAATTTCCTGCTTTAAAAAAAAAATTCAACAGTCTTTAAAATAATCCAACAGGATCCAGAGTATCCACAATATAACATTTAAAATTAGTGTTCAGTGCAAAATCACTTGACATATGAGCAACCAAGAAAATGTAACCCATTCTCAAGATATAAAATAATCAATGGGGACAACTCCAAGTTGCTACAGATGTTGAAATTATCAGACAAGGATTTTAAAACATTTATTTTAAGCATGCCGAACTAGATTTAAAAAATACATTCATAATGAATGAAATGACAGAAAATCTCATCTGAAAAATAGAAAGTATAATGAAAGTATCAAATGGAAATTCTAGAATGAAAAATTACAGTATCAAATCAAATTTTTAATAAAAACACATTTCAATCTGCCTCACAGGAAATAAACTAACATGCAAATGACAACATCCACAAAGCCAAGTAATAATCTGAAGGTATATAACTACTTCAAGATTTGAACTTCATTCTGACACCAAAGCCTTTGCCTCCAAGCATTTCAAATAATGTGATTCATTTAATAGAGCAGTGCAATGGAGTTAATATTACAAATATTCAGGAAATGAACTTGTATCAAGTTAAAAGATATATGCCAAAGTTTTAACAGAAATTTTCTTTGTTGAAATTGAATATGGTTTTCATTTCCCTCTTTTTAGTTGTTTTTTTTTCTTTTCTTAGTTGAAAGAAACCAGAATATGTCACCCCAAAATATGCTCTCTGACATAAAAATCATTTTGAGTTAAAGACAATTCAGAAGCAGCAAACGCAGAAGAAACTCCCGTTCCTGCTGAAAGTGGGGTATACATCTCCCCAGGTCTTTCCTTTAACAGGAGACAAACTTTTCAGTCCCAGAGATGGCACCAGAGGAATCTGAAAACAAATCTCATTCCATTACTTTCCCCCGTATATTTATGTTGCCATAGTTTGCTGTCCCTGGAAGCTTAAATTTGCTTTCCTCTGTCCTGCCAATCCTCTACAAATGTATTATTCTTTGTTGAAGATGCTATATAAACTAGAATTCTAAGCTACAATTTGAGTTACTTTTGATTTAGGTTTCTCCCATGTGACGTGCACTGGACACATTAATAAATCATTTGTTTTTCTCTTGGTAATCTGTCTTTTTGTGTAAGAGTCCTAGTTGAAACCCTCAGAGGGGCAGAAATAGAGTTTTGCTTCCCTTACACAGTATTAAGCATGTAGTTATTACACATGTAAGGATAAGTTATTTTTATTTACTTGAACTAGCTGAAAAAAGAGAATTGGAAACAGTACTTACTCTATAAATTTACTTATTTTCCAAATTAAAAATATTATAGTTTTAAAGTTGATAAATTGGATTTAAGTACTCTATTGAACTAATTAGTGTCTTATCATTGTAAGTTCTGCTACTGGAATCTTTTAAAGTACTTTTGTTAAGATAAAAGTCTCAGTATTAATTTGACTCCTCAAATAGGAGCTTAGTGATTTTATTTTTGTTTTCCATTATTGGCCATGCATTTGAATCCATTTGTCATTTAAATGCAAAAAAAAAAAAAAAATCCACACAGAATTACCTTAGTCAAAGTGCAGTTTTAATTAATTCAATCATATCAGCCACCTCTTGACCAAATCAACTTTTTCTACTGGTAGGTGCTATTACAGAACTATAAACAATTTTTCACAGCAAGAGAATCATAAAATGATTTTCTGGGGACAGGGCAAGAAGCATGCTTGGGGCTATGAGGGTGGGAAGAGCCTTTTCCAGTGATTACATAAGACGACAAGGATCAAAATGTGCTTCCCTATGCCTGGCTGCTGCTTTCTTTCTTAAAATCTAACTTTTCTAAGGCTTAGGCATCTCATTATAATGCTTATATATGGTGCTCCAATTATTTCTCTCTTTTTTTTTAAAGATTTTATTTATTTATTTGACAAACAGAGATCACAAGTAGGCAGAGAGGCAGGCAGAGAGAGGAAGGGAAGCAGTCTCCCTGCTGAGCAGAGAACCCAAATGTGGGGCTTGATCCAGGACTTTGGGATCATGACCTGAGCCCAAGGCAGAGGCCATCCAGGTGCCCCTTACTTCTCTTTTAATATAACTCATTACCCGACTTCATTTACATATCTAGCCATATCCCCGTATATTATGCACACCTCATCATCTTCTAGTCAAACTTGACCTTAACATTTCTGCATCTCATTTGACTTCCAATATGTAGCTCCTGTTACTAATTTCCTTCCACCTGTGCCATTTATTACAACATTTAAGGACATAACTACATATGAAGTTTGGCTTCAATTTATAGGTTTGCCATGTCAAATTTAAGAACAAAGAGCTTTCGTTATTTTTACCTGAGAATTTTTCTACAGTGTGAGTGAGCTGTTGGCACGTGATCTTTCACTAGGAAGTATACCAGTAAGTTTAGCCGAGTCATACCCTGATGCATTTAATAAAATGTATTGATTGCCCACTTTGTAAAGTGAATAGGAAAGGTCTAGGCTGATGTTGGTCCATAAAATGATTAAGATATTAAAATATGTGCCTTAATTGCAAGATGTCTTACAGTTGTTGAAAAGCGGACAACTTATAAACACTTAAATGGATAATTACAGGGCAATAAAGGAAATGCATGAGGCTTTTCATGGACTATGCTAGCCCGTAAACACCAGCGTATTATGCTTATAACCCAGCTTCTCAAAATAGTACATGCATCCCTGATTTAGCTACAAAAGTAGAACACACTAGCCTGTAATTTAATTGAATGCAATGATTATGAGGTTTAAACTTTTTTAAAAATTATTTCTTCATGCTCCTTTATTCCAATTATATGTCCTTAAATGTTAAAAATATATTAGTTATACCAATAGGTAGTCACTTTATTTCTCTTTAAAATTCAATTATTAACACTGTAGAGACATTTCCTAAGGCATCCTTTGAGAGATTATAGGTGCTTCTTTCTAGAAAATCATTCCTATAACTCAGATTTAGGAATAATGATTGGACTCATATATAATCTTCTGAATGGAAGTTTCATTTGAATGTACTTGATTAATCTCTCATCCATCCCTGATCTGGGTATGTGCCATTGCTGCTGCCCAGCTCTAGAAAATGTGTACCAGTGTGTCCTAAAAGTCAGGAGAAATTCCTACCTAAACAAGGTATCGACATGATATCAGCTGTCCTATTTAAAAACCCCAGAAAGTTCAAGGATATTCAGTGATTCTTGGGGCTCCACGAATGTTGTCAACCCGCCTCACGCTCCATCTCTCTACCCTGAGCTCCTCAATAACAGTGTCAGAAAAGTTAGTGAAATTTCTAGCCTTTCGTCTTTTCTCAGCCTTCCATCCTCTACAACCCTGCTTACTGCTGCCTCAGTAATGGCTTTCCCCAATCCTTGGTTTTAAACCATCAAAGCAGATTTTCCCAAGCAGCAGGAAAGTCTGTTTACCACAGTGTGATCCAGGTGTCCACTTCCTAAATCGCTATGCCAGCTTTTGCTGGTATTTAGTTCTGGTTCAGGTAAATTATCCCATGTGGTACTGAGTACTATTGATGATCAAAACTAAATTTGAGACATCAGATATTACTTTGGGTGGTCCTTGGAACACCAAATAATACATTTGCACCACCGTAATTCTGGAGCAGTTAATGCAGAGCTGGACTTGTAGTTATTGCCAAAGAATTTAGGCTGCTTTCTTCAAGAAATTCAATAATTTATTATATATGTATATATATATATATATAGAGAGAGAGAGAGAGAGAGAGAGAGAGAGATCTCCAAATCAAGGAGTAGACAACTTGTCTCACATCTAATTTTGGCAGAACAGAGGCAGATCCATTCAAACAAATTTTTCAGTCTGAGAGCTCTATGACCATAAAACCACACCTACAATTGACTTTGATATCCAAAGACCAACAGTAAGGCAAGTCCTCTGCTCCTCATCATCTGAGCAAGACTCAGAGACATTCAGAAGTAAAGCCGTGGTGGAGAGAGAACAAAGACAATTGTCCTACTGAGTGGCAGGATGGAAATAACACCATCTTGGCAGGGCACAAGGCTATGTTCCAAAATTTAAATATAGTCTACAGTGACTGTTGATGGTCTTCTTTTTTTTTTTTTTTTTAATTTTTAAATTTTTGTTGATGGTCTTCTATCGGACCTGTGAATTACAATTTTCTGAATAGAATGGACTTCAACTAGTTCATCGCTATTATGCACAGTTCCCAGAACACTATCTGATCCAGATATTAATGATATTTATTAGCTAAGAGTATACAAACACCTGTGATACATACTCCTGGGGCAAAGACAGCCCAGTAGGCTAAAATATTGCTAACATTTACTGGTAAACCTGAATACCTCAAGATGAACCAAGCATTTGTTTTGTTAGAATCATCTTCTAACTACTTTTAAGTAAACAAAACAAAAGCATTCACTGAAGTGGTGTAATCACTGTCCTTCATTTACTCTTATAAAGATGATTCTATTTACTAAAAAATGTTCCTTCTCGATCAGCCCAGATACTTAAAATACAATCAATGTTCTCAGTTTGCATTTGATGTGGAAGATAACAGTAGGAACTTCTGACATCTAAATATACCACTGGACATGGGGCACCTGGGTAGCTCAGTGGGTTAAAGCCTCTGCCTTCAGCTCAGGTCATGATCCCAGAGTCCAGGGATTGAACCCCACATTGGGTTCTCTGATCAGCAGGGAGCCTGCTTCCCCCTTTCTTTCTCTGCCTGCCTCTCTGCCTACTTATGATTTCTGTCTGTCAAATAAACAAATAAAATCCTTAAAAAAATACACACCACTGAACATCCACAGATAATGACCAAAGGGAATGTTTCGGCTAAATCCTAGAATACACGAATAACACAAGAACTCTTACAGCTTAGTTTTATAGACTATACCCAGTGTGATGTTTATCTACGTTCACTTCCTTTTATGTCTTCTTCAGTCAACACAACTTTTCCCTCTATTTGATCAAAGCTGAATTTGAATTAAAGGGAAAAAAAATAAGTCTGGATGAAACCCTTCATCCAGAATGCCTTATTTTCAGCCACTGGGATTATTCTTTAGTATGTTCCCCAAACTTTCACATCCTGGTCAGTCCTTTCAGAAAAGAGTCAGAACAAATACTATGTCAATGGACACTATCGATAAAACCAGTATTCAATCTCTGTGACTATGAACTAAGGGACTGAGATCATCCTGGAGGTGCTTTGGGATGCATTCTGACACTTTCATCAGTTCTGGTGCTTTCCACACTGGGAAAGAACTAAGCCAGGAGAAAGTTTCCACTTCAAAACACTCCTATACACATGAAGATCTCGGGCCTGACAAAGTTAAAGAACTTTGGTGTAATTTATATCTTTCCTGGCTCTTTAAACAAGCCCAGGTGTCATGGTCACAGTGTTTTGAAGTTGAAATTCTTGGATATTCTGAAGCTAGCTGCCCTCCTATTTGTCTGTTTGATTTAGTCAGTCAGTTAGGCTTTGCATTCAGGGTCCTTCTATCTGTGTAAGGCACTTTTCCTTTTCTTACAGTATCACTGGGATTATATTTTTCGCTTATCAATATTATGTGTTTATCCACTCTTAGCTTTATTCTTGATATCATGCATTGTCTCAATGCCAACAACACCTGTACCTCTAGGTAAAACCGACATCCTATAGTGGATTCATTTATAAGTATCGGGCTCACTTCATCCAACCTACCTTATTTCCAGGCTCTCACTCTCACCTGGGAACAGAGAATGAAATAATTAGGGTTGAACTGTCAAAGCCTGTGGGTGGTCAGTAGGCATTTTCAACTATGCGTAGACCTCTTTCTTTGACTATACAGAAACCTGAATATCATTGTTTGAGCACATTTAGGTTTTGTTGGAGGAAAGAATATCATCCCAAAAATCCTTCCCTCTCTCACAGTTGCTCTTACATCCAGTGTTTCTCCACTTCCTCCACTCTGCCTCTCTCTGTTGCTACCCTATGTAAGCACACAGCATTTTTTCCATGAGATAAATGGCTCTCAGCCTTCCCAGAGGACTTCACTATTAAACCGGTTCTCAGGGTACCATTATCTTCCCTCTGGTACATTAAATAAGTTGTTGGTTTGCTAAGACACATCAGTTTATTGTCAGATTACAAGCTTATAAAGCCCAATATGATCATGATTCATAACATGTATAGAGTTTAAGTTCTAGACAACATTAATAAAGTCTGGAGAAAAATATCAGAAAACCATGTACTTACAGGACAATTACTGTTACTATTCAAATATAAAATGTATTTTCAAATGTACAATATTTTATATCTCATGTTAAATAGACTCAGTTTATTTTAAATATGGTAAGAAATATTATCATTGTATTTTTAAACATTAAAATAATAGTGATAAAAAGTATAAATATTATTTTATTCTTCTAAAAATATTCTCATAAATCCAGTAAGCTACTTAAATTGCCACAAAATACAGGCCTTTTTCTCAGATGTATTAAATTTTCATTGTTACTACTATATGACACTCCCACAAATTGTACCATACTTTGCACTGATGGACCATTTCTTATAACTCATTAAGTAATATACCCATAAGTTACTCCCAAACAGCCTTTAAGAAAGTTGGATTTGATAATAAATAAAGCCTACCATAATACTTCCAGATGGAATCTTTTTCCATGTTATTGTACTACTGATTGATAATTTATTTTTATTTACTTCCTGTTCAAACTTTTATTGAGGAAGGACTTAAAGTTAAAAATTAAGTACCCTGTTGATGGTCTAAATAAAATTACTTCATTTACAGCTTACACAGGCTTTATTATTAATATTTATGCAAAAATAAGTAACTTCTCCCTTGATTTATAAATTTGACTTAATATACATATTACTGCTTTATGCATCTTCTACCCCAATTTCTGCAATATTGTGGAAGTGGCTTTTTAATGTATCTCCAGATTGCCAGTAACCTTTAGAAATAAGAAAGAAGGAGGAGTAGGCTTTCAAAGATATTTTGCCTAAGGCTAGCATAATTTAAAATATAAGATCCTTTTTTTTTTTTATTGTTTCTGACAAGTAAACTTTAGGAGGACAAAACAGTTTTTAACAAGTGGAAAAACTGCTTATCTAGCATTAGGCGGAAGAAAAAAATCTGCTGAAATATTTTGTTTATTCTTCAATATGTAAAGTGTCACAGTCATTAAGCTTGATAGATTTGAGGCAAATAGTATTTTTAAAGGGCACATTTTAATGCTTCCCAAACATAAACATGAATTTTTGTAAGGAGTTACTTATTTTGTAAATAAAGGACATTCGCATGTGAGATATAGTGTCACCAAAATATTCCAGTTCATTCATTTCTAGATAGAAATGGTTAATTTTCTAAGCTTCAATGACAAGAAGCCATTAATCATCACCATCCGAATACATTTGCCTATGAGATGTAAGATAAAGTTTCACCATCATTCTCCTCCTGCCCCTGAAAGAATGCCTGGTATCTTCAAAGCAATAGTTCAAAACTAATTAGTCTCTTTTTTGACAAGACACATATGCATTTATTTTGGGGGAAAAAAAAAGCTTCAAATGAGATTTTTTTTAATGAGTTATTTAGGATTCTTCTTGTATATTCTACATCTTAGCAAATTTTGTCACATACAAAAGTTAATTTCCAGCCATAGCTATAAGCAAGGACAGTGCCCATGTCACTTTTTACTACCTTTAACATTAAACCTGCTATTGTATTCTCAGTGTGAGACCATGTATCTTCCCATGTTGTCCAAACCAAACTTCAATATTTAGTAATTAAAACCAATCATTATGAATTTAAATTTTTATGCATACCAGTGTACATAGGTTGATAATCAATGTAAAATAGTATCTGAGGTCATTTCTGAGTTCAGGAAAAGGCACTGCATTAAATACACTGGGTTGCTCTATGTAGGAACATATGAATGAGTCTGAACAAAATTTCATATTTTAGTGGAATTTGGTAGATACAGTATAGTTGCTTAAATCAGTATAAAAAAAAAACTTGTATATTTGAAACTAATAGAAATTACTGGTGTTGGTAACACATTTGCCAAAAACAGACATCATATCTCTCTTTTAGTGCACAGGTGAATATTTAAAATACAACATTTTTTACTGATACATTGAGTTATGATTAAACATATATTTGGACTGGAATAATTTAGCAACCCAGGTAATAGTTATATCACAGAAGTCACTGATTCATTCCTTAAGAAAACAGAATATTTGTATAATCCCTATGTATGCTACAGTATATAGTGAACAGATAGCAGATACATGAATAGATGAGAGAGAGAGAGGGAGAGAGTCAGAGACAAACAGGGACAGAGAAAAGGCAAAGAGAGATTCATTCAACTGCATTAAAGTCACCGGTGTCAGTTAGGTTGGGGTGACTAGCTTGCAGTAAGCTATTCTCACTTATAGATCTTGTAAACAAACAGAAAGGTCTAAATGATTTTAATATTATTTCAAATGAGGACATGGGAATCTGGCAAATTCTGTACATTACTGAAGGTATTATAAAACCTCACCACCTTTCTAGAATGCAATTTAAAATGGTGGGATGGGGGACACCTGGGTGGCTCAGTGGGTTAAAGCCACTGCCTTCGGCTCAGGTCATGATCTCAGGGTCCTGGGATTGAGCTCTCTGCTCAGCGGGGAGCCTGCTTCCCCCTCTCTCTCTGCCTGCCTCTCTGCCTACTTGTGATCTCTACCTGTCAAATAAATAAATAAATAAAATCTTTAAAAAAAATACTCAGGAATTTAAATTTTTTTAATTTAAGTTTTTCTATATATTAATTAATTATTTAATATTAATTAATATTAATTAACATCTTGCACTGTATGTAAGGGTTCACAATGCACAGCTAAATAAATCCCACCCTCTACCATTCCTCCATAAAATCTAAAATGCTCTGGTGACTGTAGAGTAATCTGATTCTCTTCCTCTTGCTTCTCCATATTTAGTATTTTTGCTAACTTATTTTGTTACTTTTTATATTTATAATGATTTCAGATTTAAGGAAAAGTTACAAAATTAGTACAAGGATCAGATTCACCAATTATTCATGTTTTGCCCCAATCATGTCCATCTATCAAATTATCTGTATTTACATCTACATATATCTATCTATACAAATATAAATATATGTATGAATATATGCACTGACCATAAAATTATATAGAAATATTTATATTATTTGCAATATATACTCTATATATATATGTTTCCAAATTATCAATAAAATTGATAAATTTTTAATTAGACTGACAAATTAAAAATGGAAAAGACACAAACCACCAACAACTGAAATGAAAGTGGGATATCACCACCGATCTTACAGATAATAAATGAAAAACAAAAATGTGAAGAACTTAAACACATAAATACAACTAATATGAAATAAGGCAATTCTTTGAAAGTCTCAAGGTATGAAAATTGACCCATGAAGAAAGAGATAAGCTGAATAGTTATAAAACAAATAAATTTAATTTGTGATTCAAAATCTTCTGAAAAACATCATTTGTAGCTCGATAGTTTCACTGAAAAGTTCTATGAAACATATAAGAGATAACGCCAATGCTATATAATCTCTTCCAAATAATAGAATAAGATTGAATACAACTCATTTTATAAGGCCAGAAATACCCTGATATTAAAATTCTTCTAAGCATGAAAAAAGGCAACCATAGACAAATATTCCTTGTGAACGTAGATTCAAATAATCCTCAGCATAATACTAACATCAAATCCAGGAACCTAAAAAAAGGAATAATACACCATAATCAAGAGCCATTTATCTTGGAAATTCTAGATTGGTTCAATATGTGAAAAATTATTCAATGTAATTCACCCTGTTCACAGACTAAAGGAAAAAAATATGATCTTATCAACTTATACAAGGAAGGCATTTAACAAAATTCAATATCCAGTTATAGAAACTGAAACCAAGAATTCAACACCCTAGAAATAAAGCTGATGGAAGGCATCCAAATATACCATTTACAAAGACAGGGATGAAACTTGAGGGCATTATGCCAAGTGAAATAATAAATAAATAAATAAGACAAATTCTGAATGATTTCAGATATATGTAAGTGGAATCTAAAAAAGCTGGACTCATAGATGTAGGGAATGGATGGGTGGTTGCTGGGGGCTAGGATTTAGGGGTCCTGGGGATGAGGAGATGTTGGTCAAAGGGACAAACTTCTAGTTATGGATGAATAAGTTCTGGAGATCCGATGTAGAGCCTGGAGTGATGGAACAATCATGTATCCCGATTGTGGTAGTATTTACATGAAGCTATGCATGTGTTAAAACTCATAGAATTTCATGTCAAATGCAAAAAACGAAAACAAAAACAAGTCAATTTTAATGTATGCTAATTTTGAGAATATAATCACATTTAGAAATACTGTTACATATCTTTCATGGTTATGTACTTATTCTAATTCAATAATGTTTTTTGAATAAGTGAATGATTTATTCAAAAAATCTTTCCCTACCTGATTTAATTTAATTAATAAAAAAGCTTTCCCTACCTCATTTAATTTTCTAAATGCCTTTAGTTAATAATATCAGTCATAATATTAGCCATTACCTTTTTATTTATATAATCTCCTGTTTTCTCTTTTCATTAATTGCTATTTTGTTACAAAAACCATGCAAGCCAAGGCCAGCAGGGAGAATTATGGGATGGTATTCACAATTAGTTAGACGACCATCTCTTTCCTTTCTGACTTTGAGGTAGATTGTCTTCTAGTGTGGAATATCGGAGTGGGGTGGGAACCATGGGTAGAGGGGCACTGGGAGTAGTGGAGGGGGTTTCAGAAATCTGGTTAAGGGGAGTGAAGTTTGGTGGAGTATGGTGTATTTATGTGGTTTGCAGCATATCTATGTATAGTTACATTTGCTAGCATGATTTCATAGGTCAGTCAACAGAATTGAGATGAAACTTTTCTAAATTATCAATTATAAAGAAAAATCCACCATGACAAGCCTTCCTATAGGAATAAATCTCTATAGATAATATTGTAAAATCATTGTTATGTGAAAAAGGTGATCAAAGAGTAAACAACCAAAAGATAAAGAGACAAAAAGTATCATAGGCAATAAATTAAGCATTTTTTACAGATTTTATGATCTTTTTTGTTCTTTAAGATTTATAATCTATTGTGATTTCCTTCCTTATTCTAAATAAATGTTTGTTTTCATATTTCATTTTGAATTCATAATTTTGTATTCTTTTTCTTTCTTTTAAAAAATTTTCTTCTTTCTTTCTCTGTGTCTCTCTCTTTTTTCTTTTCTTTCTTTCTTTTTTTTTTTTTTAGAGAGAAAGAGTGCAAATGGGGTGGGGAAGGGCAGAGGAAGAGAGAAAGAATCTCAAGCAGACTTACTGCTAGACAAGGAGCCCAATATGGGGCTCAATCTTACAACCCTGAGATCACAAGCTAAGCTGAAATTAAATCAGAGGCATAACTGATTAAGCCACCCAAAAGCCCTTTGTATTCTTTTTCTTAAAGGCCCTCAAAGTTAAATTTCAAGACCTACAAAACCTGAATTAAGCCCTTAATAGCCTAGATCTTCAAAGCCTTGACTCTCATTAGTGATAGGAGAATATGTGGTATGTAGAAATTGCCTTTGTTTATTTGAGTTTCTTATAGCACTGAGATGAGAAAGAAAAAAAAATAGAGAAAGAGAGAAGGAAAAAAGGAAAGAAGGAAAGAAAGGGGGAAAAAAAGTTCCTTGTTACTAAGTAACATTTCATTTTTTTCAAGATTTATTTATTTATTTTAGAGAGCGCACACAGGTGCGTGCCTATGCAGGAGTTGGGGGAGGGGCGGGGGGAGAAACTTCAAGCAGAGTCCCTGCTGAGAGGGAAGTCCCACATGGGGCTCAATCCCATGACCCTTGAGATCATGACCTGAGCCAAAACCAAGAGTTGGGTGCTTAGTCGACTGAGCTACCCAGCTGGCCCACTAAGTAACATTTTATTTTATTTATTTTTTTTTAATTTATTTATTTGACAGAGATCACAAGCAGGCAGAGAGGCAGGCAGAGAGAGAGGAGGAAGCAGGCTCCTTGCCGAGCAGAGAGCCCGATGCGGGACTTGATCCCAGGACCCTGAGATCATGCCCTGAGCCGAAGGCAGCGGCTTAACCCACTGAGCCACCCAGGCGCCCCTAAGTAACATTTTAAATATTAAATAAAATAATGCATCATTAATATTAAAATAACTGAAAATAAATACACAGGCCCAATGAAGTTCATAGCACACAGTTTAGTGTTCATTGAACAATTGTTGGATGAGGCTTAGAAAGAAAGGGAGAAAGAAAAGAACAAAAGGAAGGAAGAAACGAAGGAAGGGAGAACAGGAGGGCAGGAGACAAGAGAAGAAAAGATCAAATATGCTGAATTCAGTTAGGAGGACGTCAGGCTGAAAATATGGGAATTTACATTATGGTTACGGTCAGACTAAAGTTCAAGTTCAGTTTGAAACTAAGCATGTCTTATTCCTGTGCTGTCCTTTACCTGCTCCTTTTATGAAAACTTTGGAGCTCATTTCCACTTTGCTATTTTCTCCCTTATTCCAGCTTTGTTTGAGTATTTCTGACCTTGGCATATGGACCCAATTCTGGTTCTGAGCTTACTGATTTATCTTAGTACTGAAAAAGCCAGGCTAATGGGACTTCTTTTACCTATAACCCGACTATTTATTAGCAGTTTTAGAACAGAAATACAACCTCTTGATATAAAGAGTTGGAAACCCAGCCCTGATATAGTGTTTTAGTTAAAAAAACTAACTGTTCAGTTATATTTATTTATTTATTTATTTATTTATTTAGCTAGCTATTTTTAAATTAACTACACTGCAGATAAAGATGTTCATGAGAACAAGTAGCTATGTTCTTTTTTTTTTTTTTTTAAGACCTTATTCATTTATTTGACACAGAGAGAGAGATCACAAGTAGGCAGAGAGGCAAGCAGAGAGGGAGGGAAGCAGACTCCCCACTGAGCAGAGAGCCAGATGCGGGGATCAATCCTAGGACCTTGAGATCATGACCCAAGCTGAAGGCAGAGGCTCAAACCACTGAGCCACCCAGGCACTCCTGTTCTTCTTTTAAGTCAAGTCCTGAGCTACTAAAATGATTGTTGAAAGTAACTGAACAGCCAATTGAAAAATATTTTAGTCAACTGAAAATATGTCAGCTAAACTAGTAAAATGACTCAAAAGGCTGATTTGTTGAGAGAGGAAAACAAGCTTTATTCTAGGTTATCCAGAATTTAATACTGACTATGAAATTTTACTATATTATTATCTAATTAAATGGGGTCTCTCTCTCATGCACAAGATATTTCTAATTATTGAAATAAAATACATGAACCTTAACTTTATTTTTAACATAATACTTGAGAAAGTGTGAGAACAGATAATATATTGTAAACATGAGATAGTCCTTCATAACTTGGCAGTAATAATCCTTGGTTTTTCCTTGCTGTTGTCTGTTTTTACAAAGTCAAACTTTTATGATGTTATAGAATAATAGCAACTCTGGAAATGTAGCAGTTTATATTAAAACTGTGGTATTATATACCTTTCTCTACAGATATGTAGCTCTAGAAATACAGATAGGTATTCTATGTTTTGTCTGAAGCAAGTTATGCTCAGGGACTGAGATTGACTTTGCCAATACTTTATTTAACACAGGTTGACTGTTGGAATTATAATTCATAAAAGTAATATTTCACAAGCCAATAGTATACAAGAATAATGTCTCTTAATAAACCAAGAAAGATATAACATACTCCAAACCAGTGATAGATCAGTTACACTATTATTCTGGGAAAAGGGGAGATGAAAGCAATAAACTTCAAATTTAGGTGAGGTGTAACCTTCCATGAACTGGTTTGCAGAAGAGTTGGCTCAGCCAACCAAGATCTGCCAGCACGAATAGAAATGCCTGTTGCTAGAGCAGGGTGCTAATGGAACGAAGGTACTAAAGATGGCGGGAAGGATAATCTCCTTCATGGGGCTGCTGCGTGGTTTTCATCACTGTCCACAAAAAGTAGCCTTGCCACAGTGAGAGCTCATGTCCCAAGGTCTTCAGAGTGCTATTCAGATCAGCAAAGAGTTGCTGTGCCCAGACTGAATGCTCTTGGTTAAGTCCTCACAAATTCATGGTATTTAAAGTTTAAATGTCCATTATGTCCTAGTCACTCCTTTATATGTTCGTGTTGATAAGCACTTTGCAGCACAATTTCAATGACATCATTCTGAGATGGTCTACAATGTAAACAAATGTACTCCTGGATCCAAACGCCTTCAGTTAAACCACGAACAAGTAGATTTGAAATCAAAACAAATACACAACACACTGCATCTAAATTAATGGGTGCTCTATAGTTAGTTTTTTGTTGTTTTATTTTAATATATGTCTTTAATAATGAATATGTAAGAAGGCATGAACTGGAAACTGAAGTCAGTGAGGGCTTATTTCCATATTTGCCTTCATATACTTGTACTCCTTTCCCAGCAGAACTATGAACTTCCTTTGAGGCAACTGAGTTCCCAAACTCCGAATATTTCTTGACCCACCCTTCACATCAAGTCATACTTTTTTGTGTGATCCACTGTTTCCTAAACCTTCATACCTGCCTAGTGATGGTTAGCTGGTAAAAAAAACAAACAAAACAAACAAACAAACAAAAAACAACAATGAAAAACGATGGCCTATTTTGTCTACTTACTATTTTTTTTTATAACTGCCAATTTAATCTTGACCAGCTAACCTGCAATTTTATCACACAAGGAATTTCCTGCATCTTGAGCTTTATCTATGTGGTATAGAACATTTTCCCACCTTACTTTAGGATTAGTGGCTTCTTGACCTCTTATCATGTTTTGAGGACAATATCTTTATCTATGTTTGTTAATCTAACTATTGATAGTTATTTTATTACATTGAACATTCATTTCCCCCTTTCGAATGTGTTCTACATTGTACTCAAGATGGTGTCTGTGTCAACAGCTCTGAGAAACACCAATCTCATAAGTCCCCATTGTGTAGTTTGGGGAGTAATACAGTATTGGAAGGTGAAGTGGAGTCAAATGGGAAGACTTTTATTTTCTCTCTTCATTAATCAGGGTTATGAAGGTATATCACATGTATGGTAAAAGTCATCCTTTTAAAGTTCACAGTTGGATGAATTTTGACAGTTGCCTATAACTGTTCAACCACTACCAAATCAAAATACAATCCAAGACCCTGAAAATTTCTGTGGGTTCCTGTTCTGTCATCCCTCTTCCCACTTCAGCCCCTGGCAATCATTCCTCTATTTTCCATCCCTGTAGTTTCATCATTTCTCAAATACCTTATAATGAAATCATGTTACATACAAATTTTGTGTTTGACTTCTTTTACTTAGCATAATGTTTTCAGCATTCATCCATTTTGTTGACTATTTCAGTATTCACTCCTTCTCACCGTTGCACGGCATTCCATTGTATGGATGTAAAACTATTTATTTAGCCATGCACCACGGAATGGAATTTGGTGTCCCTTCTTGCATGCGGCGATTAGGAAAGTGAACTTGCTGTGAACATTAGTATAAGTACTTGTGTGAATGTATTCCTCTTGGATAAATACCTGAGTTGGACTGCATTTTAAGTATTTTTAGACCTTCACAAGAAATTGCCAAACTGCTTCTTGGCAGTTTATATATTAATTGGCTGTATTATTTTGGTTATGTCATTCTGGATTTCCTTCAGTAATGTATGAGCATCTAGTTGCTCCACATCCTTAACAATACTTGCTATTGTTGCATAGTTTGCTTGCTTGTTCATTTGTTTCAGGCTTTCTAGTGTGCATGTAAGAGCATTTATTTGTGGTTTTATCTGTTTTTATTTTACGAATGACTAGTGATATTGAGGATCTCTTCTTGCCATTTACAATCCATATACCTTCTCTCAAGAATTCCCTGTTGATATATTTCTGCCCATTTTCAGTTGTATTTTTTGTATTCTTATGGTTAAATTTGAAAAATTCCTATATTTTCTTTTGCACAGCAAAGGAAGCAATCAACAAAGCAAAAAAGGCAGCCTCCTGAATGGTAACGGATATTTGCAAATGATATATCTGATAAAGGGTTAATATCCAAAATATATAAAGAACTTATACAACTAAACACCAAATAAATAAACAAATAAAGAAATAATCAATCAATCTGATTAAAAAGTGGGCAGAAGACCTAAATAGATTATTTTTCAAAGAAGACATACAAATGTCTAACAGATACATGAAAAGATGCTCAACATCACTAATCATCAGGAAAACGCAAACCAAAATGACACTAGTCAGAATGGCTACTATTTTTTGAAGATTTTATTTATTTATTTGATAGAGAGCACAAGCAGAGGGAGAGGGAGAAAGAGACACACCACTGAGCAGGGAGCCCATTGTGGGACTCAATCCTAGGACCCCAGAATCATGACTTGAGCCAAAGGCAGATGCTTAACTGACTGAACCACCCAGCTGTCCCTAGAATAGCTACTATTAAGAAGATAAGAAATAACAAGTGGTAGTGAGGACTTGGAGAAAAGGGAATCCTTATGCCCTATTGGTGGGAATGTCAATTTGTGCAACCACTGTGGAAGACAATAGGAAGGCTTTTAAAAAAATTAAAAATAGAAATAACCTATGATCCAATAATTCCACTATTGGATATTTGTCCAAAGAAAATGAAAACACTGGGCACCTGGGTGGCTCAGTTGGTTAAGCAACTGCCTTTGGCTCAGGTCACGGTCCCAGAGTCCTGGGATCTAGTCCCGCATCAGGCTCCCAGATCCATGGGGAGTCTGCTTCTCCCTCTGACCTTCTCACCTCTCATGCTCTCTCTCACTGTCTCTCTCTCAAATAAATAAATAAAATTTAAAAAAAAAAGAAAACGAAAACACTAATTTGAAAAGATATACACACCCTACGCTTATGGCAGCATTATTTACAATAGCCAAGCTACAGAAGCAACTCATGTGTTCATCAATAGATGAATAAATAAAGGAGATGTGGCATATTACTCAACCATGAAAAAGAATTAAGTCTTGCCATTTGTGGCAATATGGATGGACCTAGAGAGTATCTTGCCAAATGAAATAAGAGAACAACAAATGCCATACGATTTCACTTATATGTGGAATCTATAAAACAAACAATAAACAAACAAAAATAAGCCATAATAAAAACCAAACAAACTCTCAAATTCAGAGAACACACTGGTGGTTGCCAGAGGGTAGGTAGTTAGGGAGGTAGGTGAAGGTTGCATATAGGAAGTACAAACGACCAGCTATAAAACAAATTAGTTACAGAGATAAAAAGCACAGCATAGGGATATATAGTCACTAGTGCTATAGTAACATTGTATGGTGACAGATGGTAACTATACTCACTATTGGACAATGTACACAATTGTGGAATCACTATGTTGTATACCTGAAACTAATATAACATTTTATGTCAATAATACCTCAATAATAAAGAAAAAAATTTTAAAGTTCCTACATTTTTCAGATCCACATTTTTTTTTTTACCATATATAGGAGACAGATTTTTTTGCAAATATTTTCTCATGGTCTGTAGCTTGCCTTTTTATTCTCTTACCAGTATTTTCCAAGAGCAGAAGATTGAATTTTGATGAAATCACATTTATCTATTTTTTCCCTTATGGTTTTGCTTTTTGTGCTCTATCTAAGAAATCTTTGCCTAGCCCAAGGTCACAAATATTTTTTTTTCTTTTTTCTTCCAGAATTTTTATAGTTTTATCTCCTAGATTTAAGCCTATGCTATATCTTGAGTTCCATTTTATGTGTTATGAAGTAAAAGTTAAGTTTTACTTATTTACATACAGATTTCCAAGAGGTTAAATTGACCATATAAATTGTGAATAACTTTCTATTATGACCATATAAATTCTGTACTCTATTTTCTGCTACATTGATCTATTTGGCTATTCTTATGCCAATACCACAGTCTTGATTACTGTAGCCTTATATAAGTCCCAAAATCAGATGAATCCTCCAACTTCATTTATCTTTTTTTAAAAAATTGTATTAGCTGTTCTAACTCTTTTGCTTTTCATATATATTTTTTTCATTAGCTTGTATAGTTCTAAAACACTTCCTGGAATTTGACTGGACTTTTGTTGGTTTTAACAGAACTCTTCAAACAATGCCTCAATCCAAAGAAATGCCTTTAGTGATGAAAATTCAAGGAACTACCTAATTAAAGAATATAAGGGACAATCCAATTAGAAAAGTATGAGAAGCATGTGAGAATTATTTAGGCTTTTCATTAACCGTAACTTTTAATAGAGCCAGTTTTTGTGTAAAGGTTAAGGTAGAGTACAAACCCGACTTACTTGTAATCAAAAAAGCTTTTGTTAGGAAGTGCTAACTTTGAACAAGGTAGCATGGTTTATACGTTTATTCCTACATAATTGTGAAAAGACTACCTTGTCTATTATGGAGTTACTATTATTATGTTTATATAGCCTCTAGATATCATTATATATATTGGCAAATCCCTAAAATATTTTTAGAAAATGGAAGTTTTGCCAATTCTCCAAGCAAAATTTACCACTAAATAGAAATATCTTTAACATTTTGGTTAGCATAACGAGTTATTGAAACATTCTTGAATTTTTAACCTCTTTTTTTAGAAGGCATAATTCATGAAACAAAGATGATGTACCCACAAATATGCTTTTTGCAAAAATAGCCATATATATTTTTAATAATGGGATAATTATAAAGATGGTAATGCTATTTGTTTTGTATGCTTAAGAATATTTTGGGTAATTATAATTATATTGTTTCTTAGCTATATACAGTGCTAATGTCTCCAATGGGATTAAATACTCACTTTCTGTCTTTATTCAAATGTCCAAGTAATTATTCCAAAGAACACCTTTTAATAATAGCATAAAATTGCAAGGTTAGACATGTAGTGTGCCAGTGACAGAGGGTGTATGTGTGTGTTCGAGTGTGTGTGTGATTATAACTAGCTGTATCAAGTATTAAAAATCCAACCAGACATTTCAGAGTAATAATCCATTATAAATTAAGTGATTATAAAGTAAGTACTAGCAATTTCCGTGTTCAAAGTTTTCATCCATTTGTTTATTGATGGGTAAGAAGACTCTCAATGTAAAAAGTTTTAAATTCACATACTAGTATTATAAGTTCTTTCCCCTGAGAAAATAAATTGTGGAATAAAGCATAGAATGGTTTGACATTTGTCTATATTCCAAACATCTCTAAATCACATTTATATTTAGGTGTTCACTGAACTCTGATATAAACTGATATCCTTTTAATCAAAAATCCTATCTAATTATCTTATATGATAGTTCTTTTCTGAATGTTAGTATTTGATACTGGGTTTTGATTGATTTAAGGATATGCAGTGGTCTCATCTCAAAAACTTTGGATATCCACTTAGGTTATCAAACAGATCTATACAATACCCAATATTGTCTGGTTGCTTGAATGAACATATTCTAGTCTGCTGTCTAAATAATACTGCTTTCTCTTCTCCAATCAGGAATTACATTACCAATTTATCAAAGTATAATGAACTTATTTTAACATGAAAACAGCTGCTGTCTGAGGGTATTGTTAGACTTGGCAGAGTCATATTTTATTTTTTTAATTTTTTTAACAAATTTTATTTATTCATTTGAGAAACAGAGAGAGACAGAGAGAGCACAAGCAAGGGGAGAGGCAGAGGGAGAGGGAGAAACAGATTCCTCACTTAGCTGGGAGTTCCACATGGGGCTGGATCCCAGAACCTAGAGATCAGGACCTGAGCTGAAGGCAGACACTTAACCGTCTGGGCCGCCCAGGTGCTCCTAGAGAGAGTCACATTAGAAATGCATGTTAATGGGGTGCCTGGGTGGCTCAGTTGGTTGAACAACCAACTCTTGGTTTTGGTTTGAGTCATGATCTCAGGGTTACGGAATTGAGCCCAGAGTGGGCTCCACACTCAGGGGGCAGGGTAGTCCTCTGGGGATTCTCTCTCACCCCCTGCCCTTCTCCTGGCTCATGGTCTCTCTCTTTCAAATAAAAATCTTAGGAAAAAAAAAAAAAAGAAATATTATATTATTAACAGGGCATGAAATATAAAACTCCCAGATCTGTTGTTCATTTTTAAAAAGTCTTTCATTTTATGATCTTTATTAAATAATGTTAAATTAATGTCACAGAACATTGATTACACCTGTGTTGACATTAGAAGTTTACAATACTCACTTACCTGAATATGTAGACAGAGTGCACTATGGGTCATTTGAACTTATCATCTAAGAATGTCAGATGATAATGCCCTCGGGAGTTACTGAGCTGTGAAAGGTTGTCTTCGCTTACACCGAATGATTCCAAGCTGTCTCCCAGGTAGACATGATTTTGATTGCTGCTTTTTTCCTCTCCCACTTCTCAGGACAATTGTACTGATGAGCCATAATCTTTTTTTTTTTTTTTTTTTCATTTCTTCTAATGTTCTACCATTTGCAATTTTACTAAGGACAGGTTCACAGAAGGTAATAGAAACAAAACTTTTAGTAAACTTTACATACCAGTCAGTTTAGTCGCTAATGGTTCTAATCCTCATTCATGATATAAAACTCATGAGCTGTTTGTAACAAGAATGTTTTAGATGTTGAGTAAATATCTCTTACTATTATTGTTCACTTTCCATTTTACATTCATGTTCTCAGTGTTTGAAGCTGTCAGGATTCTGTCCACCAAAAAAAATCACCCATTATTTTGTCTCAACAACCTGCGCATTCGTTCAAGGTAAAACTATGGGAAACTGCATGGCATCACAGGAATTTAAATGGTTCCTCTAAAACATTTCTCCTTTATGTCAATATCCATTATGCTTAGTGTTACAGTGTGTTGATTTTTACCAATCACAGTAGCATACAAAGTACACTTTCAAGTCAAGATTTGAAAGACTCTACAGGATCAGACATCATACAAGGTGAGTGGATAAAAAGCCCAGCGCATCACTATGAAAATAACATTCGTTTCACATTTTCTAACCCTGCAGCATTTTATAGAAAGTTAAATGATCTAAAGAAATAGGCTTTCCAGGCATATAAATAACTACATAGAGAACATTAAATGTATCAAAAAGAAGAAAAGAAGCAGAAGAAAAGAAACAAAAGCAGCAGAAGCAGCAGGAGGAGGAGGAGGAGGAGGAGAAGAAGGAGAAGGAGAAGAAGAAGGAGGAGGAGGAGGAGGAAGAGAAGGAGAAAGGAGGAGGGGGAGGAGGAGGGAGGAGGAAGAGAGGGAGGAGGAGCAGCAGCATAAAATATTATAATGACATTCCTTTCCTACCAAGCTTTATGAGGTTTAGAGATTCATAGCTCTATCCCCAGTGTCCAGAACAGTGACTGGCACATAGTAGGTGCTTAATAAATATATTTGAAATAAATGAATGACTGAGTGGATGATGGACTAATAATAAGCAATTGCATTTGTGGTAACTTTGAGATAACAAATGGGCTACATCCCTTAAAAGAGCTTCCGAGTCACATGAAGATGAATCAAGGTCAACTTCTTAAATTGTTCTTTAAATATTTATAGAATCCTTCTGTTTTATTAGGCATGTTCCCTTGGCAACTCAAGTGCCTCATTTCCCTACTCTGCTTATCTGGAAAATTGCAACAATAGGAATACCTACCTTATTCTGAGGAAAAATTTTAATTCATGTAAAATGCCTCAAACAGTGTTTAGCTAAAATAAGTGCTTAACAAATATAAATCATCACCTATTACTTCCCTAAATATGTAAGTTAAACCCATTAAACCTAAACAATTTATGAGTGAGTTCCAAATAAGGTTCTTATGACCACGAACATTAAAACAAAACAACGCAAAACAATTTCCACTCTTTATTTGTGTTTATTTACTGGCTAAGTAATGTCATGCCTAAAATAAACATCATTGGTGATGACTTTAAATTTAAACTGTAAGATTACAATTTGGAATGACTTTGAAAATCATCAAGATTTGCTCAAGACCAGACAATGATGATTTGCCTCATCAATAACATGCTTTTGAGCGTTTGGGCACCCCATCAATGTGGACAATTTGTATCCCACACCATAACATGTGCCCAAGGGGGAGACTGAGATAGAAATACAGTGACTTCTCTGTTCACCAAGCTGTGGGCCTTGTAGTGGCTCTCCCAGAAGGGAAGTTTATAGCTAATTCACACAATGGCACCATATTTACTAGCCACAGCCTTGTGAATTCACTCCATTTAACTGAAAAATAAAATGTTCTGCATTATGTTATTCTTTACTTGATTCGTTTGGAATTTCAGACATTCATTCTAAATCAGCAAGTATCTATTTCCAAATGATTTTATAATCTGATAGAGCTCTTTAATTTTAGTAAGCATTATTTATACTTTTTTTTTTTTACTATTTATTGGGGTTTGTTTTAATTATACCTTTGTTTAGGCTTTGTGCCATTGGATTTGTCTGCAAATCAGTGTATTTATCTGCTGTTATATAAAAAATTAATAATGTAGCACCAGGTAACCAATTTGTATAATTCATATTATAAAATTATTTTTCATGAGAAACATGACTAGCTTATTTAAAAACACGTTTTTTTCAATAAAATCACATTTATTTAATGAAAGTCAAGGTAAAAGACAAATTTATTCAATGTTCAAATTCAAAAAGGAAAATATCTAATGTGCTAAGGCAAGTCTCCAGGGAGTTGATTAGAATACTAATAAAGGCTTACCAGTTAGTGAAAGAGAAGAAAATATGTCAAGTGATTTACTTATCTTAAAACCAGTTTACTTAAAAAGAAATAATATGGCAATTTATCAAGTGATTCATGATGTTGTGGGGGTATATAATTACCTTCTTAAAAAAAAATCTCTGTAACTGTAACAGAACATTCTTGTTTACCCATGCTTTATGAAATAAGGGGGGAAGTATACTCCAATACAAATTTCTCATACTTCCTTAGAACTATTTTTGCATAATGTTTTTGAAATCCCCATTTAGTGCTGATCAGATTCAGACTTAACAGTAAACTATTATCTGAGAAGGGCCATTTAGCAAGGAGACACATAAGCATTCTGGAAGAACACAAGGCTGAAACATCAGTTTATTTTATTACAGCTCCTCCCACTTCCTTGCCAAGTGACTTAGGAAATTTATCTCAATTAAAGTAAAAGGTGGCATTTACAAGGTGACTGCTATGTTCTAGACACGGTGCTGGGTTCTTCATAAATTTTGTCTTATCACATATGGATAATTATTCTGAAATATGGATTATTATTTCCATTTTACAGATGAAGAGACCAACGCCGAAGACTGCAGAGCTAGTAAGTGGCAGAGCCGGGAATCAGGTTAGAAAATGTTGGACTCACATCTCATGTTCTCAACTACTAAGCCATACTGACCCTTACATGATATATTTTAAGTGCGTATCTTCAAATAAGAACACAGTTTTTACTCTCCCTATAATAGAGTTCTGTCATAGATTTATTTTTATGAAAATATATTCTTCCTTTTCTACCCTGATGGTATCAACCTTGTCTGTGTGACTTACCTTGGTCAATGGTTTTTGAACAGATATGACAAGCCATGAATGAACAAAAGCTTTAATCTAACTGGATTAGTTGAGCTTGGTCTTCCTTTTGGTTTGCTTTCTGCCACAAGAATAGAATATCCCAGACAGAAACTGTTCCTTCAGCTTAGATTGAAAAAAAAAAAAAAAGTCAAGTGGGGCAGACCTCCAGTCAAATCATAGACTTACAGCAGAGCCACCGACAAACTAACTATAGGCCTCGCACAACATGAGAAAGAAATAGAGGTTAGTTTATGTAAACCAGTTTGATTTAAGACATTGTTGCTTAGACTAATACAGGTTGATAGATATGAAGGTCAACTTTTGTAAAGAATACATTGTTATTATTTAAGCAAATGGTTAGATTGGTATTTTTTCCTTGAGGAAACATCCATCCAAACAATATAAAAGTTAGGTGCTTAATGAGTGAGGAAATACTGTCTTTTGTTAGCACAGTTGGGAAGAAATAATTTTAAGTCAATATGGTGTCAAAATTTCAATTTCCTCAGTATCCACAAATTCACATGTCTACAGAGAATTCCTGAAGAATTTCAAATAAAATGACTACTGCATCTGAAAACATTTGTTAACATCATTTGTGAAAACATTTGTGACGAAACCTATAGAATGAAGCAATTTAAAGACATTCTTTCTCAAGTCATTACCCTCAGAATTGATCTGGGAAGAGGTTATACTTGCCTACAATAAGATTTGGGTATAATTATTAACTAAAGACTTAATGAATCAATCTAGTATTAGGCTGTGGACACTTTCCCCAATTTTATTAAATGCTTAGTTGTACTACAGTTTTCATCCATAAACTTTCAGTACTGTGAATGCAATGCTTATGTGTTTTTATCTTTATATGTCCTATGTTTATCACAGAAATTGATATAGGGAAGACATTTAATAAATGGTAAAACTGGGTATTACAATCCAGAAGCCCTGCTTTATTAAAGGGAGTAACAAGACATTAGAGAGCATTTTCCATCTTTGTTTTCATGTCTTTTGGTTGCCTAGGAGTAATACATTCTATTTCTCTATTATTTGGGAATTTATAAAGCATTTTGTGTCTTGTCTCATCCAGGGTTTAAAAGTACATAAGCCATGTTATTTCTGATTTACATATAGGGACTGAGAGTTACTACCCAACATCACACTTAAAATCAGGATTCATCTGGGTGCCTGGGTGGCTCAGTTGGTTAAGCCTCTGCCTTCGGCTCAGGTCATGGTCTCAGGGTCCTGGGATCCAGTCCAGCATCGGGCTCTCTGCTCAGCAGGGAGCCTGCTTCCCTCTCTCTCTCTGCCTGCCTCTCTGCCTACTTGTGATCTCTCTCTGTCAAATAAACAAATAAAATCTTAAAAAAAAAAATCAGGATTCACCAACTCCTTACACCAAAGCTTGTATTTTAGCTTCTCAATCTTGCAGAATATTGAAACAGAAAAATAAATCTGAAAAAGAAACAGTCTTGTCTCATGATCTTTTTCATTATCTAGCAAATTAAGAAATTTATTATTTGAGAATATACTCAAATGTATCCTTTACTTCTAATTTTGTATACACTGAGACATTTTTCTTTACAGATTATACTTCTAATGTAAAGTAAAACTTCAGAGAGTGTGTTTTCAAGGAATTCTAGAGAATCTCAAAGTAAATGCCAATGATATTTGTTTAAGCTTTACAAATGTCAGAAAATTGAAGGATAAAATAAACCTTAAGAGGAGAATAAATACACTAAAGCATTTCAAGTCAGAGGATTCATCTTCAAAGGACAAAATCCTATTAGCATAATCTTGTTAAAATGAAGTATCACCTAATTTTGCTTACCATGCATCCAGATTATATTTTACTCCCTGGAGCTATGCAAAATATGTCAATGTCCTAATATACTAAATAATCCAAAAACTCTTTTGAAGGTAAGTATGACTTTTCCTAAAATTAAATTGTTGGAAAGACTAAATTCTTATAAAACACTTCTTTTTGGAGAGATAATTAATTTTAAAAGAAGCACTTGTCAGTTAAAAATTTTTTACTGAGGACCTCCTTCTGTTCATTACTTTATAGATAGATGAGATGCCCAGATTGTGGTAGGAAGCCTTGAGGTAGCCACCAATGATTCCTGCCTCCTGGTGTTCATGTGTCTGGATAATCCCTTTCTCTTGAATATAGGTTGGACGTTGTGGGATTCTCCTCACAAATAGAATAGTGTGAAATCCTTGGGGCAGTACTTCTGATTAAGTGACAAAGAGATCCCGGCTTCCATCTTGGGCACCATCTCTTACTTTCTCTCAGAGACCTCACTCTGGGGGAAGCCAGCTTCCATGTTGTAAGCTGCCCCATTGCAAGGCAGTTGGCAAGGAACTCATGCCTATGGTCAATCTAGGACCTCAGGTCTGCTAGCAGCCCTGAGAGTAAGTTTGGATGCAAATTTCTCCCACAACTAGCCTTGAGATGAACAATGATCACAGCCCCAGCCTGAGAGACCTTGAACCATAGGAAAGCCTGAGCTGAGCCAGAGGTACCCAGCAAAGGCAAACTCAGATTTCTGACAGATATGTACTATGAGATAATAAATGTTTATTATTACACCACTGAATTTTGAAGTAATTTTTTAGTCCAACAATGAAAAGATAAAACATAAGGCATGATGCATCCCCTGAGTACCAATAACAAATTAAGATTTTAATTAGATGTTACTCAGAAGTTCAAAAAACAGTTCATATAAAATGGGCAGGAAGAGACAGGGCTACAGTCAAATCTTAACAACTACATTCTTTAATAGATTATATACTTGCTCCTGAAATTGGAAAACAAAACAAAACCCTTCCATGTCTTAAACTATTATCTTTTTGCATATTATTGTATTATTAATGATAATCACTTCCTATTAAGCACTGGGCTATGCTGGCATACAAGTAGGACTCATGTTAAAGCTAGTTTGGAAAGGGCACCTGGGTGGCTCAGTCAGTTAAGCCTCTGCCCTTAGCTCAAGTCATGATCTCAGGGTCCTGGAATGGAGTCCCACATCGGGATCCTTGCTCAGTGGGGAGGCTGCTTCTCCCTCTGCCTGCTGCTCTCTCTGCTTGTACTCTCAGTCCGTCTCCCTCTCTCTCTCCCTGACAAATTAAAAACAAAACAAATCTATTTTGGAAGAACAGCATGTCTTCTGTGACTTCACAGTATCTGGCCTTGCATGGGAGATAAAAATTGAGATCTATAGATTTAAGAGATTCTACTTTTAGTAAACACCTGCTTTTATTGCTCTAGATTTATTCTTCCTTGTCATAAAATGTGAATGGAATTTTGTTGGGGAACTAGCTCTAGAAGTATGCGTTCGTTGGCCAATTAGCCAATCAGTATGTCCTTTCTCCCTGGCTGTGATGATTAGTTCACCCAGACTGGGACAACGTGAATCATGCCCAAGATCCTCTTAATTGATGGAAAGGAGAATCAATTTCTTCTCTCTCTCTATCTTTCTCTCTATCTCCCTAATTTCTTTGTAGTATTGCATCCAAATTCTGTAGGCTAGAGCTATCCACAGTGACGTTTTACTACATTAAGACTTAAATAATGCTAACAGGGAAGACAACAGAGATGGTAGGAGAAGGAGAGTCCCTGGTGTTTTTCCAATTTCGGAAGCCAACTCAGATCCTAGTATTCTCAACCAAGCAAGCCAGCAGATTCCCACTCTGCTTAAGCAATGTAAGAGCTAGTAGGAAAAGAAGATGTGCCCACAAATATCTCTGGTATCTTGAATTATGTAATAAGTAATACATATTTTCTTTCTTCTTTATTTCTCATGTTTTCAGTTTGGGCTATAATCCTTACCTGTTGGTAACCTCTACTGCAAATTTGGCCGCTCAATAAATGCTCCTTACTACCTCTCTTACTTCATGTCCTACCACTCTGACCTTCGCCGGCTCCATTCTAGTTCTTCCTGGAACATCATACCATAGTCTTAAGGTCTTAGCACTTATCTTCCTCTAGTCTATAATTACCACTCTACCATATAGATCTGTAGGGCTCACTGTCTCATGTATTTCGGGTCTTTTCTCAAATGTCACATTTGAATGAGGCATTACTGAACCCCTTTCAAAATTGACTACCCACTCATACACACTATCACTTTCCTTGGCTTCTATTCCATTGCATATACCACTATTCGACTATATTATGTGGTCTGGATTCCTTCTCCATTTGATGTTATTATATGTCTCTCTTCTCCCACCAGAAGATAAGCTCCACAAGAGCAGGGATTTGGAGGAGACTGGCACAGAAGCAGCCATATGTACACTATACATGGGTGTAATGGTAGAATATAAAAGAGAAGCAAGAAACATAATACACAAAGTGAGGAAAAACTCTGCAAAAGTCAGCCTAAATGTCATGGAATGGATCTCAAGGCACCAGTAAAACAGGCAGAATGTAACAACAACAACAACAACAACAACACTGGTCTGTCACCAGAGCTCAGCTTTCTAGAATACCTTCCATCGGCCACCATTTTTATGGGTCTCTTTTTGCAAATTTATTAAATCAGAAGTAAAAATCACCAAGCCTTATTTTCTCATAAGTCTTAGAGAAGAGGATGGTCTCATTCCTTTTGGCTTGATGGTTTTCCTTCTCTAGAAACACACATTATATAAGCCTGAGACATTTATTTCAACCAATTTTTTTTTTAATTCTTGGCTTTTTAATATCAAGGAAAAAATGTGCATTAATGCAGAGAAAAATTTTAAACAAGGTAGTATATTTAAACCTAGAAATAAGAGTCACAATTTTTGTCACAAACTCACAGGGCTTCTATTTTTTTATTTCAATTATTTTGGTAAATCAGTCTTAAAATTACATTAGCAAAAATATACAACTCACACTTCTAGTTTCTGGCTCCATATATAAGGAGCTTAGAAGTTGTCATTTCTAACAACAAGGAAAAAACTGAACAGACTGAAAAATCAACCTTCTTGGATCTATAGGAGAGGGAAGGAGGACAGAGAGCAAATGGTACAGTTACCAGATGAAGGTTTCCCCTGCTATCTGAAAGTGGAGCGTTTCTATGACCTTTGTAAGCTGAAACCATGTAAAGCAAAGAAAGCAATTACCTTTAATGTATATGGGGAAAATTTTTGAGCATTCCTAAATCCAGAAAATAATCTCTCTTAGGCTTTTCTGATATCTAAGCATACATCTTGCTAATGGATGGACAAAATAAATCAAGATAAAGCGCAAATGCTCAGAGACAGTTTAAACCTGTGGTGGCTTGATGCCGAGATTCTGAGTATGGTTCCCAGGGAAGAACCTGCCACACTCATTGCCCAGGGTTTACGCTGCCTCTCTGTAACGGCTCACCGAAAAACAAATAGTGAATACTACTTTCATTTATCACTTTAAAAAAAAAATTAAAGATAATATCCTCTTTAGATTTATTCCAGTTAGTGAAAACAAGCACTAACATAGGTCTTTCATAAAAGCCAAGAGGCATAACACAACTTCTAGAAAAGCAGGGGATACCCGTATTTCTTCTCTCCACTCAGTTTCTTTTTTTCCCATTTTTTTTTCTTTTAAAGATTTTATTTATTTGACAAAGAGAGAGAGAGAATACAAGCAGGGGGAACAGCAGGCAGTGGGAAAGGGAGCAACAGACTCCCTGAAGAGCAGGGAGCCCGATGTAGGGCTCGATCCCAGGCCCCTGAGATCATGACCTGAGCTGAAGGCAGAGGCTTAACGAACTGAACCACCCAGGCACCCCTTTCCCATTATCTTGATTAGTGTGGTATATTTGATACAATTGATGAGCAAATATTGATATATTATTATTAACTAAAGTTCATAATTTATATTAGGGTTCACTCTTTGGGAAGTATATGCTAGGAGTTTTGACAAATGCATAATGATATGTATCCACAATTACAGCATCATATGGGAAATTTCCACTGACATAAAATTCCCCTATGTTCTACCTGCAGTCTTACTTAAGAAAAAAAATAACTGTATGTCCTTTTACTGATTTTCTCATGTAGTTTTTAAATATTTTTTTAAAGATTTTATTTATTTATTTGACAGCCAGAGAGGGAACACAGCAGGGAGAAGCAGGCTTCCTGCCCAGCAGGGAGCCCGATGTGGGATTCGATCCCAGGACCCTGGGATCATGACCTGAGCCGAAGGCAGATGCTAAATGACAGCCACCCAGGTGTTCCTAAATATTTATTTTTACCAATGCCCTTCTCCCTGCTGCCTTTAGAAAGTCCAAGTGGCTGTGATATGTATAGAAAAGTGTATGTGTGTCAGCTGGTGGGATGGAGGGAGAGACTGTATGTTTGCTCCCTGATAACTGGACAATTAAAAAGCCAAACAACAAATAAGCAAAATTTAATAATTGCTCATAAAGATGGTAGAAAATATTAATTATCAATGAGAATATTATAGAGGTTAACGAAGTCAGGTAGGAACTAGGGAACTCTGGAAAATATGACACAAGTTTAACCCAGAGAATTGCATAGGAATAGAGCAGTGACTCAGATTTTTAGGTTGTTTAAAACAGCAGTTCTCAACCTTTGTTGTGTGTCCAAATCACCTTGGGATACATATTAAATTTAGATTCTGTGTCCAGTTCTCAAAGAATCTAAATATTGCTAGCATGATGGTGTCCAGATATTTGCGATTTTTAAGTTCTTTGAGTGCTTCTTATTGAAGCAGTCCACAGACCAGACCAGGGAAATAACCTAGAAAGTGGGGCCGGGCTTGAGCTCTCAGCCAGCCCTGCACAGTTACCCTTAGTATATAAACATAATATCTGAGCTTCCTGCCCATCCAGACTTGTAGTCACCACCTCATCCAGTGACCTGGCATACCTAGGTTCTGGGTAAGCGAAATCAGAATCCTTTCACTGATGGCTTCTCTAACTTCCCAGAAGTAAACTTCCTCTTGAAGGCTGTTCCGGTATGCAGCTGCCATTTGATTCAGGAAGTTTTGATGCTTGCCTGAACTCTCTCATGTTTTCTGTCATTTGTAAATGAGCGCCTACTCTTGAAGCTGATGACTCTGGGGATGACTAATGGCTGACCTCCATTCTCCGGATGGAAACATCGATGGGCCCGATTCCGGTTACTTTTTCCTTTCACATCAACTCTCTCCCACCACATTAACCTTTCTTCAATCGAGCCTCTTCTCCATCTCTTGACTCATTGCTATGATTCACCAGATTCTTTTCATCACCTTAGCAGTATTAAAAATGAACACAATAATCGGGCCGTTACTAATGTGGAACATAGTGTCATGTCTCCAGGATTCCCCATAAAGGCAGATTTCAGATTACCATTAACAAAATGCTTCCACACGCATTATTCCACATGCAAGGTGGATTTTAGTGCCCTGATTTTTAGAGATGAAAAAAATCTAGGCTTAGAATTGCTAAAGAAGTCAATCAATTCCGATAATATGCAACAAATACGTAACCCAACAAAAATGTTTCGTAAGGAATTCCTGCTTTCATTACTACTCCCCTATGCTTTATTTTAATATAGGATGGCCAAGAGGTCAGTGAGATAGCAGCTCTTACTGGCTGAGTCCCAGGAATAGGAGCCATTGAGTTCCATAGCTATCCATGAATTGTTCTAGAATGCAATCCAACAAGTTTATTCTTACCACAGTCATCCAGATGAAGTCCAGTTCAAGACTTAACTAGATCTTAAACTATAATACATACAGGAATCATCTCCAATTCCCGGCTCAGCCATAGCTTTATGTTCCTGCTGGTCATCTCCTTGAATGCATTAGCTCATAGTGGAGAAATTTAAAATTGTCTGTTATGAATGTTGTTCCACAATGATTCACCTTTTTTTTTTCTCCCTTCTGTGAGTCATTCTTTTTGTTTTTCAAGTCAGGTTTACTGAAATGGATTTTACATACATTGAACATTTACCAAAATCACCATATTTGGTGTGCCTTCCTATTAGTTTTGGCCACTGTGTATAATCATCTAACCACCACATCAAGATACAGAATATTTTCATCACCATCAAAAAAAACCCTCTCATGGCCCTTGATTGTCAGTCCTCTGCTTCTACCACAGTACCCTGGAAACTACTGATTTGATTTTAGCCACACATTTTACTTTCCCTAACTGTTACATAAATAAAAAATGACACCTTTTGCATCTGATTCCTTTCACTTATCATAATGCTTCCACTCCATTTAATCATATTATGATTTCCATATCACTGGTTTCCAAGCATCCTCTTACTTAATCTATCTTATTTTCTGATGAATATCCCTGGACTGTTATTTTCCTCGGTAACTTGAAACATTTAACATTTTTTAAAAAGATTTTTTCTTTATTTATTTGACAGACAAAGATCACAAGTAGGCAGAGAGGCAGACAGAGAGAGAGGAGGAAGCAGGCTCCCTGCTGAGCAGAGAGCCCGATGCGGGGCTCGATCCCAGGACCCTGAGATCATGACCTGAGCCGAAGGCAGAGGCTTAACCCACTGAGCCACCCAAGCACCCCTGAAACATTTAACATTTTCATGAAGGTAATGAATGGATCATCTTAGATGGAGTTTAAAAATGTGTATGGTTTGTATAAAACAACGTTATGCCTTTTTCTTCAAATACAGAATAAAATACAGAATAAATACAGAAAGTTGCTCAAGGTGGCTCCGTGGCTCAATGGATAGCGCGTTGGGACTTCTAGAGGCTGAGGACATTCAAAGAAAGTTGCTCAAATATTAGCACCGTGAGTCTATCAACCCTGAGTGTTCTTCATCACTGCATGTGCCCCTCTTCACCAGCATGGCATGTACAGGCTATTGGGACAATCCTATTCTGACAGTGACTCATCAGTCAAGATTAATTCAACAAGGATGGTGAGATTCTGGCAACCTAGCAGCGGTTTTGCTGATGGGAGAAAAGCGAGCAGGATTTGGGGGCTATTTTACACATGCTGGGAAAAGGTAGCTGCATCGGAAAAGTCACTACTGTCCTGGAGTTACTCCCCGCCCCCCATCCCAGGATCAAGTGGGAGTTCTTATTTTTAATGAATTTGAGGGTGATTCTGATCATCATCCAGGTCTGACAACCATAGACCCTCTGCCAAACCCCGTTCCTCTCTCCATCTTGCCAGTCTGGTAATATATTCACTTATTTATTTTATTTTTATTCAAAGAAAAATAAAATTATAGAGACAAACATATGTTAATGCAACATTATGAGAAAACACGCTCATAGTTCTTTGGATTCTAAATACAGACAATCTGGCATGAATATTCATGGTACAGTTAACCGGGTTGCACGTTCTTATTTGCACTGCAAATTGACAGGGATAAATGAGAAAGTCTTGCATACAAATTCTTGTGACTACTTGCTCTCAACATCTTACTGCTCCTCAGTCCTATTTAACTCCCTTTACATTGCCTTTTGCATATGAGTGAAAATCAGCCACAATATTGTAAACACATACTAGAAATATAATGAATTATTCCATACCATTTGTGAGAAAAAAGAAAACAGATCACAAACTAAAATAAATGAATATCTTCTGCCCATTTTTTGATGTGATTATCTGCTTTTTGAGTGTTGAGTTTGAGGAGTTCTTTATAGATCTTGGATATCAGCCCATTGTCTGTAGTGTCATTTGCAAATATCTTCTCCCATTCCATGGGTTGCCTCTTTGTTTTGTTGACTGTTTCCTTCGCTGTGCAGAAGCTTTGATCTTGATGAATCCCAAAAGCTCATTTTTGCTTTTGTTTCCTTTGCCTTTGGAGAAATGTCTTGAAAGAAGTTGCTATGGCCAATGTCAAAGAGGTTACTGCCCATGTTCTCCTCAGACTCTTCTCCAAAGAAGACATACAAATGGCTAACAAGCACATAAAAGAATGTTCATCATCATTAGCCATCAGGGAGATTCAAATCAAAGCCACATTGAGATACGACCTTATACCAGTTAGAAGGGCCAAAATTAAATAAGACAGTAAACAACAAGTGTTGGAGAGGATGTGGAGAAAGGGGAACCCTCTTACATTGTTGATGGGAATGCAAGTTGGTGCAGCCACTTTGGAAAACAGAGTGAAGATTCCTTAAGAAATTAAAAATAGAGCTACTCTATGACCCTGCAATTGCACTACTGGGTATTTGCCCCAAAGATACAGAAGTAGTGAAATGAAGGGCCATATATACCCCAATGTTCATGGCAGCAATGGCTACAATCGCCAAACTGTGGAAAGAGCCAAGATGCTCTTCAACAGATGAATGGATAAAGAAGATATACTCCATATATACAAAGGAATATTATGCTTCCATCAGAAGGTATGAATACCCAACTTTGGTATCAACATGGATAGGACTGGAAGAGATTATGCTGAGTGAAATAAGTCAAGCAGAGAGAATCAATTATCATATGGTTTCACTTCCTTGTGGAGGATAAGGAATAACATGAACATGAAGGACATTAGGAGAAGGAAAGGAAAAGTGAATTGGGGGAAATCGGAGGGGAAGATAAACCATGAGAGACAGTGGACTCTGAGAACAATCTGAGGGTTTTGGAGGGGAAGGGGCGGGTGGTTAGGTGAGCCTGATGGTGTGTATTAAGGAGGGCACATATTGCATGGAGCACTGGGTGTGGTGCATAAACAATGAATCTTAGAGCACTGAAAAAATAAAATTAAATTGAAAAATAAATTAACAAACCAACAAACAAATAAATAAATAAATGAATATTAAAAATGCATCAGTGAACATCAATGTATCAAGGAGAAAGGGGGTCCTCTTATGACTGTGAAATATACAAAAGCAATGTTATTTTCCTGAAGCTGAAGCTAACATGACTTAATTATGATGCATAATAAAGGTAAAGACCCAGGTGACCAAAGACTAACCAGATGAATATTTTCCCCTCTCACCAGACGAAAAGTAATTAACTAACTATTTAGTCTTGATCTTTCATATTTAATACCGAGGTAGTTGAAATCTAAATGTTCTTTTCATGATCTCTTTCATAATCCAAGGTCTTCACCCTTAGATTTATCTTTACGAATCAGAGAAAAAAATCTGATTCAAAGAAATCATCATTAAAGAACCTTGAACTAATAAAGACAAATAAATAAATAACCTTTAAAATGACTTTCTTCCCATAGTTTATGATATTGACTTCGTTAAGAATATTCTAAATTATTATTATAAGAGAAATTTTCAAACAGATTACATTTCCACTTGGTATTTCATACTTATGCTTTGTGATTCTAATTGTATCTCTTTTATGCCTTTTTTCAGCCAAGTCAAGTCCTTCCTCAGCTGGATTACTATGCCTCATAGCAGTGGGAAGATAACCCAGATTAACAAGCAACAATTTACTAAAACCAACTATGGCAAGTGTCAAATGATCAAATCTTTTTCAATGTCTTCGTGAATCATGTAATTAACACTTTCTTAGAGTAACATGAATGAAAGGTAGGTCATACAGAATTTGAAAGTCAGAACAGCATAAATTTCAATATCACAACCCACATAATTATTGAATTTCAACATACTACATTTTCCTTTCAAAACAATCACTAAGTATTTTTCTACATGGAAGTAAGGATGATTTTGACTTGAAATTCTATAAAATAAATTAGACCTTTACATAAATTTATTGGACTTAAGAACTTATAATAATGGCTTGACTAAAGTTTAAGACTACAACAAGAATCTATCTTTATAGCTATAAGTTTTGAACTGCTGATTTAATTAGAGGTATTTATTTGATTTTTCCCAAAAAAGTAAATTTATTCTAATGTTTTTTTCTAATGTTCTAATGTTTTCAGAGCTTTGATTTTTCTAATGTTCACCAGCCTAAGGACTACTGGTATTTTCACCTAGGGAAAACACTTTGGATTTTCTGTTTTTCACTATCTAAGTTAGTTTTTAAATGGAAAATCTTAAAATGTAAATACAAAAACAACACAACTGCAACAAAGACTTTCTCTGGGTGATATGGTTATTTAGACAAGGGTTTGACTCAACTATAGAATCTTCAGGATGAGGGCGCCTGGGTGGCTCAGTGGGTTAAGTCTCTGCCTTCAGCTCAGATCATGGCCTCAGGGTCCTGGGATCGAACCCCCACATCGGGCTCTCTGATCAGCAGTGAGTCTGCTTCCCCCTCTCTCTGCCTGCTTCTCTGCTTGTGATCTCTCTCTCTCTGTCAAATAAATAAATAAAATCTTAAAAAAAAAAATCTTCAGGATGATAGGTGATCTCTAGAATATGTTTCCTCAGACATTTCATAATCTAGGACTGTATTCAGACCTAATTGTCCTATGTAACTTCAATGCCATTGACATAAATTCTTTAACCATTAGAAATTTTTAAAAATGAAATCAACTACAAAAACAAAGCAAAAACTCATTTTAAGTGCAAGAACATTTTTTCTCCCTTTGTTAAGAATGTAACTAGAGCCCCCAGACCTCCAGCTGAATAAATTATAGGACAAACTTCAGCAATTCTAAAGACTAGTGTCAGTAGTGACACAGTGAATGATCTTCATCACTGGCTCTTGGATCGAAGCCTACAAGGTCCTATATAAAACTTCCTTTTGAACTTGCCAACATTCTGGAACATTCTTATCTCTACCAAGTACTCCCTATCTACCCTCTTGCCTTTTCAAATTCCTCAGGTTAAGATATCATGTAGGATTTCCTTTCACTACATATTTCCCATTTCAAGCTTATTTTTTCTTCTTTCTACTTTTCTTTAAAATTGAAATGCTAGCTTTTGAAATAATTTCCTCTTTGGGGACATTACTATAACTGGCCCATGAATTTTTGCATCACCCTCTCTCACCGATTCTAAAATCCTTTTTTTTTTTTTTTTTTTGCGCGGGGAGGTGGGGAGTCATTTAGAAGTGTCTGAATTTGGGTGCCTGGGTGGCTCAAATGGTTAAACATCTGCCTTCGGCTCAGATCATGATCCCAGGGCCCTGGGAATGAGTCCTGCATTGGGCTCACTGCTCAGTGGGAAGCCTGCTTCTCCCTCTGCCTCTCTCTCTCTTTCTGTCTTTCATGAATAAATAAATAAAATCTTTAAAAAAAAAAAAGGTGTCTTAATTTACATCTTATACTTCCTATATATAAGTGATGTGGTAATGTTTTTTTGTCCCCCTGAACGATACTTAGTGTTTCTTTCAGTGATGTTGTATAATAAAGAAAACATAGGTTTGTGCCTCCCAAAGCATGTTTCCTTAAGCACTATCTGTTGTAGCTTGTGGTGTAAGAGTGAGGCTGGATGAGGCATCCATGAATGTTCTCTTTTATGTAAATAGTTGTGTGTTTGTGTTTTAATGTATGATAGAAAAAATAAAATATGCACTTGAAACCTATGACATGAGAGGCATTATTGTTCATAATTAAACTAAGTTTGTTTTTTTGGTTTTTTGTTTGTTTGTTTGTTTTTTAAAGTGGGTTGCTTTAGAACAGATTCAAAGAAAAACCCAAAGTAAATAGTGCTTCAGATACTACAGGTGGGACAGGACAATCATGTGTCTCATAGGGGCAAGGGATGTGACTTATTCCTCTCTGGATCTCAGGGCTTCATGATCAGGACGTATTTATTGCATTTATTTGAATACTGATTATTTTATCTCATTTCAGGTGAATTATGTGATTTAAAAATTTTATCCCAAAGGGAGAAATGTCCAATCAATGAAAATAGTTCTTTAGGATCAGATGTACTTTAAGAGAAGAGCTATGATTCTAAATTATTTTTATTAGTAAATAAATTAGATTTATGACATTTAAGTGGAGGGTATTAACTGTTTCCATCACCACCAGCTTTCCCCTACATACGAGAATTCACATTATACTTCCCCCGGGGAATGATACTCACCCATATTAAAAGAACTGAGGATTAGACTAAAGCAGAAGTTTCTGAATTATTATGTTTCATCAATACCTTTTTGACTATATTGTGCAGAATAGAATGTAGGCTTAATACTTGGGTTGTTAGAGTTATGCGTTTGCATTTTCCTCTTTACCACGCTGTTTGTCCTTCCTCACTCTGTATATAGGATTGAATGTCAAGGGGTTAAGCTCTAAGAGGATTATGTTGTGTGTTGAAATCTTTTTCCATGTCTTTGGAAACTTGGCAAGGGACTATTTATATTATATTATATTATTTCAAATTCTGGAAATTATTCCCTGTGCATCTGTAGGTTTTGAGAATATAAGGACTCAAATCAGAGCTTGATATCTATGAGTATAATGAAAAGTTATTGTAAAGTAGTAAAATAAGCACTCGCCTGGAGGTAAAGGTCTAATCTCATTTATACCACCAATATCTTACTCTAAGTTGTTCATCTTTTCTTTGTACCTCAGATTTTTCTCTGTTGCAAAAATAGGTCCTTGATCTATTTTTCTATGATTTCCAAGATGATTTCCAAGCCTCCTTCCACCTTGAAGTTTCCTTGATTCTGTCATAGTTAGCTTATTAGACTATGGATAGGATAAGGAGAGAATATAAAATAAAGGAGTTTAGCTGTCATTATCCATTAGCATGAATGTCTATTAGGAAAAACAAACAAAACAAAAAACCCATCATCAGCACATCCTCACAACTGCTAATTCCTTTGCAACCTTCTCCCACCTCCTTCCAAAATGATACATTTCTCATTTCTCTGTTATAAACAGACCTAGATTATGAACGAAAAAAAAAAACAGACCGATGGCCTCCACAGGTTATCTTTGAGTGACCTGAGAGTTCATTCGGAATTCAACAGAATATTTACAACAAAGGGGAAGTTAACCATTGAGAATACAGGTTGTAGGGTACATGCCTACATGCCCCTGTGTATATGAGTTTACATATTGTTGTTACAAAGGTATTTCAATTTACAGAATCCAAAATTTGTGAAAGCATGTTCCTGTTAGATGAATCCCTTAAAGTAAACTTTCAAGTGAAACTCACAAACGAATCTAGACTATAGCCAACTGCCTCCACCCATCCCCAGTGAAAAATACAAGACAGCTGCTAAATTTAACATGCCTTTACTGGAATGCCAGTACCTCCTGCACAATAGCAGGCAACGTGCTGTCAATCCACAGGATGTACTCAGTTTCTGAATTGTTGCACAGCAGCCCTGCTGATCCTTAATCCTTGTGAATACAGCATTGACACGGCCAAGACCTTCAGTGGATTCATTTTTAAGAGGAAAAAAAAGCACAAGAGGAAAGGAAAAGCTCAAAGCAACATGTTAAGACACCTCCTGTGAGGCAAAAATTTTGAAATGAGGAAAAAAATGACTCAATAAATAAATTGAAAGACAGGCAGGCCCCAACATACAGATGGTCTGTGTTCTGAAAGTTCGTTTGCAGACCAGTTGTTAAGGGCACGTTTCTGCACAGAAACAATGTTTTATTTGTCAGCTGTGTTCCCTGAGTAAACCATGTAGTCCTATTGAACCAAGACTATTCCTGATGTGTGTAATATACAAATGATATTGAATCATCACTTATCCCAATATGTCGTCTGAAAAGGTCATCAGAAATGCATCATGCTTGCTGTCAGGGTGAGGCATTTATTCTATCATTCATTAAGCAGCTAATATGCTGCAGGAGGGAATAATGTGACTCATAAGACAGGACTTAACCCTGCCTTCATGGAACTTATCAAAATCATGACTGGTATTGCTGACATCCTAGCAACATGTTTAGCAGATGTTAACTGCAATGATAGCAAGTGGATCCTCCAATACACAGTGTTCACAGGTCTGACTCAATCTTGGGACCCATTCGTATGGGTCGGGTGGATAGGATGGGAAAGGGGGGGGGGAATCAATTCAGTAAGTGACATAAAATATCAGATTTGGGTGTGAGCAACATGGATCTGTGGTGATCAACATGTATATAGGTTAGAGTATCATCAGTAGGGAAAATATTTACCTCTATGGTAGCCTTCTTTCTCCAAATTATAAATATAATCCAGAACGAAAGTATCAATAACTTCTCAAGACTAGAAGTGTTAAAAGACAGGTTCACTGAAACCCATTTTTGTCTACATATCTTGGATCTTCTGAATTTGGGTGAAACAATCATCTACTAGGCTGATTCTTTAAGATGAAACTTGCTTTCTTCACTGACTTTCTTCAGCATCTGGGTCTAGTCTCACCAGTGATCATTCAGCAGGCAACACCACCACTGGAATCCATTTGCTTTTTATCAGTAGTTTTCAACATCTTACAGCAGAAAGGATTTGTTTCCAAGTCACCTGAGTTCCTGTTGACAGGCTCTGAGTCCAGTAAATACTCAAGCCATCTGTACTTCCCCTACTTTCTCTGCATATTTCTCAACGTTTCCACCGTTGTCATTCCCCCCCCTTAACCGTCACCATTAGATGACCTTGTAAAGTATTCTAGCAACTCTTTAATAACAGAAAAATATTCTGCAAATACAAAAACAATGCTCTAAGTACACATCCACTAATGCAAAGAGCTGTTGGCTCAAATGTCTCACAGAAACTTGGGAGTGTGGTTGCATGGAAAGTCTGGACTTCTGGTTCTGTAACCTCCTCAGGTGACTGGGAATACATCCTGGTTCCCTAGAGTCACCACTCACTCATCATCAAGGACACAGGAAATAGGCTGCACTCTTTCTCTTTTCAGTTCTTCCGTGTCTCTCTTTTTCTGGCTTGCCTTTTGTTTGTTTGCTTGTTTTGTTTGTTTGTTTTTGTTTTGTTTTGTTTTTATTTTTTATTTAATTAGTTTATTTATTTATTTTTTCTTTTATGGCTTTTTGCTGGGGCCAAGAATAATCATGGAGCTTTCTTCTTACTCTGTAACCCCAGAATTGGTCATTTTTTAAAAATCCAGGGTTTTTTTTCTGTCAAAATAAAAGATAAATAAATGGGAGGTTAAAGGCCCCTACCTGCGCTTTTTTTTTCTCATTTTTTTTTTCTACTTAAACCATGTAGAAGAAAAGACAAAGGCATATATAGGAAATAGAAATGACACTTAGGGTTTACAAAAAACAAATTAAAATGTGGCTTCTTTATTTCAGAAGAAATCCAGATTTGAGGAAATGATTACGCTAGAAAGACATTTGTTTTTGCTTATTTGAAATACTGTGTTCTCCATCCACAAAACAAAAGTTAATATATTGGTAATAAAAGCCAATTCATATGATACTTTAGTGCTTGAAAGTGATTTCGCACCAATTTTTATTCCTGCAGAACCCTCAAGAAGTGTTCAAGGTGGGTACAGGCAACTTCATTTAACAGATGAGAAACCCAGAAGCTTACTGATGGAACGAAGACCAAACCCAGGCCTCTGAACATTAAATCAGCATAACTGTTATAACCCATGCACAATTTTATGTCATTAAGCAATTTTATAATTTTCCTCTGTTTACATTATAATATTGACTCCTCATCGATAGCCACTGGTTAGTAAAAATATTTCAGTTATCTTTAATGAAGGGCTCAACACTCACTTAAGTAAAGTACAGAAATCCTGTAATCCAATTTTCCAGACTTTCTTGCAGCAGAAGTGGCCGTGAAATCCAGTCCTGGCTAGAGCTGAAAGGAAATTCGGGAAACAATTTTGCTGGGTTTTCTCCACATACTTTGTTAGAAATCTAGCTCTGAGTTGTTTCAGCAGGAAGGAAGCAATCAGTTGTAGTAAAGATGACATAGGTATTAAGTAAGAAGAGCATGGAGTAGTACTTGTAGATTTGGCAACTTGCAGAGTTGGGATCTTAACAAGAGCAATGTTAGTGATGTTAGTGTGGTAGATGAGTAATTAGTCTTTTGAACTTTTGTCCAGGGTGTAAATTGTGGAAGTATTTTTTTTTTTTTGTAGAGACATTTACTGATGTCTGTCAAATATAAAATGCATATATCCTTTAGAGCCAGCAATTCTACTTCTAGGACTTTATTTTTTACAACATTAAAATCATGAAAATTGAAAATGACTTAAATTGGTTAGAAGTGGGAGGTGTTTATCTCTGCTATGAAACCAGGTGGTCAAAAAAACACTGGTAGATTTAAAGGTATTGACATGGATAGTTGTCCAAAACATACTGTTAAGTGAACAAATACAAAGGAAAAGATAACAGTAGTAAAACAAGAAGTAAAATATGTGTAGAATATATAATCCAAATATATATTAGAAAATATATATGTATTGAAGAGAAACTGGAAGAAGGCATTAGAGGATACTTCAACACTGTATCTTTCTATACTGTCTGCATTTTTTACAATGGAAATACAGCTATATATTATTTGTGTTATTAAAAAGGAAAGAAAACAAGATGAAATAAAGAATGAATGGTAATGGAGAAAGTGAATATAGCCTTGGCGATATTACTTCTGAAAAAATGTATCAATAGAGATGATAAAAAATTGGCTAATAAGTGAGGGAGATAGAAGTTCAGGTTTATTATTTTTTAAGGTGAAGGGCACTCAATATGTTTTATGTTAATTGGGAATGATTTTAATATACACATTCCACATAAATATAAACACCATATTTCTTTAATTCTAAAATACAGGTTTTTATCATATTTTGATAATTTGGATTACTATCCATTGTAAGTCCATTATATGTTCATTATAAAATGGATTAAAACATCTTATAATCCATTAATTAAAATATAAAGGATTTGCATTAACACCTATGAGTTACCTTGAGACAATTATCACCAAAATCTTCTTTAGCCTAAAATTTTCCACTTGTGGTCTTTGACTCTCACTGGCAGCTTGAATTCAGACTGGTAACCTTCTTGAGGACTGGCTTGTGTTCAGTTCTTAAGTTAGTGTTCTGTTTTATTGTTTGTCTCCTTCTTGCCATTCTGTGTCAAGGTGGAGATAGGTTCATGCCATTACTGTCCTTTTCTACCTAGTGGGCTTTTATTCTCACATGTCCATACATTGAAGATAAAGGCCTTTGCTGTCTCAGTATTTGGAGGTTTTCTAATTAGATTTCCTGTCATGGGATATATATTTTTTTCTTTTAAAAAATTACACGCAAGCAGTTATTTAAAAAAAGAAGAAAACAGCAAGTGTTGGCAAGGATATAGAGAAATTTGAATACCATATATTGGTAGATTCGTAAAATGATGCAGCTAAGGTGGAAAGTGGCATGACGTTTCCTGAAAAAATTAAACATAAAATTACTATATGGTTTAGTAATTCCACTTCTGGGTATGTTCCCAAAAGAATTGAAAGCAGAGACTTGAAAAGATATTTGTATATCCATATTCTAGCAGAATTATTTATAGTAATCAGAGGGGGAATCAACCCAAGAATCCTTCAAAAATGAATGGGTAAACAAAATGTGGTCCATACTTGCAATGAAATATTATTTAGTCTTTGAAAAGGAAGGACATTTTGACACGTGCTGCAATGTGGATGAACCTAGAAGACATTACATTAAATGGAACAAGCCAATCACAACAGGACAAATATTGCATGATTTCACTTAAAGGACATACTTAGCTTGTCAAATCCGTAAAGACTGAAGGGAGAATGGTGGTTGCCAGGGCCAACAGGGAGGGAAGAATGTTACTATTTCAGTCTGGAAAGATGAAAGGAGTTCTAAAGATGGGGGCTGGTGGTCATTGCAAAACAGCGCGAATATACATAATGCCTCTGAACTGCACAGTTCATAATGGTTAAAATGATAAATTTAATGTTCTGTGTATTTTACCACAACTAGAGAAAAAAGGTGTACATAAAACAATGGTGCAGCCTACAATTAATGGTATTTTCAACTTAATGAAATGTTAATGATTCCAGAGGGAAAAGGGAGTAAAATCTTTGAGAAACTGACAGGGGCTGGGATTCAGCTTGGAAGTGCAGAGTCCAGCCTGTGATATAAAGAATAAAGGGTCCATCATTGTCAGGACAGGTCCCGAGGACAGGCACCTCCCCAGATTCACTGAATGAAAATAGGGGAGTTTCCTTTCTGGATGGCATCTTCCTTCTAAATGAGGTTTGAAGTGAAGTAATTAGGTGAGAGAGAAGTGTGGGGAGGGAGGTGTGGGAGATGAAACAGTCATCTTGCAGAGTGGGAAGTGAGCCCTGAGGACAAACAAAGTGGGCTTGTCATCAGTCTTGATTGTCCACTTGAGAAAATGAAGTGAAAGTGAAATCAGTCTGAATAGTTGTATTATTTATTCCATCAGAATTCACCTGTTTGGGCATAGTAAGGATACACATGGCTGGATTACTATAATGTCAGGCTTGTGCATGTGTTGAACAATGGTGAGAGGGAGGTAGGGAAGGGAAGCAGGGATCATTTGCAAACATATGCACATGCTTAGTACATATACAGATGCACATAAATGCATTACTTAATTCATTAATAACTTTGGGTTACTTTATTGGTGAATTGGAATAATAATAGACCATATCTCATAAGATTGTGGTGAGTTAAATGTCAAGTATGTAAAAGTGAATAGTGTGCCTGGCCCTCAGAAAGCACTCAGTAAAATTAACTGTCACTGCCATCCCATCACCTTGGGTTGCCAGTGCTTTGCTCGATAGTGCAGAAAGCGAAGACAGGTAGGAACTGACAAGTAGTAACAAAGTAGTGGGTCAGTGGATTAAACCTAAAACTCGAATGAATTGAGGTCCTGGCAAGAGATTGGTAGACAAAGCAATTAGGGGACCGAGTGGGTGATGTGACCCAACAGTACTTGCTTCACAGGAGCAAGGTGTTTGCAGAAGGAAGAGGTTGTTATGTTTGGAAACTGTCAGTGTGGAGCAAGAAGAATGTCCACTTCCCTTACGGGTCCTTACTGGAACATGGTATGAGCAAGAAAAGAAATCAGCCTTGATTCCATTTGAAGAGAAGTGGTTTCCTCAGGGGACAGCTCAGTTTCAATAAAAACACAGATGTGAAGGGAACAATCAGGAAAGAGACTAAGCATTTAAAGAAGCTCACTGATTACAGATTTCTTTAGAGTTCAAAAGGATAGAGTGGAATGGGTTTAAGAGAAGGGCTTTTCCTTGTCTTTATGAGAGATTGAGCTCGAATCTGGAGAGGTACCTTGGAGTGGGGGTAAGAGGCAGGATGCCTTGTTTAGACTACTACAAATGGAAGTGTGACAGAGGCACTTAGTTTGATTGCTAAACAGGGTTAAACACTCAGACCTGATTGAAATACTCAGGAGCCTGGGGGCTGCTCATGGGGTCAGAATAATTATCAATTCAGTCATGCACTACTTTGTGCTATGTGTGTTTTACATATTACATTCTTTTTAATTCTTAGTGAACTTAGGTCTTATCTTCTCCTTGAAATAGATTTGTACTTCCAGAGGGGGGAAAATGCTTTTCTTTTAAGGTTATCATACTTCATGAACTAAAAATGCAGTATCTTATAAAGAGTAGATGCTCAATATGTTTTTAGAAATTTATTTTTAATTAGTTGAGCCATAGAGAAGACCACATTATAAATTTTAAAATGATACTTAGTTGTGTGTATACAAATAATAGTCTTAGGATAGGAGGCTAACATTCTCTGTTTTTCATCTTCATGTGCTAATATTTTTTGTTCAGGAAAAAATATGGGACAGAAAAAAATTTCTACATCAAATTAGGAGATTTTAGTTGAAATGAAATGTGAAGTATATTGTAGTATCTGCTATAGATAGTTGTCTTTTTTTTTTTGTTTGCTTCTTTTTGATATTTTACATAGTCCAGAGAAGTTGCAGAGTTTGAACAAAACTGAGATTACTGGTTCCTTTGAAGATTCTTTTCTTCCCCAGCAAATGGTTTCTATCAGGCTTTTAGCAACTAAGGTACTGCAAACAATTTTGTATAAATGTCTTTGCTACTAGATTCTCCACAAATCAAACACATTCTTGGAGCTGAACAAAAATAAGAAGGAAGGACAGTGTGGCAAGTTGGAAAAACCATCTGTTTAATCACAGGAATTGAACTTGATACCCAGATCAGAGTTAATTTATTTATGATAATGACTCTTCTCCTAATGTCCCAAGTGACATTTTGTCCCAATAGTAGCCCCTGGATTATTTCTAATTCAAACCCTTTGGAACTCTATCCCCTTAACCTCTTCTACACAAAGAAAATAAATATTCAATGAGCATAGCACAGTAAGTGGACAAAAGGAGTAAAATTCTTAATATAAATATTCCTAGAGTGATTTAATTATTTTACATTAGAGTATCCTGTTTCCTCAGACATATTATTGAATAAGATAAATATTAATAAGGAATTTTACAAACAGATTTGATCATCTTATAAACCCTATCTGGAAATCTGGTGTATCATTGACATTTGTCTTCTATTTTTCTCTTTTCTTTGATATTAAAATAACGTATATCAAGTCTGATAATTGACATTTCATTTTTCCCCTTTCTTGGAAGAACCTGAATATAATAATATCCAGCAATCATAATTATGCTTTCACTTTTAAGAACATCCTGCTTTTGATTGCTTGTAGAAGTTTACTTAAATACTATATATATATATATATATATATATATATATATATATATATATATCCTTATCCTTAGTGAGTATGAAATATATTATTTGATGGAACATTTATGTTACTCTTTTTAGAGTATAATAAAAAATTACTAATATCAACTACTAACCACTTTATATATACAAAAATATCTACAAATGATTGAATTACTATTTTTTAAAAAGTTATCTCAACCCAGGACTGGCAAAGTTGACATTTTAAGTAAAATCACAGTGAACTTTCACCCTACTCCTCACTTCCTAAATAGAGTAATTTAAGAAGATGAACTTATAACTTCAACTCTTCCAAATCTGTGGAATTATTACACATTGGGACTTTAAGGTTAGCAGTAAACTAAGTAGTTCATATTCTGTGCCTTATAAATAAATAACCCAAATTTTCTGCTAGAAATAATAATGAATAAATACTTCCCCACATTGGCAACTTGGCTGTTTCTTCTAATCTAAAATCTATGTTAAGACCTTAGTGCTGGGGCACCTGGATGGCTCAGTGGGTTAAAGCCTCTGCCTTCGGCTCTGGTCATGATCCCAAAGTCCTGGGATCAAGCCCCACATTCGGGCTCTCTGCTCGGCAGGGAGCCTGCTTCCCTTCCTCTCTCTGTGCCTGCCTCTCTGCCTACTTATGATCTCTGTCTGTCAAATAAATAAATAAAATCCTTTAAAAAAAAAAAAAAAAAGGACCTTAGTGTCAAGATGGCTTTAAACCAACAGTTATCCTGTGAGCTTGATTCTGTAGTATCCTCGTGAAGTGCCATAAGCGTTTGATTCTTCCCATTTTGTTTAGTGAACACTTAAATGGATTTTTAAACTACTCAATAGCTTGGAAAGAACTGAGTTTCTTTATTTTCAAAAGCGAAATGCTCTTCCCTCACCTTCACAGACATCTACACAATTAAAAAGCAAGCAAAGCCATCAAGATGAGCCTTCAGAAGCAAAGGGAAAAATTATTACAAAATTGCTATTTATTAAAATAGGCAATTATGTTTCAGACTGACTTTCTGAAAGGGCTGCTGACACATTTTGTGCAAGACTACAGGGGAGAGAACTTTGGGATATGGAAAAAGAAATGCTTGTTACTTTCTTTCAATAAAGCAGGTGCATGAAGACTAAGTCACTTAACCCCAGCCCTGTAATACCTGTATTGTTCTCGTTCTACAGCAGAGAAAACTGTAGATAAAAGGGTTGCAGTAACTTTTCCAAAGCCACACAGCTGGTGGGCAGCAGTGCTAGATCACCAGGTTAGTCTTTATGACCCCTGATGTCCTTGCTTGTCAGTAGGCTGAGTCCCTCGTTGGAATCTACCAATGGACGAACCCGGTGGAACATGGAGCATTGTGGTAAACAGAGAACCCAGCGAACCCAAGTATAAAGCTTAGGCTGTCATTGCCTGAGTGTTGGGTAATGAGGCTATTGATGCTTCCCTGTGTGTTGCGATATGTTTTTCCTTCAGGCCTGTCAACAAGAATGTTATCCTAAGTCAGCAGATCAAGTAATACATAGGACCAGTCAGAGTATCTGCTCCGTATCAATGTGCATGTTCCCTAGACTTTCTCTTTGACAGTATTTACTTGAAAGTGACCTCTGCCAGAAACATAACAAGCCTGTTCAATGATTAAAAAAAAAAAAAAAATCCACATTTAACATGGTTCTTCCGTTCATGTCAAAGAAAGTCACAGCAGTGGCCTGGTCCCACTCAAACACTATCTCCTCAGCGCTTTCAAGCAAAGCAAATTTCTTACTCATGTAAATTGTCCTAATTGTCTACGTATTTATTTTTCCTATCAGGTCTGTAAAATGTGATCTATAATTTAAGAAAAATGAGCTAGACACAATTCCTACCCTTCATGGAATTCAACATATGTCTTATTACATATCGTTGCATTACACAGTCGCCCGGACCTCAGGGACAGAACAACCACTATCACCATTTTAGCGTATCTTACTCTTTGGGGGCAGGAATTCAATTAGGCCTGGCTGCATCGGCCACAAGACAGTGATTGGGAAACATATCCAGTTAATGTGAGGTCTGGTCTGCAGGGTGCATGAAGCTTTCACTAAAATGTTGTCACCTTTCTGGAAACAAGTGGAAACCTGGATTCAACCATGTCCTGTTGTTTCCATGTAGAATCCTTCCATCTGGGCTCTCCAGTCAAACTCCTTAAGGTTAAAGGCTGCAGGAGGGAATGAAACAAGGGCCCCAGAGAGGATGCTGAAAGCCTTGCCTATCTCTTTTGCAACACTTCTCACCACTGTAATTAAAATGATTGTTGATGCATTGTTTTATGTCACTTCTGCTGCTCTATTGTAACACCCACAGCATCAGAATCTTGACTTGATTCTGCTGTTCCCCAAGTACTTGTCACAGTGTCCAGCACCAGTAATGATAAATATCAGATGAATAAATGAATGAAAGAGAATTAATTCAATATAAATGTTCTAACAATGGTAGTGGAAAAGTATGGCCTTAGCTATTAATTGCCTTTTGAACAGGGTCACTTTTGCGATAATATGAACCACTCTAATTTTTTTTCATAATAAACTTATTAATCTTTGTTAAGGACTAGCTGTATTCCAAGATGGCTGCAAAGGTAATTTCATTTATTCCTAACAAAAGCCCCTGTAGGTAGATAGTATTACTTTCATTTTATAAATAAAGAAATTGTAATGCTCATGAAGGCTAAAGGGACTAGTTTAAAGATGGATAGATAGAGATATTCAAAATATCAGATCCTGGACTTCTACCAGGATGTGAGAGAATTAGTGTAGGGTAGAGATGGGCTTTAACATTGGACAGTTCAAGTCAAGTGTAAACCCCATAGGCTTTACTTTCTATGCCCCCAACAACTCTCTGCATGGAGATCTCACTGATTTTTGAAGCTTTTTCCCTGGCTGATTGAAAATATAGTAGAATGTCTATATGGGGCACTTAGAAGAGGCTTGGCAAAGTCTCAGGCATAGAAAGATGTCCATCTGTTGTATGTTCCCCAAGGCAGTTTTCAGTGGAAGACCCACATCTAGAAGGAGGACAGAAAGTGCCCAACAGCCCATGTGACTTATTCTGGTAACGATACATCTACAGGCTCTGGCTTAGCGCCTCTGAGTTTGCAGGCCCAGCCACTCAGAGTACCAAGTGGTACTGATGCTACTCTGCTTCTTTCTACCTGGCCCCTTGCTCTGGCATTCTGTAACCTTGTTTCACCCTTGCTTCTCACTCCAATCCCTAACTTCCTAGCCCAGCGGACCACCTTCCAGGAAGTAAGGAGTGAGGTGGTTACATCTTCCTTCTCATTTCCTTCCAATGGTATTGTTATGATACACAATTCATGTTCTTTCCTCAGATCATCTCTTGATTCTCAAAAGCCTGCTTTAGAAATCAAAGAGTATTGACTCTTTATTTTTTCATTCCTACTAGGATAATTCTACTTCTCGGCTAAGCAATGCAGGTATTTCTGATTGGATAAGAGAAAGGTTTTAGATAAGAAAATAAGAAGAAAAGCATTACTGTTTGAAGATACTATCTGGTCCTACATATACCATCTCTGACACAGTCTGTTAAGTATAGGCTCTGAATGTTATTTTGTAACGACTGACTGACATCTGCTGAGCAGTATTCTGTTAAACGTCCTTAAATTGCTATATTTTAATTTAATAAAACCACACTTGTTTTACTTTTATCACAAAATACCAGGGTACTTTTTTTTTTTTGTATAAATTATCGAAGTTTGTTTGGAACTGTAAATGCTAATAAAAAGCAGTTCAGCTGCTTATCATTTAAAGGAAAATGTATCAATTTCTCTTATTCTTTTTATTCTCTACCTTGTTCTTCTGTTTTCCTCCAGAAAAATAATGTCTAAAGACATTAATTGGGACAGAGCATGGTTGATGTCAAAGCTAGTGATGGAAGGGGTATCCTGGGGAGACTCTCAGTGGCCTACAATGGGATATCAGAACACAAGTGACTTCAGAAGGCTTCCACTGATGAGGGTTACTGGATGTTGAGTGTGAGCGTCTGAGTTTGGTGAGGACGGTATCCATGTGGACTGGAACATCATGGTCTGAGTAGGAGTTTGACTATGTCCTCATGGGGCTGTGTGTCAGTGCACAGTGACAGAGCCCAAGCAGAGTTAGGAGGCCATTTGTGCAAAAGAGGAGGTGGAAGTGAAAATAGAAGTTATATGCAGCTGGATTGACTTAGTTAATTAATTAAGTAATTAAGGACAATGCTAGTTATGTTATTCACTGTTAGACTGTTAGTCTCTGTTAGTCTCTGTTAAAGAAGGAAGTAACAAATTTGATAGAGTGAAAACTAGAATAAACACTGCAGTTTTAGGGTAGAATTCATTTTATATTAGTCAGCTTAGGCTTCCTTAACAAAAGTACCACTGTGGATGGCCTAAACAATAGAAATTTATTTTCACATAGATCCAGAGGCTAATGGTTCATGACTAAGATGTAAGCAGACTTGTTTCCTTCTGGGGTCTCCTTCCTAGGCTTGCAGATGGCTGCCTTTTCATTGTGTCTTCACATCATGGGGACCCCTCAGTTTGTGGGATATCTATGTCTTAATTTCCTCTTCTTTGAAGGACCCCAGTAAATGGAGTTAGGGCCATCCATATGACCTCATTTTACCTTAATTGCCTCTTTATTTTTTTATGAGTTTTTTTTTAATTTATTTTCAGCATAACAGTATTCATTGTTTTTGTACCCCACCCAGTGCTCCATGCAGTCCGTGCCCTCTCTAATACCCACCACCTGGTTCCCCCAACCTCTCACCCCCCCACCTCTTCAAACCCTTCAGATTGTTTTTCAGAGTCCATAGTCTCTCATTGTTCACCTCCCCTTCCAATTTCCCCCAACTGCCTTTTCCTAACTCCCCATGTCCTCCATGCTATTTGTTATGCTCCACAAATAAGTGAAACCATATGATAATTGACTCTCTCTGCTTGACTTATTTCACTCAGCATAATCTCTTCCAGTCCCATCCATGTTGCTACAAAGCCTTATCTCCAAATATAGTCCCATTCCAAAGTATTGGGAAATAGAACTTCAACATATAAATTTGAGAAACATACACTTCAGACCATACCAGGTATCAAGTATCAAAGTGAAGTCATGATTCTTTCTATATATGTACACATATAATCTACCCCATGATTCTTTGTATATAGATATATATATATATATAATCTTTGTATGTCCACTGAAAGGCCTGGGATCAGGACACTCCAGTAGTCATGAGCACATCTAACACTCAGATCTTGGCTACTAAATACCATTCTCCCCTTAAAAAAACTACCATGCTTTGGAGAAATGGTTGATTTAAGATCTGGGACAGGGAAAGAACAAGACAAGTATGGAACATCTTATGGCAGAAACACATGAAATGCTCAAATAGTGGTGGGGACATGTAAAAATGGGGGATGGACTTACATTTCTGGTATGACAGAGTAAGATTCTACTGAATCAGTGGTCTCAAAGATTATTATAAAACTGCAGAAAAATAGCAAATAAACAAACCAACTATAATAAAAAAATCAAAGGACACCTGGATGGTTCAGTCAGTTAAATGTCTGCCTTTGGCTCAGGTCATGATTTCAGGGTTGTGGGATCAGGTAATGGGATCCATCTTGGGGTCTCTGTTCAGTGGGTAGTCGGCTTCTCTCTCTCTCTCTCTCTCTCTCTCTGTGTGTGTGTGTGTGTGTGTGTGTGTGTGTTCTATCTCACTCTTGTGCTCTCTGTCAAGTAAATAAATAAAATCTTTCAAAAATAAATAAAACAAAAAATCAATATAAAAAGTCCTGACAGAAGATTCTGGGGAGAGTCAAAACTTGGAAGAAAAGTGAATTTCTTGTTCTAGTGGCTTTTAGCTTGAGATTAGTCACTAATCTTAAGGTTCCTCAAAAAATTTGGCTTCATGAAATGAGTGCCAAACAAGGCAGCTAAAATTCCAATCAAAACCATAGTCTCTCTGGATTGAAGGACAGAGTTTGGACAAACTGGCCTGTTAGAAAATAAGGGGTAAAGGAATAAGACTTGAAAATTAGATAGGTAGAAAGAGAGAGCCCAGAATTATGTACACAAACTGCAAAAACCTCTAATTGACTTTTAACAAATATAAGGACAAAATCCAACTTAAGATAAAAGAACTGACTAAAATTTGAGCCCCAAAATAGTTTATAGTTTGAATCATACGAAGTCAATAGCTTACTAAAACAAACAAACAAAAGTAAGTACTCTTTGCAAAAATATAACAGAATCCACATATCCAGACTGCAATCTAAAAGTAGCCAACAACTGGGGTGGCTGGGTGGCACAGCTGGTTAAGCAACCGGCTCTTAGTTTCAGCTCAGGTGGTGATCTCAGGGTTGTGAGTTGGGCCCCATGTCTGGCTCCATGCTTGCTACTTTGGTTTCCCTTCCCCTATGTTCATTTGCTTTGTTTCTTAATTTCCATGTATGCATGAACTCTAGGAAACAAGTTGAAGGTTGTTGGAGGGAAGGTGGGTAGGGGGAAGGCATAATTGGGTGATGAACATTAAGGAGAACACTTAGTGTAATGAGCATTGAGTGTTATATGTAACTGATGAATCACTAAATTCTACCCCTGAAACTAATAATACACTATATGTAAACTAACTTGAATTTAAATACGCCCCCCAAAAAAAAGTCAGCAGAGGACCTAAGTAGATATTTTCCCAAAGACAGACAGATGGACCAACATATACACGAAATGATATTCTATCTCACTCATCATCAGGGAAATGAAAATCAAAACCACAATGACATATCACCTTTCATGTGTCAGAATGGCTAAAATAAAAAAGAAAAGAATTAATTGTTGGTGAAGATGTGGAGAAAAAGGAACCCTCATGCACTGTTAACAAGAATGTAAATTGGTACACTACTGTGGAAAATAAGATGGAGGTTTCTCAAAAAAAATTTAAAAAGAGAAATTTTTCAAAGTAACCATTGAAAATTGTAACATTATATACAGAGGAGCAACAATTTGAAAAACTGATGATTCCTTATCAGAAACTATAGAACTATAGAGACCAAGAATCAGAGAGACATGATTAAAGTGCTGAAGAAAAAAAAAAAAAGAAAAAAAACTTGCCACCCAGAAATCTATATCCAGCAAAATATCCCTTAGAATTATATTAATATACTTGAGATATCATAATATCATATATTCAGGAAGCATAGTTTAAATAATAGCAAATTATTTTATCACAGTTCTAGGAACTGGAAATAACATTATAGCCTTTATCATAATAGGACACAAGATCAGAAGAGACTACTATGAATTATACACTAATTAATTGGATAACTTAGAAGAAATGGAGAAATTCCAACATACAACTTATCAAGACTGAATGATGAAGAGATAGAAAAACTGAACAGGTCAATAACAAATAAGGAGAATGAATTACTAATGAAAATTTTGCTCGAAACCAGAGCCTTGGACTGGATAGATTCACTGATTAGTTCTACCAAACATTTAAATAATAGTTAATGTCAATCCTTCTCAAACTCTTCCAAAAAATCAAAGAAGAATGAGCACCTCCAAACTCATGTTAGCAGGTCAGAATAACCCTGATGCCAAAGCCAGATAAGGACACTATCAGTAAAGAAAATTATAAGCCAATATCCATAATAAACAAAGATGTAAAAATTTTCAGTAAAATACTAGCAAACCAAATCAAGAGAATATTAAAAAGTTCATACCACATGATCATGTGAGATTTATCCCTGAGATTCAAGGATGATTCAACATTTTCAAATAATAAACTTGATACACCATATTAATTGAATGAAAAATCATATGATCACCTCTGTAGAAGCAGAAAATGCATTTGACAAAATTCAACATCTTTTCATGATAAGAAGCTCTCAACAAATTAGTATGGAAGGAATATACCTAAAATATTAAATACCATGTATGGGCAAATCAACAGTTAATATCATACTCAATAGTGACAAGCTGAAAGGTTTTTCTGCAGATCAGGAAGGGACAAAGATGCTGCTTCTATCCATCACAGTACTGGAAGTCCTAGCCAGAGGAATTCAGCAAGAAAAACAAATAGAAGACATCCAAATTGGAAAGGAAAAGAAAAATTGTTTGCCGATGACAAAAATATTAGACCTGAAACTGTAAAACTCTTAGAAGAAAATATAGGAAATAAACTTCTCGACATTGATATTAACAAAGATTTTCTTTTTGAACATATTCAAAACCATATTCAACACCAAATGCACAGGCAATGAAGATGAAAATTTCAAGTGGGACTATATAAAACCAAGAAGCTTCCACACAGCCAAAGAAATTAAAATCAAAAGGCAACGTAGGGAGTAAGAGAAAATATTTTCAAACCATATATCTAATAATATCAAAATATGTAAGGAACTAAATTCAATAACAGCAAAGCAAATAACCCAATTAAACAATAGGCAATTTACCGATGGCCAGCAGGTATATGAAAAGGTACTCAACCTCATTAATCTATTAACCTATTCATTTTATGTCTATTAGAATGATTATTGGCCAAATGAAAAGATAACAAGTGTTGGTGAGGATGTAGAGAAAAGAGAATACTGTTAGAAAAAAATGTAAATTAGTACAGCCACTATGGAAAACAGAATGGGGTTTCCTCAATAAATTAAAAATGCAACAATCAACTGATCCACTAATGACACTTCTGAGTGTATATGCAAAGGAAATGAAGTCAGTATCTCAAAAGTATCCCCACACTCCTGTATTCATTGAAGTCTTATTCACAATAGCCAAGATGTGGAAAAGAGCAATGAATGACTAGATAAAGAAAATGCAATACTAAATGAACTAGCTAGACACAGAAAGACAGATATTACACAATATTATTTCTATGGGAAATATAAAAAGTTGTACTTCAATGAACAGAGAATAAGGGTAGTCGCTAAGGGCTGTGGAGGCAGGGGAGAGATGCTGACAAAGGGTACTAACTCTGTTATAGAAGGAGTAAGTTCTAAAAAATAATAAAAGAAAGTAAATTCTAGAAAGTGAATGTAAAGCATGCTGACTATAGTTAATAATAATGTATCGTGTACTTGACATTTGCTAAGTGAGTAGATCTCAGGTGTTCTTACCACAAAAAGATTATTAACTATGTGAAGTAATAGATATGTTAATTACTTGGTTGTGGTAATCATTACACGAAGTATACTTTTATCAAAACACTACACTGTACACCTTTAACAAGCATAATTTTTATTTGTGTACCATATCTCAATAAAGTTGGGAAGAAGATAATTGAACTGTAAACGGTCCCCAAATTTTTAGTTCTCTGACACAGATAACCCTACTGGTAGACTGGGGAACTGGGAAGGACATTATGATAGAATCTGTGAGTCAGCAGTGGTTTTCATAGTGACATCGCACCATCTATGCCCTCAAACCAGTCTCTACCATCCATTCCCACTCCCAACACAAAAATAGTTTTAGAGCCAAAACAAAAGCAGGATGCACAAGCTCTTTGTCTAAGGAGGACCATTTATTTTAAAACTACCTGAAATAATTAAACTTTCATCAATGTAATTTTTTTTAAAGAATTTTATTTATTTATTTGACAGAGAGAGACACAGTGAGAGAGGGAACACAAGCAGGGGGAGTGGGACAGGGAGATGCAGGCTTTCCGCTGAGCAAGGAGCCCAATGTGGGGCTCAATCCAAGGACCCTGGGATCATGACCTGAGCCGAAGGCAGATACCTAACTGACTGAGCCACCCAGGTTCCCCAAAGTAATTTTTTTATTCAAAAATTTGGCGTGGCCTATTTTTGTTAAGGGGCCACAATACACCAGGCACTGTTCTAGGTCTAAGAAATTCAACTAAAAGTGAAACTGACAGAACCTTTGCCCCACGGAGATTAGAAACTAATAAGGAGAGATAGATAAACAAATTAATAATAATAATGATAATTTTAAGAGCTTACGTGTTATATATTATGAAGTGTAAATGAGATAACACCAAGTAATGTCTGATTAAAATAAAATTCTGAAAGGGTTATGTGAGACTAGGTGACCACCCGCAGCTAACACTGCGTATAATATTTACGCATCCCAGGCCCTGCTCTCAGCACGTTATATGTACGTGTGTCCTATAATGTGACTTATGTGACGTAGCAAGTCAAGGCACGTGTTTTGAGAAAAGGCTCTGGGTTCAGTGAGAAGCAAGGGCATGGAGCCAAAGGCAGGAAGGGACTTAGTATGACTTAGGAACGGGAGGCGAGGGTGGCAGGTGGTGGATCATGCAGGAACTCAGGAGGTAGAGCAAGGAACCTGGACTGCCTTCTTAGTGCACTGGAAACAACTACAGAGTTTTAGGCAAAGGAGCAATATGATTACATTAACCTTTTTAAAAGAATCAAGCTGAGCACTTGGACAAATGGAGTAAAGGGAAATGGGAGTGCAATGGGAGTGCTGAATTCGGAGGGGATTGCTTTGGTCCAGTTGATGATGGCTGCTTGGAATAGGATGGTTGTGGTAGAATTGGGGGCTGACTATGACCCATTCCTCCTCTGAACCGCCTTAACCTGTTGTTGATACCCATGCTGTGTACTGTTATAATCCTGTCCTCCAGTTTTAGACTCTTTTGGTAGCAGGGACTAACGCTTACTCATCTCTACTTTTTTCCTCCTGGTTTCTGGGCATATTTTCTATGGTAGACGGTCAACAATTACTTTATTCAATCAAAATAAACACCCTTATAATATTCTCCCAGTGAACCTGGACTTTTACACGAAAATATGCATAGTGTGTTTGGATAACAAAAACTCAGAACAAACTACTTGTTATGTTTGAAGCTTTAGATTGTATAAGTTTTTGTTTTTTTTTTAATTTGGCTTCACTTTTCTTTCCTCTTATAATACTGCCAAGTGTGAAGTTTAAATCTACTTTTGAGTTAAACCAGTACAAATAAAGCTTTGAGCAATTTTTAAGAGGAGGAAGAATATGTTTTTTGCTGTCTCATAATTCAAAAATAACTGAGCCAATTTAATTTACTCGTTCTAAAGTGGGGGTGTTGGGGGAGGAGAGGTAGAGATAGAATGTGGAACAAATAAAAAAATAACATCTCTCATAAGACTAAGCCTGTAAAGTTTCAAATCCAAGTAAATGTCTTGCAATGTTGCAAACAAGCAAAGATGGAAGCTGAAAAGAAAACTCCTTTTACCTTTCAAGGAAACATTCTGCGGTTTGACATCAAAGGTCTTAAACCAAGATAAATCATTCGGATTTTTGAAAGGAAGAACATTTCAAGAAAACACTGCTTGAGGAAGACTTATGAATATATCTAATACATCCTTGGTGAGAAAAGATTGTGAGAACAGATTGTGAAAAGAGAAATATGAGAACAGCAGAGGTTGAATTTAATGATCTATATTTGTCCTCCTTTTTTTCTTCTCTTCTGATTATACCTTCTCATCATATTTCCTATCCCCCTTCCAATAAACCTACCATACACGGTGGGGTTGTTTTGTCGTCCGTGATAAACATCACTCCATCAGTACACATACACACACACACCCAGGAAACAAATCACATGAACTTCATAATATTTAGAAACACTCGACCTTTTTCAGTTTCTGGAGAAGAAGGGAATTAATGAAAGGAGAATACAGAGGAAATACTCAGGAGATATTAAGTGTTCTGAAGAGGGCTCTGGAGAAAACGCTCTCCATCAGGATGTGAGCAAACACTTGGCCACACTGGAGGAACAGGAAGTGCATGCTTACTGGAGATTTGTGTGAAGGAATCGGGCCAGCGGCAGTAAAAACAAACCCCAGAAAGGTTTGTAATGCTTTGTTATCAAAGTGGTCTCTGCGTCTCCCATCAAAGTCACCTTATTGTCCTGTAGGATAACATACTGTGCCCACTTTGAGAATCAGCTCTAAATTAAGCAAATGCCTCCTTGTAAAGTTAGTTACACCAAAATGTGTCTTTCATATTCTTCAGATAATGCTTCAACTGGGGGAGATTTCTTTGTTACAGGTTTTCTTGGAACCGAGTTCCCATCCATCTGAGGCGATACCTCAGCTTTTTACATTCACTACTGTGACTCTTTGATTAATGCCAGCTTCATTCACCCAGCTAGTGGACAGACATTTTATAAATAGCTGTTGAAGGAAGTGAGTTTGTGACTTGAATTTCTTAGCTAATAACATATGCCATATATACATATGCATAGGTAGATAGATTTATACCTGTGGTGTGTGTTTATTTTATTTATTTATTTATTTATTTATTTATTCATTTTCCAGGAGTTTTAATTAATTCTTTTCCTACCATCCAACTACTGAAATTAGAATAAAATAAATTGAGAAGTTCTGACAGGATATATTAATGTTTATATTTGTTATATACAGAGTTGGACGAACACATACACAGAATAGGGAGGTAGGGAGCTCGTCTTTTCAAATGCCTGCGTAATGCACCAAGATAGGCCATATACCGAGCCACAGAACAGTCCTCAACAAACATGAAGAGTTGAAATCTTATCAAAGGCATCTTCCAAATACAGTGAAATCAAAGAAATTAATAACAGCAAGAAGATAGGGAAGCCTCTAAATTTTTTTAAAGTAAGCAACACGTTTCTCATTAATCCATGGATCACAAAGGAGATCTCAACGGAGATAGAAAAACACATGAATCTCAAAATGGATTATGAACAGCGCATTTTCAGTGGGTGTAATAGTTAACCTGTAGGGTTATCTGTACCACAGAAGGCTACTAAATAATGAAAAATAGCAAGTACTATCAACTACCCAGATCTCCAGGGAATTCTGCTGAATGGAAAAAAAAAAAATCAATCCCAAAAGGTTACATGCTACAGGATTTTATTTACATACCATTTTGACATGAGAAAATTATAGAAATATAAAACAGTCTAGTTATTGGCAGAGATCAAGAGAGGTACATAAGTGGGAGGAAAATGAGTGTGGATACACAAGTAACACAAGGCATCCTGACGAGAATATTCTGCATCTTTGCTGTATCTATATCCCGGTTGTGAGAGTAGGCCCCCCTAGCCACAGGGGATGGCTGGAACCGCAGGTAGGACTGAACTCTGTACGTACTGTTTTTTCCTATAACTAAATACCTATGATAAAGTTTAATTTATGGGTTAGGCATAGTAAGTAAGGAACAACAAGAACTAATAATGAAATCGAAAGATAATCATGATACACTGTAATACAAATTAGGTAAATATGCTCTTTCTCAAAGTATCTTAGTGTACTGTACTCACTCTTTCCTCTTGTGATGATGTGAAATGATAAAGGGCCCAGGGGACAAGATGAAGTGAGAGGTGAATGACACAGGCATTGTGACGTGGCATTAGGCTACTACTGACCTTCTAAGGCTATGTCAGAAGGAGGGCCATCCACTGCCAGACTGAGGTTGCCATGGATAGCTGACACCATGGGAAGTGAAACTGTGGGCAAGGGGGGACTTCTGTACTATATTTTATAAGATGTTACCTTTGGAGAAAACTGAGTTTAGGGTATATGAAATCTCTCTGTATTATTTCTTGCAACTAACTACATCTGAATCCACAATGATCTCAAAGTATAAAAAAGTTTACTAAAGTAACTATGATAGGTATAATTATTATTTTCATTTTTAAATTTAAGGCAATGGAGGCAGACTGAGTTTAAGTAATTTGTTCATTGTGAGAGGAGTCTTAAGTGACAGAGCTGGGATTTGAAGCACCCAGAGTTTTGAGATCAGAATTCTCACTCTTAACCCTAATGCTTCTCTGCTCTTACTTTTTCCTGGTTGCATGTGGCCCACAAATACGTTGCCTGATTGCCCCGAATCACATTTCACAAAATAATCTTGCAACCTTCCAAGATAACCAGCATTAAACAACACACAGCAAGCACTCTCATTTTACATAACACGTGAAAGGCCAATATTCAAACTCTCGTGCATAATAATTAGGACCATAACAAATATATATGACCTAATTATATAGACAACATTCAATTCTTTTTATGTACTAAATTTAAGTGGCTATTCTAATTCAGATTATATACAATGGCTTATGAGGGCTACTTGATTTTTTATCAGAGTGACTCAGAAAGAGCTCATGGTTTCCCAAGAACTGTTTGGAAATCAACGTAGTGTGTACAGGTCTCAATTCTGTTAAAGAAACCTTCTCGATTAAAAACCACCATCGTAGAAAATCTATCTTAATTTGTAGACCATTAACAGGATTGATGTTTTAGTTGTATTGCAACAGCAACCCTACATTAAAAATATTACGACCAACATGATAGGAGACTGGGGACTCTCTGTGAACAAGACTTAAAGATATTCTAAATCTTATCATTTTAACCTGATACTAAATGGTCATAATTATTTGACATTATTACCTTAGCTTCTCAAGTTTTATTTACTTTTTTTTTTTTCATTTAATTCCCATAGCCTTAAGAAGAGAGAATACACTGAACTCTACACAGTTAATGATGCAACCAAGGCAGAGCGCGGGGCGGAGGGATCCTGATGTGTCCTGCCCTTCCAACCAAGTCCAATAATTTTATTTGGGAGGAAGAAAGAATTCTTATACATTGCCATAAAACAGAGCAACAAAGTAATAACTGGATAGAATCTAAGTGAAAAGTTAGTGTATAAAGCTGATCCAGAAGTCACTGAATGAAGCAGATAAAAAACGAGAAGTTGCAATTAGTGAGAAACTGCGTCTTTCTGGATTTAGGAACCAGTAGAGGGCAGAGGTTAGGAACACAACAGTCTTCTATAACATTGCTCTTGAGTTTTAATCCCAATATGATTATTTTCAGTAACTACCTTATGTCATCTTTTTCTGCCTTACTTTCCCAGAAAATTAAATGGAGAAAATGCTAGCAACTACATGTGGTTATGGTAAAAATGAACTAAGATACTTTACATAAAACCCCTATTGGAGTTTCTGGCTCAATGCAAGTTCTCACACAGTAGTAGAGGTAGTGAATGTTGGAAGTCATCACTGAACAAGAAGAGTTCTATTGATGGAAAACGGAAATGGCTGTCAGTAGGAAGTCTAATTGTGACAGCAGCTTTATATTCAATCTGTTCCAACTCTAGACAAAGACATACAAACACCTCAAATTTACAGTTAAAGAATGGCCACTTTCCTGTTTTAGCAAGGTATGAAATGAGTAAAACGTGCGTCAAGGGCTTCTAAGAGCTCCTGACACATAGTGGCTCTTCAGTAAGTGTTAGCTCCTGTTCACATCCTATTACTACATAGTGAAGAAAAATTGGAACATGTTTTGTGGGACCTAAGAGCACATTATACATCGTAAGTTCACTACAAATTAGCCGTATTGGGGGGCTTAGGTCATAAACCGTGTGCTAAGCACAATAAACACCTCTACACAAGTGGGCGCTCCTGAGTAAAATGTAAGGCCCTTTAAGTTTTCTTTAGTAATCAGGGTGGAGAAAGGCCGCAGGAGAGACACGTCTGTCCCGCGGCTGGGAACAGACCTGCCATGCCATTCCTGGGGCTAGTGCGCCAGCACGTGACAGGTAAATATCCCATCTGAGAGGGGATATTTCTAGGCGACTTGGAAACGAGCATCCTTCCAGAACACTGGGAGGACAAATAGTCTATAGCATTAGTCTCAAGGTCGCCATCATTGCAAGAAGTCTAATTAATTTTACCCAATTAGATGCCATACCCTGGGTGGGTACAGAGATTCAGAGATTAATAACATACTGTCTTCTCCCTTTAGAAGCTCATGGGACCATAGGAGAAACTAGCAGATACACGAATAACCTTCTGCAATGTGCCAATCACCCTGAAACAAACATTAAGGGTGATGGGATCATATATAATTAATTCTTGTGGAAATCGAAGAAGAAAACTGCAAGGAAAAAATGTATACAGCTGTTGATATTTCTTTACTTACTTCATTTATTCACCTTAACCATGTTCACAATTCAGGCTACTATTACTTTACTTGACCCTGGTGTTTGTTTGTTTGTTTGTTTGTTTGTTTTTTGACCCAGGTGTTTAGGTGAAAATCAAACCAAGTGGAATTTGATGCAACCCAGACAGTAATCTGGGTCTCTTATGTCAGAGTCATGTCTGACATGTTAGTTATGCTCAAGAAAAAGGAATACTATTTCCCAATATCAAAATACCGAGTTTAATTGCAAAGTTTACATTAGAGAATTATTTATCATTCATCTCATCTCTACGTAGTATTATTAATAACTATTAGTCCACAAAAGCAGAAATGCCATGCTTATGTTTTTCAAAGTGAGCTGTATTAGGATTAGAACAGTATAGTAATAAATGTTTGAGGACACTGCTAATCACTTCAAGCAGACATTTTGCTGGAGATCTGTTTATATTTGTCTGTATAAAGTTTAAATCGTTTTCATGCCAAGAGAACTTCACCGTATTTCAATTACAGGGATATGCCATGGAAATTACCACATCCCTTACATGGAAATGAATGTGATGCCTTTCTCCAAGCACTGTGACATCAAGCAGGTTATTCTAGTTTTCCTGTTCAGCTTCACACATCAAATGTCATTATAACAACTATGCTGTAAAATAATTTAAATAGCTCTATGGGAAAATTATGGGTCTTGGGATGGAATAGTCTTCCAATGTAATCATTTTATTTCTGGTAGAAAAGATTCTAATTTAGACCTGACTCAGTGCTTGGGGGGGAAAAAATGAACATGATGTTTTATGGAATTCCAAAACAATAAATAAAGTGACAACTTAAAGAAGTCAAGATATAATTTTAAATAATAAACCCATCCTCACTATGGAAAGATGAAGATGCAAAGTAAATTCAAATGCTTGTTCACTGTTCCCCGGCTCCCCTCCCCATTTTCCAAATTAAGGTGAGTTCCAATGGCCCTCTAGTGGTGATGCCTTAGGGTTAGCGATTTTAACACTCCAAGGGTAAAAAAGCTATCTCCTTTCAGAACTACTGAAGTGAAACATGTTCCTGTAAATGCCAAATTCTAGGAATATATTTTTAAATCTCCGTGTGGGATGTAAGTAGAAAATTTTTCCTCAGCCAATGTGGGGTTTCTTCTTGTACCCCTCAATAAAAGATATGTCAAGTGAAGATGACAAATCGGGATACCACATGGTACATCATAATAACGCAGTACTTTTGCCACATTAAATTTTGCAAAAGGTTGCAGATGAGTCATAGTACAAAGTTCTGCAAGAGCCACCACATATCTCTTTATTGCACCTTAATTTTTTTCAGCAAGCCTCCTCTTACTGGAGCCCTGGCATTTTCTTCCAAAGGACTGCCAATGGTCTTAATATTCCCACAACGTGCAGAAATGACTCTGAGGTTTCAGACTGGAACGCAAGAGCCATCACCTCCCGCCCTGCCTTCTTCCTAGGGAAGCTTCCTGATTTTTTTCTGGAGAGAAACGCTCCTAAGAAAAGCCCTCTCAACATTAAATGTCTTATGAAGAATACATTGTATTCCATCTGTGGGACACTATTTGATTCTTGGCCATAACCAAAAGTGGTCTTCAAGGGGGATGATGCCACAGTGCCCTTGCCATAAAGAGCATCTTGAAGAGCTCATTTTTTATAAGTTAATGCCCAAATGTCCCGAAATGAATCATCGGCATTTAGAAGCTTTGCCCCCATTTGTCTTAAAGGCCAAACCAAACCAAACCAACAACTTTGCTATGGCAGAAATAATCTGTGATCTTGTAATAACTGAAAGCAGTATTTAGTCAATTCAGCTTCCAACTAGAAGATGACCCCAGAGCTCAGGAAGGAGTGTTGTCAAGGTCAGGTAGGAAGTTCAAAAACACGTGTCCTTCTTCACAATGCCCTGCTGCCCAAACCATAGCAGTTATGTGTACACTGTTGGTTCACAACATATAGATTAATATTATTGAAAGGAATGAAGGGAGAGTGGGAGGAAAGGAGAGAGGAAGGAGTCTCTTTTCCTGTTTACATGAAAACATTTTTGTAGCACAATAGTCTTTAAAGCGAACAAAGAAAATACAAATCACTTTTCAGTAATTTATTTTGAGGTGCTAAGATTTTTACTTTTTTTCCTTTCCTTTTTTTAAGGAGAATATCCAGACTGACAATCAGGGTTAAAATACCATGAGATTATAAAAGCCAAATATAAAATCAGAGGATTCTTTTGCAACCAAAATTTCCTTATTGTGTGCACTTACAAGAGGGTTTTTTGTTTGTTTTCTTTTTTGTTTTTATTATGTCACCATACAATACATCTTTAGTTTTTGATGTAGTGTTCCAAGATTCATTGTTTGCATATAACACCCAGTGCTTCATGCAATCCGTGCCCTCCTTAATACCCATCACCAGGTTAAGCCATCCCCCAACTCCCTCACTTAAAAGAGATTTGGTAATTATTCTGTTTCATTATAATTCAAAAAAGTATCATTTGATATCTGCAGGTAGAGACATATTATGTTTACTTTAAATTAATGATGACAACATCTTTTAATTTCATTTTTTAGAATTTATTTTCCACTATTTTAATACTTATTTTAATGTAAAGAGTATTGACTTCCTAATTTTTTCTTATGTAATAAAAATTCTTTTCTTTTGTAATATTTAATGCTCTTTTAGTTGAACTATTTCTTAAAGAAATATGATACATGTGTATGCATGCAACAGATAGGTTCATAAATGTATATGTACATTTTATGCATGCAATATATTTGTGTGTATGAATACATATGCATATGCACACACTCACACTCACATGTGAATTGACCACATCTGAGATACATGTGGTTTATTTTCTCAGGATAAAGTTTATTTTATATTTTGGAGATGTGATGAAATTTAAAGATAGAAGACTGAAAGAAAAAATGCACTATATCCCAAAGGTAAGCCAAAGATTTTTCTTGCTATCCAATGTAATATAATTGTTCAATGAGAAATTATTGTAAAGCTTAAAAATATTTAGCAAAATCACCAGTGACATGGGTACAATTTGGACTACAATTAACCATGCTCATACTGATGATGCATCCAAGTGCTTTGGATAGAAGAAAACCATGCATCTTTTAGGCTGTGAAGTTTTAAGTTAGAAATGTGATCTAACTTGTTTGGTCCTTTGAGTTCTGAGTCTTCAGGGATGACTTATAGTTTGACGGTCAACCCCATGAAAGATGAAACTGATACCCATGCAGCTGAATCCTTTCTCTGCCATTTAGTCCTTCTGTGCCCTTAATACAGATTCTCCAAATCTCTGTGAGTTTTCGTAAATGTAAAATACTACCTAACTCCGGTGTTATGCAAAGGATAACGAAACATGCCAAGTGTGTTTGCACAGAAGTTTTTATTACGGTAAAGAGCTTGGTAGATGGCAATGCATTATTACACAAGAAGAATGAGTGGTGGCGATGAGATAATTTGGTGCAAGGCTGGGAGGCAGGTGGTGGAGGGTCATAGGGCAAGAGGACAGGTTGATTACTGTCTGTATATTTAGGGGGATTGAATTCACCAAATAATTTCCCCACTCCCCATTTCACTTTGCATTTTTGGTCACAGCCTCAGCAATTTTTGGGTTGCTCATGATCTAAGGTTTATTCTCAAAAGACTCTCTATGGTGAAAGATACAGGTAAAGTGATTGATTGTACACTCGAAAATTACTTGCAGCCTTATGCACTCAAACAAGAAAACTATGGAATTCAACTTGGAATGTGATGTACTATATCATTAGTAAATTTAAGTGTGAAGTGTATATATGAGCAATGAATTATAATTACCACTTTTTAGGATGAAGGAAACTTCAGGCTCTAGGACAATATTCCCCAAAATGATACAAAAGACGAAATGCTATTATCTCCCTGTTACAGCATCCCTTTAGCAATATCACCCTGTGTTTGGGTGCACAGAATCAAATCGACTTCTGAATATGTCTAAATTCCTCTCCTTCATAGATCAGAGGCACCCCAAAATGAGCACTATCAAGAGCTGATTTCATTAAACATAGGGAACCAACTAAACAGAAACTTAAAATCCTGCGACCTTGGGGCTGCCCACAAGTCTCCTTCCCTGGGTCTTTATTATCATGGCTGCATCTGAAATTCAGAAATTAAGATGGAACACTCTAAACTGAGTAATAATATATGCAATTAAAATTATAAAATGATTTCCAAGACGATACTATTTTACCCTCAAAGTGTTACAGATGTATTGAAGGAAAACTTGACTTTAGAACTGTTAAATTTAGGACAAAGAAAGAAATTCCATGGTAAGATTCCACAGTGTAAAGGTCAAAGACAGATGAAGTAGATCTTCGCAACACTGCTTTTCATTGAAATCATGATGCAAAGATTAACCTGACAATGATTTTCTAGAAATAAAGTTATATTCAAATACATTATCTTTAGTAATACTGTTAATTGATGTCTTACTCAAGTGATCAGAGACTCGTTTTTAAGAGTTTAGCAAGCTTTTTTTTTTAAATTGAATTTCAGTGAAAATTTTCTTTTCTAAGCTATTTATTACCTTTTTATTTTTATTTTTAAAATTTTTTAAAGATTTTATTTATTTATTTATCAGAGAAAGCACAAGCAGGGGGAGCGGCAGGCAGAAGGAGAAGCAGGTTCTCCACTGAGCAGGGAGCCCGATGTGGGACTTGATCCCAGGACTCTGGAATCATGACTTGAGCCAAAAGCAGAGGCTTAACTGACTGAACCACCCAGGCATTATTACCTATTACCTCTTTTTTAAATCATAATTTACATTCCTCTAATCCATTAGTAAATAATGATTTTTCTTTTTGCACAGATGCCATGAAAGACTATGTTTGAACAAGATAAGCACAGACCATACCATCTATACACATAAATTTTGCTACATTTGTTTTGTTTTCTGCCCATGAGCAAACAAAAATTGGGAAGATGAATAATTTATTGAATGTTGTGCTAAAAAAAAAAAGAAAAAAGAAAGTTGTGCTAAAATATTTCTCCAACTTTTTATTATAATTATTTCAGTATTTTCTTCCTCAAACGTCCCTGAATTTAAAAAAAAAAAAAAAAACAAGGAGTCAAGGAAACATAGTATCATGTTTTAAGGAGGGATTGAGGCAAAAAGAGAAAGGGAATAGCTCAGAAGAAACTATCAGGGAGGTAGAAGGAGACACAGATAAAATAGTATGAAAGGAGACCCATGGAAGTCACAGATAGAGTAATTATTATGTGGCAGGCACTACTCTAAACATTTAATCATCACAGCAGCCTTGTGAAATAGGCACAATGGTTATCAGCATTTTACAATCCAGAGAGACTAAGATACAGGGAGACCGACTATCGTGTCCCAAGTCTCACAATGAAATCAGTGGTATAGTTGGGATTTGAAATGGAGTTTGTATATACCAACCAGACAAGGGATAAAGGGGTTTGAGAAAAGGGAGTCAATTCCTGTAGATTATATAAAAGAAAGAAGCTCACTGGTTTTAGCAACAAGGAAGTCATTAATAACTTTCGTCAGAACCCTTTCAATGGGAAGATGAAGACAGAAAAGCAGGCTTTGGTGTTATCCACTGAGATCTTCCATGGCAACTTTTCTGACTTTGGATTCCCCCAGTGTTTTTATCCAGGTAGGGGGTTTCCAGAATGAGACTCTAAGACCATATTTAGCATGCAAGATATTTACCAAGGGTCCATGTTTGAGGAAAAGAGAAGGAGCCCTATAGGAGGAAGAAAGGAAGTTAAACTTCCAGGCAGACCTAAAACAGTTTTAGCCAACCCAACAGGGAGATCTGGCGGGATTACTGACCATTAAAATTGTTTTACTGGGTGCCTGGGTGGCTCAGTCCATTAAGCATCTGCCTTCGGCTCAGGTCATGATCCTGGAGTCCCAGGTCTAGTCCTACATCAAGTTATCTGCTCAGCAGGGAGTCTGCTTCTCCCTCTCCCTTTGCCCTCCTTCCACTCCTGCTTTCTCTCTCTCTCTCTTTCACTCAAATAAATAAATAAAACCTTAAAAAGAATAAATAAAGTTGTTTTGCACTCAGTTCCAATGGCTCAGCTTTATAAGCACTCTTGACCCAGGCATCAGCCGTGGCTGCTCCAGGCTTGGCGTGACCACCGATGGGGGTGGGGTGGGAGGCTCACAAACGAAACAGAACTGGAAAAGAGCTGGCAGCTGCAAGCCCTTCGCTATCCAAGCTATCTGCAGAAGTCCTTTGAAGGGGAGTGTCCTCCCAATAAAATTTTAAGCTTCTATTTCCTTATATTCAATCTTGTATTTAGATGATTTAGATTTTCTCTTCTGGTACAAAGACTAAGCAAATTTGCATTGTATTTTAAGTATTTTTTTGATATTGTTTTTTTAATAGATCGGTAACATCTTGAGGTCAAGGACCTCATTCTTTCATCTTGTTTTTTTCAAATCTAACAGAGCAATAGGACTCATAATAAAATGTGTTGACAATTAAATAGGTGGGGCATTTGAGATAAGTCTTTAAGGATGACTAAGAGTTTGCCAGTCAGAACCCAGAACCAAAGGCTAAACAGCTTGTGTGCTAATTAAACTTGCAGTAATTCTGTTTTCCTTTGTGTTTTTTAAATATATAAATGAATAGTTTACATTTATCCACTGCACTGGAAAAGCTTACTCAGTGCCCCAAGCAGAAGTCTTTCAAAAAACAATTGGGGGAATAAGTAAAATGCACTTATTTATTTTCAGATAAATTACTTAAATGCTAATGTTTCAGTATGTAAACCATTTTCAGGGCATTTTTTTTTTTAATTTCTTTTCAGCGTAACAGAATTCATTGTTTATGCACCACACCCAGTGCTCCATGCAATAGGTGCCCTCCGTAATACCCACCACCTGGCTCCCCCAACCTCCCACCCCCCGATTTTTTTTTAAGTTTAAATTGCATTTGAAAATTTCTTAAGTTTGAATTCAACATAAGAGAAAAAAGACAACCATTTCAAAGATGCTTTTTTAAAAAATATCAAGTTATTTTCTACTTCTATTATATGTTATTCATTCTTCTAATTTTCTGTTTTACTCTACACTACATATGGCTTCAGTTCCTCTCTTATAAATGGATAATAATTTATAGATTTTTATTGGAATTGAATTAAATAGTATTTAAACTACTTTAGTACCTTGAGTATAATAGATCCTGAAAGATGCCTTATTTTTCGTACCTTAATTATCTCTTTATTTAGGGAAAGGGCTTCCTCTCATCTCCTTTTTCCCAGCACCTAGCACTGTGTTTGATCCAGCATATGTGCGAGATAACTGTTTTCTGAATCAACAGAAAATTAATGAAAACAGGATCCAAATCATGGTAAGAACTAGAAATCAAAGAGAAAAACTAGTTCACAAGTAGAGATGAAGCATTTAAGACTTTATTACACTGCTCTTTCTTCAAACACTAACTCACAAATGATGTTTCTCCATCATTCAAACAGATTTTCCTTTATAAATTTGGAATGATGCTTTAGGAAGGGAATTGGAGATTATCGACCTCTCCTTTTCAGGTGACAGTATCAAGGTTGCACAATGAATTTGTGGTGATCTGAGGACTGGAAAGTCACTCTCCAAGCATATTCAGTAGACTTCCTGCATCCAAGCCTCCCACTGGATGCTTGAAACTGTGGAGAGTACCGAACCCTAGATACATTATGTTTTGTCCTAGACATGCATCCTTATGATAAAGTTATATTTATCAACTAGGCACAGAGATTAACAATAATAATGCATAATACACAAATACTAAAATGGAACAGTTATAACAGTATACTGGAATAACAGTTACGTGAATGTGGTCTCTCTCTAAAAATGTCTTATTGTACTGCACTCACCCTTCTTGTGAGGATGTGAGATGATGAAACACCTGTGTGAGGAGATTAGGTGGAGGTGAATGATGTAACCGTTGTCAACCTAGCGTTAGGCTGGTATTAACCTTCTGATCCTCTGAGGCAGGGGGTCATCTGCTTCAGGACCTCACTGACCCAGGTAATTCAACAGCATAAAGTGAAACCATGGATAAGGTTTGGGGTGGGGGGAAGGATAGCTGTAATTCATAATCATCATTTCTCAGTCAAAATGTTGATTGACAGCCTACTAATGTTTCTGTCATCTACTCTTCTAGATCTGTAAAAGACAAAAATATAAAGTAGATTTCTTTGCATGGGTAAATTATCTACATGTTTTTAATCCAGCAGATATTTATTTGTTGTTAAAGTTATTTGTTTATATTATAAATTCTCAAAACCAGTAAAACTATGGCATGATAACGTCATTGACATAATACAATATATCAGATCCTAAAACTGTTCATTTCATAGTTTATTCAACTGCTTACCTAAAATACTCTTCCTCTTCCCATCTGAAGCATGCCCAGCCTTCACTGTCAAGGTAAACTTTTGCTTGATACAACGTGCCTAGGGTGCTGAAATTTGGGATTCCGGTTCTGGCTTCATGCCTAACTAAGCAACACTGTAAGCTTGGAGTCTCTTTGTACCTTAACAAGGATTTACATAGATAATTTCTAAATTCCTCCCCTGCTTTAAAAGTTGTAAGGTACTACAGAGCACTTTGCACTTTGCCTTACTTTACCCTTTCCTTTCTGATTTCCAGTGGTGCTTCCTAGCTGTTACCCTATAATATGGAGCTTGGAAAATAATGTATATAGCTTTATGTGACTTTCACTTTATCACTGGTATGTCTTAGTTCCTAAAAAATTGCAAATTCTTCAGGAAAAGACAATGCTAAATTTCTTTAGTCTCTCTCTCTCTCTCACTTACTGATTAGTAATATTAAGAACACACTTGATACTTGTTGGTTCATTTAATAAAGCCAATGTTCAAAAAATTAAGCTTGGGAAACAACTGCATAACTATCAATGTTAATGTATAAAAGGGAGCTATTGCTCTACCAAGGAACTGATATTTGAGAGGTGTAGAGAATTGTCAAAACTTTCCGTTTGCCAGAAGGACTGCCTACATATGTCAATTACGCTTCTCTGCCCCTTCTCTCTTTAAGATCTGCATTTGCCCACGCCCACTCTCAAGGAAATGAATAAATGGAGTTTGGATTACCAATGCCAACCTCTGCCAGAAGAAGAACAAAGAAAGCAGTTGCAGAAAATGGCAATTTGATGACGAAGGCTGTGTGAGGATTCTCTCTTCTTTATGTCACTTCTTCTTTCCCTACCAATTAATTCGGAACACATCTCCTCATTCTGAATTTATCTTTCTCTTCCCTCTCTTCTCCCACTCTCACATAAGGCTCGAGAAATGATTTTTAATGTGTAGAATGAGTGGCGCTTTAGAGTTTATGGTCTCATTTGATCTTCCTAAGAACCATGTGAAGTACAGAATTTAGCATCTGAATGCTGCAGAGTGAAGAAACTATGAGGTCAGAATCCAGACTTCCTGAAACAAATCTCTGTAAGATGGTATATAACACCAGAAGCCAGACAACCGCAATATATCCTCCTTCCCTACTTGTGTCCCAACTTTCTTTCTTTTTAAAATTTTTTTGGTCCTTAAATCTCCTTCTCGTTACACTGTGGTGGTTTAAATATAAGATGATAAATGGAACATTAAACACTCTGAAGATAAAAACTGAGACATAGAAATTATGTTCTCCATCTTGGCTAATAAAATGAACATACCTAATATATACTATAATGTGAACAGTACTTACTAAAGGATATTTGTGAATTTCATTGTTACAAGCATTTCCAAGATTGCTAAAATTCAGAGAGAAGGAGCTTATTTTTGAAATGCTGGGCCAAGTGTTCTCTCTTGCCTCCATTTTGGTAGGTTTTCATGGGGATTATTGCAGAACTGGTACAGGAGGATGGTGAACTCTCATCTCTTCCATATTCCTGACTTATGCTTCTCATAGTATCAGATTTTCTTTTAAAACATTCTGCAATTAGTCAAGTATAGCCAATTTAATTTTAAAGAGTATATGCCAAATATTTCCCATGACTTGTGATGTCCACCTTATACCCGGTTGAACTGTGATCTGTGAGCAGATTAACTTTGCCCTTTCTTCTTCTTGTAAAAGCCTGCAGGTAGGTACTGATCCATTCTAATTAATATCTAATGATGATAAACTAAGGACAAAACTCCAGCTAACAGCTTCCATCTGTAGTTATGCATAAAATATCTGCTTCTGGCAAGTGACACTGTATGCAAATTTTAAAATTTCAATGCTGCAGGAATTACATAATGAATTCATATACACCAAAAATAGAGATTCCCCCACTTTTCATCACCTTCCCTTTCGTTAATGCTCAGGAACCCTATAAATACAGTTAGAAATACATTTTAATCTTTATATATTTTTCTTAATAAGCTAGTCTTGAATTCTCTTGTCATGGTTGCCAGTACAAAGAATACATTATAGTTTGGTCCCTACATTTAAAAAAATATGTATGGAGGGCATGTATTGCGTGGAGCACTGGGTGTGGTGCATAAACAGTGGATTTTGGAACACTAAAAAAAAATTAAATTAAAGAAAAAGAATAAGTCTTAAAAGTTGTCACCACAAAAATATGTACATACATACATACATGCATAGAGGTAATTATGTGAGGTGATGGGTGGGTTAACTAACCTTGTTGTGGTAATCATTTTGCAATAATACATGTATTAAGTCATCAATGTACACCTTAAACAATGTTTTATGTCAGTTACATCTCAATAAAGCTGGGGGAAAACTGCCAAAAAAAAAAAAAAGTAAAATTTGCTCAATTTAGCTAGCATTAATTAAAGAAATTGATATTACTTTTGGTATCATTGTACTATTTTTTAAGGCTAGTGCCCATATTTAATTATTACTATGTTCCCCTAGTACCTTATATTTAGATTATACTTGTTGTCTTGAGGTCTCTGTATTTGCTGCCAGCAAAACTGTCCATCCATATGATTCACTGTACTCAGGCTTAAAAATGGATGTAAGTAATATATTCCATGTGTCCCTATACAGATTTTTTAACTTCTGTTATTTCAGAAAGGAAACTGTCTAATCCCATCCCCCCCCCAACCCTTTATCTTTCCCTCTCCTTCCCTCTCCAGGAAGTGTCTAGTTGGTTTTCAGTTGTTCCAGCTTTAGTGAATATATATTTCTGTATTGGCCTAGTGTTAGTTTTCAAGAGAGTATCATCCTTAGCACTGTCCTTAAAAATAGTCAAATTAATGGGGCCCCTGGGTGGCTCCATGGGTTAAAGCCTCTGCCTTCAGCTCAGGTCACATCTCAGGGTCCTGGGATCAAGCCCTGCCTGGTGCTCTCTGCTCAGCAGGGAGCCTGCTTCCCTTCCTCTCTCTCTGCCTGCCTCTCTGCCTACTTGTGATCTCTGTCTGTCAAATAAATAAATAAAACTCTAAAAAAATAAAAATAGTCAAATTAATAAATGAATTGATATTAAATGGACAAGTCTTAGTGGTATCCAAGGGCCCAAAATAATGTTAGCAACCTGAAGGCTCAACAATAAAACATTTTAGAGCCAACATGTTCTTTAAGAATGTATTACTGTGCACTGTGTATCTGCCATCAAGAAACCGGGCCTTTGTGGTTTAACAATGAAGCTCTGTTGTCTGTTAGTAAGTATGCTGTCTTACTTGACTGGGAACTGGGTAAACTCTAGAAATTAAAGAAAGGAAAGGTGGTGAAAAGTGAAGAGATCTCTCTCTCTCTCTTTTTTTTAGGCATATAAGAACACATTATATAACTTCTACAGCACTCCGTTCTTTTTTAAGTCAAGTGGGAGATAAGGAGGTAAGTTTCCACTCTTTTGATAGTTGTTTTTTTTTTTTTTTTAAATCATTTTGTGGAAAAGTATATGTGTTTCTCACATTTCAGTAACTCTTAAAAAGTGTACTTTAACTTGTAAACCACTCAGGTTAATTCTTCTCTCACTTGAGGGATTCAATTACAAAACATTGCTTCTAGTGAGAAAAGTAATTCTAAAATATATTTGCATAGATACTGTGCTGTGTCTGAGTTAACCTTTATTTTATTCTTTTTAGATACTCGTTGAGTTTAGCTGCGTTCTCTGAATCTCCAAGGTATTAGAATAATGGCAATTTTATGATCAGTAAATGTTCTGGGAGTAGAGAATGTGAGCTTTGAGAAGCATGGGAAGGCTGGGGAGTTTATCCTTTGGGATAAGGCACATAATGAGGAATCATACTGGGCAATTTTTTAGTTTATGGGAACTCTGAGAGCAACAGTTCTCACTCCCAGATAGATGTTTGGGAATAGCAATTCAGTGACTGTGGAGAGGGTAACTTTGGATATGACTAATCAAGAATAAATGAATTTAGTATGATAGAAATTAAATAAAAAGGTACTAGACAAAATAATATACCAGAGAAATGGTTCAGGCAATTAGACCTACTAACCTTCAAAAAATAGAAATCAGCCGATCGTTTTAATTCAGGTAGAAGTGTTACTTTACTAATGAACACAATTACATGTTCAATGTCTTATTAAGCTTTGTAGCGGACGCCTTTGGAGATAGTGCCCAGTCACAGCCACCATTTCTTTACCTTGGTTCCTTCACAAGGATCAGCCTTGGCAGCCATGTTGCCCAGTGCACCCCTTTCGCTTATAGCCTTGGGGGATTCAATCAGACACCACTCAATTCCTGACTGAGAATGTGCACATGGAAAAGAATGTTGTTTTGGATGACTGAACCACTAAAGCACAAGTACAGGAAGCATAGAATAACCATCTTTTATGAAACATATGAACCAGAGAGGCCAGAGAGAAAAATAAAGAATGTACACAAAGAAGAACAGAGATGTGAGAACAAAAGTCAACATGGCATTGAAGTCCCTCATGTCAGAACTTGCCTGCTTCCTCCCTTGAGTTCCCATGGGACAGCCTTAATCTAAACCACCTCAGCCTTTTGTTCTCCTTAAGCTAGTTTATGTAGGTCATGACTTGCTAAATCCTAAGGATTGACTCAAGTATTTCTTCTGTGAGGCAGTGAACTGCTCACTTTTATATTTCCTAATGAATTACATTTACTTCTATTAATAAGGAGAGTGTGCAGAGGTGAATAATATCACCTAATTACGTTCAAAATGAGAAATCTATTACTTGTTATTAACAAAAAGAGATGAAATGCAGAAAAAAAATTATTATTGTGATTGTTGCTATGGCTATTTACCCCCTTTTATTACTGATTGGTTTCCAAGTTATAGTTAATGTAGACTACATTTAATTTTAATGCTTAGTATTAAATATTTAAAATACCAAAAAATGCAAAATTATGATCCTTTTAAGAAGACAATTTTTAATCTTATGAAGGAAGAAAGAAGTGTATATAATTAGATTCAGAAATTATTTATTCAATGTGGCTAAAATCTTGATATGTACAAGAAGCATCTGAGAAGCTTGTTCAGAAAATGTGCATGGGGGGTACACATTAACAATTCTGATACTGCTACATATGTTTATTTGAGTTGAACAATTAAATAAATGGATAGTGGATAGTAGGAGCCAGGTTTCTCCCTATTGGAGTGAAAATTTACAGGTAAGCAAGGTGAAGAGACTAGAATGATTCATGTAGTGATGGAATAGAATTAAAGAGAACAGGAAGAACTCATAATTGGCTTAATAGTTTTAAATACATATGGTTGCATACAAAATTATTCATAAATATGTGCATACACACAGGTTCACATAAACATATATTTTCTTGTTCTGTCAGTAAAGTGTACCTAAAAGAAGTGATGTCCCAGAAGCAATGAGCACACCTAGCACAGAGATCTTGGTGTCTGATGCTATTCTCCAATAAAAGGAAACATGGATCCTCAGAGAACTGACTGCTTCTTCACCTGGGGCAAAAAAGGTGAGCCCAGAGCTTCCCATAGTGCCAGAAAGTAAGAAAGTGCTAAAAAAGAACAAACAATAAAACCTAGATTGATGACAATGTCAAAGGTCTAGAAGACAACTGAAAGAACTCCCAGGGACCACACTAAGACACTTTGAACAAACATAATAGAAGAGTATTAGATTATAACCCAAAGTATAAAATAAATACCCACGAATTTATACTGATATAAACAAATGACTGAATAATGTATTAAAACAGGAGAGAACAGACAAATCTTCCGTGCTTAAGAATTCCGAATAACTTATGTAGATACTCTGGCCTAATGGAGATATGTGTTTAAATTGGTGACAGAATAGTAACTTCTTTCCAATAAGTACAGTATGGAAAAGGGGGAAAAAGTAATTTTGTGGTGAAGAAACCTGATAGAACTACCTCAGCCAGGTGATCAAGGTCAACATCAAAAGTCATAAGTCATATTGACAGTATGTATCCTTAATATGTGATGTAAATTGAAATCACTCTCTTTCATTGTCATTTCCTAAACCCGTAACCTCAGTCTACTTATGAGAACAACATCAGATAAATTTTAAGTGTGCAATTGTCAGTGCATTGTATATAGTACTTTATATTGTATATAGTTTATAGTACTTTACCAGTGTTCCTCAAAATTGTAAAAGTAATTGAAAGAGAAAATCTGAGGAACATTCATAGCCAAGAAGATGATAAGGAGATGTAACAATTATGTTTAGTGCAGCATTCTGGAACAGATAAAAGACTTGAGGGAAAAATTAAAGGTATCTAATAAAGTATGCACTTTAAAGTTAATATAATGTATCAACATTGGTTTGTCTGTTGGAACAAACATTATATTAATATAAGAGGTTAACAATAGGGGAGAATATATGAGGGGTATAAAGGGATTTTTCTAAAGATCTTCCCAATTTTTCTGTTAAAAAACAAGGTTGATTTTGAGGGAGAAAAAGAAAAGTAAATTATCGGGTCTGCCCAAAAGATCTTTATGAAGAGGACTGAAGTGCAGTATTGATTCTAATTCCTCTCTAATTCTAACCACATTTTTGGAGAATATTTCCCTAGTGTGTGAATTTTTTTAGGATAGAAATTGTTTTGTTCACTGTTCACTGAAATATATTTACTAATGACCGATTGCTTGTCTGACCTACCCTCCATTCTAATTCTACTTTCCTGGATTGTCTTCACCTCCTGGATTTTTAAAAAGTGGGAGATCATCAGGGTCTTAACACCTTTTTTTCCTTCGCTTGTGGTGGATGCTGTCACTTGCTTCCCAAATCCAGCATGATAGCACCCATTCTCCCAGCTGTGAGGGATGGATGGAGAGCCCTGATGTGTTGGAAGAGACTTCATTTAATGACTGGTCAACACAGGACTACAAAGGCCTGAAACCTTCCTAACTTTTGGACAACTCTGAAATTCTGTTCTGGTTTTAACATCCCCGTGATGTGACCTGAGGCCTTTTATATTTCATCATAGTCCAACTTCTCACACTGTTCATTCTGGACTCTTTTTCTTTAATACTTTTTTGATCCTAAGAGTTCTCTCTAATAAACTGCCTGCTAATTCTCACTATAGAGCCTGTTTCCTAGGAAACACAAAGTGCAACATCACTGCATACTTCCTCCAGGAGTGAGTTCATCCACATCGGTGGTTTCCTTTTCCCTTTGTATTGTTATCATTAATTTCTATCACTATCCCAGATCTCTTCCAAATGCCAGACAGTATATCTCACAGACGTCTCACAATATTCACTTGGATGCCTCACGGTCAGCTAGAAATAAATATGCCAAAAATGGATATCATAACTTCCACTCTGAAAATTTGTCCTCCTTCAGCTCTGCTTAGTGTAGCTGGATATATTCTAAAACAATACCTATGGTCTAGATCTTAGTGTCATGTACGAGGCTGTTAATATTGTCACAACACTGAGTAGTAGAGTAGCGACCAGTAGGTCTAAAGTGATCTTAAGCACTTTACACATATTACCACATTTATTTCTCTCAACAACTCCATGAAGAAAGTTTCATTTTAGTATTTTTTACATTGTTTTAATAGAAAACAGCCATACAAAGAAGTTTATAAATTGTCCAAAGTCCTAATGTCAAAACGGGGATTTGTACATCAATAGTAAGTGTCCTAAAATCCATATGCTAATTATTTTCTTATCCTGCCTCACTGACACAAGTGTTGTTTTGAACTTTGAATATATTTGGTTGAGACTGAGTAAAAGGAACGCTGGTCATAAATGTCGTGACATTTATGTCACAAAAGGCAGAAACATATTATTTAACCATACTATGATTTTTATATCCTCTTGCACTTGCTGAATGGAATGTCAGCTCCTCATGAACAGAAGAGAAGATTCCCGATCCTAAGCTACAAAGTTCACCTCTACAAGCTTATACTATGTTCCTTTCTGCTAGCGAGTTTGGATTAGTACTACCCAAATGCAAAACCTATCTACCTATGAATCATTGAGCTATATATACTTATATGTATACAAGAGTCAAAACCCTTATCCATCCATCCATCAGAAGAGCAAGCTAGAAGCCAAAACTTGAGTGTTATCATTGAAATATCCATCTCTCATTCCTCCAATCAATTTTGAATTCAAATTATATTATAAATGTATCTAAAAGTCACTCACTTCTCAGCATTCAAAGTATGAATGTTATCACTACCCGATAATTTCACTCAGGACTCCCCTCACCTATACCCTTCATGCTAGCTCATGGATCCTGCAAAGACTCCTTACTTAGTCTCCCTCTGTCTACTTTTGCCCTTCCAATCAATCTTCTTTCAGTACCGTAGAGTAGCATTTTTAAAATACAAATTTGATCACATCTGTTTCCTGCTTGAAACCTTTCAGTGACCAAAATGTTAAGAGAAAGACCAAAATGTATCTTGTGCCTTACAAAGATGCATATGCTCGTTCTTCTTGCCTATCTTTTCCTGGTCAGCACTGTTATTATTCCTCTGTCCAACTTCTTTCAGATCAATTAGCATGTAATATGCTCCTTCCCACCTCAGGACTATGTCCATGTGGCTTATTCTCTACGGAAACTTCCAACCCTATATAGGAGTTGACTCATATTTTAGATTCCCATTCAATCAACACTTTCTTGAGAGGACTTGTAAAATTCCCAGAAGTAGATCAGTGTTCCCTATTGTAAACTCTCATAACACTATGCCTTCTCCTTTACAGTTAAGTTGCCCAATGGTTGACCATTACATTCATTTTAAATTATGGCCAACTACATACAACAACAACTCGAGAAAACACTCTTAAATATATTTTGGACATTTTGATGTATTATATTCACAAACAACTAAACCCTTTTAAAACTCTTATGGGATTTAATGACCTCCAGTGGTTGAAACATTTTATTTCAAATACTGCACTTGGCTGGGGGCAAAGGCAAAAACTGGGCATCTCGACCAGTTTATAGAGATACATTTGGATCAAAACTTTCTTCCCATAAAACCAGCCTTATTAAAAGTAAACCATAAAGCTTGTGAGACAAATAGTTCAGGCTTTAAAAATCTAAGGGAAAAAAAAAACCAACTCATTTGTTGCCAAGATCCCATTTTTCACAGAATTGTAGGACCTTTGGTTTGTAAAGCATTTCATTTGAATTCAATAAAACCCCCTCTACCCATGAGAATGGAGAGAGTGGTTGTAAAACTGAGGGAAGGGCACAAGGAATTCAATGCATTTGGGTAAGAAAGAGTCGCCTGGTCTAATATTCTAGATGAGGAGCATGATTTAGAAGTCCAAGGATCAAAAAGTTAGTGGGACAGGAGTTAAAAAAAAAAAAAAGTGTTGAGACTGGCTTTTAAAATGCTTGTGTTAGGGGGAACCTGGTTGGCTCAGTCAGTAGAGCATGTGATTCTTGGCCTCAGGGTCATGGTTCAAACCTCACACTAACTTAAAAATAAATTTTAAAAAAAGTAAAATGCTTGATGCTTGAGTCAGGACCTTCATTCTAAAATTGTTTATCCCATATCTCCTCCTGGGTGACACAGGAAAACCAGGTCACGATGCTCATGCATGGGAGTAGGTTATATCTAAAGTTTCAGTCAGCTCCTCTCTACCTGCCATTTTCCATGTTGCATTTGCATGGCATATCTTGAGCAAAATGTGAAGACTTTAAACTGTGATTACATGGTATTCTTCTCTACTTTCTAAATAATTTGTCCCCTTTTAAGGATAGAACATTTCTGAAGTCCAGGAAAGAAAATATATATATATATTTTTTTCATTGAACACCTAGAGTATGCCAGGACAACACTATCACATTTAATCCTTGCGGTACCCCTGATAAGGGTGAAAAAATCTCCTCTTCATAGGATGGGAACCAGAGAGTGCAGAAGAATCAACATCCTTTCTACAGCATAAAATTCCAAAGTGGAACCTATGTCTCTTCCTATTGCCCATTTTTCCCCCTATTTACTAAGTTAGTCATCTGTTGTCTTCCAGATCTCTCTATCAAAATGTAAGCTTATTTTTCTTCATTTCACACAATACACAATCTAACTCATGCTTTGACAGCAGTTGGTCATCCACAGAGAAGACATATTCATTTTAAACAGTTCCCTATCTCTTTGTGGGGTTAAAGAATTTCATTTACCGAAGGATTTTCAGACTTCAGATGAGCTGTGGGGGCAATTGGAGAGCGTTATTAGGATCAGCTGGTTGGCTTTGGAGGTAAAGCTTATTTAACCTTTTTTTAGGGTGACTGCAGCCTGAAAGGAGATTCTGCTTCCCATCATGGCAAGCCACTCCCTCAGTGGAGAATGACCTGAGGGCAGGAGAGGCAGCCCAGCTCTCACTGCCTATTGGTTAGCCCAGGGTTCTTCACTGGATTCTCCTAAAGGGCTTTTAGAGTAATGTTTCCACAGTGGCAGAACCAACAGGAATCCCTCCGAAAAAGAATAACAATCTTCAGAATTAGGGTCCAGATATCTACTTTTTCATCAAGCCCTAGTGGTCCCCCCAAAAATCACACTTTGAGAAACGCTATATAGAGACAGTCCTTTCTGACTATGCTCCTGCTAAATGTCCATCCTGCAGATTTTCTTGCATCTCTACCTCTTTTTGCTAAACTTCCTTCGACTTTCCTGTCCCCTATTCTGCCAACCCAATGACATTGTTTTAGTTAGTAATGTACTATATATTATTTGTTATCTATTATTTGCTGATGGCTTTCCTTTCTATAGATTATAACTTTTTAAAAAATCTCTGATACAGCTTTTAGACAACAATGTAGTAAATACAAGAGTAGATTTTCTTTAATAAAAGAAATATTACTCTATTGGCAAAGCATATCCCGGTACTATTAATACTGAAAGATGTTCTAAAGTTTGTATCAGCTGTCATATTAGTATGGCAAATTAATATTTTCGATCTGCAAGAAAGAGAAAGCAAGTATGTTGGTGAAGAGAACAGAAAAAAAAATTTTTTTTTGGCCGGGCTTGACGTTTATCAAGATGATGGATTGAAATGACCCAAAATGTTGACAGAATGCTTTTGCTGAGCCTTTGCTGAGATGACCAGATACCATAGTCACTGGAGTCATTATAGCTGATTGAAGTTAGGCCATTTGTTTAATAAAGATGGAATAGGGAGGCAAGTTGTTATATTTGTCTTATATGGATGAGTTTTGGCAGAATGGTTGGATAAGACTTAAATTACAGTTTCTCTCTTTTGTTAGCCAGGTTCCCAAATAACATTACCATATATGGCATTTTAAGGACTACCTCTGAACAAAGTTTCTCAAAGCCTTTGGCTATAAACTTTCTGAGGAACATTATCTAATCTCATTGTTTCATGAATCATAATTATAAAATGATTCTTAAATCTCTACCTCAAGTCATTCTTTTCTGGGTTATAGTCCTGAATCCCAAACACAAATTCAATATGCCCCACAAAAATGTGAATCACTTCTCACCATAGTTCCCTCTCTGCGCTTAATTTTCCTTTTGAAAATGTTATGAGTATTTTCTGAGTAACCAACTCTTAAATCTGAAAGGATACCTTACGTTTTCCCATATTAACCACTCCAAAACAATTTTTCACCAAAGTCCTTAAATTTTTGCCTCAAAATATTTTTTCTAGTTTCCAGAGTCATGACACTGGACAAAGTCTTAACTCCTTGTGAGCTTCCTTACATATATCTTCCTTTTTTCCCTATTCAGCAAATTTTGCACCCTGCCACTAGCTTAATCTTTCCAAATTGCAGCCCTCATCTTGTCCCTCAAGTTTTCAATAGATCTCCAATGTCTATAAAACGATTAACCTTGTGTCCAGTTACTGGAAGCCACTTCTTACTTTTCTAGCTCTATTCTAAAGCTCCCCTGTACATACTTTTAAATTTCTATAAGTGGGTGTATTTAGCTGAATGGCAACCCCTTAAAAGATAGGTCTACTCGGAATCTGTGAAAGTCACCTTATTTGGAAAAATGATCTTTGCAGATGTAATTAAGGATCTCAAGATGAGGTCATCCTGCATTAGAGTGGCCCTAAATCCAATAACAAGTGTCCCTATAAGAGAAGAGACAGGGAGAAAACATGGGAGAAAGCCTTGTGAAAATGGAGGCAGAGGTTGGAATTATCCAAACCAGGAAACATCAGGAGCCACCAGAACCTGGAAGAAGGAAGAAAGGATTTTCCCCTAAAGCCTTTGCATGGAGTATGACCCTACTGACACCTTGATATCAGACTTATGGCCTTCAGGACTATGAAAAAGTAAGTGTCTCTCATTGTACGTCACCCAGTTTGTCTAACGAGTCACAGCAGCCTTAGGAAACTACCACAGTAGGTCAACGGAGTCTTCCTAATGATACCTTCTCTTGAGGTTTCTCTTGTTCAGGGTGTTCACCATACTTCTCATACCTCTCCTCCTGTTAAATGCTGGTTAACATTTTTAAGCACATACAGCATAAGGCACACTGTTCTAAGATTTTCCATATACAAAATTCTTCAAGCTTTCACCAGCCCTCTAAAATAGGTATCGTTATGTCAGCAAATAAGTAGGCATACATTCCAGATGAGCTGAACTGAACAGAAAAAGTCTTACTCTAGAATCCATGCTCCCAATGCTTTCAAACGCATCAAGGCCAAAGCTCAAAATATACTTCTTTTGTGAAATTTTTCCTGATCACCTACCTGCAAAAGATCTTTATGATTTCCTATATTTTAGTAAGTACCACTCATAAAATAAAACATAGACTGCTTTACATATACTCTATTTATTCACTCAACTCTGTAATTACTCAGATTAAAAATGCCTAAAAGAAGTGACTATGTCATATAAATATATATCTCTAATTTTCTTCTACAGAGGCATTGAGTTCCTCTAGGTTCAAAATTAATGTCGTTGGATGAGTACAGGTGGTAGAAGACAAATCAAATGATCATGTGTAACACAAGTTTAAAAGGGTGGAACCATTTGTCTGAGGTTGCTTTAAAAAAAAAAAAAAAAAAAAGAGCCTGACCTTCGTATTTCTGACTCACCAATGCATTATTCTTTCACCACTGGGTCTCCTCTTACTTTATCTAACAAACTTAGAATACGGAAATATGCTTAAAATATTTTGTTTTAGTAACCTTTATTAACAATAATTTCCAAATAGAAGACATATAAAATAACTAAATTTGATAAAACTGGGAAATTTTTCAAATCTTTAAAAAATAACTTAACAGGTTGGGGCGCCTGGGTGGCTCAGTGGGTTAAAGCCTCTGCCTTCAGCTCGGGTCGTGATCGTGATCCCAGGGTCCTGGGAGGGGGATTGAGCATTGCATCCGGCTTTCTGCTCAGCAGGGAGCCTGCTTCCCCTCTCTCTCTGCCTGCCTCTCTGCCTACTTGTGATCTCTCTCTCTGTGTCAAATAAATAAGTGAAATTTTATAAAAAATAATAATAATTTAACAGGTAAAGTGAATGTTAATATAATTGGCTATTTGGCTTTATTTTCTAATATACATATAAAAAATAAGAAAGTCAATGCTTTGCGAAAACAAATCAAGATGCTAAATTCAGTGACTTATTTATTCTCTGCAGGTATAGAAAGAATGACTCACTTCCTTCTTCCCTTTCAAGACTCAGTCATCTCTCTTGAATAATTTGTGTGAAAACAGAATGATCACAAGAGACATGAGAAACTCCATCTAAGGCATCACTTCATGAACTCTAGAGAAGGGATTTCCTAGCTCTGATTTTATAATCCACAAAATTTTGGAAGATGATAATTTATATGTTTCAGTTCTAAGAGTTAATTAATGTTTCACTTATGAAAAATACCTAAAATAAGTGATTCTTATTTTTTCTTTGTAGAAATCAATATGAAGGAAGTGTTTCAATAAATAAAAATTTTAAAACATTGATAACAAAATAGTATTAAGCATCCAACCTGAGTATGCATAAAAAACATAAAGTTTAATCTTTTCTCCAAGATTTTAGTTCCCCTTCACTGAAAAAGAAATTTTTTCATTGAAGTGAGGGCATAGCAAGGAAGAATGAATAGAAGACATCAAGAATATGATCAAGGTCAGAGCACAATACATGCTCATATCAGTTAGGAATGCCTCAGCTCAAAGTAAGAGAACATGCAAATAATAATAGTTTGAATGAAGATTTATTTACAGATAATATGAAATCTGGACATTGATCACTAACGGTGATTGTTCCGCAGCTTAGTAGCATCCAGAATCTCCATGATTCACTTGGCTTTTTCTCATGTGCCTCACCTCATGATATAACTGCAATTGAGCAAAAGCCATTTGCTCAGAAAAACAAAAAGCTTCTAGGAAGTCCCATTCAGTTTTTGTTTTTGTTTTTGTTTTTTTATATTCTATTGGCCAGAGCTGTGTCAAATGACCACCTTTGCGGAGGCCATAGAGGGTAACAATTGAATTAACCAGACATTCAAAATAGTATCTGCTACAAAACCATGGTGGAAAGTGACAGTGATAGGTTTTATTGGGGTTTTTGTAATCATAGCCTGAGGATACATTTTTCTTGAAAGACGGAGCTAAGGTTAAATATGACTGCATACTTGCTAAAAGAATTTGAAACCAGTCGAAGCTTCCTCAGTGCAATGACACCTGTAACTGCATTCTGTATCATTTACTTTTTCCATTTTGAAATCATTCTTTCTGGGAATCATCCGCATGACTGAATCTTTTTCAACATTTAGGTCTGAATTCAAGTGTTACCTCCTTACAGAACTTCTCTGACCATATTAACTAAGTAACATCCTTCCCCTTCATCATTTTTACATTATTTGTTTATATATTTGTTGTCTTTCTCTATGAGTAGAATAGAAGCTCTGTGGGAATGTGCTTTGTCTTGTTCACAAATACATCCCCTGTACCTTAGAACAGAAATGTTGATAGAAAGCCCAAATACATATATGTATATATCTCTGCATACAATCTAGGTCTATATTTAGATTTATCAGTCATCTATACTTAAGAGTTTTGCTAAAAAGTTAAAACAAGCTATAGAAGTTATATCTTACTGTAATAAACTCTCCTAAAACCAGCATACTGTATCTGATGGTAAAGCCAATATGCCTATCCAGACAGAGTGACTTTAACATGAAGTTTTATTGGCTATTCCTGTCCCTGGAGCCTGACAATCAGAAGTGGAACATCTGAGCTTAACTTTATAGAAATGACGATTTTAAATGTGATTATGATTTAGTCCCTTCGTAATAATGCATACAACTTCTTACAAATTTAATCATTTCATACAACTTCTTTCAAACATACATTTTTCTGTTTTCTTCTTGACAAGTTTACCAATTATAGTAATCAAAATATATTTCCCATGAATTAGTATTTAAAAAGTTTTAATTAGAATACATATAGAAATGGCCAATATATAAAATAAACCATTTTAATGAGTGTGATTTAATTAGAGTAGCTGTCACTTAAAGATGTCTAACTTCTCTGTTCAGCTTGATGAGAGCAAAGCACCTTGAAACAGATCTTTGGTTTTGAGAATTTCTTGAATGATTTCTCTAATTATGAGGATATAAAGCAATCAGGCAGCCATTTTTCCTGAAAAAAAAAAATAAAGGAAGTGTAATGGGTACTTCATAAGGTATATACATATTCATAGAAAAATATGAAAGGGGATCCAAACACTTTGGACCAAAATATGATTAAACTATCCTTGATGGATTGAGGTAACCCTGACCTGCAGGAAATGAGGCTCAAGTGCAGATGCCCAGACTTATGAGGCAGTCTTAATCACCTAGGCCTGGATTGTCTTGGGTGGATGGAATAGTCCTGGAGACATATCTTGGCAGGTAGCTCTGTTGCACTCCTCACAATAGGAAATGGGAATGATAAAGGGCTCTCTGAGGCAATGATAAAGGATAATCTAGTTCTTGGCCAGATGCCTAGAGTGATGTTATTGAAACAGAGTGGGCGATAGCAATGACCATGCTATGGTGACTCAGTGGAAGCTGCGTTGAACTTACACCAAAATGCACACTTGATGACTAATGTTACCATGGTCCTGGAGTGGCCAGGACAAAATCTTTAATATGAACAGCAGTATGTCAGTCCAGAGCAAGAGCAAAAGTCAATGCATCAGCAAAGGAAGGATCTCTGGGTCATTCATCTTGCATTGGCTTATGTTTCCTCTAAGTAGGATTGTGATATCTGCTAGCTTCAAGATGATGTATCTGACATCTGGGGCTAATGCTGAGGTGGGATAAGTTAAGATTAAAGTATGTAAGTCTAAACACTGGACCTCTAATTATCTCAGCATAGTTCCTTAAATGGTAAAACAAAACAAAACAAAACAAAAAATCTGACCCAAACTGCATGCTATTAAAATGTTAAATGAGGGCTGCTTTAATTTTTGATGCAAATGATCTTTAATTCAATCAATAAAAACAATTAGTTGATACAAAATGCCCTTTCAGCAATCACTTACTGAAAGTTCCATAGTTGAGTGACTGTGCTGGGTTCTCAGGACAAGGTGAAGAGCTGAAGATGTGTTCTTTATTTTACTACTGTACTCATTTTGCTCTGGGCATAAAGGTTTCTGCTATTCCTCAAATTCATGAGGGTACTTGTCTCCTAGGTAGATGGCTCACTGCTTCAACTCATTCAAGTCTTTGCTCCTGTGTCACCTTGCAAATGAGTTGAACCTCCTCCTTGAACCACTTCTATGAATTACCCCTTTTTATTTTATTTTATTTTTTTGAACTACCCCTTTTTAAAATTGCTACACCCCCCCCCCCCCCGCTGTATACCCTGGTCCACCCCGCTATTGTGTTATTTTTTCCTCAAACTATGTATTCCATGATGTACTATTTAATTAATATATTTATTGAATGTATATTCTTATCCTTACCAACAAGAATGTAGGCTCTATTAGAGCAGAAATTTTTGTATGTTTTATTTACTGATATATGGCTGAAGTCTGGCCATAATGCTCAATAAAAATTGGTGAATGAATAAATGGCTAACTGAACGAATGAAGGTAAGATTGAAGAGAAATAACTGTAGTATGAAACTTGAATTAATGAGAGCCAGGAAGAAAATAAATAATGAGTTAAAAGGTTATTGCAGTGATTGTAATGCAGCAGTGAGAGAAAGCATGAAAGGGAAGGAAACTTCCGAACTGGACTACGTAACAGGAAGTGTTAAAGCGAAGTAGAATTTTACATGTGTAGAAGCCAGGATTGGAGAAATAGTTGAGCAAAAGCAAAGATGAACAGGTAGCTGGACAGTTGGAGTCTTAACGTATCTGAAGAGTCAGGTGTACGGAACCGCATTGTAGGAAGGGTTAGAAGAGGTACGTGGACCAGCCAGATTGCTCTTGGCTGCGAGGAATGAAATCATGAATGAAATAATATCCTTAAGAATAATGGCATAAGCAATTACACAGTTACACATCCCTAGAAGGGATGGATGGCTTCAATAGAGCTAAGTCAGCAGTTCACTGAGATTACTAAGGACCCAAGTTCTTTTTACTTATTCACATCCTTCAGTCTTTGCATAGGTTCCTTCCTCGGGCTGATTCAAAGGGAGCTGAGGCAAGTCTCAGCCTCATGTTTTCAACCACATCCAGAGGAAGAAAAGAATCTTGTCTCTTCCTATAGGTCTATCGTAGGAATGATGAACCTTCCTCAGAAGACACATAATATATTTCCCCTCACATGTCATTGACCATATTTGAACCACTTGCTGAATAGCTTATTTCCTTATCAAATAATCAGGGAGCCCATCTAACATTATCAACCACTGTTCTAGGTGTTTTTAAATACTATAGCATTAAACTAAATGAAGTCCTTCTCCTCACAGAGTTTATATTCCAGTTGGGGAAACCAAAAGTACACAAATTATCAAAACATATAATGTCAGATTATGGCAACTTCTATGAACAAAAACACAGTAGAGTCAGAGAGAAAGAAGAACAGGTACATTTTAAAGGAGGAATTCCAGGTTGGGTGGGCAAAGAGGGAATCTCTGAGGACACGACTTTTAGGCAGACACCTGAGTGAACTGAGGGAGGGAACCATGTGAATATCTGAGTAAATCTGTTTCTATACAGAGAGAACAACAAATCCAAAGCTCTGAGCCAGGAATGAGCTTGGCATGTTCAAGAAACTCTATGGAAGGCAAAGTGGCTAGAACAGAATAAGAAAAAGAGTATGTAAGGAGCTGAATTAGAAAGTTAACGAGCAAAGCGGGTCATGAAATGTCTTACAAGCTCTGGTAAGGATGCTGGGTTTTGTTCTAAGGGAGGCACAGAATGGTTTTGAAGAGAAGAGTGGTGGGATCTGATATACATTTTGAAAAAAGATCACTCTGCTTGCAGATAATCAATTATAGGGGCAAATGCAGAAGTAGAGATAAGAGGCTAGGGCAGAATTACAGATAAAAGAACTGTGGCTTAGAGAAGGGAGATAGTGGTGAAGATCAGAAGTGTTTGGATTCAGAATACATTGTGAAGGCAATGAAAGCGCTGGCTCCTGGTTAGTCCAGGGGACCAGCCCTGATTGCTTAAACTGATCTGGGAGGAATGCATTTGAGGAATAGAGCATAATGCTCAGTACAGAGCATACTAGCATCATATTACGAAGGAACTTTAGTCATGCGCATGTCAACAATGTTGGTTGAGTAGCTAGAATATATATAACAGGTTGATTTGTCTGGGAGGTAGACACTGAGAGTTTGGGTACATGATGATTATTAGGGCATCCCAAGGGCTCCGTACACAAGGAAGCTGGAGCTTCAGCAGTGCCTTCTGCAGAATTTTCCAGCGCTCTAAGAGGCTCACTCCTTCTTTTTAACCTAAAGTGCATCACCCTGCTCTGATTTAATGATACGTGGAAACTTGTGCTAGTTACTTATCAAACAATTTACTAGCTTTTGGCTGAGGCTCTGAGACCACCATGTGCCTAAAGATACATTTTTTTTTTATTTACAGTCTTGGAGAGGGGAAATTTCAGAGGGTTCTCCTTGGCCTTTCCCACTATGATAGCTCCTACCCCAAAGGGTCAGGACTTGCTGTGAGAATCATCCTAATTACCAAGTACATCTATCCCAATTATACATTTGGAGAGTGAGAAAATAACCACTTATGTGTCTATGGACTCAGTGGACCCACCGTGGGATGGATCTTGGCCAGAACTCCATTTATGCCCTGACCACATATGCCCACACTCAACTAGAGGGACCATGATTGCCATGTTCAATAGTCCTCCAAATATATGAGCATTGCCCTTTCCCCAGTTCACAGTCACTGGAGTAAATAGCCATAGTTACCTTTGGGACCAGGTGGGAAAATCTTTACTGTGTTCATTTATCAAGGTACTGTAAGATGTTTCCTCCTGGGAACCACCTCTTCTTCAATCAATAGGTTTGGTTCTGAAAATTGGTTTAGATACAGAGATTGGGCAAGTGTGAAAAATAGAATGAACCCACCAGGTTCCACTCCTGGAACTTGTGAACATGTTATATTTTAATGGAAAAGGGACATTACCAATGTAATTGAGTTATGGAGCTGGCTTTAAAATCAGGAGGTTATCTAGGATTATCTGGGCCTTCTCAGTGTAATCACGCAAGCAGAGAACATTCTCAGACAGAGTCATAGAGATGTGCATGAAGAAGGAAAGAAAGATGCAGACAAAGGGGAGTGTAAGAGATTCCAGATGGAATAAGGATTCAGTGAACTGCTCCGATCTCTGAGGTGTAGGACCTCACGTGAAGGAACAAGAGAATGGCCTTTAGGAGCGAAGAGTGACATCCAGCTGACAGCCAGCAAACCAATGACAACCTCATTCCCATAACCATGAAGGACTGGATTTGGCCAAAAATCTGAATGAATCTGGAAACATCTTCCTCCCTGGAGCCTCTAGAAAGGAATGAAATCCTGTCAACCTCTTGATTTGAGTCTTTTGAGACTCTAAGAAAAAGACCTAGCAGAGCCTCACTGTACCCAGAGTTCAAACTTACAGAACTATGAAATAAAGAATTTGTGTTGTTTTGAACTCCTAAGTTTGCGTTAATTCTTTACATCAGCAATAAAAACATAATACAGCAAGAGGTTATTACTGCCACTGGGACAGCAACCCTTCACCTCCTGATTATGCATGAATTGAGTAGTAGTACCATCTGTTTCTCTCTTAGGAACTCCATATTCTATCGACCTTTTCCGCAACTCTCTGTAGGTCAGGCCCTGTCTCTGATCCTCTGATCTTGTCACTCATTATAATAATTGCATCTCCTGGGTCTTCTGGTGCTACTACCTGGTTTCTTTGTTTGGCTTTTTTTTTTTTTTTTTTTTTATCATTCCCATTTCTGAAAGTGAGCCTGGCTGTGTATCTGGTTTTCTTACAGTCATGAGAAAATGACCACTAAACTTCTGTGTCATTCTGGTTCCTTTGTTACTAGATTATTGTATATGATCATGGTAAAATGTCTATCCTCTGGGCATTGGTAATCATCTGTAGGGTCTTGAAGCTGTGTATTGTATTTCCATCCTTCCATACCTGTAATGGTCCCTCAGAACAACATACTGCTTAAAATATAACCTATGAGAAATCATACTATTTACCAAGCATGCTTAGATATAGCTTTAAGAAAAACATGAACTGGCAACAGGCTTCTGGGGAAGAGGACGGTATACGTCCTTGAAGCCGAGCAGCTGGGGATACCCGCCTGGCTCAGGGCAGAATGCTGCCTGTTTTATTTTTCCATTAATCTCCCCTTGCCCGGAGAGCATCAGCAGTTAGTCAGACAATCCTTTCATTTGGACTTGCTCACTATGGGTCATGTATTACATGACCAGACATATTTTGCCTTTCTTCTTACGTATCTACAAGACTCATGGTCAATGTGTAATCTACTCCAGCTTCTTTGTTGGTTGTTGGGGCAACAGTCTTTTCTACTGTCAATCCCTGCTCCGTTTCTCTTATAGCTGACTTGTTTATGCCTCATTCTTCCCCCCACCCCTTGTGCCATCAGGAGTCAGCAAATACCCACTTCCCTGAACATTTTAAACCCTTCTCATACCATCTGCTATGGCAAGCCTAGCACTCAACTTCACTTAGTATAACACTTTGGTCATGTGTCCAGGAGCCATCATAATAAGAAGTTTGCACCATCTCTCTGGGGTTTTCTTCATAGTATTAAATACAATATCTTGGGCAAATGTTCCCAAATCATAAACTCTCTCTTATCAGTCTTCATCTTCTAGCTCCTGTGATCAAACAGCCACAAAACCCACTTCCCACACAAACTCTCTAGCTTCTAGGTCTTAAAGCTTCTTTAGGAAGCTTCTTTTCTTGGGCTCAAAAGGTATTTGAGCCCAATATTTATAGTATTCTGTATTTATAGCAGCAATGTCTACAATAGCCAAACTATGGAAAGAACCTAGATGTCCATCAACAGACGAATGGATAAAGAAGATGTGGTATATATACACAATGGAATACTATGCAGCCATCAAAAGAAATGAAATCTTGCCATTTGCAACGACGTGGTTGGAACTAGAGGGTATCATGCTTAGTGAAATAAGTCAATCAGAGAAAGACAACTATCATATGATCTCCCTGATATGAGGGAGAGGAGATGCAACATGGGGGGTTAAGGGGGTAGGAGAAGAGTAAATGAAACAAGATGGGATTGGGAGGGAGACACACCATAAGTGACTCTTAATCTCACAAACAAACTGAGGGTTGATGGGGGGAGGGGCGTTGGGAGGGGGGGTGGGGTTATGGATATTGGGGAGGGTATGTGCTATGGTGAGTGCTGTGAAGTGTGTAAACCTGGTGATTCACAGACCTGTACCCCTTGGGATAAAAATATATTATATGTTTATAAAAAATAAAATTTAAAAAAAAGTTAAAAAAAAGAAAGAAACACACAGATATTAAAAAAAAAAAAAAGTCCCATTCTGGGCTGTTCTGTTACTTAACACTAGTAACAGACTTAGTAGCTAAAGGGAAGGTGGGGGTACAGCTAGAAGAAAGGGAAAATGTTTATTGTAGAAGAGACTCTACATCATCTTCAAGAAAGTGGGGAGATCTAGCTTTTGTTAGGGAGTAGTGGGTCACTTATATTGGCTCCAAGATACTAGGTGAATGTAGGGATTCAATATTTTCATCAGAGCATCAAGGCAGATGTCCCTCTCCCAAAGTTATGATACCAATATTTCCTAATAAGGGCCCTGAACTTCATGGCAGACTTGCCCTGTCTGAGAGTTGAAACTTTCTTTTAGCTCAGTAATTCTAATGATTAAGTCTCTAGTCCGGCTTTCAGTGTTCTCTATCTTCCTTCTACAGGAAATGAGAGCTTTTATGCATGCCACCAAGATGGCCCTCTGACTTTCATATTAGCTTTCAGTTGGTGATTAATCACTCTCAGCTTGTTATCATTTTCTAGAGAGTCAATTTAACTTAGAAAGAGCCACTCAGTTTCACAGACCTTATAATTAACTGTTTTCCCCATATTTCTCAAACTATTGACAAAATGCACCAGCTAATACACTTATTCCCTTCTACTACTACACTAGTATACCACTCTAATTCACACCAGTGGAAGTTTTAAAAGATGTTAGACTATCACTTTGGGCCAGAGGCTATCTGTGCCCAACAAATACCAGTGTTAGGGTATGAAACTCCTAGGTATCTCCTGCTTCCTTGGATCACTCTTGATACCAGTTACAGGTTGAGTGAGTGCCTCAGTAAGTAGAGTCTGAGATGAAAGTTTCCATGCAGATCATTAGGCAGTGCCTTGATATCAACACCTGAGAAAGAGAGGGCAAGGAAGAAGGATAAGGTTGAAAGAAAACTCAAGGAGCATTGCGTGTCCAGCAACAAGCCTAGGCAATTCTACAGGAACCTCTAAAGCCAGACTGGCCTTTCGAGTTGTCCCAAATTGAAGCAAATAGCCAGACTTCTTTGTCCTTTATTAAATATTCATTGAATGAGGAACCCTGAAAGGGGCATGACTTTGGCCAAGGTGGCTTTCTGTAGTGGAATTAATCCCCGAAAGGGCTGACAGCTAAACATTCTCTTTTCTCTCTGTCTCCAGCACAAGTCCTTCAGTGAAGCATATAATATGCTGGACACAAAGCTCTCCTGGAGACACAAAGATAAGAAACTTCAAAATTTCAGTTTTGGGGAGGAAGATACACATCATTTTGCCACATCGAAGAAAACATAGTGTGGAGTCATCCTCAGCTAGGTATTGAGGAATGAAAAGAAATTATCCAATGAGAAAAAGAAGAATATTCCAGATAAAGGATCACCATGAAAAGCTTCTTTGTTAGGTGACCCTCTGGCAGTTTAGGTTGGGAACAGTTATGCATATTGGGCTCAGCTTCACTACTCAGTAGGTGCTGGCAGTCACTAAAGGGTTAACTTAGGTTGGTAGTCTAAGGTGAGGTTTGCATTTTATTTTTTTTAAAGATTTTATTTATTTATTTGACAGAGATCACAAATAGGCAGAGAAGCAGTCAGAGAGAGGAGGAAGCAGGCTCCCTGCTGATGCCTGAGGCTTGATCCCAGGCGAGGTTTACATTTTTAAAAGAATTGGTGGGGGCGCCTGGGTGGCTCAGTGGGTTAAAGCCTCTGCCTTCGGCTCAGGTCATGATCCCAGGGTCCTGGGATCGAGCCCCGCATCAGGCTCTCTGCTCAGCGGGGAGCCTGCTTCCTCCTCTCTCTCTGCCTCTCTACCTACTTGTGATCTCTATCTGTCAAATGAATAAAAAAAAAAAAAAAAAAACTTAAAAAAAAAAAACACATCATGGTGGTAAGTGGATCATCGGGCAAGAAAGTGAATGCAAAAAATCGGTTAAAGAGCTGTTAAAATAGGGCAGGTAGCATTCTTTTTAGAATAATCTGTTACTAAAGAAGGAAATCCCATACTATAGATTTGCAGATGGTCCAAAGATCATTTGCTTCTCTAAATTCAAATTAATTTATTTCAAATTACTGGTCCCTTCTCAATTGACCCCTGACTAGAAGTTCTGCTTATCATGTAAACTATTCTGTATCTCAATATGAGCTTCCTCATATTTTTACCATGGCACACTCTAGCAATTAGAGACCTATTTTTCATCTTATACCACTGATACTATAAGGCATCAAAATAAAAGGGAACAAATACACAACATATGGCTCTATCTCAGTGTTCAACAAAAGGAATCCTAAAAGGCAGATACGATGGATACAATACGATCAGGACCAAGAAGAATCAAATTGTGTGGTGACTTGCAATGATATTTTACTTTAAGATCTCTATTCATTGAGGAAGATTGACTCTTGTAGGGCAGGCTCCTAGGATAAAGGATATAGAGAAGTTATGACATACATCTGGGTACAGACTGTCTATGGTTTCTCCTTATTGGAGGTCAAAGTATTTTGAAGGGCACAGGGGAATGTCCAGAGGATGAATCCATCCTGAACTTTGTTAGTATATTCAAAGTTAAAGGAAGTAAGTATACAGTGTTAATCTTGAACCTGCAGGAACAAGTAAGTTAATCTCTCTTCCTCTGGAAATAAGTTGGGTGAAACAAGAGCCTGAAACACTTGGACCAGTTCAGGAAAAACCTGAGAAGACAGTTAGACTGCTGATGGACTTCTCAGAGGAAGCCAGCCTTAAAGAGAAGACCGCTAGATCTTAATTATTCCAATCACTAAAAACACATGATAATTATGTGATACAATAGAAGTATAAATTGTTACTACAATGGCAGACATATTATAAAACATAAAAGCTTCAGATAGACATGTTGTATACCTTACATTTGCACAATGTTTTATGCCAAATATATTTCAATTAAAACAATTTCAAAATTAGAAAGGAGAAAGAGAGAGAGAAAGACCAGTCTAGGAGCCAGAAACAAAGAGAAAAAGTTGCTAAGAGATTCCCAGTAGGGGAATCACCAGTTAAGGGGATCATCTTGGAATAAATCAACCAAATTCTCTATCTCCCTGGTAAAAAAAAAAAAAAAAAAATGTCTTTCAGACTTCTACAGAAAGACCATTTGGCAAGCCCATCCATCATCAGAGTAATACTGTTGGAAGCAGTAAGAAAGGATACTTCAAAATTTTAGCTCTAATTATTGAGGGAAGGGCTTTGGCAGGATAAGGTTGAGAAAACTATGAGGAACAAGAGGAACCTGGCATAGAATAACCCAAAAAGTATCAAATGACTATTTAAAATATATCAAAAAGATGCTGAGTCCTTAAAATCAAATTTGGTTGAGAGTACATGTCTTATTATGTAAAGATACACATACCTGGTAAGTGGAAACCCATGGGAAGCTCCCATCACTTAAGTCTCCTGTTTTCTCCTCCCTCCCCAGGTTGCATCTGTTTCTCGACACCACATCAGCTGCCCCCCCATCTTCCACTTCCTGGGAATGTCCGTTGGCCCATCATGGCTTCCCTAGACCTTTTCTCTGTATCACAACTTTCACCTTAAACTCTGACGAGTAACTGGAAAACATTTCATGTATTTCTTATTCCAAATTTAAGTTTACAGAAGCAGGAATCAGACAGGCTTGGTCATCTCTTCAAGTCAGGCCATGGAGGTCACCGTTGCCTGGTCAGTCAAGGGACTGTTTGTTACATAGGTGACAACTCGGCACCTGGTGTGTGACAGAGACATTTTCTTTTAGAGGAGACTGTGGTCGGGGAGGGTGCTCTAGCCAATATCTAAGTAGCACCGGGTTGAAGTTTTCATATGGTGCACTCAGAATCCTTTGATAGCGCACCCAGACCATCCGTAGCTTCCTTTGTTCACACTGGTTGCAGGTAGAAAAGTCCATTGGCTAGATTTCAGGAACAAAGTGTTTCTTCAAATAAAATGGAAGTTTATATTGCATCTTATTCCTACTCTTGAATACCCTCTTCCTCACCTATTTTAAAACTCAAGACATCTGATTAAAGCCACCGGACAGCCCCAGGACTCTCCACAGGATACCGAACAGTGGTCTTTAGGAAGACTAAGCTTTCACTGCCCTCTAGTGGAGCGGAGGAGGCAGTTTTATTGTTAATAATATTTGCGGTTCAAGTTTGAACAGGTAAACAGGATTCACTTTATTGTCCAAAAAGAGGCAAAAGGACAGAAGAGAGATTTTGTATGAAGGGATAAAAAAAGGAGTTTGTATAAGATGCCAAAACTGTCTGGGAAGAAAGGAAGAGCCTTCAGGAAAGCCTGAATGCTGGGAGCCCCAAGCTTAGAGAACACAGATGAGTATAGCTGAGGCCCAGACGTTTCCAAGGAATGAAGCATTGTCTGAATGACAGGAGCTGTGTGGGAGCGAAGTCCTCATGAGAAGACTGCCTACATGGTGTTCACTTGAGAGGAACGCCATACACAGCCCTCACCCACTGTCAGCATTGTCCGACTTCAAAGCGCCTGCACCCAAGTGTGTGTCTGGTATACTGCCAAACCCATCCCACCTCCAAGTTTTCCCATGGGATGCTTCCTCACAGCATTCCTTCAGCTCTGCAATCATTACCAGAAAACAATTCAGTGCTCAAAAGCTGGTTTCATGAACAGTATATCAACAGGGGTTTCTAGGCCCTAAGTTCACAACTGAAAGGAACTTTGGCACATGTTTTTGAATGAGACAATAAAAACACTGTGATATCTAGATAAGACATTGGAAAACGGAGTCTTATGTTCTACTTCAAAGTTTTCTTGGAGTGACTCAGCTGAGTATTATTTGCAACCCAAATAACTGGATATAGGTAGACCTTGTCATATAGACCTAAGGTAAGTATGAGGCTGATGCTTGTCCTTCACAGCAGAAAACTATACGTTGTTAAACTACTTATCCGCAAATTGTCAGGCTACAAAGCTACTTACATGAGTAAGTATGGATTCACTCTAAAAACTAGAAAGTAAATGCATAATGATGCATAACTTCAATGATTATAACAAAACTATCCCTACCTGAATCAACAAGGCTTGCATGTCTACCATGGGGCTTTGTGGTATATTGAGTCTAAGCTGAGTACCCTGTATCAATGGAAAGGTATACACTAGTTTTTATGAGTGATGATCCAACTGGTTGGTACAAAAATATGGCATCTCATTTCATCTACTAGGAGATTTTCAGCCTACAAGTCAACCAAATATTTAAGAATAATACACTAGAGACATATTGTCAGAAAACAATGAATAGCACCTTCACAGGGCATTCTTGAAAATTGCACCAAAATAGCACCAAAATAGCACCAAAAATGTCCCTTAATAACTTATTCTGCTATCTTAGTGTTCATATTTTACACGGGCAGTGCAAGGACAAACTCTGGGAGCTCCACCCGATAAGAAATCGAACTGTGAAAAGAATACCCTTGAATTTACAAATCAGCCACTGAAGTAGACCATAGCAGTTCTCAAAGGGGTAAGCACCTTATACCACAAGCAAGATGCAGGGAACACAGTACTGATATCACTGATGTCAAATCAGAGTGTCGTTGGCAAGCCAAAATATCTAAGCCAAGAAATAGTTCCCCAGATGCGTTGAAGAGCTGATGATCCTTTCTGTGTTTGAGAAGAGAATCGTATGGGATTGATTGTTAACTCTCTGGTGTAAATTTCTGTTTGATACTAATTAGTAAAGAATGCCATCCTTTATCACTAAGGCCAGGTAAGGAGGCCCTGCAAAAGGGAGAGAAAAAGTCTCTCTGTAGTGTTTTTTAAGGTCAATATATATGGGCATCACCTGGAGGGTCTGTTAAAAGTTACTGGGGTCCCACCTCCCCAGAGTTTCTGATTCAGGTAGTTGGTCTGGGGGTCAGGCCCCAGAATTTGCATTTCTAAATGCCCAGGTAAGAGTAATGATGCTAATCTGAGAAACCATATTTTGTAAACCACTGACCTTGCCATCATATTGGACTTACTGTTTTTGAAAACTTTGGGAACAAGTATGTGGAGATGACATACATTAAATTAGAAATTGGAAAGGAATGCTGATGACTGATCCTTTCGCTATCCATTTCTAATCTTACAGGAAAGAAAAGGACCTATAATGATGTTTTTCTTATGTTCTAAGTTCTTTACATAATTATCTCATTTCATAAGCACAGCATTCTTAAGCAAACCGAATTCAGTAAACTGTATAATATATAAATAATAAAATGTGTAAGACCTAAGCATCCTGTGATTAAAAATCAGTCTTTTTATCATTTTCCACTCAAGGAAACATTAATCTGATGTCTAAGGAAATTGGGGAAAATATAACTCTTCACTGAGTTTTTATCCTGAAAACATCAGAAGGTGAAAAACACTTATAAGGCATACCAAAACTCTTTCCTTCCCCTCTCTCTCAGTATGTTTAGAGGCATGTACAGTATACTAACCTTATTCTTTGAGGCCATGAAAGATTTGGGGCCGTAAGAACTCCTGGGGCCAGATCAAAGAGCTGTTGTCAACTGAATTAACTGAGAACTCAAGGAACCTGTTTGGGTTTCTCTTTGGCTCTCGAAATTTGGGTTTGAGGGACACTCCCCAGAAACAAACAAATAAAACAAAATGGAAGTAAGAGAATGGGGTAAGGTCATTTCTCAGAGTTCTCAATTCTCATTAGCCCACTCTAGGATCTACTTTAAAGATTGCTATTTTTAAAATTAATACCTATCTTGAAGTGGCATTAGTGGGACAGATCACTGCCTGGTAAAGGCTTGTCATGTGACTGAAACCTAGCCATTCATATTCACATTTTCTTGGCCACAAAGATCAAGCTAGCCTGACTACTTTCCTTTCTGGAACTTTCTATCTGGAAATAAGGGAAAGTCTGTATCTTCCCATCAGAATCATAGGTGGCCATCTTGCTGAAATGAGAGACACATCACGCTCATCAAGCGAAAAAGAGACAAACAAAGCTGGGAGATGAACAGAGAAGAGGATCATGACGTGAGACAGAAGAAAGCACCCTTAGAAGAAAAAGGTGGCCCACACCGCCTGTATTTGAATTCGAAAGTTCCCACACACCTCAGCAAGGTATTTTATTTCTTTGAACCCCTGTTGTCTCTAAAATAGAGATCTCCCAGAGTTGTTGTGAAGACTAAATAAGTTGATATATTAAAAAAATATACATATATATATTCATATATATATTCATTTATATATATTTACATATATATATATATATATGAATGACACTGCCCGAACACATAGTAAGTGTTGTGTACATGTTGGATATTTTTTACTTTCTTTGATTCTCTGTTCTACCCAGTTAAGGAGTAAGTACATCAAAATACCTTATACTTGCTGCTATCATAATTGATGTGTATAGTACATGCCCACATTTCTTAAACTGAAGTTTTAGTGCAGCAATTACTAGGTGTATTAAATGCCAAATACCTTGAAAAAAAGTATAATATTGATAGAATGGTGATACACTATATATATTAACAGAATTATGCTTCATTTTCTTAAAAATAGTGGCTACTGATCCCCTATTTATTTGCTCATGTATTACATATTGATGTTATGAATTAAGAAATATAAATTAATGAGATAAAATATTGTTTAATCACATACTATATCCTAGACAATAATTAATTTCTTTTTTATAAAATCGGAAGCTTAACCAACTTATCTCTTATGTAGGTTTTCAGTTATAAAAATTCTCTAGAATTGCAAATCTTTAAAAACATACTTTTAGAATTAAAGACCTTTAAGTTTCATTAGCCCACCTCTTTTATATTAAAGATAGAGGTTGAAATGACTTAGTATGATTTCTTCAAGATTGTCTACGAATGACAAATACTTACTTGACCTAAAAGTTGCCAGGAAAGAGGAAGGAGAGAGTTAAAATGGAAGTACAGTCAAGTAAACAAAGAAACAACAAACAGACTTTTATTTAATTTTTTTTAGAAAGGCAGAGACTAGAGGAAATTGAAGGCAGAAAGTCAGGAACCCATATGAGGCTGCTAGAAACATCACTGAAGAAAGTAGAAAGGTGTGGTTTATAATCCAGGTGGATGTTACTTTTATTTTTCTTAATAAAATCTTGTGGGTTTTACAAATAAAAGATTAGTTGACTGGTTTTTTGCAGCCTTAGTTGCTAGAGACACAGGGACATCCTATAATTTTGATTTTTTTTTTTTTTTTTTTTTTTTGCTATTCGTGACCTTCCAACAAGCCTCTCTAGTTATGCAGAGGGATTTTGATATTCTAATCCAAGTGAATATCAAGTATTAGAAGTCAAACACAAAGAGGAACTCATGAGTTCTCTCAGGATAAGGGCTATTCCATGAATCTGAATTGAGACCATCTTTCATCCTACATCAGTAAAATGACCATATCATAACACCATGTCTTCCTCTTGGTCACATGACCCTAAAATACTCTATGCATGGATAACTGAAATCATAATGAGTCCACACGGGTATAAGACACAGCTCTTAATCAGAGAAAATTAAAATATTTCAGGAAATCCTCCATGAACTCTTCAAGATCAAATGCCTTGTCTGAAAAACCAACCAACCAAACCAGTTTTATTTGGAAGAATTTTCTCTTGTGAATCTGAAGAACATTTTTAAAAAGATACAAATACATGTTGAGGCAAAGATATGGGGGGAAAGGAATAAAAGAATCCATGCCAAAATGCTACTGACTTGATTCTCTTCACTTCTTCAATCTTATTACCATTCCTATCGGCTCCCACCACAGGATTATTTCTATCTTATTGTGGACCTGGTTCACCCTCTGTGTCCTGGGAGTGGTTTAGATCTAGACTCCTGACCTCAGAAGACATTATTTGGCATCAAGATCATTCTAGCTTCGGAGCCCTATGTCTCGGGCTATGCTTAGTAACACATTCACTTTCTTTGGAGCTGAGTTCTGCAGCCTCATTTTTCTATTCCCAAGATTTTATTTCAGATCCCTTTTCTAAGGCTTTCAGATTCTCACCAGGTCCCTCAAGGTGGATCTATTTGACCTTACTGAATCTCCTTCCTTATACTGATGACCTAGAATACTTCTATGCCCTTACTCTTGGACCGGAAATTTCTCAAGCTCTTTGCCTTCATGGACTGCACTGGTTGTAACTTTTTTGTCCCACTCTTGCATGTTTTAGAATCTTCTGGTGTGGATTGTTTTTCAGCCCCAGCTTCCTCTGGTTACATACAGTGTTAGTGTCTCAGGGCTTAGTGTTGATCGCTTATGAAAATAGACTCATCTCTATAAAATAAATCTAAATGCCAGTTATGTGGATTGAAGGAATCATGGGATTGAGGACTTCCTGTAAACCTTCAGCAGACATAGACTAGGAAGTATGGAGAATTCACTGGGGAATTAATTATACATGAATAATCAGAACACCAGACAGTGGCAAAGGCCAGCCAAAAATGGAAAGCAAGACTCTCTAATTGTTTAGTTCCCCATGGTTCTGTATCTTTCCTAAGAATTACTCTATGGGCTTGTTAGGGGAACTTGGGCAGTGGCTCCTAGGAAGGAATTCTGATTTGGAATTGACAAGTTTCAGGAAGATGAGGGCCTTGATAGTGTTAGTACTGAAGTAATTGAGCCAAAATCTTAGTAATAAGAGAGGAAAAAGGTTACCGCTGTAGAAACCACTGTTATTATAGAATTCTAAATGCTTTAATTATATTTGTGCTTATTAGGCTGCAGAGCAGGTGAGTGGGAGTATTAAAATGGAAGTAACCTATGGAAGTAACTTACGGCTGAAAAGAGAAGGTGCAGAGTTAGAGATCTCAGAGAAGATATGGCACCTTCTAATGGTTACTTCTAGCATGATGAGCCAGGAGACATTAATTCTGCATGGGGTAAGTCATCTTAAGGAAATTGGGTGCTTGGGCAGGTAAGATTAATGCCATGAACAAGCTGAAGGAGAAACACATAAGTGAAGGGACAGAGCCAAGAGTGATTCTAAAAAAGAGTGATACAGAAAAATGAGATGGATTTTTTCTCATAAGTTTATACTTTTTAACATGATACTTTAAAATGTCCTTAAAAGTAGCAGTCTGAAGTAAAGAGAGAGTGGCCCATGCCATACCTTCCAGTTTGGCATTAGGAAAAAAATAAAGGCATGGCAGACTCGAAGTATTTATCTTCTGCAAGACAGCTAAAGGGTATAAAGGGTTCCAAACAGTTTGAGGAGAAAGATTTATTTGCTTACTTATCAATTTATTTATTTATTTACTTACCCATCATGCACTGGGGAGAAAAGGAACAAGGTGGGATGAGTCCATGTGGAATGGGCTCGTTAAGTGGCAAAGGTACGATTGGAGTCGCTTATCTACATAACGGAAGTGACAAAGGAATTGAGGTGGACAAACAGTATGAAACAAAAGCAACTGTTATGATGGAGTTGACTGGAAACACTTTTCAACAGGGCAGAGGGTGGATGGGTCTGAAGGAAAGACGAAGCAGAATTTCCATTAAGGTCAGATGTTGTGAATTTTTCTAATGCAGAAATAATGCATCTACCAAGATTTCTTCAAGACTCGGCAATATTTTAATTACCTTGCTTTTTGGAAATTTTATTTCCTCAAGCCATCAAATTATTTAATTTTGCCTAGTTCTGTAACAACAAGAACAAAACTATCTTGGAAAAATTCTTAGAAAGTACAAAATATAAATTGTCCTCAGTAACTCAACAATTTTTAATGCATATTTGCATTATAATTTGCCTAGAGCATAAAACTCTTGCTTGGTGGCAAAGCCTGGAGAGTTGTGTTGACTCTGTTATGGGATGGTAGATGCTGGATCTGACAGAAATTTTTAAAAGGACAAAAGTAAGGCATGCCTGGGTGCCTCAGACAGTCAATACTTTTGGCTCAGGTCATGATCTCAGAGTCCTAGGATAGGGAGCCCATGTCTGGCTCCCTGCTAAGTGGGGAGCCCCTCTCCCTCTATTCCTCCCTGACCATGTTCTCTCTCTCTCTTTCTCTCTCTTCCTCAAATAAGTAAGTAAAATCTTTAAGAAAAAAAAATAAAAGGATAACAGTGAAATGTAATTTTAATGGCTTGAAGCTCTCAAAGTTTCCTTGCCTGTGCTGTGTCTTCATAAGTAAACCCTTTTATCGGGTTAGAGAACTTAGTTGAAAGACAGCCAACTGGCTTTAAGATCACACCCACTGAGTAATAACTAAAAGTTCAATTTGTGCTTCTGAAAGTGCATATTGAGTCGTGCCCCAAAAGGAATCAAACTAAACGCTGTTATTAGTTTTATAAATTCCTATCCATGTAGTTGTCATTGAAATTCAAATATACCTTATGGACAATGTTTATAATCTGGTGGTGTATATGTAATAAGGAAGGGCTGACTGAAAGGCCATTCTTTGTCATCTTTGTCACAATAGACATATATTAAAGCAGACCCTTGTCTGCAGCAAATATTTGTTGAAGCTGCTATTCCTCATGACCTACTTCATGTCTGCACTGATCTAGGGGGTGCGAAATGCAAAAAATGCTAGTTATGATTCAAAAGATTTCACATACACTCAAGGCAGGTTTCCATTAAATTTACTTTGATATTAACAAAGATAGGGCTTCAAATTTATAACCATCCTAATATTTTCGCTCAAAGCAAACCAACCAACCTACCTAGAGTTATTCCATGTTTGGTTGCTTAATTTTATGTAATACCTGCAAAGGAATCAGTCCTGGCAGGCTCCCAGGAGCACAAAGAGTTAGCTGAAATTATTAATCCAACATCACTCTGGGCTGGCTGCTGGGGCAACATGGGACTGAACATTTTCTTGGAATATTGGAAATCAGAGAAGCGTCTGATCTGGAATTGTAGGCTGAAGAAAATTTTGCTAGGAGCCTTTGGGAGGCTTGTCGGCAGAAATAACAATGCCGGAAAAGTTTCACAGATCTGAACGCACAGTGCTGGGTCTGAAAAATGCCAAGAGCCCCAGACTGAGCTTGGAGCCAAAGGTGGTAGGAATGAGGCCTCAGGGGGGCTTTAGTGTGGGGATAAGGAAGGAGGGGCCTCTGGAGGTGTTTAAGCAGAGGAACAAAACATTATAACTAACATGGTCATGATCACTCCAGCAGATGAAAGGAACATGAAGAAAGGCCGGAAAATCGGGGAGAATCCTAGTCTAACAATCTAGATTAGAAATAAAAAATAGGCATCTGGATTTAGGCAAAGCAAGGAAAGAGACTTTGAAATCTAAGAGTCCTTCCCACCACACTGCAGCCTCATTTTCTTCCTTGACTCTTTTTTTTTTTTTTTGGTGTGGGAAGGTATTTTTTCATAGTTTTTCCCTTCCTGATTTTATTTAAATTTTTGTTTTGTTTTGTTTTGTTTTAATTTATATGACACACACAGAGAGAGAGAGAAAGCACAACGGGAAACAGCAGGCAGAGGGAGAGGGAGAAGCAGGCTCTCTCCCTGAGAGGGGAGCCTGATGCAGGGCTCCATCCCAGGACTCTGGGATCACCACCTGAGCTGAAGGCAGACACTTAACGGCTGAGCTGTCCAGGTGCCCCTCCTTCCTGATTTTTAAATAAAAGAGTTCTCCCCCTTTGTTCACCCAAAACCCAACCAACCCACAGAACGACAGTGAGACTTCAGTGAAACAGCATATGTAAACACATGTTTATATGCTATATATTTTTATATATACATCTCTGTATTTATAACCTATATTTTTTATTGTTTTCCTTTTATCGTGAAAGGATTTTCACTTTATAGGACTTGGGATTTTTTTTTTAAGCCGATGCCTTTCAAATAATCCTATTGCAATTACTCTCATGACCCATACCCAGTGTGTCTACTACCCCCTTGTGTATTTGCACTGAGTTATCTGTTGATCCTTTTAAACTCAACTTTATAAAATTCAATTCAGTGGGTTGCTTCTCCTGATTTCCTATGACTGTGAATGACTCATGCGTTTGGCCAGTACAACTCAGTCTGTAGGACTCCGCTTCCTATGTACACAAGCTCTGCAAAACTTGCCATGTCGGCCCCCTTTCCACTTCTCCCGCTGCCACCTTCCCGTGGGCCTCAAAATCTCTCTCTGGAACTGCATCCAGAATCATTGAACTGTTCCTGTGTCTCCTCCAGCTCAATGCCAGAAGATAAAACTTCCTCAAGTGGAGTGCTCCTCCTATAATTCCTCGGCTCAAAACCCTCGACTGCCTTTGAGTGCAGCCTTGCTTTTCTAGTCACATTGCCTGCTTCCTACCTTCACAGAGTCTGTACTCCAAAGTCAGCTGGATGCTTACTTCCTTGAAATGCCTCATACTCTCCTGACTTTGGACATGTTCTTTCCAAGGTTACCTCCAAGCTTTTCTTAGATATTCTTTTCCCCACTACCAGGTATGTTGTCGATCACCATTAAAACTCTGTAACACTTTAATCCCTTCTCTTTATGTCTCTTCAGTACATATTTTTTAAAGATTTTCTTTATTTGTCAAGGAGAAATAGCACAAGCTGCAGGCGGAGGGAGAAGCAGGCTCCCCGCTGAGCAAGGAGTAGGATGTGGGACTCGATCCCAGGACTCATGATCCTAGGATCATGATTTGAGCTGAAGGCAGGTGCTTAACCTATTGAGCCACCCAGATGTCCCTTTAATATACATTACAGCTGGGGCGCCTGGGTGGTTCAGTGGGTTAAAGCCTCTGCCTTCGGCTCAGGTCATGGTCCTAGGGTCCTGGGATAGAGCCCCACATCGGGCTCTCTGCTCAGCAGGGAGCCTGCTTCCCCCTCTCTCTCTGCCTCCCTCTCTGCCTACTTGTAATCTCTGTCAAATAAATAGATAAAATCTTTAAAAAATATATAAATTACAGCTGTTTACTATATATAATTGTTGTACCCTCAAAAATTCGCTGGATTGTAAACTTCTTGTAGACAGAGGCTGTGTTGTCCATAACTGATCCTAGTACAGAGCCATGGGTGAAGAAGCAGGTGGCTAAGCATCGGATTAATTTCACTGTGTCGAACATGCCCTCAAAGTATGTATTCTTCTTAGCCTGGGGGCAGCCGCTCCAGAGTGTGGTGAATGTGCAACATTTGCTCATGCTTTTGGTCATCAGCAGCACCGCCATGACGTGCGTCATCAATAAAGACTCACTGAATGTCTACCAGTGCAGTCAGTGCCCACTCTGAGAGAATTAAATGTGGTAGGCACATGTTCACATACAGACTACCCCTTGGGCCCATTTTATTTATTTACTTCATTTTCTTTTCAAGTTGGTATTTTAATTCTAGTTAATTAACATATACGGTAAAATTGGTTTCAGGTGTAGAGTTTAGTGATTCATCACTTACATACAATACCCAGTGATCATCACAACAAATGCTCTCCTCTATACCCATCCCCCCATCCACCTCCCTCCAGCACCCCTCAGTCTGTTCTCTATCTCCAAGAGTCTCTTATGGTTTGTTTCCATCTTTCTCTTTTCTTTTTCCTTCCAATATGTTCATCTGTTTTGTGTCTTAAATTCCACGTATCAGTGAAATCATATGGTATTTGTCTTTCTCTGATTATTTCTCTTAGCCTCATACACTTTAGCTTCTTCCATGTCCTTGCCAATGGCAGGATTTCATTCTTTTTGATGGCTGAGTAATATTTCATTGTGTATCTATACCACATCTTCTTTATCCACTCATCATTTGATGGACTTTCGGACTCTTTCCGTACTTTGTCTACTATTGATAAAGCTGCTGTAAATATCAGGACCATAAGAGACTCTTAATCTCAGGAACCACCTGAGGGTTGCTGGGAGTCAGTGGGGAGGGATAGGGTGGCTGGGTGATGGATCTTGGGGAGAGTATGTGCTATGGTAGTGCTGTGAATTGTGGAAGACTGATGATTCACAGACCTGTACCCCTGAAACAAATAATACATTATGTGTTAACTAAAAAAAATAAATAAATAAAGAGCAAAACAAACACTTTGGGATATAAAAAAAAAAAAAAAACAGGGCCCATTTTTAAATAGCAAAATCACCAAAACACAAAATACAAAAGTGCATGGCACTAAGCAGGCCTCCAAAAAGATACTTGCTTAGAGCACGAGAGCCGAGATAAGAAAGCAAAGGAGTCAACCTGTTTGACTTCAGCTAGGAATGCGCAGGTTGGTCGAATTAACTTTTTCACCACACTGCACGTGTTTGTGAATATGCGCAAAAGCACTTGAATATTGATTTTGGGCTTATAGGTAAGTTTTAGCATGTAGGCAAATTCATAAACATGCCCTCTGCAAATAATGAGGACCAATGTTTAGGGTGATTAGCCATTAGACAGACAAAGATTGTATAATGTTTTATTCGTTCCTTAGGTTGAAATGACGTTTATTAAATTTCTCACCATTCCTCAGATTGTATTTTGTACTGGTGATGAGAAGCTATTTATAATCCCCACGTGCATTTACTATTTTAAATCTCTAAACTTTACCTTGGATGCTGAGCTCCTATCTTCTTCGTTACTTAATACCCATTTATTCATTACAGTTTCAGTCAGTGTTACTTCCACCAGGAAACCACCGAGTGACCTCCCTCTGAATGCATGCATTTCCCCATTTCGCACCTGGAATCTTCTGTCATCTCTATACTGAGAACTTCTTAATAAAGCCCATGTTTAACCATTTTATGGCCATAACATCTATCTAGCACAATCCCTGTCACATAATAGGTGCCAAATATTGAGTTGAATTGACGTAAACAAGGAAGAATATAGGAAGAACCAATTTTTGAAAAAAAATGAAAATTTAACTTGAATGTGTAGAAAAAACAACTTTAAGAAACTAGGATTGCATTCAAAAGGTTAAGTGAAAGATAATAAGTGAGAAGAAAACAAGTTCAGTTGATTGAAGAAAGACTTTGTGTACTCAAGTACAGAGGGGAAAATAGCTTAAAACTCATCATATAACAACGAATCGGATGATTCAGCAGCCTAAAGCAATTATTTAAAAAGCTAACATTATGCTGGGGTATATTAATAGGAGTATGACAAGCTTATCATGAGTAGTAATCTTTCTCCCATATTTGGCAATAATCAAGCCTTTCCTGAAGTATTTATGAGAGTTGTAGGGAAATTGGAACTCATTCAAAGAAGATCTACAAAAATGAAAATAAGACAATTAGAAAAGATGAAAGGGACTCTGGGCCTCCAAAGAGGTCAGAGAACAGCAAGGAGGAACATGAATTAGAACTTGTCATGAAGCCCAGCCCAGTATTTGGCACAGGCTCAGGGAATAATTCATAGACTAATTAAAGTACTGTATTTGAGGCTCAAAAGACTGATATCAGGGGTCCTGTATTTGTGTAGTAGCCAAAACCAGATGCAATAAATTATAATTTTAAAAGCAGATTAAAAGTTATTTGAAGGAGAATCTGATGGTACCAAGGGATTAAACACTTGGAACATACTTCAGCGAGAGAGCTTGAAATTGTCCTTCATACATGTCTGTTAGAATCATTTAGACGACAGACGGCTTTGACTGGCTTAACTAAGTCCAGTCTAGAAACAGAGGCCAGACTAATTGCCCTTTTCACAGAATTATAATATGTACTGGTAAATTCCATCATTTTTCTGATTGAGAAACTGTGACTACAGTTTTATTTAATCTTTTTAACCTGTGTCTACATGACTATTTTCATATTTCTCACCTTCACTCTCACATAAATTTCCCTCGGGATGACAAAGAAAAGTGTCTTCGTTTATGTCCTTCTTATTCTCACCTGGTGATAGATTTGAATCAAGCTGTAGAAAGAAACAACTCTTAACATAGGAAGTTGACTACATTTCTTATAGAAATAGTAACAGTAATAATTATTTTTACAGCATCTATTGAGAATTCAAATGTTCCACATACCAGGATGGGAGCCTTATATATTTCCTCTCACCTAATCCTGACAAAAAAGTTTCTGAGAAAGGTACTATTATAATCTCTTTCATGGATGAGGAAAATTAATTGTTAGGTAAGTAATTCTAAGTCACAGGAACTAAGAGACAGAGTGGGGATTTCAATGCAGATATTTCTGACTCCAGAATATAGAATACCAACTCTTAACCATTATCTTAGCTTGTTCGTTCATTTATTCATTCATTCATTCACCTATTTACTGAAATGTGTTTATTGAAGCACCGACTGTACAGTGTGATTTTTGTTGGTGTGTGTCATAGATCGTGTTCTCAAGGAAACAAAGTCTGAGATGGAGATTTGCTTCCAGGAGGTTATCTGGGTGTGCTCTCAGGAACAACCTTCTGAAAAAAGTGAAAGCAGCAGCATGGGCAGAGAGATGGGAAGAATTGTAAATACGCAGTTCTGCAGAAGGCCTCAGCCTGTCTCCTGAGAACTCCTGAGCTACGCGTCCCTTCCTCACTGCCCCGGACCATGGCGAGGGATCTGGTCCTTCACACGCTCGTTCACTAGTCCCTGGGTGGAGGCTTCCCCAGGGAAGGTACTTACCTTGGTGAGGCAGCTCTCCTTCATCCGAGAGCAATTACAAGAAAGGAACTCAACTTCAGGACATTGGGGGATGGGATACAACAGGGAAAACACCGAAGAGTACCTACCTGCACGATGTTTATTAGTGGAGAAATGGGAAAAGCTGTCAAAGTAGTTCCCTCCCCAACCCTCACCACCCCCGCCTTCCCCGTGGCAGATGGTGGTATGTTGCAAGGAGAAAATAAGGCCAGGGAGAGGAAGCTCCAGGGTGGGGGTTGGGCATGAGGCAGCTGAGGTAAATCTTCATTAAGAAGGTGACATTTGAGCAAATGTTTGGAAAAGATGAGGAGGAGACACAAGTGGCCAGCTTGGGATAGCGAATTTTTGTGGGAGAGAATAGTCCCATATCAAAGCCCAAGAAGGAGCATTGACTACAGTGTTTGAGGAACAGAGTGAGGTAAGGGGAAGTACGTGGTCCCGTGTGGCTGGTTCACAGCAGGTAGGAACAGAGTAAGACATCACAGCCAAAGAAATAATGGGAGATAGGATCCCAGATAATGCATAGGGGTTTATGACTCATTAAGGACTTTAGCATTTATTCTGAATGAGTTAGGAAGTTATTTGAGGGTTCTGAACAGAGGTGTGAATGATCTGACAAATTTTAAAAGGCTCCCTCTTATGTGTTAGGAACAGATTGTAGGGAGACAAAGGCAAAAATAGAATAAGAGGGAAGCTTCTGCAGTGGTCTAGGCAAGCACAGGCGGGCAGTAGTTCATGCCAGGGTAGTAATGGGGGGCTGGTGAGAAGAGGTTTCGTTCCTGATACTCGTGGAAGATGGAACCAAGGCAAATTGTTCCTCAAGGCTCCACGACTTACTCTTTGGCCTTAAGCAAATTACTTAAATTCTTATATCCTTCCTATCCTGTCCTTAAAATATGGAATAACATGTCTGCTCTATGCAAGAGACTGTGACGTTTAAATGAAAAAAAAAAAATATGTGATGTGCTTGGCCTCGTGCCTGACACAAAATGAATGACCAATAAACACTCTTTGTCCCCTCGTTTGCCTCCCACCTTTATCAATATTCTTTTACTTTCATTGCTTCATTTGGTCTCCAATTTATATACCCTAAAGGTAACAAGGCAAGCATTATCAACTTTGATTTACAAATGAAGACGTCTAATGCCATTCATTTAAATGATTTATATGAAACTGCACCAAAAATTAATGAAAACATCTCTGGGCTTAATTCCTATAACAGCGTACCTTCAAGCGTAGAGGAAGGCTTCTGACATGTTGGTGTCAAAATTTCTTAAGACGTCTCATAAATCTCAGAAGAAGCAAAACTCACCCTACTTTTTGGTGGATTTAAAAAGTGTGTTCTTCAACTTTTAAATTTTAAAGGTTTCTTTTAAAGAAACATATGCTATCCCAGCTGTCTTTATCTAATAAAGCAGCCACTGACAGAAGGGGAAAAAAAATGGAATATAACATTTCAGAGGTTCTTCAGATACGCTGAATACTATGAATACAGTTAAATCAGGTTTACGTGCAAGTGTAGGAATTATGGGAAGGCGAAACATCGCTTGTAAATTTCAGACTTTCAAAGGTAATACTGTTTATAGTATAGAGATTATTAACTAGTCAGAAAAATCACAGGTTATGAAACAAAGAAAAAAACAAACAAAATGCTGGCTGTTTCTGCTATTCATGTATTTAAAAATCGCATGTTTAATTATAAGATGCTTTTATAACATTTCATGGTAACAAGATTTATAATGTTGTTCCTCTCCCTCATAATCCCTATGTGAATAATTACACAAAGAAGTCAGTACATGTCCCCCTGTGCTTTACTTTCTCACGGTCAGAAGTAGAAATATTGTAACGGTTTATGGGTACCGTTGAAGAATTTTCTTAAAAGTCACAATGGTCATAATCAGTAAAAAAAAAAAAAAAAAGAAAAGAAAAAGAATCAATACAAAGAAAAACCATGGGACTTGCTAACAACTAATGCTGTACTTTCAAGTTGAATCAATAACTTAAATAAGACTATCTTTCCTATAATTGAGAAAACTGATATTTGATATGACTCCTTATATGATTTATGTTTAAAACCCAATTTGGTTTCAGACACAGATCTTTCTAATCTCACTTTGCTTGCAAGAGAGCAACAATAACAGAGCTGTCAGGACCCAAAAGGAAGAGCAGGGGCTTCCCAAGCTGCCTTCCCCCTCCAGATGGTCTCTCCTCTTCCAGGGGACGTTCAAATAAAAACCTGCTGAAAGGACAATCATGGGAGCCTCAGCTGAGCCTTGCAGAGTCATCTGGGAAGCTTGTTAAATATGTGCATTCTTATACCACTTGCAAAGTCTCCCAAGTTTGGGAACCATACATTCTAACTTCAGAAATAACACGGACAACGTACAGAGCCTCTCCGATCCTCCATTTCCTTCTTTGTAAATTGGAGATAATTATATTCACCTCGTAAGATCATTGTAAAAATTCAATTAGATAAAACCCAGATGAAACATAGGAAGCTTGCAATGCTTAGTGCTATTTTTAATCGTTGCTAGTGACCCTGAGTTCCTGGTTTTCTGGGCTGATTCAGTGGAAAAAAAACAAAGGATTTGAGGACATTTTTTAAGAAAGCAGGTCAAGGAATAGATCATGAAATTTAGACATATTACTGATTAAAATGAAGCCAGAAAGGATTTGGTAAAGTGAAAGAAAAATGAGTTTTGGAGGGTCTGAGCGTCTCAGTGAAATGAAAGAAAAATGTAGAGTGAGCCTCCATGGAGAGCTGGCAGGATGGAGAGTAGAGAAGAAAGCGTGTTTTCTTTCCTCACATTTCTAGAATGGAAATTGTGCGTATGTGTATCTGGGTGTCCGTGTGTATGTGTATAAAACAGTTGGAAATGTGATAACACTATGAAAAGCGCATGACATCAGCTTCAAAAGTTGTGAAACGTGAAACATGAGACAGTTTGATATGGGACAATTTAAAACCCTCAAGCCAAAAAAATCAAAGCCTCATTTCTACTCCATCCAGAGAGTCTGTTCCTCTTCCCTAAAAAGTTGTGCTTCTCTCTCTGAGAGCAAGGGGTTAGAGAACAAAATAAGAGAAGAAAGTTGCCAAAGAATGGGGAGTTAGAATTTACAACTGCATTGGTCTTATGGCTCCCGATGGTGGTAAGACTGAGATAAGACAGCAAAATCGACAAGGTACATGTGAAGGCCAGCGGCGTTGAGGCCAAGGGCCTGTGAAATGGCTATTGTGGTATGGGTTTCCAACAGAACTAGGGGGATGGCAGGGTTTCTAGATGAGTGGAAGACTGGGTTCTGGAGGCAATAAAGTGATCACTGAAAGCTGAATCGTGCTCAGGTTCCTGGTAGACGGAGAGTAGGAGAAGGGTAGAAGGACTTTGGTTGTGGTCATGATAGGCACCCCACTCACACTAGGCTAAAGAGTCAAGGTTTATAAGTGGGCAGCACTATAGAGCAGGAATTATGACTCCCACCCCGACCCCAACTCTGGTCCCCAGGAACATGAGAGAATAAGCTGTGTATGCCAGGCAGCTTCGAGGGAAGGCAAGTGCCTTAGAGGAGCCCCAGATTTCAGAAAGACAGAAGGCTCCCTCTGCAAAAAGGTTGAGATGCTGGAAAGCTGTTTACCCTGATGGGGCAGGCAGGCTTCCAGAATGTGCTCTCAGTCCCCTCAAACAGAGCCTTGCATTCAGGAAGGGACTCTGCTATCAGGGCTCATACTCAGTGGACATTGCCTTGAAATTCTTACCAGTCTTTGAATTTGCTTTCTCAATGGAAGCTGATGGGATGGTGGAGAATGTGTATGAACTTAGAACCTTGGCTCACCTACTGGCCTGCCTCCCCACTGCCTCCCTGCCTCCCTGGACAAAGCCTCAGCCACCTGAACCCCCCACCCTCTACCTCACTGCTCAGGGACGGCTGCTGCACCCATTACTAGGTAAGGGGTTTGGGGATGACTAGGGGGTCTGGAAAGCAATCCCCACATTGAAAGTGATAGGGCGGGGCCCGGTCTTTTGGGAGGGTTAATTCTGGTACCTCACCCAGGAGAGCATGATATTCAATAACTTTTTAAAAACCACCATGTTGGGTTTAAAAGGAGACCACAGAAGAAAGGAAAAAGCTTTTCTTTATCTCACAAGGAGCCCTATGTTTATATTTTGCCCTGGACCCTACATTTTATGTAGCTGGCCCTGACTGGAGGTTTCCAGAGCTAACAAAGGAAGACCACAGACGAAGGGCAATGAGAGAGGACTACAGAGAGGGGACATCAGTGGGACTCGAGGGCAGGAAGGACGGGAAGGATGTATGGATTGACAGCAGGGGATGATGGGCTTTGCATTTGGAGTGGTGGCCAAGGAAAAGATTGTGAGAGAGAAGGAAATTACCCTGTCAAAGATCCAAACGGAACGCTGACAGAAGTTCGAGTGAGAGGGCACTGAACTCGAGCGCTTACCTTTATTGCTTATGGCCTCTGCTCAGGACGCCAATCAGAACATTAGGAGGGTTTCATAAGTTGGTTCAATAAATCCTTTCCCAGCGGCTACCGACACAAACCACTTCAAATTTAAAAGAGGTCCTCCTGCTGAATACAGTGGTACACCGTGGGGGAGGTGGAGGCCAAGGGAAGGCAGGAGGGGCAGGATTTGAGTCTCACTGCACAGAGCTGGATGTAGCCAAAACCTATTGAGCTTACAAAGGAAAAATGAAAGGCTTGGAGACCTGGCTTTTTCAGTTGCCAATTTTTACCCCGATCATAGACCCTAATTTCTTCGAGCTTTACCTGTAAAATGGGGATGGTGATCATTCTTGCTTTCTAACTCCCTGAGTTTGTTAAAAGTGTCAAAATATATTTTTTTAAAAATGTGAAATTCCCTTGCAAGCAGCTACATAAATATTAATTGGTACTTTAAGTCTATATTCTTTTTTTTTTTTCTTTAGGTGGATTATTGTTTCCTCCAAATTACTCTGTGACAGCATTTAGGAGAGAGAAACCTGAGTCCTGCTTCATTGCTGTCAGCCTCACATCTCTGGAAGATTCAAGCCTTAGGGTGGAGCTCTGAAGATTTTAAGTACAAACAAAGCTAAAGTAAAAGGGGAGGTTCCAAAGCCGTGGAAAGCAAAGTCCATAGAAACAAATGTTATGTGTGAATGGATGAAAGTCTTAGAAGATATATATTAGATTAAAAAGGTGGGAAGAAAAAGAAAAGGTCTTATCTTTCTGAATTTAGGGTACTTTTTACTCTATACCATTTATCTACGTCAAGGGAGTCTCTTTTTCTGAATTATTGTCTCTTTTTCTTTTCCATATATTATGGAAGCGTCTAAAATGTAAGTGGGCTTAGCACCACTTACCCTCTTTTCCTTATTTATCAGTGAAATAGCCACAAAAGAGCAATTGTGGGCAGTGTGGATAAAACCCATTAATAATCTAAACAGATCTACGAACCATCGCATTCAATAATAATGTCAGGGTTTTAGAAAAGGACTTAACGATGGTCCAGAAATTAACACTTCAGTAAAATGTTTCAGTCACCTCTTAATAAATCAACATCTTAGCTTAATTCAAACAAATGTTTTTGAAACCTCTTTTCTCAAACAGTTATTTAAAATTGTAAAGTAGATAATGTCCATCTCTTCAATTTTGTTAGATTTTGGAGACAGAATTTAAAATCATAATGTGTCCCAAACTGCATTTTTTTTTCCCCTTCTGGGAAGATTAAAATAGTGAGTAAGGTGTAAACATTAGGTGCGGACACTAGCTCATCCCTCAGGTGGTGGTGCTGGCATCGCTTCTTTGGAAAGATCGCCACCTAGGGGAAATTATGAGTCAAAGCAACATCTACAATGCACCACACAAGCCGCGTAATACCTAATGACATATATAAGAGGAAAAGCATGTATTTCAGTGAATGAGGTGCGCCGCCTAGGAAACACAGATGAAGTCGCGTGCCTAGTATGTGTGTTTTTGCACGATTTATTTAATTTTGTTCCTAAGTACCATTAAAACTGCATATACCTTTTTTTTTTATGCATTAGGGCTTGACTTCTAATTTTTTTCCTCCATATCTGGAAATACTTTTAGAAAATAGAGAGCCTGATATTTGACCTTTGCGGAAGATTCTTCAATTTAAAATAATCAGTCATTTCATTAGTACCCCGAAAATGTTTAAAAGCCCCACATACTAAGGAATTCTATCTCAATTAAGTCTTAGAAATTAACAAAAAACAAGGTTCCTTAAACCCCTTTGTTTCTGAGCATTTTTGACTAGGTTCTCAATCACAGCAAGTAGGATAGGAGATAGTGTAGTTGGTTGATTTGGATAGAAATGGGCTAATTTTCTTTGCTTCAGTTTCTGGATGGTTTTCGATCACAGACATTTCCAAAAGCATATTTAACATGAAATATAATCCAAGCAGTAATCTTGCTGTGCTATGTAACAAGTATGCAAACTTGAAAGAAAGCAACAGATTTTTTAAATATTTTATTTATTTATTTGACCCACAGAGATCACAAGTAGGCAGAGAGGCAGGCAGAGGGAGGGAGAGAGGAGGAAGCAGGCTCCCTGCTGAGCAGAGAGCCTGATCTGGGGTTCGATCCCAGGACTCTGGGATCGTGACCTGAGCCAAAGGCAGAGGCTTTAACCCACTGAGCCACCCAGGCACCCCAAAAGCAACAGATCTTTAAGTTAGGTTTAAATGGATAATTTAGCAGCTATGAGAAACGTATATCCTGTTTTGTTTTGTTTTGTTTTGTTTTTAAGGAAAAGCTGCCAATCTCAAAAGTTAACTCTTAAAAAAGTCCCTAAAAATGATTTTACATTAAATCATGTTCCGAAGATAACAACTTTTGGTTGATTGGATTCTTCCGGGTTATCAATTTTCAATGTGTCTAGACTTACGGTGTAGGTAAGAGTCTAAATAGGTAAAAGGCAACTCCTGGGTTATTTGAAGAAGTTGTATTGTCCTGTGTTTACCCTCATTAGATCTGTTTTCATACTGTTTGCCTATTAACTCATCAGTCTTCCTCAAGAAATGATAAGCCCCTTGGAGGCAGAGACTATCTTTTACATGCAGTCATTTCTAGAATGCCATTTGATTAGTGTCTGTTCTGATTAACTGATACCCATACTACCTACTGGTGGTTAAATATTTTGGATACAACCCTTAGATTTACCTATAGCACTAGAGTAGTCCCTAACATTTTAGGAAGTACACAAAACACAATGGGTGAGCGAATGAATGAATGGCTTCCCAAAATGGACCTACCTTCTGTGTTTTTTTTTTTTTTTGAGGGGGTTCCTTTTTTTTTTTTTTTAATATAGTGCCTTGTTTCTTTTTTTTTTAATTTAAATATTTTTTTAAACATACAATATATTTTTATCCCCAGGGGTACAGGTCTGTGAATCGCCAGGTTTACACATTTCATAGCACTCACCATAGCACATACCCTCCCCAATGTCCATAAGTGTACGTTAATTGAATGTATCACTCTCCCCCACATGCAAATACTCCTTGATTAAGTCAATCTACTGTAGAAGGTATGATTAATATTTGTAAGGCAAAGGCAGACATAAATTATTCTTATCCTTTTTTAGATGATCACTAGCCTCTATAGCCTGCTATAAAGCATTTTATAGGTAATCAATCAGTAATGGCACACCAAAGGGAAAGTGTCGTATGAAATTATAAATGTGTATATAAGTATTTATAAATATATATATTTGTACATGTGCATATAAATATAGTCTTAGGAGTAAGTAGCATATTTGGAATGGGAATAGAAAAAAATTCTTGGGGAGCTTGGGTAGCTCAGTCAGTTAAGCATCTGACTCTTGGTCGCAGCTCCAGGCTTGATCTCAGAGTTATGGGTTCAAACCTCACATTGAGCTCCACGCTGGGTGTGGAGCCTACTTAAAAAAAAAAAATTCTTAGGTGCATTAACATGAATAAGTTGTTAATCTACCTGGATAAGTAAACTGGACATCTGTTCATTGCCTAATGAAATTATTTAAATGACCTGACAGCCCGTGTGTAAGATATGTAATAGATGTTCAATTTAGTGAGTTCTGATTCTCTTCTGCTTGCAAAGTAGCTGTGTTCTGAGTCTAAACTTTAGCATCCTATAGTTTTCGTATAAAAATGGCTAAGAATAATTAACCTAAATGATGAAAATGCTGCATTCTTTTTTTTATAAAGATATATATTTTTTAATTTTTATTTTTTATAAACATATAATATATTTTTATCCCCAGGGGTACAGGTCTGTGAATCACCAGGTTTATACACTTCACAGCACTCACCTTAACACATACCCTCCCCAATGTCCATAACCCCACCCCCCTTCTCCCAAACCCCCTCCCCCCAGCAACCCTCAGTTTGTTTTGTGAGATTACGAGTCACTTATGGTTTGTCTCCCTCCCAATCCCATCTTGTTTCATTTATTCTTCTCCTACCCCCTTAACCCCCCATGTTGCATCTCCACTTCCTCATATCAGGGAGATCATATGATAGTTGTCTTTCTCCGATTGACTTATTTCACTAAGCATGATACCCTCTAGTTCCATCCATGTCATCGCAAATGGCAAGATTTCATTTCTTTTGATGGCTGCATAGTATTCCATTGTGTATATATACCACTTCTTCTTTATCCATTCATCTGTTGATGGACATCTAGGTTCTTTCCATAGTTTGGCTATTGTAGACATTGCTGCTATAAACATTCGGGTGCACGTGCCCCTTTGGATCACTACGTTTGTATCTTTAGGGTAAATACCCAGTAGTGCAATTGCTGGGTCATAGGGTAGCTCTATTTTCAACATTTTGAGGAACCTCCATGCTGTTTTCCAGAGTGGTTGCACCAGCTTACATTCCCACCAACAGTGTAGGAGGGTTCCCCTTTCTCCGCATCCTTGCCAGCATCTGTCATTTCCTGACTTGTTAATTTTAGCCATTCTGACTGGTGTGAGGTGATATCTCATTGTGGTTTTGGTTTATATTTCCCTGATGCCGAGTGATGTGGAGCATTTTTTCATGTGTCTGTTGGCCATCTGGATGTCTTCTTTGCAGAAATGTCTGTTCATATCTTCTGCCCATTTCTTGATTGGATTATTTGTTCTTTGGGTGTTGAGTTTGCTAAGTTCTTTATAGATTTTGGACACTAGCCCTTTATCTGATATGTCGTTTGCAAATATCTTCTCCCATTCTGTCAGTTGTCTTTTGGTTTTGTTAACTGTTTCCTTTGCTATGCAAAAGAAAATGCTGCATTCTAAAACACACTTGACCTCAAGGATTTTAGTAAAATCCTTGTGAATCTGTCTGGTGTATATAATCTAGACTTATCAGCTTTCTCCCTCCAGCCCCCATCAGCAAGGCATCACCACGTATAATCCCCCTCAAATCTTACCTCTCTTCTGTTTGCACAGACCTTCTTTTCTTCTAAGTCAACAGCTTTGCTAAGCGGGACAAACTAATCCATGCTAATATATTCATTCCGTATTATTCATTGTCAACTCTCTCCTGATAAGTGCAGAATGTAAAAGTTGATTTATAAAGAAAAAAAATCATCTCAAACTGAAGGAGTGGTGAGGTTTAAGGAAGGGTGTTTAAGCTAAAGAAAACATAATTATGACATTGACTGATAGAAACTATTTTGGAAAAAGAATTTTGAAGCACAGTCAAATTGAAATTCCCTGTCTGTTGCCTTACTTAGGGCCTGGTCTGATGGTAATGAGTAGCAGAGGAGTTGTGACACTTCACATAGTATTATTCCTAGCTAAGTCCTTATTTTCTGTGACGTTTCATCCACATTTCCCATTTCAATTCTTGCCTCCTCTAATTCCTGATACTCTCTCCTTACGGTGAACATTTCTCAGCTTTTACACTTGGACTCTTCATTATACGCAAAGCTTTCAACTGACCTCCTGACATTGGCTACGGCTTTTATTTTTTATACTGTGTTTTGTATTTCCCCCCTACCAGTGACAGCCCTCGCATTCTTACCCCGCCAGCCGCTGACAACTTTCCATTCCCACCCACTTCCATTAGTGACAGCTGATTCCTCATTTAGAGAATTAAGAATTCTGCCATCAGAATGTGCTTTCTACTTTCACCTTAGAAGAAAGGGGAAAGGGGCCAGGAAACTGCTCTAATGATGTGAATATTCCAACACGGTTTGGCACTCTGCTGCTTGTCTCTCTTTAAAAACATCTCATCCCATAAATAATTTATCACAGAACCTCTGGACATCAATTACAGAGACTCAGCGTTTTTTCAGGGCAGGATTACAATATTGCAGTGTGACTGCCAGAGTTTGACTTTGGATATTTATTCCGAAGGATGTCCTTGAATCATCAGAACTGAAATTGAAATTTCATCATACTCAACCCCCCCGCCTTCCCCATTTCATGGAGCAGAGCAGTGACACAAGAAAAACAGTGCGGGGCTTCCAACTTCAGTCGTCTGTTAGCTTTGCCCCCCAGACTACGATGGTTCCCCGTTCAGGAGCAGCCTGCTTCAGCTTCCTCGCTGTGCTAAACTAATTGGGCGTGTGGTCCTGACACCAGATAAGGACTAAGCCAGCGCTTCTTTACAAGTGGCATAGAATTAGTGTTTGTTTGTTTGTTTTTTAAAGATTTTATTTATTTATTTGACAGACAGAGATCATAATTAGGCAGAGAGGCAGGCAGAGAGAGGAAAGGAAGCAGGCTCCCCGCTGAGAAGAGAGCCCCATGCAGGGCTTGATCCCAGGACCCTTGGATCATGACCTGAGCAGAAGGCAGAGGCTTTAACCCACTGAGCCATCCAGGCACCCTTAGTGTTTGTTTTTTTAAAAATATTTATTTATTTGAGAGAAACAGACCGAGATAGCAAGGGAGCATGAAGGGGGAAGGGAGGGAGAAGCAGGCTCCCCGCCAAGCAGGGAGCCTGATGTGAGGCTTGATCTCAGGACCCCAGGATCCTGACCTGAGCAGATGTAAAACTGTTTTGAGCCACCCAGGCTGCCCTAAATGAAGTGTTGAAATTTCCAAACCAGGTACTTTAAACTGCAGAATTATGAGACGCTTCAAATGTAGTTGCAGGTGCACTTTAAGAGAATTGTTGCTGTGAATGTTATCAAGGTGGTTCCCATTCATGATTCTGTGGCCTGACAAGCTAGAGCCATGAGCTTCCTTGTTACATTAAAGGACTTTGTGTTCAGTTCCTATGAGGATCTATCTGTCCACAAGGACCTGCCCATCGGATGACGCGGAGCTCCGGGTGCAAGAGATGATCTCCAGGCTTCCTGCTGAAAATGGTTTTATTACACACATCATGAATAAGTCGCTATGCTTCCCTATGAGGACTACCTAATCACCAGAGATCATTTCATAGATTTCGTTTTATTTTTTTCATAGTATTAAAAACATGCCTGGAGGGCTTCCTATATACAAGAATCTGCACTGAAAATAGAAAATCAATTCTTTGCCCTGGTGGGGAGGGGGATTCCCTAGGCAGAAGAGAACTATAGAAGACTAACTATAACTTTAAGATGGTAATAGAATTATCAGTGAAGAGAGTATGAAGGAAGTAGAAAGCAGGAGTACCTGCTCTTCGTGGAGGTGCTCTGGGCATTACATAATGAATGCATTACTATGGAAGCTGCGAATGTGGAAATGGCTTCTCAGGCTAAGGCAGAGCCAATCCTTAACACTGAGTTATGCTCCCAGTACAAGTGGTGAAGCAGCTGGAAAGAACTGGAAATGGGACAATAATAAAAATATTAATTATACTCTGGATGCTGGAAAAAGAGCAGGTTTGTCTCTTTCCCTAATAAGTTGTACTCTAATTATTGTCTGTGATCATTAATAAATTAAGTGATGCTCAAGTCCCAGGAGGGAACGGACTATCACAAGTCTTTCACTTATAACTAGGCCAAAATAACACTGTACGTCAGCTAATAGAACTTAAAAAAAAAAACTTTAAACTTCTTATATATATATAAATATAAAACTAGGCCAATGGACACATACGCTTATTTTTATTTCTCGGGATTAAGGTATTAAGAATTGTTTACTTCAGCAATTTGGATTTATAATTTAAGCATAAAGGTCAATTCCAGGGGCGCCTTCATGGCTCAGTTGGTTAAGCAACTGCCTTCAGCTCAGGTCATGATCCCAGGATCCTGGGATAGAGCCTCGTGTCAGGCTCCTAGCTCAGCAGGGAGCCTGCTTCCCCCTCTTCCTCTGCCTCCTACTCCACCTGCTTGTGCTCTCTCTGTGTCAAATAAATAAAATTAAAAAAAAAAAACTAACCTAAAAAAAAGAAAAAGATAAAGATCAATTCCAAATTTGTTGTCTTTTCTGCTGTGTATTAAAATCAAAACAAACTGCTACATAAAATAGTGTTAAATGTCAAAGGGAGGGCACCTGGGTGGCTCAGTCAGTTAAGTGTCTGTTTTCAGCTCAGGTTATGATCCCAGGGTCCTGGGATCAAGCCCCACATCAGGCTCCCTGCTCACTGGGGAGGCTGCTTCTCCCTCTCTCTCTGCCTGCTACTTGCCTGCTTGTGCTCTCTCTCTCTCTGCCAAATAAATAAATAAAATCTTTAAAAAAGTGTCAAAAGGAATTCAAAATAGATTGTAATAATACATTTAGATAAAATTTTTTTATCACTATCAGATAATAATCCATGGGAATCCAAGAGTGTTGTGGGTCTGTTTTCCTTCTTTTACAAACTTTGATAGTTTATATTTATGGCTTAGTTTCATGAGTGAGTCATACGACTCACGACTCACTTAGTCGTGAGACTAAGTCATACTTGGTGACATATTCAAATAAGTTATACAAATATCTTAATATGGTGCTTCGTGCCAACATCTCTTCTCTATGTATTAATATATACGTGTCCCCCCAAAATGCATCTGTAAACACAACAGAAACACCCTGATCATTAGTTCACATCTAGAAGCATTTTCCTTGCCACTAGGTGGCGCCAACATATTAATAGTAGGAAGAACATATGTTCTGAAAGAAGGCAAAACAGAGTAAAGAAAAGAAAGTTTAACTTGTTTTTGTATTTAAATATTTGTCCTGCTATATACTTTGAGGTGATGAGTTTATTGCAGGGAATAGTGTGGAATTCACCAGTTTTTTAAGAAAAGGAAAGTATGCTTTATTTTTATTTTTTAAAAAAGATCTATTTTTAGTTATTTTAGAGAGAAAGAGAGCACGAGCAAGGGGAGGGGCAGTGGGAGAGGGAAGAGTGGAGAGTGGAGCCCGATGTGGGGCTTGATTTCATGACCCTGAGATCATGATCTGAGCCCAAATGAAGAGTTGGTCGCCTAACCTGCTGAGCCACCCAGAGTCCCCTGATATTTTTTTTAATTTTAAGGAATAAATAAAAGATGAACATTGACTTTGGAAAGTCCACGGGGGGTGAGAGAATGTAGATCCACTCAGTCCTGACCTCAGCTTGCCATTTTTTATTATCTCCCAGGGAATGTTACAATCGAAAGAAAGTTACAATAGCAAAAAAATACAATTATATTTAGCAGCATTATAATTTCGCTTTTGGTAGTGCTATTAATGGTAAGTATCATATAAAGTCTAATAGTGGTTTTGGTGAGAACTGGTAAATTAAATTAACCCCAGTAAAAAGCCTTGAATTACTAGAACTAAAAGTAACATGCTAAAAAATCTAAATCTATTTATAGGAGAGAATCCCCAAAATTTCATGATAACAGAAGTATCAAGCATTATAAAAAGTTCAAATGCCACATGAAAACAACAGAAGATGCTAATATTAATAGCTAAAGACAGAACCTTCAATAATGTCGTAGTATGATGAATGATACCCAGGGATCTTAGAGCCCTACAAAATTACCTACCATTCTGGGGCGCCTGGGTGGCTCAGTGGGTTAAAGCCTCTGCCTTCGGCTCAGGTCATGATTCCAGGGTCCTGGGATGGAGCCCTGCATTGGGCTTTCTGCTCAGCAGGGAGCCTGCTTCCTCCTCTCTCTCTGCCTGCCTCTCTGTCTACTTGTGATCTCTGTCTGTCTAATAAATAAATAAAATCTTTAAAAAAAAACTACCTACCATTCTTGTGAATATTTTCCTAACATAAAATTTTGATTGTAATTTAATTATAGGTGAGAAGCAGCACAACATCTAAAACTATAAATTAGCCCAATCAGGTGTTTTGTTTCTCATCAACTATGTGTATATTGACACATATATAAAATTATTAACAGTTTCTAAGATTGTCATCATATGACTTATATAAACTATTAAAGTACCACTAAGAATTATAATTGAGACAGGGTATCGGTATCGGTATCTCTTCCTTAGGTAGGTACCATTATTACCAACCCTGCACTGAAGAGACTCTAATCCTTTCTCCTATCCTTCAAACTCAGGTCAAGCTTATAAAAGGAAATTTTGTTCCCACACAGGCCGTCTTAAATAAGATAATGGGGAGAGATGTTGCAATAATAAAATGGGCCCATAACTTTAAACTCAGAACAGAGGACTTGGGTCCTGAAACAACTACTTTGAATTTCAGGTCCTTCGTCTGTATTAGGGAAATTAAGCATTAGTTCCCAGTGTGGCTATATGCTTAAATGCGATAATGCATGTTAAGAATCTTGCATATGCTTACATGGTTTTTGAAGTATTAAGATTTCTGTTCTGAATAGCTGACGTGTTCCATGCAGGTATTTAATATTTATTGGACTCTCCACTGTCTTTAGGCTTAGCGTAAGATAGAACCTTCTTTAAGCATTACATCAAAACACAGGTTGAAAAGACGCATTGGCTGTATGAAAAAGAATGAGCCTGACTTGAGTGGATAATTCTTGGTACTAGCTATTAAAGTATTAATGTCAGCCATAAGAAAGAAAGAGACATCACTGAGCTGGCATTAGGGGGGAGATGATAAAGAACAGAAGTTCCAGCTGTGGAGATTTAACTGATTTTCATAGCCCCGCCCAATGGCAAGTGCAGCTCAAAGAAATGTATCTGATTAGTTATCCACGGGGGAAATGAGACAGTTAATGTGTGACTTCAGTATTTATCTTGTGAGACTTTACATTTATAGTTGCTCCGATTACTTAACAAGTGACTTCTAGACAACCCATAATATGTCAGTGGTCTCATCTGAACCTGAACGTTTATTCTGATAACCAGTAGTTATTGAGTATCGCTGTCCTGAGTGTTTGAGTATTGACCCACGTCCTCTTCAAAATCTCATTCAATCTCATGAGGTAGGGGAAGGATACTACAGGGGAAGAAAACCAGAAGCCAGAATTTCAGGAACATGCCTAAGGTCACACAAGTAGGAAATGATAGAAGTTTCGGAGCCCCAGACTGCGATCTTGATCATTGGCTTCCCATGAGGGTTCTGCGATGGCACAAACCCCTCCACCGCAGAACTTCTAGGTCCCTCATGAGCATGCATAGCACTTAAAGGTCTTGCTATGGAGCAGATTCCAACTCAATAGGTGTGGGTGGAGGCTGATTGGTGGAGGTTAGCTCTAACAAGATCTCGGGTGATTCCAATACCCTGTGGTCCATGGACTACACTTTCAATATCCAGGCACCAGACCACTACATCTACACACTGCTTTAGCAGGAGCCCAAGCCAAATGTCTAGGGCAAGTTGGTTCATGCTTAGTTTAGTGCTCACAACTAAAATATCTAGATATCTCAGTCCAACAGAATTGCCATGAGATGACGTTTCCTGAGCCTCGTTAATGAACCTGAGCTGATCTAATGTTCAGAAATTGACATGATCTTGATTACAAGGTGTGCTTTAGCATATAATGATTAACAGTGATAGACAGTCTATACTGCACTTATTTATTTATTTTTTAAGATTTTATTTGTCAGAGAGAGAGACAGAGCACAAGCAGAGGGAGCAACAAGCAGGAGGAGGAGTAGACTCTCCGCTGAAAAAGGAGACTGATGTGGGACTCCATCCCAGGACGCTGGGATCATGACCTGAGCCGAAGGCAGAATCTTAACCCACTGAGCCCCCAGTCTCTATACTGCACTTCTTAAATATTGGGTTATTTAGTCTTCAAGGTAGGTCTGAGTGGTAATGGAGTATGACAGGTATTTTTGAGGAAAGAAACCCAAGGCAAGTGATGACTGCCATGAGTCTCTTTTGCAGCTATGACCACACAAAGATGCCCAAATTCTTCTCTTCTGTCAGCTGATCTTGATGTTTGGCTATGTTCCATTAACTGATTAAAAGTAAATAGATGCAAAAATAAATAAAAAGCAAAGAGACGCAAAATGATAGAACTGAAACAGGTAAGATGCAGCCACATCCTGATTTTGCTTTAAATACACAGATAACCAAGGCCGAAGGAATTTGAAAGCATCAAGGGTAATTTTCTATGGTTATTACATTAATAAAAACCTATCTAATACAAACAGCAAAGCTGTATATATAATTTTATTATGCTGCTAAAATCAAAACTTAGTCTTATTCACTCCCAGGCCCTGAGGCCACCTGTGAGATAATTGTACCATTTTTTCCCCAGACTCTCCAGGTTTGGTGTGGCAGGCAGGAAACTGGTTATTTCACCTCTTGTGTCTATTTTAATGGAACTAAATATGTGGGAATTCCTTTTTTTCATATGTAGATACTAAAAGTTTTATGAAACCATACTCAGAATTCAGAGTTGATCTCTAAATGTCAAATGGTAAACTATCCTTAGAAGACTAATATTTTCACAGAAAAAAAAATCCTTTTGAGTTACTGTGGAGACAATGAAGATAAATCAAGAAATGTTGTCAGTCACTAGGAAAGGAAAATTACCAAAGTCTCTATATTTAAAAACACTCGAGGAGAGACAGCAAAACTTACCAAACCTGGGCTTTCCAAACATATTTGTGATTTATAATGTTATTTTTCTCCTCATTGACAAAGGAAAGAATACCTCCGTTCTTGACAGAAATGGCTACATGGCCCCTCTTTATCACACTGTGTTCACTCATCAAGCTTGAACTGACTTTAAGAATAATAGGCTTATGGGGTGCCTGGGCAGCTCAGTGCTGCCTTCAGCTCAGGTCATGATCTCAGGGTCCTGGGATCGAGCCCTGCATAGGGCTTTCTGCTTGGTGGGAGTTTGCTTCTCCTTCTCCTCCCCATCCATGCTCTCTTTCGCTATCTCTGTCTCTCTTGAATAACTTAAATCTTTTTTAAAAATTAAAAAAATAATGAGCTTACTTTGAAAAATCATGTTTTCTTCAAGTGTACACTTACGGCTCAAACTAAAGACTGGGTTTATTCTGAGTTCATACCAATACTCCTGAATGATCCACTTGTACTGAACGTTCTGTGCAGAGATTCTCCATGGGAATACTCCAAGCGTACTAAGCAACAATCCCTAGGACCCTGTCATTAGATGGTCGTGGGTGGGAAGGTGTCTGAAAGTGTTGATGGGTGCACTGGGACGACTATCCTCCCCCACCCCAACATTATTTATTTCATATTGAAGGGACCATCACAATATCTGGCTAATAAAACAAAGTTCAGACAGAATTATCAGGGACTAAATCATTTTCTTCCTTCATTAAGTTTTGCCGGTATCTTTCAGAAGATAGAGGTAGCACAGAAATGAACAGATAATAGAGCTTTGGCCTACCTGCTTCACTTTCATCAGCTGCTCCTCCGGGACACTGGTAGTTCCCTCCTCAGTTCCTTAAAGACACCAAGCTCCTCCCAGCTCTTGGCCTCCAGATTCGTGCACGGTTCCCTCCGCCCACAGTTAATATCCCCAGCTTTACTCTTGGGTTTCTTTGTGATTTATGCTTTCATAGTGATGCATTTCCTTGGCATTGCTTGCACTGACTAATTTGTCTACCTCATTTAACGTGTCTTTTCTACTAAACTATAAGCAACGTGAGAGTAGGAATTTTGTTTTTTCACCACTGTATCCTTATCACAATTCACAATGCTTGGCCCCTAGTAGTGCAGTAACTATTTGTTGAAGAATGGGGTTGGGGAAGTAGAGGAAATTGCTGAGGCACTGCTCAGGTTTATATCCTTTACAAGGGCTAGCGAAGAATGCCTTGTGCCTGTGGAGGCAATTAATGTGTTAAATCTTTTGAAGGCAAAAGTAGAATCTTTCGTAATAAACTGAGAATTGTCTGATGTGATTAGGAAGAAATTAAATCCTAAATGAAAGCCTAAATCCTTAATGAGAACACACTTACGACTTAGTGAATATTTGAATGTCTTGGATAAAGTATTTATGAGCTATGATTTGCTGGGATTTGTGGACCAGTCCCAAGAGCGGGCCTCTTGGCTCCCCCCTACATATATACACTAGAATAGTGAGAGTACTATGGAAACCTAGCTGTACAGGTCACTCAAATTGCCTCTCGTAGAAAGTCATGATCTTTTAGAGTATTATTAAATATTTGGTTATCCACTGCTGTAGTTTGGAGTGTACAGCACCATTTTAAAATTCCTACAATGTGTTAGTTGTTGCTTCTGTCCATCCTGTTGACCACGGAAGTATTGCTGAAGAGATTTCTGGTGTTTAAATTATAATAAGTGAAAAACAGAGTACTTTCATTTAACACTTTAATTTTTATTTCTTTTTATTTTCCAAGAGCTTAAGCTGATTCCCCCCAAAGCTGCAGTACCCTGGGATATAAGAGTAAAAGGCAACATCCAGGTAAGATACCACCATACGGTCTCCACCAAATAAATACTAAAATGTGGCTCAAACTATACTTAGAAGTACAGTTGGTCAAAAAAGGTAATTTCTGAGAAAGCAGGTTTAAATTCTTCATCTAGGGATATTCTGGAAATATGCTATGGATGGAACTTTTTATTAAGTTATGAGAATTAAAGGCCCAGGAGGAAATGTAGTATTACTTCCTAAAAATGTCTGAATAAAAGCTATTACTTCGAATAATGTGTTCATAGATAATTGTTTAGACATTAAAAACAAGCTCACACAGGCTTGCACTTACACATCTTTTTTTTTACTCTCCTTTATGAAGGAAGACAAACCGGGAAAGAAATAAGATATTCCACCCCCAAAAGGCCAGTAATCCTTAAAAAAAAAATCCACTGTGCAAAAACTATTTTTATGGTTCCTGTGAACTTATGACAAGGAATATATCCAGGAACAAGGCTTTGAAATCTAAGCTATGTTCCATTGTTTGCAGTTACCTTGGATTTTAACTAGATGTACAAGTTGACTTCTGACCATGGGGAATCCTCTCCATGCATGGATTTATGGATTGTTGAGGCCATGGCAGATAACCAGTTCCACAGAAGCAACTTCATGCTCTTCTGAGGAAGATCCATAGCACTGTGGAACAAGGAATATAAGTGAGCGATGCCACAAGAGACTGCAAATGGGGTTATCAAAATACAACCAGCAAAAATGAACTCTGAAGGTGGAGAATCTACAAGGAAAAATACTTCTCAGTGGTTTCACTCTTATGTGAAGAGCACTGACATTCAGTAGCCATGGCATGTACTTCTTAAGCATGTAAACAGCCAACCTATCTGTGGATTCCAAGCTCATTAAGTAGACAGTTGAATAAATTTGTAAAAAAAAAAAAAAAAAAAAAGAAAAAAAAAGAAAAAAAAAAAAAAAAAAAAATAAGCAATGCCAAAATGAAAAAAAAAAAAAAAAAAAAAAGTCTCCGGTGTCTAGAGGGGGAAAACACCAAATGAAACTATTCAAACTGCAGTAATAAAATATTTGGCCTTTAATCATGTCCAAATAAATTGCATTTGAAAGCTCCCCCTCCCCCACCCGTAGTCATAAAGAAACACACCAATTTTTCAACATTTTATAATGGCCAAAGAAGGGGTTTACATAGGTATGTTTATTAGTGGAACTCACTTTTTAATTAGTTTTTAATAGGTTGCTAATCCATTTTAGCCTTAAATCAGTTCCATCCCATTCTCAATCCCTTTCCTGAGGTCTAACAGTTAATGTCGTCTACCATGAGGAGAGCTTCCTGGGGCACTTTGGGAATCATCTGCTTGGGGCTTAAATAAGTACAGTTTATAAAGTTCTCTCTCTCTTCCTCAGCCCCCACTAGGAATGAAAAAGGCATTTCTAGAGGTAAAGGATTCTCTTCCTCTCTCGGCTCCTCTTCCTCCACCCCCTCCTCTTCCTCTTCTATATCCTCCTCTTCCTCTTCTTCCTCATCCTCCTCTTCCTCTTCTTCCTCTTCCTCCTCTTCGTCCTCCTCCCCTTCCTCCGCGCAGTCAGCGTCTTCGACCTCCTCTTCATCTCCGGCCTCGGCCTCCTCCTCCTCCTCGCTCTCCTCCTCCCTCCCGTCACACTCCTCGTCACACTCCTCCTCGTCACACTCCTCCTCCTCCCTTCTCTCGTCGTCGTCGTCCTCCTCCTCTCCAGACTGTGCGGTGGGAAACCGGTGCTCCTCGTCGCGGTCGGGACTGAAGCCCAGAGAGGGATTCTGCGCAAAGGCGTACAAGCTCTCCCGCGGCTCCGTCTCTTCCTCGCCGCCGCTGGGGGGCGCGTCGTTCCCGGAGGAGCCCCCGGGGGAGGCCGCGCCGCGCGCCTGCGCCTGCTGCGCCCGCTGCGCCCGCAGCGCCTCCTGCTGGCGCTCCAGCTTCTCCTGCTGCCGCATGTCCTCGTAGATCTGGTTCATGATGAACTGGGTGGTGTTGCGCGGTGCCCGCATGCCCGGTGCCCGCCACCCGTACAGGTTGACCGGCCTCAGCAGCGTGCTCAGATCCACGGGCGGGCTCCTCGGGAAGGAGCGGCGAGGGTGGCGGCGCAGGCCGCGGCCCCTGCGGCCCCAGCGCTTCTTCCTGCCGGGGGGCCTCGCCCAGCCGGGATTCCAGGGCCCGCGCCAGCAGGAGCAGCAGCAGAGGCAGAGCGGGTGCACACCAAACACCCGGATCACTTGCACTTGGCCGGGAGGCTTCCAGAATCCGGCCGGTGGTGGGCGCCAGGGCTCTCCCCAGCGCCCCCAGTTGGAGTACACTGCCCAGTAGGGCCGTCGGGGTGGTTGGAACCAAGGGCCCGGACCGTGCTGTTGCTTTGGCTGTTTCCTGGGGGGCTCAAACTCCGACTTGGGACCATAGCGGTGGCGCCGCTTGTTTATGGGAGCGCCCCTGCGCCTTCGGTGGCAGGTAGACCAGGTACGCAAGGGGGCGGAGGACGCCCAGCCGCCGCCCAGGTTGAGAGGGTCCTCCCTGTTGTCGAGGGTCTGGGTCATCGTCCAAGGAGCTCCCAGAGGTCTAAACAGAAGCGTCCTAGAAGCCGTCGTCGGTTGGCCTGATCTGAAGGTCTGCAGAGCCTCGTCCGTCTGGGCAGCACCACGTGCCTGCTACCGGGAGGGCACCTTTCTCTCCAAGAGGACCCCCTTCTCCCTCTTCTCTGCTTGCTGGATCGCTCTTCCTTCGTAATCTCTTGTCTTTCGCACCCAAGTTGTCTCGCCCAGGTGGGTTGGGCGGGACTGGGGCTGGGTAAGGATGGTGGGGGAGGAAGGTGTTGGTGGGCGACGCACGGTGAGACCCGCTCCCGGATCCCACACACACCCGCCTCGGCTGAGGCGCGGGCTGGGAACCGGGGAGGCAGGGGTTGCGCGTTACCTTGCTGCTCCCTCCCAACCCAGGTGCTACACCGTCGCTGTCCAGGCGGGACTGAGCCGGCGCGGGTGGCTCCGGCCTTTAAATACCGGCCAGAGGCCCCCCGCGTGCCCACCGCGTCCTCGGTTGCCCAGGGCGATAGCCAATTGGGGTCGAGGTCGTTCTCGCTGTGCGAGGAGGGGGTTCCGGGTGGAACGAGGTGCCCGGTTAATGTTCGCAGGGGGCTTGTGACGCAGGTTTTGAAAGCGGGAAAAAGGGCCCTAGGCTGGGGTTGTGCTTCCCAACTCAGACAACGTTTGGGGCAGTTAATTTGAAACTTTTGTACCACCCGGAGGTGCGGGGATAAAGATGGACCTTGAGCTGATGAACCCCTTGGAAGGGGGAAATCTTGTATATCGGAAAACTCATCTCTTACACCTTTGGAAGTCGAGGAGATAGAGGGAAAGTGCCTAGAGTCAGAAAACGGGACCCCACTCCTTACCTTAGGGCCTGTGCACACTCTTCTGACTCTTGGGCGTTCTAGTGCATCACACGTGAAACATGACCACCACCATTTATTGCGTGTGCTTGCAGCAAGCATGAGCTCACCGCATGTAGTCCTCATACCTGTAGGCTCTGTGAGGTGGGTATTGTTACGGCGCCTCACAGATCAGGAAATTGAGAGGTTAACTTACTCAAGCTCGTGGGCATAAGGAGCTTTGGGGCTAGTATTTAAATCTAAGCCAGGTTGGCCCCTAAACCAAAGTCTTAACCACATGGCTGCACTCTACTGCCCATCCACCTTAAGTAGGACTCTTTTGAGGAGTACACGAAATCCTTCGGGGAAATGCTTTGCTAATTGTCATACAACATGCGCTTGTCCACTAATGAAATCAATAGTACCAGGATGTATACAGTGGGTTTACTCTTGAGAATACAAATATGCCAGTTACGTCTTTTGGTAAGTCCCTTTGTCTACCAGACAACACAAACATTGGGAGTCTTTATAACATTATGGTTAATAATATGGGCTTTAATTTAAATTAGCACGAACCTACTCTGAGGGATACTGTAACGGTGGATATAGGTCATGGTCGTTAGGCATTCATCCAAATCCATAGAACGTACAATATCAAGACTGAACCCTAATGTGATCTATAGACTTTGGGTGATGATCATGTGTCAGTGTAGGTTCCTCAGCTGAAAGGCACCTACCATTCTGATGAGGGATGTTGGTCATGGGGGAAGCTCTGCATGAGTGGGGAGAGGGAGTATATAGGAAATCTCTTTATATGGGAAAGTATATGGGAAATCTACTGCATTTTAACATGAACTTAAAACTGCTTAAAAAATGAAATCTATTAAAGAAAATGTGCTTCAACTTCGATTCAGCAATGATGAACCTCTGTGAACCTCAGGCTCCTAACCCATATGGAGAGTAGAGTTATAAAATGCCTATTCCACGAAGCTGTGTTAAAGGTTAAGGTACTTCCTTAACGCAGCCAATGCAAGTACCCCAGGAGCGTGCAGTCGCTGTTGGCTCTCATCATTGTCATACTTAAATACTTTAGGACTTTAAAGTTGATACGGTGTATATAAAGATAACCAACCCTGTGCATGAATGCCAAAATCGGCATCCCTGCCCTTGTGCCCTTTTCTTGTCCCATTTATTAGAAACATCAAGGACTAGCTACCACGCTTGATCCTAGAGAAAACCACCCCAGAGTATATCTTTTTATTGCTTTCCTGTGGTGAGTGGAATTATGGAAAATGGAACATTGCCCAGTGGGAATCTGAGTCCATGCAAGCCTCCAGTAAATGATGGAGAAGTAAATGTGGGAAAGCCCCTGAAGCCTGCAAAGGTCATTTATGCCTTCCTGGTTGAAAATGGAGAACAGGGTGGGGGATCTTGGATCAGGACTCCAACCACTGCCGTGGGACCTGTAGACTCCAAAGGCTTCATTCAATTTGATTTGCTCTGTGGTTTGCTGGAGAATGGCCTGCTTGACTTCAAGTGCTGAATGCTGACACTTTGAGCCCCCAGTGTCCCTTTCTGGATATGGAACCACACATCTGGCTGTTACTCTGCCCTTACTCTGCTTAATTCAAATTGGAATGCTGATACTCCAGATTTATTTTTATGGGGACCTATGTGGTATACCTATTGGGTTTTAATTGGGAACTTTAGAAATTGACCATGTTGCTGTAGTGGATTTCTCATCAATTTCTTCTTTGTTTAAAAGAGATTAATTCACAGAAAATAAAAGCATTGTTCTTGTACAGTTTCTTCCATGGTGACATGCATTTCATATTAATTCTTCTTATTAAAGAACGTTAGCATGGTATTCTTGCCCCTTCCTTACTCTTAAGAGAAACAGAAAATTACGGTTTATGATTTGTAGTTTTTTTCAGTAGATTGCCATTGTAATTCAAATTGTTCATGTACTGGCAAATCACCCAGAGGATGTTAAACGTGACTTTAAGAAATGCAATTAAGGAATTTTTAAAGACCTCTTTTAATTGGCTCATATTCCTTAAATACTACAAAATAAACTGTTTTAATATGTAGTATTAGTTTTCTACTGCTGTGAAACAAATTCTCACAAACTTACTTAAAATAACATATATTTGTTATCTTGAATTTTCAGGTGTTGGGGGGCCCAGGAATAGCTTAGTTGGCTCCTCTGCTCAGGATCTCACCAGACTACAGTCAAGGCACCTGGCTGGCTTGGGTTCTCATGTGGGGTGCTCCATTTGGGAAAATGTTATGGCAGAATTTATTTCCATGTGGCTGTGTAAGTGAGGGCCCTCCCTTTTAGCTCTCTGTTTGCCTTCAGGTTGGAGGCCACCCACAGGTCCTGGAGGTTAACAGCCATTCCTAGAGATTATTCTCACTTCCTTGCCATGGGCTTTCTCAGTAGGGCTGCTCATTCCTTCAAGTCAGCAAAGCAGATCTCCCAAGTGCTTCCTAGCACAACGAATACACACACACACACATGCATATGTATCATAGTATGGGCTTGACATTGACATTAATGACATCTGCCATCTTTGTCATATTCTGTTGGTTAGAAGCAAGACCCAAGGTCTTACCAGCATTCAAGGGGAGAAGGTTACACAAAGCCATGAATAGCAAGAAGTGGAAGGTTCACTAGGGGATTACCTTAGAGGGTTCACCACACAGACCAAGTAAATTGAGTAAAATACGCCCTTCATATATCAACTAGTATGACTTTATTTGGGAGACTTGAATAGCATGCAGCATTCTGAAATTCCGTTAAATGCTGTATGACAGCGTAAGTTATGCTATGCTTTATGTTATGCAGGACGTTATACTGTTACGTTGAAAACACACTGCTATCTTGGTGTTATTTTTTGTGCATTTGTGTGAATTGAAAAGGATGAATGCTAACACTTGATGGCAGTAGTAACTCATTCAAAATCCAGTCAGTGAGAGCCCCCCGTATACAAAACAAACTATGAGAAGATAGGTATTTCATCTTTATATTTATCACAAATGGCATATTTAAATTATTCCAGGTTGCCAATATTAACTATCCTTTATTCTGGTGCAGTGTAATTGGGTATATTTATTAGATTTTAGCATTTTTCAATTGGCTTTTGGAAAGCAAGCCTCCGCTAATTAAACTTATAAATTAAAATTTTTTAGAGAGAATTTGGATATGCCTGAGAAATTTGGTCAGATAAATAAAACTCAACAAATATTTTTTAGATCCATCTTTGTCACCTATTAAGTTCTATGGGATATGAGAAAAAATAAATGGAACACATTTTATACACTCTCAAAAACTTGCCTTTTGCAACCCTGAAGAGATCCAAGCAGTCATTTCAAACCAAAAAGGTAAGCGCCATCTGTTGGTCATAGAAGCTAACTACAAGGTATTAAGTCTCCAGCCTTTCAAAAAGTGAGATGAAATTAACTCATTAACTAACGTAGTGGACTGATATGTGCTTTTCAGAATCAGTAGTGCTATACGTGCTGATATGGAAAAATTCTCAAGAAAATATTTTTAAGTGAAAGAAGCAAAATTTAGAATAGTGATTACCTCTGGTATTTAAAAATCCATGTTTGCATGTTAGATGCGTTCATAATGGTGATGTGTGTGTAGACCTGCACATGTATTTTTGTATAAAAAAGGGAAATTGCTCAGGGCACTTGGGTGGCTCAGTCAGGTGAGTGTCAAACACTTGGATTTTTAACTCAGATCATAATCTCAGGGTCATGATCTCAGGGGGCATTGAGCCCCGCGTTGAGCCCTGCTGAGCCCCGTGGGTTGGGCTGCATACTCAGTACAGAGTCTGCTCCAGATTCTTTCCCCTTTTTTCTCCCTTACACAGTGCTCTTCCCTTGCACTTCCCTTCAACAGAAAACTTCCCATTCCCTCCCTCTCTCTCTCTCTCTCAAATAAATAAATCTTAAAAAAAGGGGGGGTTGCTTATGTACAAGTTTTTGTTTCTCATGAAAACTTTTACAAAAGCATGCAAGAAACCATCGCCTAGTTATTTCTTGGGAGTGGAACTTGAGGTTTGCAGCAGGAAAGAAAATCACCTTTCATTGTATATTCCTCTGTCATTTTTTGGTTTGTAACCATGTCCCTGTGTTATGATCATACATTTCAGAAAGATCAACTTTCCTTAGCTTCTTCCCTAGTGTGGTGATCATATCATCATCTCTTTTCCATTTTCTAAATTTTATTTTGTTCACAGGCACAGAAATATACCAATAGGATGATTCGATTGTTATCCACTTGCGTTAGAGTGATAAGACAAGCCTAGGGTCCTCTACAGCACCATCAACTTATGAGATATAGCAATAAACTGCCATTTAAGCAAGGGTCTAAAATGAGTTCTCAGATCTTTAAGGTGAAAAAATGATTTTTTTTGAAGTTCATAATTTAATATTTTTCAAAAACTGAAGATATGTGATATTGTCAGATATGATTATTTGCATGTTGTGATTATAATGGATATTTTCCCACAAGGCCATTGTAAATTTCAAATTATTTTATTGTCTCCTTTATTCTCATGAATAAATTTGGAAACAGAAACATGCTTTAGTTAAAAAAAAAAGGAATAGAAAAGTTTAAAAAACATCTAAATCTTGGCAATGCACCTAAAGTGTTCATTTTTTTTCTTTATTATAGACTTAACTTGAAATTATATGGGAAATAAATCCTTAAAACTTGCAAGTTATATGGGATATACAAGAGTATCTATGAAATCAAAACTAATGTCATTTAGTTTTGCTCTTACTCTACATCATTTGGTTTTATTCCTGACTCACCTGGTGTTTGCTTAACATGCTAAGTGTCATGATACCTTAAAACTTTCAGTTGTACACCATGTTTTAGAACACAATTTGAAAGTATCGCGCTGAGTTTCTGTTTTTGAAGAGAGCGGTAAGAATTGTTCCATTATAGTGAGTGTCATAATGCTAACCATGATCTGAAATTAGACAAGACTTCCAATAGGCAAACGAGGTAGGCACAGGTAGGCTTGAGGAGTTTTGCTGAGATTGATAGGGTTTCCATCCAGTCGAATATCCTCCAGCGCCTTACGAATATAAGTTAAATTTTTAACATTGCAGAAGGTATCTTCATGCATCTCCAAGATGTTGTTATTCTAAAAGAGATGGCAATAAATGATAACACAAAATATAACATATGCTTATTATTGATTAATAACAAAGTCCATTTGGCTTCACCCCATTTTAATTCTTTTGTTCCTTCTCTTATCCAAAAATGCATGTTATGAGATCATTATGCCTTGAGCACTTTCTAGGCTGTGGGGATTAAATCACTGACGATTAAATCACTTGCACTTGAGTAGTAGGAATGTTAAGATAAGGAGGTGAGAAAGCAGAGGTAAAGAAAAAGGTATTTCTAAAACTGATGGGTCTTGTGAAGGAAGAATGGTAACTGTGGAAAGTTATCTTAAAGAGATAGCAGTGGAGCAGAGAATGGACTAACACAGCGGCAGGGAAAGAGCCAAGATAGGAGCATTGCAGGGAGAGAGAAGACCACGTTCAATTTGAGTAATTACCTTAGAATGTTCAAGAATGGGAAGAGAGTCAACATGGCTGAAGCAGAGTGAGGGAGAAAGTGAGCAACTATCAGGAAGATAAGCAGGGCCCAGAAAGACATATTTAAAAATACCTTTGTTGGGTATATTTCACATGCCATAAAATTCCTTCATTTTAAGTATACAGTTCAGTGGTTTTTAAGATAGAGAGTTGTACAACCATCATCATAATTTAATTATTTTTTAAAATTTTAATTAATATTTTAGCCATAATTTAATTTAAGAACATGTTAAACCCTATACATATTAGCAGTTATCCCCTCTTCCTATTTCCCCCTATCTTTAGCCCATGGTGACTTCAAATCTACTTTCTGTTTTTATGGATTTTCCTATTTTAGATATTTTCTATAAATGGAATCATAGTTCATCTTCTGTGACTGGGTCTTTTCACTTAGAACTGCATTTTCAAGGTTTATATATTTTGTATCATGTATCAGTACTTTGTATTTTATTGCCTGATAATATTCCATTGTGTGGATATGCCACATTTTTATCCATTCATCTGTCAATAGAAATTTGGATTTTTTTCTGCTTTTGGCTTTTATGAATAATGCTTCTATGAACATTTGCAAACAAGTTTTGTGTTGACATGTTTTCAGTTCTCCTGGGAGTTGAACTGTGGGTTTATACTAACTCTGTTTATACTAACTCTATGTTTAACACTTCAAGGAAGTGTCAAACTTCTCCAAAGTAGCCACACCATCTCAGATTCTTACGACAATGTATGTGTTCCAATTTTCTCTGAATCCTAACCAACACTTGTAATTATCCATCTTTTTTATTTTAGCCGACCAAGCGGGTGTAAGGTGGTATCTCGTTGTGGTTTAGTTCATGGCTAGTGTATTTAATACAACTGACATTTGGTATCAATTTTATAACCTGCCACATTGCTGAACTCATTTATTAGTTCAAATGATTCAGTGGATTTCTTGTGACTTTCTATATAAAAAAATCTGTAGATCAATTTGGGGCCTATTTCCATCTTAATATTAAATCTTCCAAACCATTAATATGGACTGTCTTTCCTTTATTTAGATCCCTTTCTCCCCAGATAAAATTATATACCTTTAAGGGGTACAGAATAATGTTTTGATATATGTATACATTGTGAAATGACTACCACAATCAAGCTAATTAACACTTCCATCACCTCCCATGGTTTCCTTTTGCATGTGTTTCTGATAAGAACACTTAAGATCAAAATTGAAAAAAAAAATTTTTGAAAAAAAAAAAAAAAAGGAATGCTTAAGATCTACTCTCAACAAATTTCAAGACCACGATAGGTATTCTTAACTATAGTCACTGTGCTGTATTACATCTCCAGAACTTATTCACCTTAAATAACTAAAACTTTATATTCTTTGACTAACGTGTTCCCATATCCCCCAGTCCCCATGTCCTGGCAACTGCCATTCTACTCTCTGCTTCTTTGAGTTTGACTTTTTTAGGTTCCACATATAAGTGAGATCTTACAATATGTGTCCATCTGCATCTGGCTTATTTCACTTAGCATAATGTTCTCACCCACCTTGTTGCAAATAGCAGAACTTCTTCTTTTTTTAAGATTGTTTTTCTTTCTTAAAAAATGAAAAATATCCCATTGTATATATATACCGCAATTTCTTTATCCAGTCACCCATTGATAGACCCATGGTTTGCTTCCATATCTTGTGAATAATGCTGCAGTGAACATGAGAGTGCAGATGTCTCTTTGAGATACTGATATTGATAAGTGATATTCATTTCACTTGGGTATATATTCAGAAGTGGGATGGCTGGATCATCTGGTGGTTCTGTTGAACTTTTTGAAGACCCTCCATACCATTTCCTTTAATGACTATACCCCTTACATTCCCACCAATAGTACACAAGGGTTCCACAACCTTGTCAACCTTGTTATCTTTGGTCTTTTTGATAATAGCTATGTAGTGAGATGACATCTCATTTTGGTTTTGATTTGCATTTCTCTTATGATTAGTGACATTGAACATCTTTTCATATACTGGTTGGCTACTTCTATGCTTTCTTTTAAGAAATGTCTACGTAGGTCTTTCGCCAATATTTTAATCGATTTTTTTGTTGAGTTATTTGAGTTCTGTATGTATTTCTGCTATTAACCCCTTACCAAATGTATGGTTTGTATATCTCCCACTTACAGGTTATCTCTTCTCTCTGTTGATTGTTTCCTTTGCTGTGCAGGAAGCTTTCAACAATATTATAGCATTCAGTCTACAAGTCTTGTACTTTTTTTGTTAAAATTATTCCTGGGTGATTTATTATTTTGTGATTAATATGAATAGAATTGTTTTCCTAATTTCACTTTCAGATTGTTCATTTGTAGTGTATACATACACAATATTTGTATATTGATTTTATTACCTACGACATTGCCTAAATCATTTATTAGATTTCTTTTTTTGACTCATTATTAGGTAAAGTGTTGTTTAATATCTTCATATTTGTGACTTTTCCAAATTTTCTTTGTGGTTAATTTCTATTTTAGTTCCATTGTAATCAGAAAAGTACTTTGCCTGATTTCAGTTCTTTTTAATTTGTTGTGGCTAGTTTTGTGGCCTAGTATATGACCTTTCCTGGGAAATGTTCACTGGACACTTGAGAACCATATATGTTTTGCTACTATTGGGCGGAATGTTCTATAGATGACTGTTAAGTCTAGTTGATTTTTTTGTGTTTTTAAGGTGTTCTTGAACTATTTCCTAGTTGATCTTATGACTGGTTGTTCTATCCATTATTGAAAGTGGAGTATTGGAAGCCCCAACTTATTGTTAAATTGTTTATTTCTCCTTTCAATCCTGACAGTTTATGCTTCACACATTTTGAGGCATATTGTTTATAATCATTAATATAATAATGCAGTAATGGTTAATGAGTGTATAATTATATATTGTTAGGTAAATATATGTTTATAATCATTGTATCTTTCTGATGGCTTAACCGTCTTCTCATCACAAAGTGTCTATAAGGAATAAAAGGTTTAGTGCCTATGTGCTGTACTACTCCTTTTGATAGGCAATAGGTATGCACCATTAATAATAACTATGCCTTACATATAAGTCCTTATCATATTCCCATAACTGTACCATTCACTTTATAAACTAAAACTGTGGTGCAGGGAGGCTCAGATATTTTGTCCAATCTTTAGAGAGGATTAGAAGTAGAATTTCAGTCTAGGGAATCTGCTTTTGCCAGAGCATTCATTCTTAATTACTATACTGTATTTTGACAAACTTTTTGAAATGAATCAAAATTGGGGATTTTTATATAAACATTAAAAATAAATACTGAAGACAACATAAGTTAAAAACAGCTAATACTGGATATTGATTAAGTGGTCATGAGAAGAGAGATGCTTTAAAGGTACACTTAATGCCTTTTTAAGCCTTAAAATAGGGAATATGAAGCCAATTACTTCTTGTTAAATGTTTTATTATATACACAAGCCCATTGTGTTTGAATACAACATCAGAGACACAGTTACTTTGTAGGGTCAATATTATCACAGACAACAGTAATAAAATTTAATTCAGAATTACAAAAACACATTGGAAACACATTTTCTTAACCCAGAGAGATGGAAGTCTGTCATCTCTCAGCAGATAGGAATGCCCTAGGATTGAGTTTAATTCAATACATGAAACTTAAAATTAAAAGCTAAAGTTGACATTTTTTTCTCTTCTGAAAGCTAGAAAATAAATTAGATTTCTCTTTCTCCCATTTTCTCTTCCACTTCCAAATCTTACACATTTCTTCAAGAAATGAAACTTTCAGTTTTGTTTGTATTTTTTTTCCGAAAGTAATTTTGGGTGCCAGAAAGATGCATTATGATTTGACAAAGACTGAAAATCTTTAAAGACTAAAAATCAGTATAGACAGAGGCATGAATGTACAAAGACCTTGCACTCCAATTGTGAGAGAGAGAGGAGAAAAAGAAGAAAAATGGTGACAGTGTGTCAACAGACCATTATAAAGACTTTCTGTGTCCTGACTTCCTCATCTTTACTTTTGTTTTCCATGGAGCTGTTGGGCATACGTTACTGGTGGAAACCTACCTGGAGGTGAAGGGCCCGTAGGTTTTCCGGGAGTGGCAGAGGGATGTGGTCCAAATTGTTATCAGTGAGGTAGAGGTGATGGAGATCAGACATATCCTGTAAACATTCCAAATGTAGGGACTTAGTGGAAATTAGCGGCACTGCAGTTGTGTTTTCCATTCCCTGTTCATGCAACTATTTGTAAAGTAACACACGCCTGTCAAGGTCTTGTTTTGCAAAGACGAAGCAGATCAGTTCCCCAGGTTACTAGACATAAGTCAAATGAGTTTTGGAAAAATTAATGGTAAGCGAATATTTCTTGATGAAAATGTAAAGAGCTTCTCAATCTCTACAAAGAACCTTGCTTTGCCCACTCTCACTTTCTCTGTTTAAGCAAGGCGGTGTCTTCCCATGGGAGACATTCTGCAGAGGGGTTTTGAGGATCTGGGTGAGGCAGAGGAAGAATGGCCTTTGTGTTACAGGGACAGAGAAAAGAGAGTTTCTCTCCAACAAAATCCTGTTCTCTCTAGTACAAGTACTAGGAAAAGGACAGCCTAGCAAGAAAAAACAAACAAACAAACAAAATTTAGACAATAATAGGTCTACTCTAGACAAACACCACAGAACAAACCATGACTCACCACCACCCATGCCAACAAAAGCTGAATGGGGAGACTGAACTTTGACCCTTGGCTGGCTACAGTGAGGTGTCCTAGCTCCCTCGCCAACCAGGGTTACAGGAGAGCTGGTGGAGAAACAGGACTCCGGTCCTTGCTTGGCAATAATGGGTCCACACCGCCCCCCGCACTCTCCCCGTGTCCCTTCAAACAGGATTTTAAATTTGTTTATCGGAGTTTAGAAGAGCAGCTTGAATACAGTAAGAGTGGGTAAGAGAGCTGGCTGGTGAGTGTTCTCATGCCCTATGCTGTTACTACTCTAAGCAAGACCCTCTGGCCCCAAATGTGCTTCCTTCACTTAGAAAACAAAATTTCTAAGATTAACCAAATCCATCCTTTTTGCAAGGTCATGTAATGGACTTCTACCTCAAGGCATCACCCACACCCTGCACAGGTAGTCGTCCTTTAAGCCACATAAAATATTGGCCTTGAGTGGAGTTCTTAGAAAGTACAAATGGCCTGGCTGACACCGTTTCCAGACGCTCCAGACTTCTCATGCAAGCTCTGCTCTCTGTCCCTCTTGTTCCACCAGCCTCAGAACTTAGCAAAACGCAGTATTTCCCAAAAGCTTGGTGAATAGTATTGTATAGTTTATTTTAGGAGATAAAAATCTCATCAAATTGAATCTGCTTACAGCAATAAAAATGCTAGTCATTGATGGCAAATGGGCTAGAAGGATGAGAAACTTCCATATCCAAACTTAAAACTCACTTTAAATGCTTCTTGCTTTATTCCTTTCCTTCCCAGCCTATTGCTGCTGATATCGATAAATGTCAAAGTGTTTGGCAGTTCGGGGAGCTGCCTTATTTTATTGTCACGCAGGACAAGCTCCCGGAGGCGAGGTAGCTTTCTGAATGCATCTTCATCAATTTCAGATATTAGATTCGATGTCAAATCGATCCTTCTTAAATCATCTAGAAGGAAAAATGAGGGAGGTGGTTAAATACTCTTAAATATGTTTTGTTCATATAAAAGTACGACGATAAATTTTCCCACATAAAAGCAAATAGAAATATGAAGTGAACTAGCAATAGACAACTAATGAAATAATTGTTTCTAACTACTTTTTATAAAAATGTAATTGTTTCCTCCCAATACTAGACATATTTATGTACTTGTAAGAAAGCATAATTTTAACAACGGTATTGACACATTATATTTATCTGGTCTTTTCTCTGAAGTCTTCATAAGCTTTGTCTAGATTTTACTATTTAAAAGGGTTTCCTCAGTGATGACAGATTGCTATATTTTCTCATCGTTATAGATACATTAGCATTAAAATACAAAGACATTCAAAAGAGATTTTCAAATGATTGAAACAGTTTATAAAGACAAGTTCCAAAATTCTTTGAAGTTGGCAACAATTATAAAGTCAGAATGTAGCTTGTATGCATCGATCATAAAGCAGTTGTGCCTTAATGGAAGTTATTCAAACAACCCAAATCCTAGTGATTATATGACCACAACATTTTACTCAATGTTATGACATGATAATGAGATCTAGTCTATAAAATATACATATTTATGATTCTATTTCTTGAAAATTTTATTTGAAAATATATAGTTTCTTAATGACCTTTCACTCTTCCTCACTTTTTCCCCACATAATTAAAGCAAACCTTCAAATATTTAAATAAGGAAAAATAGTTGATTTATGAGCCATATTTTCATATTCAAGTTTCATTTTATAGTGCAATAATTTTAGGAAAAGTCTGTAAAGAAGACAAGGAAATTAGTGCTGTCATCCATACTTAGGCTTGCAAAATCATTTTTGTTGATCTTTTTAATTCTGTTGAAGCGGGAATAGAAATAAGCAGTGTTCCTGGGCAGCGGAGGGATAGCATCAAGTTCACGGTCATCACAGTATACAGTGGTACTTATACACGTACACAGAAGGCAGGTTGGAAAGTCTGAAAGGTAGAGGCAAATAATTACATGTAAGTAACAAAAACAGCTGCTAAGAGATAATGTGATTAGATGTTTGTTAAATAAGTTTACAGTCTCATACAGACCATCCTGGTATATTTCATATTTTCTTATATAGTTTTCTATAAATGGAGATTAAAATCAAATGTACCAATTAAAGCAGCCATAATAACTAGTACATTCTTTGTACTGTTTTAAATTTTATTTTAAATGACCCAGTGGCTATAGTGTGGTTGTTGCTTTTATACTCATTAGAAATTCTCTCTTCGAATATAAATATTAAGACTGGTTTTTGTAAAGTTAAAACATCGCACATAATATTTTTATTAGGTCTTTGGTTCAATATTTAAACACCCCACTGAAACAATCTGCTTCAAGAAAAAGGGTAATAATCCTTTATATGAATTCACTCAATATGTAAGTATTGAATCCTTTCTAGGGAGACACAAATCTATTTTATGACCTTCTATGAAAGATAAATGTGAATCACACAATAAAATGATAAATCTGCAAAATGTCATGAAATAATGAGCATAAAATAAGGGAATTTGACTCAGTTTGACAGTCATGGTTCTCTGAGGCGGTGATAACTGAGTTGGGATCTGCAGGAACAGCAGCTGACCATGTACTTCCCATAGTGAAGAGTGCACAGGTAGAGGAAGCAGCATGGGCCAAGGCCTTTCCCTTTGGAAGGACTAAAAGATGGTCCATGCGGCTATAGCACAGAGAACATTGAAATGTATGGGACATACCATCCAGAGGCCTTATCGGCTGTTGTTACAGATGTCTCGTCTTATCCTAAGGATGGGCAGGGTATTTTGTGATCAGATTTGCGTATTAGGAAATCACTCTGCTTGAAGGTGTGGTAGAGGACTGAGGGAGGGCCAGTGGGCAGAGTGGAGATGAGTTGTTACCTGGATCAAAGATGACGGTTGCTTGGCTGCGGTCATAATGACATAGCAAAAAGGCAGCAGATCAAAAGATATTTGTAAGGCTGGGTTATATCTCAACATCTCGGTCAGTCTCTACCACGCTCACATGCACACACATATACCTCTCCTTCACTTTCTGTTTAGAGGTCCTGCAGAGGACAGTAAGCTTCTAAGGAAGATAGAAAAGCAATGACCAGAAGGAAAGGAAGAAAAGAGAATGGAAAGATGTATCAGAGGCCAGATGGAGAGGGAGAAGGAAAAGGGAATAGAAAACCTTCTATGCCTGCTGAGATGTCAGGTGAGTTAAGGACTGAAAATATCTCTTGGATTAGTCATTGGGGTGGTTATAGGCAACTTCCATAAGAGCTGTGGAGTGAGGCTGGAAGCCAGATTAACTGCCAGTTGAGGAGGGGAGTAGGGGGATAGTTACAGCAAATATAGACAATGCTATCGAGATGTTTGTGAAGGAAGAGAGGGGGGTGGTCATAGGCATAAGCAGATATATTTGCAGTGTGTAAATTGAGTGAAGCACGATCCACTTGTGGTTTGTGATCAAGAACTGTGATGTGCTTACGAAGGTCTTTTTGCTGTCATTAAGTAGGAAAGTTAATTACAATAATAGCTTCAGGAATGAAAACCATTTTAAGATTGGAAATCTGAGAACGACAATTTAAGGGGAAGCTATAAAGTATTTAACACTTGCCGATTTTTCACATTATTATAAATTAATATTTGCCACTTATAAAATTTTAAAAAGTAAGGCATTTGAGTCTTCTATGTATTCATGGCTTTGCTTTAGCAATAATTGCTTAGGATAATTCATACTATATATGTATATGCTATATACATATATATGTGTATATATTCACACCAGTTATAATTTAATTCTCTCTTCTTCCACTCATAACCCAAGTCTACTTTATATGGCTTCAGAATATTGTTTTTAGAAATCTGTATTAATCATAAAAAATGATATTTTGATTACTAATGATTTAATATTTCTTTCCAAGCTATTTAACTTTGATGAGTATATAAGATTTAAATTTAAGGGCACCTGGGTGGCTCAGTAGGTTGAGCATCTGCCTTTGGCCCAGGTCCTGATCTCAGGGTCCTGGGATTGATAGCCCCACATCTGGCTCCCTGCTCAGTGGGGAGTCTGCTTATCCCTCTCCCCCTACTCATGCTCTCTCGCTCTCTCTTGGTGCTCACTCACTCTCTCGAGTGAATAAAGAAAATCTTTATTAAAAAGATTTAAATTTGGGGCACCTGGGTGGCTCAGTGGGTTAAAGCCTCTGCCTTCGGCTCGGGTGATGATCTCAGGGTCCTCGGACTGAGCCCCGCATTGGGCTCTCTGCTCAGCAGGGAGCCTACTTCCTCCTCTCTCTCTCTCTCTCTGCCTACTTATGATCTCTATCTGTCAAATAAATAAATAAAATCTTAAAAAAAGATTTAAATTTAATTTTAAAGTTTAGAATTTCTGGTGATGCTTCACCTGTGGAAATGAAAATGTTAAAGTTTTAACTTCATTACTCACCCTCACTCTACTTTGGAGATAACTCCCCACCGTCCCCAAAGTCATAGATGTTTTATATAGTTTCAAAGCTGACATTCTTGAGCCATAATTTTGACAAAAGCTTTTGAAAAGATTAGGCATTATGTTTTTCTGTTGTGCTTGGCTTGGCTGAAAGACCTGAGTATATGGGTAATGATGCCAGATAGTCAACTTTTGAAGGATCTGAAATTACTTAAAAGTAAATCATGTTCTAGATATATTTACTTTCCCTATTGGAAACTTTCTTCTGGGTACTCCTATTGTATGTGCATCTCCTTGGGTTTATTTGGAGAGTGTTCTACTACTCCCTAGAATAGTAACTATGTGGAAAGAATATGATGTATTCTTCAGAGATACTGGCTTAGAATTTAATGATATCTCTTCAAATTTCAACACCACTATGTACCACCTCAATGATCTTCGACAACTTTTACACTATGTTGGGGTTTTAGTTTTCTATTATAAAGTGGAAACAACAATACCTAATATGTAGTAGCATTCCGACTCTTCAAAGAGTTCATATACATAAAACACTTTAGTGGTTGGCATATCCACAGCATTTTACAAAAGCCAACTTTTTACATTACTTATTGGTGAACAGTTTAAGACTGGTAGATGCAGAGAGTAGATGGGGGGTTACCAGGGGCTGGGTGGGGACCGATGAGGTCTGGTTGGTCAACAGCTGTAAAGTTTCAGTTATGCAAAATGATTAGGTTCTGGAGATCTGTTGTACAACATAATGCCTAAAGTTAAAAAAACTGTATTGTACACTGAAGCATTTGTTGAGAGTAGAAAAATAAACTCTTCTATCAATAACAGAGTTATGAGAATAACTAACATTTATTATGTTCACGATGGGTCAGGCACGAGATTCATTCATTTAATTCTTACAACAATTCTATGAAGTAAGATCTATTATTTATCATCCCATATTTTAAATGAGGAAACCAAGACAAAAAGTATTGAATGGCTTGATCCAGACTGCATATCCAGGAAGTCCCAAAGCTGGCATTTGAATGCCTTCCCTCTCTTGTTCTCTCAGTATGCTCTGTACGGAGTTTTGTTGTATGACTTGGAACACATTATTGTTTCTACATTTGTTTGCATGTCTGTGTCCCTGTACTAGACAAAAATATCCATGATAACAGTAGTCGTTTTGAGATAAGTATTATATCTCCAGAACTTAGAGTACAGAGACACTCCAACTCTATACTCTTAAACTTTTGAAATGGGAATTCTACTCATTTTTCTACACCCCCTCGCTCTACCATTCTCCATGTGGGAAAACCTTCTGGTGTGAGTCCGTCTGAGTGCCCCCAAGGATGACATGGACACATTCTAAGAAGAAATATAGACAGATCATAGAATTGTATTTAGCAACAGGAACTCTTCCTCATTAACTAAAAGGCTCTGGTTTAGATCACCTTCAGGCTGTACAAGATACAGTCCAGTGTTACGGAATGCTTTCCACTCGGCTTCTCCCAAGGACTGAATGAGAAGAAGCCCATGTTCCAATAAGTACACAGACAAGAATCAGAACAGGCTCGCTTAAGGGGCGTCTGGGTGGCTCAGTGGGTTAAAGCCTCTGCCTTCAGCCTTTAGGGTTCTGGGATCAAGCCCCACATCGGGCTTTCTCCTCAGCAAGGAGTCTGCTTCCCCCTCTCTCTCTGCCTGCCTCTCTGCCTACTTGTGATCTCTGTCTGTCAAATAAATAAATAAATAAAAATCTTTAAAAAAAATAAAAAAGAATAGGCTCCCTTGAAATCCAGGGTGTGGGGGCGCCTGGGTGGCTCAGTAGGTTAAAGCCTCTACCTTCAGCTCAGGTCATGTTTCCAGGATCCTGGGATCAAGCCCCGCATCCGGCTTCCTGCTCAGTAGGGAGCCTGCTTCCCTTCCTCTCTCTCTGCCTGCCTCTCTGCCTACTTGTGATCTCTGTCTGTCAAATAAATAAATAAAATCTTTAAAAAAAAAAAAAAAAAAGAAATCCAGGGTGCGCAACCAACAGCTATGAGATCTCTTAACAAGTTCCTACCATTTTTTTGAGCTCGTTTCCTCAATAAGGAAGACCTACGACCTTTACACAGAGGTTGTAGTAGTCAAATGAGAGAATGTGAGGCAAGCATTGTGACCCACAGATCACCTGCGCCCAGTCAGTGTAAAATATTATTACTATTGCCATCATTACCATCAGCCATCACCACCTTATCCCCCTAAACTGCTGTGGCCTGCTCTGTCAGACCTGGATTCTCGTCTTGCTCTAATATGTAGTGGATTCTTTGTTCTAGAAATGCGTTCTACCACAATGGTTTAGAGTAATGATGCTAAATAAATAGTTTTGTCCCAAATCTTTGTTTATTTGATAATTTCCATCATGCCAAAGCTGAATTCTTAAAACTGTTTAATATTTGAATATAAAATATATGTGTATCTCCTGCTTCAAACCCAGCCTATGGCAAAACTTTCTCTGTGGGTCATGTGGGTTGCCTGTGGCATTGGAGTTGGCAGCTTTGAGGTATGACCAAGTGGACTTAATTCAGATCAGCCTTGATGGACCTGACCTTCATTGGTGTGTGGGCCCAGGACCCCGGTGAATTCAGGCTCCTGTGGAGAGGAGCCATCGATCAGTCTGGGGGTGGACTCCTCTTCTTCCTCCTCTTCAGCCTCCTCCGGCGGTGGGGGTGGGGTGAGGAGCTCTCTGTTCCCAGAAGGCATCACTGTGGCTGTTTCAATCTGAAAAAGAAACAGAATTTCATCAGGCAACTTTCTTAATCACCCACGCTGTGTGGCACGACACAAATTTTACACATATCCATTTTTGCCACAAGAGGTCGCTGGTGTTCTGAAATTAGACACTGCAGGGCCGTCTCGCCTGGCTTAGCACATGTGGTTCTAGTTACTGTTGGTTTTAATTAATTTTGCTTTTCAAATCTTAGTATAATTTCCAATGCCCATGGGTTTTTTTTTTTTGTTTTTGGTGGGTTTTTTTTTTTTTTTGGTCATCCTGCTCTTTCAAACATTCTCACATGTTTATTCATTTTTTTTTTTAAAGCCTCATTTATTGTTTTCTAAATACATAGCATTGCAAGAATGCATTATTGCTGGGGAAGTTTCAAATTAATCCAGAAGTGTGCAGAATAAAATCCCAAAGTCCCCTTCACCCTGAAGCCCAGATTCCATTCCTTTTGAAGATAATAACCATTAAGAAATTAAGGTGTATGCTCCAGTCCTTTTAATCCTTGTTTTCCTAGATTCAAATATTCTGGGCTTGTTTGTCTGTTTGTTTTACAGTTTACACTTCTCCAATTGTTTTACTGTAAAACAGTAAAAAGAAAAGAAAAATATATATGGAGTTTACCAAAAGAAAAATATATATGGAGTTATGAAAACTATAGATTTGGTTATGATGTGAGTAACAGGTATTACCGACAATATTTGGGTTTGTTAAATTGACCTTTTCAAGAGCTTTGACAATAGAGGGAACTTACTAAAATGGAAAAAAAGATGCTCAAATATTTTTCTTAGATAATACTTGGTTTTCTCTTCTTGCATATTTTGGGTGATGAGTAACTGCTCTTAGCAGCACCGCTTGCATTTAAAATAACTCCTTTCTCTCAAATCCCTTCCCATGCCTCAGTGTCTGTTCCTCTGTATTACTTAGTAAACGTCTACCTCCCTGACAACTTTGTCACTTTAGGCAGGAAATCCGTCCAAGATAGTTTGTTGGCAACAGGCAGGGCCCACCGTTGGGCACATACTTTCTTCATGGAAGCCCCAGAAATCCCAGATTCTCCTTTTTCAACCCTCATAGGGCTGCTTGATTCTTTCTGCCCTTCTTTATTTGCATTTATTAAACAAGCAAACACACACACACACACACACACACACACAAATTACCTTCTAACTTTAATGTCAAAATGACATGCACAGTATTACTTTTATGCGTAAAATCAGTACATAACTAGGGCAGATATTTTCTGAGTATTTTAGATAGATATTTTAGATAATCACAATATTTTAAAGATACATTTATTATTTAGTATTTTTTTCATAAATTTGAATACATTGCCTCACAAATGAAAATCATACCTTTGAAGGAACACTAAACTCTTTTGTCAGTTCACACTTTTGAATTGTGTCTCTTTCTGTGTTTCTCTAGGGTCTCCCCACTTCTGCCTTTCCTACACTGTATTGAAATGACTCCATCAGTTTTCCGCCTATCCAAGCCCACTAGTTGGTACACTCTAAGTTACATGCTTTATCTTTGTAACTCAAACCTATAGCATGATAGGTGATCAACAAGTACTTCTTAAATATAATTTTAAAATTGCTTGTGCAGAATATATCTATTTCACAGCTCTACATTTAATTTTAGAGATTTTACTGATAAGAGTCACGAATGTGGGTGCCTGGGTGGCTCAGTGGGTTAAGCCTCTGCCTTCAGCTCAGGTCATGATCTCAGGGTCCTGGGATCGAGGCCCGCATCGGGCTCTCTGCTCAGCAGGGAGCCTGCTTCCTCCTCTCTCTCTGCCTGCCTCTCTGCCTACTTGTGATCTCTGTCAAATAAATAAATAAATAAAATCTTTAAAAAAAAAAAAAGTCACGAATGTGTTCATGTTCACTTTAAATGTACTTAAAGCATGAAATCAAACAAAAACAACTCATACTGTCTTTGGTGCATTAGGAAGCCATACACGAAGATTTTGTAAAACTTGGCCAGGAATCTCCACTTGAGAAGATTGGGCACACTTCCTTAAACAAGGAGACATACGGTTTCCATCTGCAGGATCAGAATGAAGCAGATTTAGAAGGAATAGACCTGCAGAGACCAAAAGGAGGCTCCAGGAAGAGCGGAAATTGAGACAGATGTTTCATGGAAGGGAGGGAGCCTTAAGGGAGAAACACATTCCAGACACGTTGCCTTGAATCTTTAGCTTTGCAGGAAAAATGTTTGCACATACTTTCTACAGATAATTGTTTTTCCACTCATCTGATGTGACGCTGTAAGCTCTCACTTGTCATCCAGTATAATGAGGCAAAAACAGCTTTTGTGTTTATCGGAACCTGTTTTGTTCACGCTTCCTTGCTAATAAAATGTGAATGTTGAACAATTTTGAAGACCGAGGGAAAGGAGCGCTTTTGCAGCTCAGCAAAATCCCAGAACTATTCACTCAAAATGCTGTTCCTGGGAAGCTTTTGCATTGCAGACACATTTATTCTCACTATTGAATAGACATGGTTTAGGCTTCTGTCATTTTCTTCTTCTTCTTTTAACTATGTCCATACTGTGATACAAAGTTGTGAGGCAATGCATGCAGAGAAAGGAAGCCGGGGAAGCATGAGCACCTGGCTGGCCATGTGGCTGACTTTTATGCTTACGCTACAGAAACCTAAATTTGGGAATAAACACAAATGGCCAGAAAACATCCCTGCTCTTTTTCCTCAAGCTACCACAGGCAACTCTCAAATGCAAGTATAATCGAGGCTCCCACATAAAAATTCATCCTTCTTGTATTTTCCTCCATTATTTTTCCTCGTTTGACTCTGAACTGCTCCCTACTAAACTGTTTTAACCTCTTAATTATATTTACCTGAATTTTACGAACACTGTAAATACCAAGGATCACTCCTGCCTACGGCCTTGGACTTAGCCATCCCTGTGCTTGCATATTCTTCCCGGCGTGGGACCAGCAGGGCACATCTCTGAGTGGACTGGTTTGTAGTACGTTGTCAATTTCTATCCCCCTTTTCACTGGGCTTTAGAGCTATAGATAGTTTATGTCGTGGTGGACTGTATTTAGGCATACTTTCCATGCTCATGAAAGAGGATGTCTGTACCAGAGAGGACAGTTGCTTAGCCAACCGACAGTGACCTGGGTAGAGGGAAGTGTCAGCAGATGTCAGGTTGGAATGTAACAGTGCCGGGAAGGGTCCCCAGGGCTGCGTCAGCCTCTGCACCCACACAGCCTTGACTCCATGTAAGTAATCCAGCACCCCAATACAGTCTCAGGGAAAAGGGAGTTGACATGACCCTCAGGTGTCTTAGATGAAGTCTCTGCTCCCTGGAGACGTCAGGACTCTAAGTAGAAAAATGATTCAGTTACCTTCCTTGTAGCAGATGATGTGTTCCGAGATTTACCAGCAATATTTATATCGTTAAGAATACTGCAAAAGATTTGAGACTTTCGTTCTCCAATCATCAGAGGAGTTATCCACAGAAAAGCCTTTCTACAAAAGTACTCAGCACCATTTTAAGTGGTAACATTTGGTTATAAATAATTTTAATCAAATCCATTTGTCTCTTAGCAGAAAGCACATCTAAATGACCTGTAGGACTATATTGCTCCCACTGGGTCTGCTTAATATGTTTGTCTTAATTTCAGAGTAAAAATATGAAAAAAATAGTGCATTTGGAAACAACAGTCCTACTTCTTCCTGACTGCCTTCCCTTGCCAGGGAACCCTGTCAGTCCTGAGTTCTTGTTGAACATGTTCCTTATACCTGCTGAGGATGGTCACAAGCCATTTGCTGTGGCTAAGAATGTGTTCCGACTAATAAAACATACCGTGTGGTTTTTTTCCTAATATTTTGATACCTTTTGATCTCAGCACTTAAGTGGCAGCTGAATTTCCAATGAGGAACTTTATGAAAATGTCACATATGCATGATAGAAAGAATGTTACAAAAGTGTTCAGGATACTCAGATTTGATTACTACCTTCGTGAATGAATGCAAAGATCACTGAATGAAAGAGTGAAATTGTAAATGTTGTAGATGAAATTGTAAATGATGTAAATGGAAGGTTTGCCAGTCTTTATAATTATCTAATCAACCAGAAAGAATGTGCCAAGCATTACACTTAAATTAGGATCATTATGTTCACTTTACCTGTCAGTATTATTTTCAAACATCTATCAATACTTTCTTTTTTCTTTTTTTTCTCTCTGTGTCCACCACCATTACTATAATGTAAGTCACTATCCTGGGAATACAATAGTTGACTTACAGGAAGTTGTTGCCTCCTCCGTTATATATTCACTCTGTAATGAGAATAAGCTCTTAAAAAGACAAAGCTGATCATGCCAAGCTCTGCTTAAAATCCTTAGATGAATGTTTACTCTTTTTTTTTAAAGATTTTATTTATTTATTTGACAGACAGAGATCACAAGTAGGCAGAGAGGCAGGCAGAGAGAGCGAGGAGGAAGCAGGCTCCCTGAGGAGTAGAGAGCCTGATGTGGGGCTCAATCCCAGGACTCTGGGATCATGACCTGAGCCAAAGGCAGAGGCTTAACCCACTGAGCTACCCAGGCACCCCTGAATGTTGTTTACTCTTAATAGCCACAAGAACAGTGCCATGCAGGAGCACAGAAACATACTGGTTAAGTAGAAGGATTCTGAGGAGGTGAGCTTGACTCTAGCTTACCTCTGAGACTTTGGGTGAGTTACTTTATCTTATGAGCCTCAGTTTCTCTATCTATAAAATTCTGGTATGCATAGTAGATAGTACAGTTGTGTTAGGATGAAAATGTTTATATAGTAAGTACCATGGAAATTTACCATTATTTGCTCTTTTTATTTTTGCTATTTTTTATTTTATGTTTGCTATGATTACTAAAATAAATTCAAAACTCTTTGACTTACAAGGTCTTGCATGGCTTGACCTGACTAGTGTCCCCTTTCCTCCTTTCATGTCAGTTTACTCTTCTGCTATACTGGCCATCTTTAATTTATTATGCTCCTTGTTCTATAAGACATTTCCATGTAGGAGTTGTTCTGCTTAGAATTCATCCCATTCCTCATCTTTTTTTCCCCAATCTTATTCTATTTTTTAACAGCTTTATTGACAATACAGTAAATCCATGAAGAAAAAGAAAGTAAAACATGTATACACTGAGATCCTTGTTGACTCCTTGATAGTCACTTAAGGATGAAGATATAATTGTTCCTATTAGCATACAAAAAAATAAAGCAGATTTTAGTATAAATACTAATAGAGTCTGGGATGGAGTCACAGTGAGGTCTCCATCCTAAGAAATTGAAGTGACTTTCGCTTGTTCCATGATATAAAACTGACCTTAAAAATGCGCGCACACACACACACACACACATACACAAAACTATTCCTCCCAAGCTTTTGGGAGTAGCTTCCTGACTCTTGACTTACTCGTGATAAAAGTACAGCTAAAGAAAGAAAAAAGTAAAATGAAGAGGGTGGCAGCCTAAAAAAAACAAAAAAACAAAACAAAACAAAAAAACCCAAGTTCAGGAAAGAATGGTTTATTTTTATGATCAGCATTGTTTGGAGGATAGAAATATGAAATTTGTTGAATATACACAAAAGTCACTAAAGAGATCATCTCTGGTATCAAAAGAAGTTTTACTGGATCTCCTCAGGGTCTAGATGAAAATAACTAGCACAGATTGAATATTCACTGTGTGAACATCTGTTATGTTCTTTCCAGTGATTCACATGTAATTATCAGAATCACAGAAGGTGCAATAATTATACACATTTAATAGATTTGTAAACTGAGAATCAGGGATGGGAGGATCAAGTAAATTGTCAGAGGTTACATGATTTCTAAATACTAAGTCCAGGATTTGAATCTAATTAGTACTGCCACAAGACTGTTTGATTTACTTAATTGTGATTCTGTACCCAATCAAATCAATTTCTGCTGAATAATCTAGCTTCTTAGGCACTGGCACTCTGAAAAAGAGGGGTTCCAGATCATGGAAGTGAGCCTTATCATCACGGGGAAATGCCTTCACATTTTAAATTCGTAAATGGACTTTCTTGTACAGATTTTAAGCCTCATATAATTTTTGCTTGGCATCATTCATCAGCCTACAATCGGATTTGATCATCACTGATTATGTTAGTCGCTGATCCTGAAGGCTGAAGACCATACTAAGGCCATGTTGCCCTGTGGGAGCACTTGACAGTCATTCAGTCTTCCCCTGATATTGACACGTACGAAAAATATCATATAACATCGATGTAGGTGGATTATAACATTCCAGTAGCGTTTATTGTAATTCTCACTTTTGTGGGAAATAAATATTATGTCAGAACGAAACTTTAGTCTGGTTAAACATGATGGCTAAGACAACTCCCGTGTATTCACCACAGTTTCATTTTCCTCCTGGGCATTCAGCTCAAGTACATTTCCACTTTCTATAACGCCGGCTTAGGTCATGTGGCCAGTTTTAGCCAACAGAATGGGAAAGGAAGTAACGCAGCACATCTGGTCCAAATTAGTGAGGAGAAAGGATACTTTCTCAGTCTGTCAACAGAAGATACCAGTGTGACCTTGAAGTCCCAAGGTGAAGATGGTGAAGTTCTAGCATGAAAGAAGTTTGAATCCCTAAACAACTGCCTGGAGGACTGTAACCTGTTGACCTCTATGGGACAGTCCCGTCAGCAAGATATGAATTTTTATTGTGTAAAGCCATGGGGATTTTGGAATTGTTTGTTACAGCTGCTAATGTAACTTGTCCTAATAGACATCTTTTCAATTTTTGTTTTCTTATCCATTTCTTAGTCACTCTGATGGAACAATTTTTAATATTTTAATACTAGGTTGATTTACCTAGCATGTATCATTGACACTAGAAAAAAAAATACCTATTTTTTTGCCACTCTGTTCTCTGATTTCTTTTTTTTTTACAAACAACTCTTCTTTGATCTTGCTTATTTGATGGAGTACTTACTGAAAGAGTATACCCCCACATTTGAGTGAATTTACCATTATTTCAATTTATTTACTTTTAAAGCTCAGTATTTTATTAACTAGATTAAATCAGAGTTAATAAATATGTATAAAAAGCAAATGTCAAATATCAGAATTAGTTAATGGATTTCTATTTACTTCAAAAATCATAAAATCATAATATTTGATATTGACTTGCTAGGATGTATTTATGAAAACGTGAATTCTTTTATGTTTTTAAAAATTTATCCTAAGAGATGGTGATTCATCATAAATTTATAAATCTAATTGGTAATGCTTCTTTGTATTTAATGCAATGAAATGAAATAATGCAATAAAATGAAAAATTTTAATGCAAAAGAAAAGAGCTGATGATTTGAAGATTTCATTTAATCCTGCCTTCTCTAGTCTGTGTCCCTTCTGGGACCACAGTATTTTGTTGTTCACATGTTTATTTTCTCATTTCCTTTCCTTTTTGTCAGAAAGCGGCAATATTCCAGTTTTAGTTGCCAGGAAAAATTCTACTTCAGTCAGTTTTATCCCAGTTTATTGAGGTCTCCATTCACCATCATCCTGTTAGGCTCCAGAAACTTAATAGATTTTCAATATCTTAGTTCTCGCAAAATGTATCATCTAGTTCTAATTGAATGTCTCCAAATAATATTGGTAGAGAACTTTGGCAAAGGCTTTAGAAACCTTATCTAATAGCAAAGCCAGTTCACATTCCTTTTCCCCTTACTGCCCTTGTTCCCCAAGTAAGGATGCCAGAAAGATAATTTAGTATAGGCTGAAATCAGTAATCTCATGAGGATAGGGGTAGGGGGAGAGTCAATCGCAGTAATTGAAACAAGAAGTTGGACTGAAAACCAAGAGTTTGGAACCTTATAACCTCTAATTTTTTTTTTTTTAAATGATGGAGTAATTTAGTATTTTTTTTGTTTCAATCTTTCCTATTCCAACACAAAATAAACTGTTCCTCCTAATACATACTTTATTGATCCACGAAGCATAATAAGCCATGTCTTTTAGTATCTAAAACTTTTATGCATAAAATTGCTATCACTCATGGTGATGATGAGGAGGAGGAGGATGTATATATTATCAGATGGTAATAACAACATTTAAAATAGGGAAACGTGCATTTTTTAGAGGATGTCCCAGGGAAGACCAGCTAAAGTCAAATTCCTGTGAAAGAGATAATTAGCATGTTTATTTGTTTCTACTGTCCAATTTTAGTGGTAAAGCCTTACAAAACTTTACAAATTTAGAAACCCGACTTGAACTTTTAGGGGCAGAATTACCCAAAAACTGTACTAAACCCAAAATCTAACCTGAATCCTTCTACGGTCACCAATATTTTATCTGTAGCCTCTGTAGTCTCACTTGGGAAGCTAATTATGATCATAAGAGTATTGATAACTGAAGACCCAGAACAAAGGACTCAGGTAAGTCAGCTCTTTAATAGCATGAGGCAAAGGAAGAGCTGTTTCCAAAGGGATCAGAATCTTTAAATTTGTTGATGACCATAAGTTTTTGCTATCACTAAGGCTGGATCATCTTGCCAGTAGAAGGCTGCTGAATGGTAGTTAATTGGCCTTGAAACCTTTGATTTTATGATTTACTTTTTTTCTCTCAATACCAAAATGTACCAGTTCCCTCCAACTTCCTTTATGTCTTTATATATGTTAGAGAGTCAATATAGTTTTAGTGGAAGGATTTTTATCTTAATTGTGCTGGATTTGATTTCTTTCATATTTATGTCTTTAATCAGAGTTTTGATATCGTAACTCCAAAGAGAACACACTCATGAGAAATTTGATCCAGCCTCAATATTTTTTATATATATTTTCTTTGTCCTTCTCATATATGTTAAGAAATGGAGTCGTAATACGTATTTTCAACCATACCCTATACTTCGTTAAAGCCCACATTGAATGTGAGCAGAGAGACTGGCATGATGTCACGGTGATTATCCTTTAGCGCTCATCTAGCCGCATCTCATATTGGCTGCATTGACATCAAAAGCCAGTGATTGTACAACCTGATGGGTGACATTACCAAGTAATAACCCTTGCACTATTTCCATGCCTGTGTGTGGATGTTAACAAACACAGGGTAAGTCTGTCTATTCCTGGCAGACTCAAGACAAGATTAACCATAACTTGTCCTGGGAGAATTAAAATGCTGAATTTGTGGAACTGGGGAAGATCCAGTGAAAGGCTTATTAAAGGAGAGTTAGGCAGGAAAATAACAGGTCAATTTCAATCTTAAGTTAGATATTATTAGTGTGATGGGAGAACATGTCCAGGATAGGATTACCCAACTCAAAACTACAAAGAGTTCCAAAAATTTTTTGAACAATGTTACTTCTGGAAGATTTATAATTTACTAGCCTTTAATTTTTTTTTAAAGATTTTGTTTATTTATTTATTTTAGAGATGGAGGAGGGGTAGAGAGAGAGGGAGAGTGAGAATCCCAAGCAGATTCTGTGCTGAGTGCAGAGGTTCAGTCCCAGGACCCTAAGATCATGACCTGAGCTGAAATTAAGAGTTGGATGCTTAACAAACTGAGCCACCCAGGTGCACTTAGTTTACTAATTTTTTAGAAGATTGATTTATTTATCTGAGAGAGAGTGAGTGTGAGTGGGGAAAGCTGCAGAGAGGGAGAATCTCAAGCAGACTCCCTGCTGAGCAAGGAGACAGCTCAGGCTTGATCTCATCACCGATGAGGTTGTGACTGAGCAGAAATCACAAGTCAGCCACTTAACCAACTGAGCCACCCAGATGTCCCTATTTTTTTTTTTTTTATCTATTCCTATGTTAGATGCCACAAGACAAAATCTACAGGACTATATTAGAAAAACAAAAGTCTACACCAGAAAGAAATAAGAAGGCATACATCTAGCACACAGTCTTGGGCACTAAGTATGTTGACCAAATTAAATGCAGATTAAAATAATTCAGAAAAAAAATTGCAACTGACACTAAAAGAAGAGCTGAGGGAAGTCAAACACCTGATCTGGGCCCATCCCAAGAGATTCTGATCTCAATAGTCTGAGGTGTGGCCAAGGCATTAGGATTTCTAAAAACTCTAGAGATGATTCAAATATGCGGGCAAAGCTGAGAACCACCACCCTAGAGAGGAAATGTACTCCCCTGAGTAGGATGTAGAAGACAGAAATGCTAATTAAGCCCTGGAACTTTGAAAGGTTAGTAAAGTCTTGATGACAATGTGGTAGGATTGTTTTACCCTAGGCTCCCAGGGGCCAAAGGCTTCACAAACATTCATGACAGCTTCGGTTTAAGAATCTGCTGAAGTTGATGCTCTTGCTGGGGGGAAAAAAAATGGGGAAGAAGGGAAAGCTCCCTGGGAGGTAGATTTCTTGGATTCCAGAGCAGGAAACCAAGGAGAAGCCACTGGCATAGCTTTCAGGCTGAAGAACCCCATGGGCTGAAAATTCTTGCTTACAAGATCATCTGTCATCTCAGAGAATACACAGGGAGCATCAGGTGCCAGAAACCCAGGGTTTCCAGGAAAATAGGCATTCAAAGGCTTTGTGTTGAGTATGCAAAAAGAGGAGGAAACTTCTGATTGACCTGGTGACCAGGCTGGCTGCCATCATATGTTTTAAAAACATTCTGAAAACAGGACTATCCCATATGCTACTCTAAGAGTCCTTATACTAGGGGATGTTTCCTAGGTCAGTGCTGTTCAAACCACTGAAGGGAACTACACGTGTATCTCAAAGAATCCACTCATGTCGTAACTGAGAGAGTCCAATTTTACCCAGGCAAGATGAAGAGAAAGCAAGAAGAATTAGGAAAAGGAGGTTTAGGACTGTCTATTCTTTGGGTTTTTAAATCAAAGTCAAGCAATTCTGAGTTTGTACTATAATCTCTTTGGATTTAAACAAGTTCAGATTTTAACATGCAGGAGAAGTTAATCTGTAGTCTTTTATTTGTCCTCAAAAACCTCATAGAAGTAGGGGAAATATATACATATTTGTGTCATCTTTATGTTTCTGGAATTTTTTTTTTTGGAGTATATTTACTTAGCATTTATTTTCCTTTCAGAGTCTTTCCTAAGCTCTATTATTAATGTGGCTTGATATAATTTGAGGTAGAACACAGAACTGAGGGTAAAATATCAATCTCAGGTATAGGAAGGCCTTTGAGATAAATTTATTGATGCCCTCAGATCCATTTAGAGCTTCTAAGAGCAAAATCTACATTCTGTCAGAGGACGCCTACTAGCGCTGGTTGGCAAGGGGGTACGTCTCATAAAGGTGGGAGCATGATTGCCCTAAAACCAGGATGTTTTCTGTAGAAGGGAAGAGCTATATTGAACTTCATAGTTAAGCTTAACAGGTTAAAAGTCGCCATCTTAGAGGGGGTGCATTCTCTGTTGATCCCTTTACTAACTCTTCCTGAGGAAGAAAGACTGGGCTAATTGGTGGGTGGGAGAAGATACTAGGCTTGAGTGGTTCAACCTCTTTTTTGGGGGGGGAATTTCCTGCCTGTCAAGAAATCTGATTTAATCCCTCCATGCACTAAGATTTACTGGATCAGACACTCATCTGAGAACTGTGGTTAACCTCCGTTGCCTCAGATTGATGGCATACTTACTTCTGGAAATTTATATTAGGATGCTCATAATTGCTTCATACCTAAATTGTAAATTTCAACCTAGCCTTTATCAGTAGTAAAGGAGATATTTTGAACTCTATTTGTCTGAGTCTCATTTCTGTTACTCAACTGGGTCTGAAGGTAGGCAGTGCATTAGGAGGAGTTTTTATGGGTCCCTTGAAATCTAACACCTACTGCCCAGAAAAAATTCAGTATTATATGTATCTATACGTGTTATAAGACAAAATAATATGCATTTTGATATACATACCTGCCTCCTGGTTTCATATTATGTTCACAACTCTTGTTTTCTGTATTTGCTTCACCTTCTTTATTTATATTTTTATGCCATAATGTAAAATAATACATAATTAACAATATATAATACAGGATGTGATATTGTGGAGAACATAACACAATAGACACTGTATTATATAGTTTTAGAAATTATTTTATGAGGTGATACTGATGCGTACAGATTACATTTTATCTATATTTACATTTATATTTACTGTGTGTGTATATATATATATGTATATATCTATTGCTGTACACATTGTAACTTTTGTTCATGTAAGCAGCCTTAAATACTGCTGGTGTGGTAGATAAGCACACAAGTAAAGTAACATGTCTCAGATTTGCTGTCAGGGCTGAAACTGAGAACAGATTTGGAGAAATAATTTCTCAGCATATATATTTTGTGACAGAATTCATAGAAGCCTTATGTCTCACTAGATAACTACAGATCTGTGTGTGTGTATATATGTGTGTGTGTGTGTGTGTGTGTGTGTATATATATGATATCTGTTTTCACTTCCTCTATTGTGTTGAAGACACATATTTATAAGATGAGTAGACTGGGAGGTACTGAAGGAGAGAGAAGAGCTGGTGTGATCTACTTGGCCCAATTCTTGGCTCTCAGCAAAAGACTGGGAGGCAGATCTGAAGTGAACTCATGCCTGGTGCAGTGAGTCTTAGTTACAGCTGAAATCCCGTCCCTTTCATGAAGGCTTCCCTGACCACTGAATGGTGGATCAGCTTTTGTCGATATTGACTGAAGGAGTCATTTGATGATAGAGCTACTCACATTTATGAAACACTTACCATGGATCAAGCTCTAAGGTAAGCAGTTAACAAGTGTATCTTACCTCATGCTCAAAAGGTAGCATATAAACAGGAGGCTGAAGCTCAGAAGGGTTGTATGATTTTCCAAGGCTGTACAGTTGGTGTTCAGGCCTGGGACTCACACGCAGGGAGTCTGACTCCAGAATCCAGTCACTCAAACTGCCTCTTAAGGGTGAAACAGGTGTATATATGAGAAACACCCAAAGTCGGTGGTTTCCTTCATTATGCTTTGTAGTGGGTGGTTTCATAGTTTAAATGCCCCGGCAAAGTCAGGGTGGGAAACAGGTCCTCACCGATATATTCACTTGGATTGGATGCTCACTGTGTAAGTCACTTCCTAACCAGGAACCCCAGGCCTTCAGCAGATAATATTTAAATTATAGGTCTGTGTCTTCTTAAAAAAAAAAAATGGAAATCCAGAATGTTATTTGGATTTTCACTGTAACACAGACTAAGGTGTTTGTTAAACAGAATGGAATTTTAAATTTCTCTTTTTCCAAAATTGTCCAACACAGTTGATAATAAATCTTGAAGCTATTCCTTGTCGTTACCATCATGTCAACATTTGGCTTCTGAAGGTGTTAAAAGGCTCTGAGAAATATTCAGCCTGGTTACTAAAGATGTATTCTTAAGGGTTTCATAGACTGGGATGTGGATATCTTAAGTGCAATGGAATTTCACTCAAAACATGAGCCTAGTGCTCAAATTGATTTAAGCGATCCATATAATTATCTCAAAGAATGTGACCACAAAGACTGGCAATGAAAGCTGTTTCTTATTTTCTATTTTATCTTGAAAATGGGTGAGGAAGAAATGTGTTTGGCAAAGATTGTCCAATCCCCACACTGCTCACAAAGTAGCTTTCAGTTCGGAAGGATTGTCTTACCTCTTGCTCCCTTAAATACTTTGACAGCTAAGACAGATGCTTAGATATTTTGTTAATTATCATCACTTGAAAATTCTTGCATTTCTGATTCCTAACAATCAAATTTCTTAATTTCAGAGGAAAGAAAGCTCCATATTGGGCACAGCTAAAAGAAGTAAAGATTAAAGAGAAAGAAAATAATGGAATATTTTAATGCTCAAGTCTCTCTGGTTTGGCATTAAAACAATCTGGTTTAAATTTTACTCTGAAACTTACTAGCTGAATAACCTTGGGCAAAATTCTGATCCTTAGTTGATCTTAATAATAATAATAATAATAGGATAATTTATCATTTCAAGGGGAAGTTATAAGAATTAACTTATGTTTGTGTTCTCGTAAATAAGGTATAATATAAACAAGTCACTGATAAAGACCATCAATGTTCTTCTGTTTCCTGATGAGCCTATATGAGTGCATATGTTTGTTGCTACATTTTTCAGAAATTTCCAATAGTTTTAAAATAACATTCAAACAGTTTAACACTGTTTTTAAAAGAAGCATATGGTAAGTCAATCAGACAACCATATTAAAAGCTCATAGTAAAATTCTTCCCTCCCTTCCTCCAAAGTGTCTTTGGTGAAGAGGGAGAGTGAAGAGGAAGATAAGCTTTTATTTGTTGCCAAGTTCTGAAAAGAACATTTAACTCGGGTCGAGTTTAAGTTACTTCTTCCAATAAGAAGTGTTTTATATGCAAACCGTAAGTTTGAAACTTTAAAATGTATAAACTGGTCAAAGTGAGACATCACTTCAAATATAAGGATAAAAGTATCCCATGCCTTCATCACCAGAAGAAATAAATAGTAAAAATATTACTAATCTGATTACTTTTTGTTTAGAAAATACAGAGATGGTTTTTTAAATTAGCTACATGTCAGCATGACCAAAGTGCTATGACAATTTATCATACTTAGCTAACCTAATTAAAAATACTTTTTTTAGAAAGATTTTATTTATTTATTTCACAGAGAGAGAGAGAGAGATCACAAGTAGGCAGAGAGGCAGGCAGAGAGCCCGATGTGGGGCTCGATTCCAGGACCCTGAGATCATGACCTGAGCCGAAGGCAGAGGCTTAACCCACTGAGCCACCCAGGTGCCCCTAAAAATACTTTTTATATATCATTATGTATAGTGGACATTCATTCTGTAAGTGGCCCCCAATTAATTTGATTCTCCTTAAGCACTTTCTAGTGTTACAGGACATCAACATTTATTCTAAAACTATTTACATGGCACCATATTACCATGATGGAAACTGAAAAGAAACCATTGTTCAACTGTTACTGGATGAACTCCCTTCATTGAGTTTTTGTCCATTTCTACAACCTCACTAAATTTAATTTTCATTCCTTTGATGAATCTTACCCGTTCTTCATCTCTGAAAGCTATTTTTGAAGCTTAATGAATTTGTTTCAATAGAGGTTTTCCTCATAAAGATGATTTAAAACAACTTAGCTACTTGTTCTTTTAATGAAAGAGCAAAAAAAAAATGGGCTAATTTTAAGATCAATGGAGTGTAAGAGCAAGCAAACCATCTCTTATTCAAAAAACTTCCTATTGGTCAATTCTTACTGATATCCCTTTATTACTTGTTATTGTTATTTATTTATGAAAGTATGAGGCAGTTCTAAAAGCATTGTGGTAATGCTTCAATCTATACGAGGGCATTAGGATGATTAGAAAGTAATATAAAATAAGGAGTGGTGCCTGGGTGGCTCAGTCAGGTAAGCAACCAACTCTTGGTTTCAGCTCAGGTCATGATCTCATGGGTCCTGAGATAGAAGCCTGCCTGGGGCTCCTGGCTCAGTGGGAAGTCTGCTTGAAGATTCTCTCCCTCCACCCCTTCCCCCACTTATTCTTTCTCTCTCTCTCAAATAAATAAATCTAAATAAATAAATAAATAAATAAATAAAATGAGGGAAGAGTAAGGCAAAAAGTTTGCCCAGATTTCTGAGCAAAATGGCAAGCACAATTAGTTATAAGATGTAGAGCCCCCAGAATAAGCAACTTCCTTAAAATTTACAATCCACTTGGACACTGAGACCTTAGAGAAATTTCTATTCCACATCCTCTTGAAGAGCTTTGTATGCCATCATTGTAAATGCCCTTTGTACTGTCCCACATTAAACAGAATGAAGTCTCCACAGGGCTCTGTATTATAACATTCCTGGAGTCTATTGAAGATTAAGTGAAAGTAATTATATAAAGATAAAGTAAGGTAGCATAAGACAGGATCAGTCTCGGGGCACCTGGGTGGCTCAGTGGATTAAGCCTTTGCTTTCAGCTCAGGTCATGATCTCAGGGTCCTTGGTTTGAACCCCACATCGAGCTTTCTGCTCAGCAGGGAGCCTGCTTCTCTCTCTCTCCCCCACTGTCTCTCTGCCTGCTTGTGATCTCTGTCAAATAAATAAATAAATATCTTAAAAAAAAAAAAGAAAAGGATCGTCTGATTAGATGGAGTCAAAGAGAACTTACTGCAGGAATGGTAGTTTCTATCCTCCATAAATATTAATATAGCTACTGAGTACTTTTCTGGGCAAAAGAAACAACTCATGGGCAGGGCCAGTGTTTATCTTAGACCTAAGAGAAATGAAAAAATCAGTAACTGCAAAACTCTATGATGAAAATGGAAGCATCAAATGCCTGCCTTAGTCAAAAACACAGTCTCAATTTAAGTCAGTCAGAGAATACCAAATTTTGAACTGTGTTCAGATGAAATCTATAAGGCAAATAGTTAAATGTTTCCCTGAATTCCAAGCCACCAAATATTTTTATATCCACATCTATATAGAGATTAGATAGGGTAGATAGATAGATAGCTGGCCAGCCCATAACATAGATATAACATGTTGGAGGATGCGTATCTACAGTTATTCTTTGAAATAGTTAGGCATAAGCCATTCTCTCTTACAGTAATTACATAAGTAAACTGTCTATACAGGGGACTTCTAGTTTACATTATTCACCCATAGAACAATGCTTTCTCTCTCTTTTAGCAATGTGGGAGCACAAGCATTCAGTTCAACTAAAACAAATATCAGGTTAAAAGGACAATTTGGAAAATGGTAGAAAACAGAGGGAGGATAATGTAATTTTTTACTAACCTGCTAGGAATTATTTTTTGATATGAGAAGATAATGCAATTATGTGTCATTAATAACTATAATCTTAGGCAAGTTACTTACCTGCTCTTTTTCTCAATATTCTCACCTGTTCAATGAAAATAACAATAGCACTTCCAAGTTTTGTTGACAAAAATGAGATACTGCACATGATAGGCCTAGAATAGTGCTCAGCATGTAATAAGTGCTCAACCAAGCATAATTAATATTCATCAGAAAGCAAAAAGTTCGTATTTTGGTCTTAAGGCTTATATCCAGTTCTTGCTAATACCATTAAAGTAAAATAAAAGCTAAGTAAAAAACTGCAAAAATGTTATGCTGTACTAGCAAATCTATCCATTATCTGCTGGGTAGCATAAAGCACCATGACGGATTTGCCAGGCCTACAATCTGCTCCTAACATAGAATCCAGCCGATCCTGGGTATTCGAAATGATCAGAAATCACCTAAGTCAGCAGTCTGGAGTACTGTTACTGCATAAGATCTTCAAAACCAGAAATTCTTCCACGATGCTTTCCTATCACCAGGGAGGATATGAATATTCTATCACCAGTAGAAATCAACAAAGCTCTATTGAGATACTGACTCCGGGGGAGGGTGACTGGGCTCACTGCTAGCGAAATCACTGGATTCATAAATGCAAACCTTGCAGCAGCATAAGTCAAATTTGGTTTTTGGAAAAAAAGTACATTATTGCATATTGTATTAGTTTTCTTTTTTTTTGTTGTTAAGATTTTATTTATTTATTTGACAGACAGAGATCACAAGTAGGCCGAGGGGGCAGGCAGAGAGAGAGGATGAAGGAGGCTCCCCGCTGAGCAGAGAGCCTGATGCAGGGCTCCATCCCAGGACCCTGGGATCATGACCTGAGCTGAAGGCAGAGGCTTAACCCACTGAGCCACCCAGGCGCCCTAGTTTTCTATAGCAGCATGACAAATTGTCATACATTTAGCAGCTTAAAACTAGACTCATTTTTAATTGACAGTGTCTGTGGGTCCAGGGATGGCCTGACTGAGTTCTCTGCTCAGAGTCTCACAAGGCCAAAATCAAGGTTAATGGCCAGGGCTGTAATCTCATATGGAGCTTTGAGTTCCCGGTATCTACAGTGCTGTGGTTTCCATATACTCACTGGCTGTCAGCTTCTCTCAAAATTTAGAGACTTCCTGCATTCCTTGGTATGTGGACCGATCCATTTTTATTTTTATTTTTATTTTTTAAGTTATTTTTATTTTTTTTTTTTAATTTCTTTTCAGTGTCACAGAATTCATTGTTTATGCACCACACCCAATGCTCCATGTAATACATGCCCTCCATAATACCCACCACCAGGCTCACCCAACCTCCCACTCCCCTCCCCTCCAAAACCCTCAAAGCCAGCAACAGATCGTTTCCCTTGCCTTGAATTTCTCTTATGCTTTATAATTTGTCCCTGACCTCAAGACACTGTTTTAAAGGGAGCAGAAGTATAGGTCAAGACAACCAAGATAATTTCCCTTTTAAAATTTCAGTTGTGCCATATAAAATAACCTAATTATAGAAGTGATATCCCAATATATCGATGATGTTAAGAATTATAGAGGCCATGAAAAGACCAGTGGATGGGTCATTTAGGGGAGATGTTAGAATTCTACTTACCTCATAGTCATACACACACACACACACACACACACACACATAGAGCTTAAGGATTAATCATTCAAATTCTAGAGGTTCTACTATATTGGCTTATGATGCCAGGTCTTACAATTTGGAAGAAAGAAACTGGCATATGTTTCAGAAGCAATATCCAGTTATTCTATAAATTTGCAATTTTAAAATACAAGGTTACCTTTTCTATAGATGATAAATAAGTTGTAGGCTAAGATAGACAGACCCACAATTGGCATTAAGGACAAAAACTAAAGAACCTGATCCCACCACTCTCCATGTGCTTTGTTTACCATGAATTTTTTCATCAACTGACCCCTAGATGGTTGTGTTACCAGCATTCATACAAAGAATATCACATAGGATCAAGAGCATATAAAACAACTGGTCTTAATTTATAAAGATGAGACAAATAAGGTCATGGGGAGTTGCCAGAATCTGAACGTCTAAGACTAAATTGAAGAAACTTCTATCATGAGTAACTGTATTCTAGAATCCACTCACCTGACTAGGTCTATTGGCTTTATTTCACATCTTTCTATAATGAATTGCATATTCTTTTTTTGTAAAGCAGTTTACATGAATGATTTGTTAAGATCTGAACTGATGTTCCGAATTTTGTTCTTCATCTCATTTTATGTATTATCTTGTTTTTGTTTGTTTCTGTATTTTTTTTTTTTTATTGTTTCATAGGCAGTGGATGAGTGGGTTGGCTGATTGACTTTTGGTACTGGATCAACTGGGTAAAGTTAAAAAATATGCATAGTTTGCTTTCACATGTATTATGTTTTCATTATAGAACAGGTATATGTATAAGTATACATGTATATCATGTGTCTATAAACTGGTTTTCTGATGATGACTCCTCACAATAGATGATTAAATCAGGGATGACTTACCTATTTCCATCAGCAACAAGAAATTATTTAGTAGCTCTCTGGAGCCCTCAGTTGTTAAGGATGCTGAGTTTGCCTAGGCTAGTATGAAAATTAAGGATGTTTGAATGAGGTAAGGGGATACAATGCCACATATTTGGTGCCTTACCAAAAGGGTTGCTCTTTCAGAATAAGCAAATACCGAGGAAGGGTTGTATACTAAATCATCTTTATATAGATTAAATTTTTTAGCTTAAATTTCTTCATGTCAGAAGGAACTTCAGAATCTCTGAGAATATGCAGTAAAAAGGGGTTCTGACAGCAAGGGATGGCTTTAAAGAAGTTTGCAGATAAAGCTCCTCTCCTTCAAGAGATTGTCTAGGGCAGCCTTGAGCTCTCCCTAGAGTCTTCTCCCCAGGCCTGTTAAAAACAGAGGATTTACTTTTGGTACTCACCAAAGCTCTTGATCCCATAAAATATCTTTTGGAGGCATGACAAGTAAATTTAAACTACAATATTTAGTTCAGTAGATAATGGCACATACATATGCAGCCTTTCTTTTTTTTAATTAATATTTATGGCAGATGAGTTAAGCACTGAAAAAGCTTCTCCTTATACTCTCCACTGATGATTAGATTGGAGATGCAGAGACCACGTACAGCAAGACTGGTGTTAGTGACCATAAACTCCACAGAAAATGCTTTTAACATAACGGAAGACATATAGCAAACTGAATCAAACAGTGAATACGGACTTGGAAAATAAAGTCACAATTTTGCGGAAGAAAAATGGTCTTCTGATAACCTAAAACTTTACTGAAATGAGGGAAAGAGAAAGAGGGAGAAAGAGAATAGAAGGAGAAAGAGAAGGAGGGGAGATGGGGAGTGGAGGGAGATGGAAGCCAAAAGAGAGGGAGATGGAAAGGAAAAGGGAGTTGTGGAGAAGATGTGAAAACTATTGTATTGTGCAAATTTGATCCTTGAATTTCATCAGGCAGCATAAACAATAATGAGAGCATTTATCTCTTAAGAAAGATATAGCTCAGTACCATTAAATACATGCTTTTGTCTAAATATTTTATTTTCCTAGTTATCAAAAGTAACTATTCTAAGAAGATTTACACTTGAGTGACTGGCCAAAATGTTATGATCCTGTAGGTGATGTAATTTCCCTTTTGGTTGATTTCTTCTTAATTAGTTTTTGTCAATGTTGTACATTAATTACACTCCAACATTTCAAGGTCTGTTTGTTTTCTGATTCAGAAAAATTAGTCTGTATCCTTTAGTTATGTAAAAAGTCTAACATTTAATTAGAAACATGTCACATCAGATTTATGTAAAGGGCTGTAACCTTGCCAATGCCTACATTACTGCTGAGAGATAATCAGTCATTTTGGAAAGCACAGTCACTCTTGGAATACAATGGAGCTCCAAATCACTGTCCGTTCTTTGCATGATTTTAATTTTCTTCCAACTTATTTTAACCTCACATCTTTTCCCTTTGCCCCAAACTTTCCCAGCTTCCTCATCATTGCATGTGTATTATTTCCACTCTTCCTTACCGACTCCTTTTTCCTTCTATTTTCTCTTGTCCTAACATGATAGAGACTCTTTTTCATTGTTGTTGCTTTAATTTTGTGAGAAGATATAAAGGAAATGAAGTGAACTGTGAGAAAGCACAAGTGTGTCCCCATGTTAACCTCCTGCAGACTGAACACATTTCAAAGGAAAGGTTCATATGAAATTATTGAGAGAACATATCTTTTGATACATAACCAAGAATCTCTTTGAAAGGAACGTATCTCAGTAATTCCTGATATCATGCTTCTAGAAGTCTCAGGAATGAGAGGAATCCGTTACCTCAGCTTGACCAATAGGTATGTTTTCATAGTTGTATAAATTATCCAGGTCCTCCAAGACAGTGTCATATGTTTCTGAGTCATAGTTGATGGGTTCCAGAGTTGGAGCGGTCCCAGCAGCATCAAAGATGACAAGTCCCAGAATGAGTCTTGCCAAAATTTTCATTTTTCAAGCTTTCCTAATCAAAAAAGGCCAAAAGGTATAAATATTTAATTGATGATAACTTATGAATACTTTTCACTAAATAGGCATGATAAATCAAAGTCAATGCCGTGGGACTCAAGCCAGTAGCTCTCCTGACACGGATCATTTGTAAACATAACACAGGATATTGTATGGATTCTGAAGACTATTGATACTGATGTTCAAATTAATCACAAACCCATCCACGTTTTTACAGTAGATAGTGTAATTACAGTGAAATTGAGTTTACTTCATAGAGAAACACGGAGAAAATGGGATGTGGAAATATTGCTGTGCACTTATTCAGAAAAGCTTTTGCATCAGAGTTTTACCTTTTACTAAGCATTAAGTTTCTTTCATCAGCTCTGGGAGTAGGAAGGAGGAGGAGGAGGATATGGAAGAGGAGGAGGACTATAACTGTTACTCCATTTTACAGAAGAGGAAACCAAAACAGGGTTGGCTAGTGACCTAACTAGGACTCGTAACTGTTTCTTGCACATTCAAGCTTATGGATTTTTCTAGACAAAATAATGAAAGATTCCCCCCCCACTTTTACTGCCTTGTTGCCTCTGGGTATCATTAATGTATACATACATAATTTAATATATGTACACATTAACATTTCATGCAATACTTTTCAAAAGTTATTCTTAACTAAATATAGCAGAAAAGAAAACTATTTTTCCTTTAGTCCTTAGTGTTTTCTTTCAATTCTTAATAGTCATCTAAGCTTTAAACTCAGAATCAATAAGAATCCATGTCTAAAAGATATCATTTGGCAAGATTTCCTTAGAGGAAGATTTCCACACACATAAGATTAAAAAGTCTCTTGTTTTGTAATTCTTTGTTAAGCATGATTCGTATTTTCCATGATCACATCCTGCTTTTGGGGAGGATTCATTCAAAATCTTATTATTTTAATTATATTTATAACATATGTAGGATATGTTATACATGTATATATATATGTATAATAGATGTTTAACATTTATAATTTTAATTATTTTTGTTCTGTATATACTCCTTTGAATACATTTTACTTTAGAAAAAAATTTCCTATTTAATTTTAAACATCTAAGTTGGGTCTATCAAAAATGTTACTTGGTGGTCATTTATTGAGGAAGCAAAGCCTTTGTAGAACTTTTTATCAAGTATGTCTAATTTTAAAGGTTTTGTATTTTGGATACACTTCTTAAGTCTACTTCAAGAACAGAACCTCTGCTGTTTGTACCTATGCACACAAGTAAAAGGGAATTCATGATAAATATTACTTTTAAACTTGAAAGCACTGACAGACAAACCGACCTTCAGTTACTTGAAAGAAAGTCTTTATGAAGCAGGTTTAGGCAGAGGGATATGAAATCCCTCTGAGAATGAGAAGCAGGACAAGGAGCTCCTTTTTATTCCCTCCTATGCTTTCTTCGAATCATTTTTTTTATTCACACTGGATAAACGAAGCCTCTATGTTACCTGCCTTTGCAAGGCTCTTTGCAGGATTGGGGATTTGGAACTGCTGGACACAGTCACCAACAAAGTCCTGTTTAATCAAATGGTGTGATTTACAAATCTTTCAGGAACCATTCTTCCCTTTTCAAGTGGGAGGCATTCAGAGGGACCAGTACTAACCTCGAAAGAGTATTTTCCTTCTCCATTTCTGGCCACTGTAATTGTTCAGAGCAATTAGGCACTGGCTGGTTATTTTTCTCACTTCATACTCTGTATTTGATTAGAAGTGTCTACGTTCTTCGAGTTTACTTGCATGGTGCATAACACCTAGAGCTATCAGCAGTAAGAAAGTCTGTGCAAAGCCTGGAACTACGAAGAACACCTCTCTATGTTCAGTTTTAAAAGGATGTTTCTTCCTTCAAGTAACTATACTAGTATTTAACATAGTGTCTTTGTTGAGACTGAATTTGTTGTGCACTTCACACCATGTTATGAGATTTTGCAAATTATGCTTATATAAAACCTTAAAATATAGACCTTAAAAAGACACTCCAAATGCCTAATTCCCATATGCTCATCAGTATATATTTAAACACCTGAAATCTCCCCCTTTTCTTCTTTTGACTAATATGTCAATCAATACTGATCAATAGTGCCTGGTTATCCTGGCAAGAAACATGATCTATGTCAGGGCACTTGCTTTAAGGAACACATTGGAAACTACTGTAATTTTATTGGCATCTCTCCTATTAAGATCAACTATTTTACTGTCAGCTATTAATCCTGAGCTAATTCAAAATTTTGGATTTTCCAAGAATAACATAAATATAAAATAGCAAACTTAAACCCAATCCATTGCATCAATGTTCACCATGAGATATTAAAGCAAACTGAATTATTTTTTAAAATGTTATTAGAGTAGAAAAAAAAAGTCTCTGACCCAAGAAGAAAGCAAGTGTAAAAACTTACCTTTGGCTCCTACTTGGTGAAATGGCACGGAGTGACTGGAGACGCAGAGCTGGTAGTATTTGCCCTTGACCAATGGTTGTGAATTCTGGTCTGTGGGAGGTGGAATTTATAACACTCAATTTTCTGTTTGGAAAAGCTAACCTTGAGAAATGCTTCTCAGTCTTTAGAAACCCCAAATTACTTTAGAGTCCCTCAAAATAATCAGTAGAATCCAAATGACACAGCGTACAGAGCTCTTGAAATTATGTTAAGGGAGTAATCATTGCCAATGTGTCCCCCTAAACATTTTAAATGGAAAAAGTAGCTTTTACTATATTTCATCTCTAACAAGTTCACCAGTTAAGAAAAAGTTAATGTATACAGTAATACTATAGGTGAGTATTTTAGAATTGTTCTAATAAGAAATAATTTTCCTTGCATGTCTTAAATTGCTTTCTTCCCTTTTCATTAATGTTAACTGAAATTCAGTAAATGTTGCAAAAGTCTTACCTGTTTAATGTCGGGTAAGTTAAAAAAAATCCAAATTATTTTGATTGTTTGGAATGCTCTGAGAGCAATGAAACAATAAAGCCTCTGCATGCCCACTAAAAAAAAAATCCTGAAACAATGCATAAATATGATCTGAGCATTTTGGAAAAAAAAAAAAAGGCTCCTTTTTTCTCTCTTTTATCTATCAGAGCCAAACAAATCAAATTACATAAAAACACTTTCCCCCAGCATACAAGATTTGTTGTAGGCTCCTGGTATCTGATATGGTTTGTGAAACTCAGCTTTATTACAGGTTTGGAGAGAAAATATGTTTGTATTAAACTCGTATTCTTTGCCTCCATTCACACTGCAAAAGTTCTAGAGGAAGATGAAACTTGTGTCATGTATTCTGGCTTCTGGTGTGCTTTCCATAAATCCAGGAGTCTGGTTCTAACCTGTGCATCAGGATTCCTTTTTCCTTGACCAGAAGTGAAGAGCCATATTAGATTTTGAAAGTGCATTAGGGCACACTGATGGAGGAGAAACTCTGTCTTGAGGACGCTAACGCCTCCTTCTGCCTTCCCTGCCGTCTTCCCTCCCCACCCCAAACTCCTTTGCTTATGGATTCAGGGCTACCTCAGCCCTTAGTCTCATCACCCACACCTGCTTCTGCACTTCTATGTGATTTGAGCTCAGCGTGCATTATTTTTCTTGGGACCAGTTTTATTTGTAATGGAAGCAGTGATTCTGGGTGAAGTGCAGAATCTATCAAGCCCTCTCCGACAGCAGAGAAGCCATCCTGGGGGGTAGGGACGCCCTCCCTGCCTCCTTGCTGTGTCACATGATATGGACGCTACTTTCAGAAGCACTTCTGGAAAGAGGACTGAATCCGAGTTTCCACCCTGGCGCTGTCACAGCAATGCCCCCCACTGTGTGATAGAGGAGTTTATATATGTCTCTCAACACATTCTCCATCAGAGAAGTTCCCCATTCACAGATGGGCGACACTCAAACATTAAGTTATCCAGTGTCACATGTGACACAAAGAGAAAAGCAAATTGGGTCAAGTTCCCAGATGTTAGTGAGGTCATCTGAGGGATGCCGGTGACGGTAGAAATGCAGTGGCATCTCTCAGTTTTTTAGATTCTGAGACTATTTGCCTGTCACTAGGTCTTAGGGTCTTTTAAGTGCTTTAGGATAAATAGAGTTGGATAGGATATCCATGAAAATACCTAATATTTCTTCTTCTTCCTCCATGATTTAATCTAATACTCTGCACACATTGTCAGGTGACAAAGGTGGCATCTATGTAGTCCCTTCTATTCTCGAAGGCTCTGGCTGAACCTGTAAGATTCTATTTGCGGAAATAATGTTTTCACACTCTCCTTTAGTGACCTGTTGGTTTACGTGACACTGTTCTTAGGCTTCAGAACGTTGTCTACTAATGCAGTCGTTTCATGACAATTTAATAACTAAATTCTTTGTCCTAATACAGAATTGGAAGCAGAAATGATCATTCCTGAGTCTTTTTCCAAATAGATGAAACTTTCACTGTTCCTTATAAAATGTGGAGAATTTTTAAGTCATTTCTCTTGGTCTTATCTGGACTCTCTCCAATATTTTCAAAATCTAGGTTGAACTGTGGGAGCTCAAATTTGTAACAATCTCATGAGGACCTAATCGCTATATAGTAGGGAGAAGGATTAATTACCGGGTCCAGCCTCTCTTATCCTTGGTAAATATCTTTTAGTTTCTTGATAATTTTCTTAATAGAGCCTGAGCTTGGTTATCCGAAACCCTCAGCAGATCAGTTATTAAGACTAGTTGCATTATCTAGTAGTTGAGGCTTTCTGGTTTTATCTCTTTAAGCCCCCAAATGGTTTACAAATCTTTATGGCTACAATTCTTAACAAAATTAATTAAACATCATCCTGCTTGCCTAAATGGAATTAATTTTAAACGAGATGGTCTTCTCTCAGTGATGATCTTTGCTCTGTAGAGAACAGAGAGGAGCCCTCTGACAATCACATATGGCAGTCCATCCTTGTCCTCTGCCCCAAAAGGCCACATTGGTAAGAGCAACAGGAGGGTGTAGATATCCCACCCCACCAAGTATAAGGAATAAAACCATCCCCTGAAATGATTAGCTGCCTTCCTCTAAAGAATCCCCATGTTGCCTTACAGACTTTGTACTCATCAGTAGGGGTCCTGGAGTTTTGGACCATAAACCCATATACACTCTTCTGCCTGTTTACCCTAATCTGATCCTATCACCTCCTCCAGAATCTTTCAAGGCTGATCTGCAATCTGCAAATTCTCCGTTGCCCTCAGTTTCTTTTTGGAAAACTTCCCTTTGCTCCTTCGATCTTAAAAGAACATGGCTGTCTCCCGACAAAGTTTTCTGCTTCTGTGGTGGGTTTGATATTTTTCTTTTTCCTTCTTCACTCACATAATTCAAAGATGGAGCAATTTTTCTTGTTTTACACTTTTTCTTCCAAATTATTTGTCCTCTTTACTCTTTCAAAATTTTTGCCCATTCCGAAACTCATGGCATGCGGCTGAACCACCTGTCATCTCTCCCGGTCATCAACTCTTTGATCTCCCAGCCAAACCTCTTGTTGCTAACTTTAGCTCGTGGCTCACTCATACCCTCTATTATTTCTATTATACCCTGTCATTATTTCCAAGGATGCCAGCCTCCGTGTACATGACCCATCTATCGTGGTGGCTCCTTTAGCTTCACAGGCACAGTCAAGCTACCGCGTTCCTACCCAGCCACTCGCCATCACTCTCATGCCTTCTAGCTCCATCATCACCTAATGGGGCACTATTATCATTTTCTTTTTGCCTAATGAGACCCTCATGCCATAGCCGCCACCACTTTTCCACAATTCATCACATCTCTTATTTTTACATCTCTCTTTATCTTTAGATAGGAAGCTCCATTATCATATTTATACCTTTTCAAGCACTCCCTGCTTTCTTCTTTTTTTTCTTTCTCTTCCATTGGACTTACCTGGAAAACCTCAACTTTAACTGACTACCCCCAACTTTCTTCTCTCCTGCCTCTGAGCAGCTGTATTTTACCAGTGAAAATCACACACAATGATTGGTGTCACTTTAAATTCCTTAAACTGATCTTCAACCCTGGCCAACAGATCTACTATTCTAACAGGTCTATTTTATAACATTTTTTCTCTTCTCAAACCTCCCATGTTCCTTTTCTATTCACTGGAAGTCATTAGAGTGATGGTAGAAGTCATCAGAAAAATACTTTATTAAACTTTTGCCCTCTAGTTCACTGCACTTATATACATCCTCTGTGTTTTCTCCTTCTGTGACAGAGATCTGTGTTTCTTTAAATATCTTCTCCCTCCCAGCATCTCCCTTTCAGTAGGTCATTTCTACATACAGACACATATGCTCTGGCCAAAACTCAGCCAGGAATTCCCTCTAACACTAGTGAACTGAATGAAGGTAAAAAATGGCAGCTACAGAATGGAGAGGGGTGGGGGAACGAGGTAACCAAGAAATGGGTATTAAGGAGGGTACGTGTTGTGATGAGCATTGGGTGTTATATGCAACCAATAAATCCTTGAGCATTACATCAAAAACTGGTGATGTACTCTATGTTGGCTAACTGAACATAATAAAAAAATATAAATGCAAAAAAAATGGTGGCTACAGCAATGTCTTTGAGAACATGTGTAAGTCTAACGACATTCAGAGTCCAATTATTTTAAAACACCGCAGAGTCTTAAACTTTATCTGCAGACTTGATTCATTCTGTATCTGAAATTATGTTTCAGTTTTATAAAATACATTTTCATCTTACCACTGTCCTATTTTTTATGACCCCTTTTACAAAAAAAATTCCCAGACAAATGGTGTTTATTGGCTGTTTCCCCTTGCTCTGTTCTTATTCACTCTCCATTCTCCTGCAGTTTGGGCTCTGTACGGGTAATTTTCTGGCTTTGTCTTAACTGCTGTCCTAGCTGCCAACTTTGGGTTTACTGTGGTTTTCTTCTCACCCCACTGGCTATGCCTGGTCTCTTCCTTCATCAGCCACCTCTTTCTCTACCCAGCCTTTAAATTTTGGAGCACCTCTGGTTTTAGTTCAATGAGTCATCTTTTCTCAATTTATCCTTTTCCCTTGAGGGCTTTATCCTTTTCCCTTGAGGGCCCTCCACTATTTTCATGCTATAATTACAACAGAACAAGAAGAACGTCAATACTAACTGACATGTTCAAGGTTCACTCTGCACCTGGCATTGTTGATCATGCTCACTTGCTGAGGTCCAGGGAGGTTAAGTGACTTCAACCAGTGAGAGGCGGAACCAAAATCAAAGCTGAAGCCATCCGGCAGCCAAGTCCAAGTTCTTCACCACAACACGGAACCACCACCTTCTGCTTAAATCCTCCAGCGTTCCATCCCCGGTCCTCACCGTTCTCTCTGAGCTGCTGATCCTTATATGCTGTTGACTACTTTGAACTTGACATCTGCATTTAGATCGGTCATCGGGCCATCGTGGTGTGCCCGAGATAACTGATCTGGACCCACCCTGGACTTCGTTCTTTTCCTCTTTGTGTTTAATTAAATGATATCACGTCCCTCTCAGTTGGCTCCAGTCCAGAGCCTTAAAGTCATTGTAGATTTCTTCCATTTCCCGACTTTCCCCCTATCTAAGCTATCAGAAGAAGTTGGTTCTACTTCCCGTGTATGTCATTCCACCATCCTTTCTCATCTGGAAGATCAAAAAAGCCTGTTACCAAGTCTCCCTGCTTCCTTTTTTGTGCTTCTATCATTCGCTCTCCAAACCCCTGCCAGAGGCCATCTAAAATATAAATATGTGAAACTCCAAGTTTTTTTCATTGAAACATTCAGTAGCTTCCTATTTCTCTTTGAATGAAATTAAAACTCTTATGCCATGTCCCCCAAAGCTCCCTATCAACTACAGCCTACCTACTTCTCCAAGCTTGGATCAAGCACCACTCCCTCTGTCACTTTCTACAGGCATATGAATGGCCTTTCTGTTCTTGAATCAGGCCTGATTATGGCTTCCTCAAAGGGTTGCACTTAATGTCACCCCTTATGTTAGAATGGCTAGATAGTTTTTTAAACTGTTCATGTTTTTGCATAAATAACACGTGAAAGGACCTTTCCTGCTTCAGCCCCTCCCCATCAGAGTGGACCACCTTCCTTTCCATCACACTCTAATGAGATGCTACAACTCTAATGTCTATGCTACAATTGCGGGTTTTTTTCATAGCACTTGCCACAACTTGTTATTATATTTTTCTGTTATATATAATATATATATATTATATATATAAAATATAGATAGGTAGATAGATAGATAGATCTTCTCCCAGGTTAATGGATAGATAGATAGATAGATAGATACATAGATACATAGATACATCTTCCCCCAGGTTAATATAAGCACCCTGATGCATAAATTTACCAGTCATATTCACAATTATATCCTTAGTGTCTAAAATAGTCCTTGGCCCCACAATTCATGCTGAGTATTATTTGATTGAATCAATCAATTAATGATTGCCTGCATGAATCAAATGCATAGCAATTCAAAGCAACAAATAATTACTTAATAAACTACTATGGGGGTGCCTGAGTGGCTCTGGTCATGTTAAGGGTCTGTTAAGGGTCTGCCTTCTGCTCAGATCAAGATCCCAGGGCCCTGGGATAGAGTCCTGCATGAGGCTCCCTGCTCAGCAGGGAGTCTGCATCTCGCTCTGCCCCTCATTCCACTCGTGTTTGTGTTCAATCTCTCTCTCAAATAAATAAATAAAATCTTTTAAAAAATAAACTACTATAATTTGCTTGGGCTATTCTAAAATATATAGGATTACTTGCATTTATGATAAATGGTTTTTAGCTTTCCTCTTCTTTCATTTTCTTTTTTCTTTTCTTTCTTTTTTTTTTTTTTTGAATTGCATCTTTCTGTTTGGCTAACCGTCAAGCTGTCTCTTAACACTTTCTAAGCCACTGCCCATGGGCTTCATGGAGCAAGTTTTGCATTTGCTTTCTGCTAAGACTTTCTTGTGTCACATACAAAAATATAAGGTACAGACTTTTGATGAGAATCTGAGAGTTTCCATACCAGTTAGGACTCCCTCCAAAAAGAAATATAGAAAACCCTAAATCAAACTCATTTAGGAAGCAGGGAATTCACTGACCCAAGTACCTGAAAAGTACAAATTTCTCTCTTCTTCTGTTTGTTGACATCATTCTCAAGTGAGTCCAAACAAAGGCAGTGACTATGTCTGTTCCATATCTTATATCCTTCTGGGTTAAAATCCAGGGGAAAAGAGGGGAGGTCTCTGTTCTAGTAGCATAAATTGCATGCCCAAAATTAAGAATAATAATTAATAATATTTAGTAATTTAATTAATAATTATTAATAATTTAATAATTATTAATTAATCACTTTTTAAAGAAGATATTATTTATTCATTTGAGAGAGAGAGAGAGAGCAGAAGCAGAGGGAGAGACGGAGGGAGAGGGAGAAGCAGACTTCCCGCCAAGCTAGGAGCCCCACACAGGGCTAGATCCCAGGATGGGGCGATCATGTCCTGAGCCAAAGGGAGACACCCAACCATCTGAGCCACACAAGAGCCCCAATTAATCAATCACTTTAAAAAATGGAATTGAGAGAATTTAGTGTCTGTTCAGCTGAGTCCTGTTACCTGCTCAAATGTCACCTCTTCAGATCCTGCTGGCCACTCTGTGTAAAAGAGAACCAGCTTCCTTATAACCCTTATAACTATTTGACATTCCCATAGAGAGTGTTACCTTCTTTATTTTCTTTGCCAGAATGTGATGGTCACAACAACATGATATATCTGTTTTGTTTGTGGCTGCATTTCTAGTCCGTAAACACATAGAAAGTGGTCAATAAATATTTGTTGAATAAATTAATGAACCAACTTAGCTCTCTGGCCAAATGCTTTACCCCTGAGCCTGCAGTGAACTGAGAAAGGAGTGGTTTCCTGCAGGGACTAGTAAAAGAAGAGCAAATGAATCATGAGTGGTGAAAGTCTTTGAACGTTACTGTGGGACCTCCTGAAATCTTTTTTGTATGAGATGAGGGGTTTTCCTAAATATATTATTTTTATCTGTCTTCCCAAAGAATCAACATAAGGTATCAACAAGTTATTGACAAACAATATGTTAAAATAGTACCATTAAATCTCTGCTTCGTGTATAGTTTATGGAATACTATGTTTTCCGTATCATTTTCACATTACTCATGTTTAATAATAATTACAAAAACATTCATAGACACTGTTAATGTTTTTTCATTATAATTTGAACTGAATTATTACATTTTATTTGTCTTTTTCATGTTGCATCTTTTTAAAAAAAACATCATTTTGGTATAAACTATACACTTTCATCATTATAAAAATTCAAGGACTAATTACGTTTTGAGAAAAAGGGAAAATAACTATCCAAATGCTCATCACCCAAAATGCTATTATCTCTGTGTATCTACAGATAACATTTCTTTTAGCTAATCTGTTTCCAGATTTTTTTTTTCCCCAAAAACATTTCATATGTGCCAAATTCCCTGAGGCCTTGCATGTTTGAAAATGTCTGTGAACTTTTTACTCTGAGGACAAATTGTTTGGTAGGATATTCTTAGGTCACATTTTTCTTAGGATATTGAGACATTGCTTCATTGTCTTCTGGTTCTAAAGGTTCCAGTGGAAAACTCTGAAGCCAGCCTAATTATTTTCCACTGTTTAGGTTATTTTCTTTTCTCCTCTGGAGGCTTATAAGATGTTTTCCTCACCTTGAGCCTTGGTAACATCACCAATTATGGCTTGGCATTTATGGTTCTGTATCAGTCTTCCAAGAGAAGAATGCGTTTTCACTAGCAGATTAGTTACTATTCTTAATTTCAGCACAAATCTCTTCTAGCCTACCCTTGCATTTTGATTTCTATTTAATTCATTGTACTCATTTTTCTAAAATAACAATTATATCATACTGAACCTCATTTTGTTTTTTTCTATCACCAGCTCTTTTCACTCTAGTCAATGCTCTTATTTTTCCCTTTCCTGTGTATGTCCTTAAACTGACCACTCTTCTATTGTTTTTAGTAAGTATTTTGAAATATGCCCAAAGGAATATTAACAAAGCCCTGTTCTCCACGGGAAGCTACTTTTCCAGAGGCCTCTCTGACCTGACAGAAGGGCAATCAGCCAACTCCAGCTCCTGCTAGCCTTTTTGTCCCACATAGAGAGAGACAAAAAGCACTAAAGGCATATTTCCCAGGGATTAAGGTCTACTAAAAATCTGAGATTTAACTACAAAAATAAACACATAATGTTTACCCTCCCCAATACTTTATCAGCACATCAACAGGGCTTCAACATAAAAACAGGTTAGAACTGAGAAAGGTTCAAGAGACTGATTCTACATAAGAAAGAGTTCTTAGGGAAAACCCAAAGGCTATAGGAGCTGGGGGAAACATTCAACAAGGAAACTAGAGAAAATTAGAGCTTCTAGCACCTACTGCTATGGCCAACATTGAGCATACCCAACTCTTGGCCAGATTAACAGAAAACCTCACATTAAAAGCCTAAACCTCAGTGCCTATTACCACATACATCATGCCCAGCTTTCAATGAAAAATTACAAGGTATGCTAAAAAACAACAAAAATATAGTCTGAAGAGACAAAACAAGTATCAGAACATGAACCAGATATGACACAGATTTTGAAATGATTAGATGGAGAATCTAAAATAAATATAGTTAATATGTTAAGGACTCTATTGGAAAAAGCAGACAATGTGCATGGACAATGGGTAATGTAGTGTATAGAAAAGTAAAATGAGGGGTGCCTGGGTGGCTCAGTGGGTTAAGCCTCCGCCTTCAGCTCAGGTCATGATGTCAGGGTCCTGGGATCTAGCCCCACATTGGGCTCTCTGCTCAGCGGGGAGCCTGCTTCCCTTTCTCTCTCTGTCTACCTGCCTCTCTGCCTACTTGTGATCTCTGTCTGTCAAATAAATAAATAAAAATCTTAAAAAAAAATAAAGGAAAAGCAAAATGAATGACAGCATGCTGGACGGGATGGGAGGAAAGAGTTGGGAGCACTATGTTTATGGCATATCCATATTTATATATTTATATATTTATATATTCATACTCTCCAAAAACTGGAAGCATTCAAAATATCCTTCGAAGGTGAGTGGGTAAACTGTGGTACACCCATGCAAGGAATATTATTCAAATATGTATTTTTTTTAAAAATGAGTTATCAAGTCATAAAAAAAACTTGGATTAAAATTGAACATGCTAAATGAAAAAAGCCAATCTTTAAAGTTGACATATGGTATGACTCCAACCATATGACATTCTGGGAAAGGCAAAACTACAAAAACAGTAAAATGATCAGTGGTGGGTCGCATGCTTAGAGAGTATGTGCAGGGGTTAGTAGGTGAAACACAGGAGATTTTTGGGGCAGGGAAACTATTCTGTGTGCTGTAATGATTGATACATAACATTATGCATCTGTCAATTCCGTAGAACTGCACAGCACCAATAGCAAACTTTACTGTCAACTATGGACTTTAGTTAATAACAAGTGTATAGATACTGGTTCATTAATTATAATAAATGTCCCATATTAATGCAAGGTATTATAATAAAGGAGTACAAGGTTGATAATCTGGCAATCTCTGCTCTATCTGCTCAATTTTCCTGTAAGTCTAGTCTAAAAGTATTCTTCAAAAATTCAGTCTTTAAAGAAAACGCAGCCTTTTCATTTCACATACACAAAAAAATTAATATATTAATTTGCTCACTAATTTCACTTATTTTTGGAGTACCTACTGCAGACATACCTCATAATATTTCAAGGTTGGTTTCAGACCTCTGCAATAAAGCAAGGCAAAGAAATTTGTTTCCCAGTGCATGTGAAAGTTATGTTTTCCACTATACTATAGTCTACCAAGTGTGCATAGCATTACGTTTAAAAAACAATGGCATGCCTTAATCAAAAAAACACTTTATTACTAAAAACTGTTAGCCATTATCCAAGGTTTCAGTGACTAGTCATTGCTGATCACAGATCACCACAACAAATACAATAAGGAAGAAGTTTGAGATATTATGAGAATTACCAAAAGTGTGACGCAGAGACAGTAAATGAGAAAATATGTGGCTGGAAAAAAAATGGTGCCAATGGAGTCATTCAGGGCAGGGTGGCCACAGACCTTTAATTTGAGGGGGGGGAAAAAAAGGCAGTATCTGTGAAGCTCAACAAAACAAAGGACAATAAAATGATGTGTGCCTGTGTATCCCAGGCACTGTACTTGGGGGCATACACTTTAATGGAATTCTCCTGATGTAGTGAGAACCTAAATGAAAAATATGGTATCATACTGGATTAAGGATGGACCATATTTTATAAGGAGGTAAATCTTACTTTGACTGCCACTGCTCATACTGCTACTACCTTTAGTTATGGATGGGTCCCTGCATCAATCTGTAGGGATAACCCACACACTATGTACATTATATTATTTCTATATGTGTGTGTGTGTGTATGCATAAAAGTGTGTTTATATATTTGATATATGTATATATAATATATATATTCTATATATTTGAGAAATTTTGTCTCCTTCAACAAATATTTTCTTCTAAAGAAAAATATTTGAAATCAAAAGAGGCTTTTATCAGAGCTGAGAAGTGTAACACACAGTACAGTTATGGTGTTCTTACTACAGAATATTGCCTCACTTCTAACTATGTCTACACATGGATATAGATGCCAACAGTCTTAACACTTTGCTCCCTTGTTTACCAACTTCGATGTTTGTTGGCTCTGTTATAGTTCACATCTAGTCTTCTCTTGGCTGAGGCTACTTAATGTTGTCTAATTTGGTTAAATTACTTGTCCCCCGTTGCATAAGTTAACTCATGTGCTTGTTTACAAGAGGATGCATTTTTCATCTTGGCCTTTACAGCTGGTGTGGGTGATTGCCTTTTTGCTCCAAACTTGATCCTCATCCCAGAACATCATCCAAATTTCACTCTTTCCATGACTCAAACATTCATTTGACTCTGATCTTTGCAGTTTGAGATAACATTCAATACAGCTTTTATAAATTGCTACTGTTTTTCTCTCCTCATCAGTTCCCCCAGTTATAATCACATTTTAGCTTCAGTTTTTTAATATATCATTGCCAAAGCCATTAATAAAATGATAGATGTTAAAAGGAAAACTATACACCTAAGAAAGAGTTTAAATGGAATTTTAATAAGTTTATAAATAATTGGTGAAACTTTTATAAAAAAAAAAACAACTATATGGTATATTGGGTACTATGGATCCCAAACCTAAAAATTTAATTCTACTTAAACTTTTATTATTACTATTTTTTAAAGTCTTTATTTTAGGGGCGCCTGGGTGGCTCAGTGGGTTAAAGCCTTTGCCTTCAGCTCAGGTCATGATCCCAGGGTCCTGGGATTGAGCCCCACATTAGGCTCTCTGCTCAGCAGGGAGCCTGCTTCCTCCTCTCTCTCTCTCTCTCTCTCTCTCTCTGCCTGCCTCTCTGCCTACTTGTGATCTGGCAAATAAATAAATAAATAAAATCTTAAAAAAAAAATAAAGTCTTTATTTTAATTCCAGGTAGTTAACATACAGTGTAATATCTGTTTCAGGAGCATGATATAGTGATTCAACACTTCCATACAACACCCTGTGCTCATGACAAGTGCCCTCCTTAATCCCCATCACCTATTTCACCCATTCCCCACCTCTCTCCCTTCTGGTAAACATCAGTTTGTTCTCTAGAGTTAAGAACCTGTTTCTTGATTTGCTCTCTCTCTTTTTTATTTTGTTTCTTAAATTCTACATAGGAGTGAGATCATATGGTATTTTTCTTTCTCTGACTAACTTTTTCACTTAGCATTATACTCTCTAGCTCCATCCATGTCATTGCAAATGGCAAGATTTCATTCTTTTTATGGCTGAATAATATTCCATTGTCTGTGTGTGTGTGTGTGTGTATTCCACATCTTCTTTATCCGTTCATCAGTTGATGGACACTTGGGCTGTTTCCATAATTTGGCTATTGTAGATAATGCTGCTATAAACATGGGGGTGCACGTATCCCTTTGAACTAGTGGTTTTGTATTTTGGGGATAAATACCCAGTAGTGAGATTGCTAGATCATAGGGTAGTTCTACTTTTAACTTTTGGAGGAAACTTCACACTGTTTTCCACAGTGACTGTACCAGATGCAGTCCCACAAACAGTGCAATAGTTTCTTTTTCTCCACATCCTCCCAACATCAGCTGTTTCTTGTGTTGTTGATTTTAGCCATTCAACAGGTGTGATATGACATTGTAGTTTTGATTTTCATTTCCTAGTCTTTTTATTATTATTTAAAATACTAAGTAAATGCCTCAAGGTATCAGAAATGCTTCTCTTGCAAGAAAAATATAAACAACCTCTTAATGACAACAATGGAACTTTTCCATTTAAAGGGCTATAGATCCCAAAGATACAGATGTAACGAAAAGAAGGTCCTTCTGTACCCCAATGTTCAGAGCAGCAATGGTCACAGTCGGCAAACTGTGGAAAGAACCAAGATGCCCTTCAACGGACGAATGAATAAGGAAGATATGGTCCATATATACAATGGAGTATTGTGCCTTCATTAGAAAGGATGAATACCCAACTTTTCTATCAACATGGGAGGGGTTGAAAGAGATTATGCTGAGTGAAATAAGTCAAGCAGAGAGAGTCAATTATCATATGGTTTCACTTATTTGTGGAGCATAAGAAATAACACAGAGGATGTGGGGAGATGGAGAGGAGAAAGGAGTTGGGGGAAATTGGAGGGGGAGATGAACCATGAGAGGCTGGACTCTGAAAAACAATCTGAGATTTTTGGAGGGGCAGGGGAGTGGGAGGTTGGGTGAGCCTTGTGGTGGGTATTATGGAGGGCATGTATTGCATCAGCACTGGGCATGGTGCATAAACAATGAATTCTGGAACACTGAAAAGAAATTTTAAAAAATAAATAAACATTAAAAAAAATAAAGGGCTATAGAATTTATCCTTCTGTTAAGGAAAGGGTCTGAATTTCTTAAAATTATCTAAATGCATCATTTTATATTTTGCAGGAGGCAACAAAAGAAATGCACTAAGACAAGTAAAAAACATTCTCTCACAGAACAATGATCTGTTTTACAGGAAACAAAAATCTTGCCTTGAAATTTACACAGTGAGACTATATAATAGCATGAAAATAAAAGTTGTACATGATAAGACTTATTTTGTTTTTACTGTAGGTTTTTACTGAATGATCTGTTCCCCATCCCAAGGCAAGCATGAATAAAATTAGGTTAAATGTAGCATGTGGCTTTGCAGTCTCTTAGAATTTGTTTCTTCTATTTTATTTTATTGAATACTGTCTGTATCTTTGCTTATCTTGTTCAAAGAGAAGGACGAATAAACTTGGCCAATGGGGGAAAAAAATCTTCTGATAACATCATTGATAGCTACATTGAAAACAATGATCCTTTCTTATGCTTGAATTAAATTAAAAATCATTAATGTAGCTGAAATCTATTTTCTGTTGTGGCTTAGTGCCTTTCCAACCTCACTTTATCCTGCCATGCTCCTTGCTCACCAAAGATTCAGCCACATTAGTCTCTCACTGCCTCTACTATACCAAGTTCTTTCCATTTCAAGTCCTTTTCCTCTGTTGTTTCCTTTTGTCTCACGTGTACATTCCTCCCCCTCTCAAAACACCACCACAAATCATCTATGTCTCAGAAAGGCCTTCTTGATTCCTCCAAATTAGAATTCTTACTGTTGGCCACTCCCGCCCCCTGGCCCAAGAGCTTCTTGCTTTATTTTCCCACATTTTTTCTAATTGAATACTTTGTGTTTATTTGTTATCAAATTTAATTTCCACAAAGCTAAATTCCAGAAAGGCAAAAATCAAGTTTTATTTTCCCATCTTTGGATGTCCACTGGCAAGCTCCATCTCTGGAACAAAGGTGGGCTCCAATCAATGCATGAGTAAAGAAAATACAGTTTCAAAATTTATATTGTGTGGCCATTCAGTGTCATTGGGTCCAATTAGTCTAAAATACATTAAGTCCAAGGAAAGCACAGGAAGAGCACGTGGATGATTATTTCGTCATGTGACCAAAGTGTCCAGTGGTGGAAGCAGTAGTTGGTACTGGTGCTTTTTCAGTGTATCTGTGTCAGCCCTGAAGCGGGTACCCCCTACTGCCCACGCAGCTGTCTGACACACTCTTCTAGCTGCTGAGTGGGTAACTGCTGGTAAGTTTCCCTGACTTTTCTCTTATTCAACATTGCATAAGAACCTGCTCTTCCTTCATTCAAGAAGTCTTTATTCAGTCCTGAGATGCCAGGCACTCATAGGCATAAAGGAATACAAACCAATAGACATGATAAACAGAAGGCAGCAGAGAGAATATGACACCCATTCTTCACCCTGCTTGTGTATATCTACACACACACACACACACACACACACACACACACACACAGACAAGACTGGAGGTAAATACACCCAGATATTAATAATGTTTAACTACAAGTGTTCAAATTACAGATCGTGCAATATTTTCTTTCTTTTTTTTCAGATATGCAAGGTTTCTAAGTTTTTGTTTATTTTTTTGTTGAAGTATAGTTGACATACAATATTATATTAGTTTCAGGTATACAGGATAGTGATTCTACAATTACATACATTACAAAGTGATTACCCTTATAAATCTAGCTATCATCTGTCACCCTATGAAGGTCAAAATTACTAGCTATATTCCCTATGCTGTACATTGCATTCCTGTGAATTATTTATTTTATAATTTGAAGTTTGTACCTCTTTCCTTATTTTTTATACAACCTTAATTTTTCAGAATTGTTATTTCTAAAGTTTAAAAAGTGTTATCTCTCATCAACCCCCACCATCTCTGAGTAGAATATCTTCTGAACATGCTAACTGGAAACCCCAAAGTTCTTTAAATCAGCTTTTATAATTATAATTTGTTATAGTATTCTTATCAAAATTACACTAAAAACTCTAACAATTATGAATTATTTTATCAATATTATTGATTACTATATCAATAGCAAATGCGATGTTTTTTGATTTACTCTTTTGTTTGATTTACTCTGTAATTATGTCTCTCAATTACTAATAAGTAATTAGCAAATTAGTAAATAGTGAATTAGTAAATAGTGAAAACACTAGTAAGTGTTTTCAGATATAAGAAATAAAAATATAACAACACGGGGTGCCTGGGTGACTCAGTTGGTTAAGCATCTGCTTTCAGCTCAAGTCGTGATGGAATGGAGCCCAAGTCTGGCTCCCTGCTCAGTGGGAGTCTGCTTCTCCATCTCCCCCTGCCCCTCCCCACTCCCACTTGTGCTCTCTCTCTCTCAAATAAATAAATAAAATCTTTAAAAAATATAACAACACAGTGAAATTTCAATTTCATATGAATGACAATTTTTTAAGTATAAGTATGTCTCATGTAATATTCGGGATGCATTTATACTAAAAAATTACTCATTGTTTGCCTAAAATTTGAATTAACTGGATGTCTTATATTTTATTGTCAACACTAATTAGATTAGAATTTGAGCAGGAAAAAAGAAGAATGATTCTCTTCACACTCCAACAAGTCCTTGCAAAGATTCCTCATAGAACCTCAGAATCTCTAGAATGGCAGGAAACTTACAGGCATGCAGGAAAATAAAATACTTGCAATACAATACTTAAATACCTTTCATGGCATATTCAGATGAGGTTTCATTGAAGGCAACCAAATCTACCTCACTCAAGAAGAATTTGGGAGCATGTGTGTGGAGCCTTGGGACAGTGGGAATGGGCCAGGGGAGGTTTATTTATCCTTTGAAATCTAAGGTGATATCCCTGAAGTTTCCTGAAATCTTAAGGTGTGTGAGTTTCACTGCAGAGCTAAGATTTCTGAAAGTATGCATGGTTTACCATGCTCAGTGTGAGTCAGCATGTAACATAAGAAGATGTCATGTATAGGTTCCCTTCTAGCAGTCTATTTTGAGCAAATTTTTGATCAACAGCTTACCTGAAGTGTTAGCTATGCACATGATATAAGTTGGGGTGGGTGTCAGTACTCTCAATATTAGTTAGTGTTCTTCAGAGAAACAGAACCAAATATATGTAGACAGATAGATTGATTGATTGATTGATTGATTGATTTTAAGGAATTAGCTCACACAATTGTGGGCGCTGGTAAGTCCAAACTTCCTAGGGCCAGACATCAAGCTGAAAATGCAGGCAGTAGTTAATGTTGTAAGCTTGAGTCTGAAATGCATAAGGCAGGATGGTAAATTAAATTCATAGGAGATTTCTATTTTACAGTCTCAAGGCTAAATTACTTCTTCCCTTGGAAAGTTTTCCCTCTAAAGAGCTGTCAACTGATTGGATGAGCTCCATTCCTATCATCAAGGGTAATCTTTTTTACTTAAAGTCAACTGATTGTCAATGTTAATCATATCTACAAAATACCTTTACAGCAACAGCTAGATTAGTGTTTGACCAAACAACTGGGTACCATAGGCTAATCAACTTGACATATAAAATTACCTATCACACTCCTTATAAGAACTGGTATATATTTAAAGGTCTCGAAACATTCCATTCCTAACATAGCAAGAAGAATCTTGGTTTTGGGTTTGGATGGCCCCTAAATTCAACTTTTACTGGCTATGTACCCTTGAAAAACTCATTTAATCTTTCTTTGCCTCAGATTATTATTCTGTAAAACAAGAAAAACAATACCATTATAGGGTTGACATAGGATTGTATATTTAAATAATGTATGACTATAAAAGTGTATAGCACAATTTCCAATGTACAGGAAGCATTCAGTAAATGGTAATTTTTGTTTACATTGATAGCTACTATAATTATTTCATAATTCACTGTGAGTTTTATTATAATTAATGCTGCTCTCCAGATTATTTAGCTAGTTATCCAAGGAATGCTGACATTCTGCCTTGACCACAATTCCTCTTCCTCGTAGATTTTCTAAGGGAGCTCAACATACAATAAAAAATTGTACAACATACAATCAAGAAGTAAAAAAATTAAAAATTAAGTACAATTTTATTTCTAACCAGTCTTCTTCCTGATCTCCTTAAGGCAGAATTCTTTGCTAAGCCTTTTAGGTAATCCCAGTCATTACCTTGAAATGTGACTGACTATTTAGATAAACAATATATTCCCCGTGGGGAAAGGAAGAAGGTGTGAAATAAAGTATGTGAGAAGTGTCAGATGCGTGTCCTGAGCAGAGGTCTGTAAGAGCAGGTCTCATCAGGACAAAGAATCCGTGCCAGAAGGGAAAGCACACACACAGAAATGAAGCACATACTCACAATCCAACTCAGCTAGACCCACCTTTTTTAAACCTACCACTCCTAGAAAAAGAAACGAAACCCAATTAAGGCAAGCATAACACCTGCCAGCTTCTTCCTGCATATCATTTTTATGTCAACAGTGTGGAGCTGCCTCAGGAGCCCCATGTGTTCCCATTCTCCTGGCTGAGGGCAGTGGGTAAACAATAGCCAGACAGGGACTCATCAGGGATCTTTGGAGAGAGAAGCCATGGGAGAAAGCTGTCCGAATGGGTAGGAGATTGAAGTCATTGCATTCGAATGATTAAGAAAAAACTCAACTGATTTCTAGTCCCAGGATGGCATGTGTGGAGGCTGAGAAAAATTAAGGCCATCCCACCTCAGGTTTAGCCTTAGCATAAGTACAGTCATCTTAGCTCTGGCAGCCATCTCAGACCCCTGTGCCCAAGGGCTGAACTTTCCCTTACTTTACTTTAGTTCTAAAGACCCCCACCCTGCTTTAGTAGCAGGAAGCCCCACCCTGCTTTGGTTCCTGAAACCCCCACCCTGCTTTAGTAACAGGAAGCCCCACCCTGCTTTGGTTCCTGAAACCCTCACCTTGCTTTAGTAACAGGAATCCCCACCCTGCTTTAGTAACAGGAACCCATAAATACCCCTGCCTTAACTAAGCTCGGGGGTCCAAGTCCCTACTCCACTGTGTCTGGTATACTTGAGCCCAAGCTTAATTTTGTTAAATAAACCCTCGTGTGATTGCATCGGTGTTGGCTCCTTGGTGGTCTCTCAGACGCGAAAACTTGGGTATAACAGCATGGGCTGGTAATTATTGTCTTGTTTAGATATATGAATCAATACAGGATTCTCCAAACTTCCATTATTACCGGGCCACTTTAATGAGCTTTGTCATATTCTTATAAACTTACTCCGTTACTTAATATTGTTATTAAACAAATGCAACTTAATTCCTTTAAACATTTAGGCTCATATTATCTCATGATTTCTGTGAAATTTCAGAATGTCACAGAAATTTCATAAAAATCATGAATTTAAAAAAAAATCATGAATTTTTTTGTTGTGTGTATTACATTAAAAATAAATTTTAAAACTATGTAAGTAAACTGCTGAAATCTGTATCTTTTTTTTTTTAAGATTTTATTTATTTATTTGACAGAGAGAGATCACAAGTAGATGGAGAGGCAGGCAGAGAGAGAGGGCGGGGGGAAGCAGGCTCCCTGCCGAGCAGAGAGCCGGATGTGGGACTCGATCCCAGGATCCTGAGATCATGACCTGAGCAGAAGGCAGTGGCTTAACCCACTGAGCCACCCAGGCGCCCTGAAATCTGTATCTTATACAACCACTTGGAAGTGCATCATGCTTTCAGGAAAAATTAGTTTCATGTAGGTCAAAATAGAGGTTTTAAAGATTTTTAAAATTTATTTTCATTTTTAATTTTTTAAACACTTTATTTATTTGACAGAGAGATAGAGCACAAGTAGGCGGAGTGGCAGGCAGAGGGAGAGGGAGAAGTAGGGTCTCCACTGAGCAGGGATCCTGACATGGGGCTTGATCCCAGAATCCTGGAATCATGACCTGAGCTGAAGGCAGTCACTTTACTGACTCAGCCACCCAGGCATCCCAAGATTTTTTTTTTTTTTTTTTTTAGAGAGAGGGAGAGTTTAAACAGAAAACAAATAGTAAAATGTTAGACCTTAAACTATGAATATTCATAATTTCATTAAATGTTAGTAAACTAAACCAAAAAAAGGCAAAAGTTACCAAAATAGATACAAAAGAAAAAGAATAATATACAGTAATTATAAGTAATGGGCTACTGATAGACCCACAATGCGGATGGATTTCAAAAATGTTCTGAGTGAAAGGAGCTTTATACAAAGGTTACATACTGATTCCTTTTGTATCAAGATCTAGGAGAGTAGGTGAACCTATTAAGGAAAAAATTAGAACTGTTGATATTTGCAGGAGGGGAGGTCAAGAGTTGACTTTCTGGTCTGATACTGATGTTCTATATCCTGGTAAGAATGTGATATAGCTGTCTTTGTTAAAACTCAGCAAATGTATACTAAACATTTATATATTTGTTTTGTCATTTTATTTTCTTTCATCATAAGTGTACTCTTTAAATTCCATCCCCATTTCCCCTATGACTCTATCCAACCCCCTCCTCTGGTAACCATCAGTTTGTTCTCTATAGTTAAGAGTCTGCTTCTTGATTTGTTTCTCTCTCTCTCTCTCTCTCTTTTTTTTTTTTTCCTTTGCTCATTTGTTTTGTCTCTTAAATGCCACATAGGAGTGAGATCATATGATATTCGTCTTTCTCTGACTGACATATTTTGCCTAGCATTATACACTCTAGTTCTATCCATGTCATTGTAAATGGCAAGATTTCACTCTTTTTATGGCTGAATAATATTCCATTATGTATATATACATATATATATGTATATATATACACACACACACAGTGGAATGTGTGTGTGTGTATATATATACATATATATATATATATTATACATATGTGTATATATATATTCAGTAGATCTGTATGTGTGTATCTATCTATCTATATTCAGTAGATTGTCTTTTAGTTTTGTTGATTGTTTCCTTTGCTGTGCAGAAACTTTATTTTGATGTAGTCCCAATAGTTTATTTTTGCTTTTATTTCCTTTCCTGGGGAGACATATTTAGAAAAATATTGCTACAGCTATGTCAGAGAGATTCTTACCTGTGGTTTCTCTTTCTCTTTTTAAAAATATTTATTTATTTATTTGAGAGAGAGAGAGAGGCAGAGGGAGAAGTGGACTCCCCACTAAGCAGGAAGTCTGACACGGGTCTTGATCCAGGACCCTGAGATCATGACCTGAGCTGAAGGCAGATGCTTAATGGACTGAGCCACCCAGGCGCCCCTACCTGCACTCTTTTCAAGGATTTTTACATATATTATTGCATGTAAATTTTATATAAAAAGAAAACAACAAAACAAATACTGAACTCTAAATAATGAAGTATCTAGGAAGAAGTATAATGACAGCTACAATTTATTTTGAGAAGTGTCAAATACTAAATGGATGGTGGATGGCAAGAAGTATTTAGTTATGATAAATATTCCATAAATACTATACACTAGAGTGTTAATTGTGGAATCATGGTGGCAAGTACATTAGTATTCAATGTAATATTCTCTCAACTTTCTAACATATCTGAAAATTTAGTGCAAAAATGTGAAATCACAGTTGAGCCAACCTGGAATCTATAGAAAGGTAACATTAGGACATGTTGGTAAATACAATGATCAAATGTATTTCTGTGAATTAAGTCAATAGGGTAGAAAATATTAGTAAGGAAACAGAAGATCTGAACGATGTAATTGCAAGAGCTAGCTATTTCCACAATAACAGAGCACCTGAATCCCAGGTCCAGAGCTCTGTCCCTGAAGAGTGTGAGGCTGCTACCAGCCTAGGAACATCTCATGAGCCATGTGTCAGCAACCTTGTTACCCTGTTATCAAGGTCGTGTCAGCGACCTTATTACCTGTTATCTCAGTGAAGAGCTAGAAGCACCTCCATATTGTTCAAGGGCAGGCTGAGGTGAAAAGGGAACATGCAAAGCAATATTCTCATGTGTACTGACTGTTAGTTAGTGAGAGGCTGAGCAGAGAAGGAAGGAACTGGAGCTCGAGCCTTGTAATCTGTTCTGCAGCTGGAGAATGTTAAATGCTGTTCTGTGGGGCCCAAGGTCTTGGCTTCTGAGAACAGTGCAACTGGTCTCTTAGATTTCCTGGGAGCTCCTGCATAAACAGATGCTAAACACAGACTATCTGGAATACTGAATTGCCCACCAGAGAGGAAATAGAAGAGCTGGTCCAGCAGGAAGTCCTACTGAAAAGCCTGGGAGGCATCAGGTCAAGAGACTTAAAAACTTCTGAAGACAGCACAGTGAGTCTTCCCACTATGGTAGATTCCAGAATCAGATACTTCAAAGTCTTGATCTCCAATTGCCTGAAGCTTGCTTTCCTTTATACCTGATACTGGAATCTGCATTGTTGTGCATGCAAATAAACATGCTGTGCATCATAAAAATCAAGAAATGATTTAAAAGAGATCAATCATTGCAAAAGATATAGCTCTTTAGACACTTCTGGCCTTTGCAGTGACCTGTTCTGGTGCCGTCCATATTGCAGGGGAGTCTAAAGGCTCAGATGCCACTTCAGAATTAAAAAATAAGGTATTGGACATGTTGGAGAATCACCCATCATTTTATGTATTTAATCGTCATGGTCAAGTATTATTCTGGCTTTTAGTTACAATGAATACTTCAAACTCAGACTCATGGTCCTCTAACACATCACTGAAGTTACAAAAATTCAACACACTGTGCAGTTAAGATTTTTACAAATAATAGTAGAATGGCATACAGGAGTTTGGGTTATAAAACATTCCCCCACTCACCATCAGTATCTACACTGATCTTTCAGTCTTAATTAAAATAAAATTTATGTCCCTTGTTTGCACACTGGTAATGAAATCAATCATTTGGTATAAATTATCTGCAGAGTCTTTGCTCTTTGAGAGGGTTTTTTATTATTATTATTATTAAAAACAAATTCATTTCTTTAGTAAAATTTGCCATTTGGATTACATTTCTTTGAAAAAGGTTTATGGTTTTCAGTTAAGAAACCCACGAAATCAAATCATTCCAGAATTTGGCGCTTAAAATATCAGTTATTTATGTTCCTGGATCTCTGTTTGCACAAGGCAGCTCTGTTTCAGACTCCTGTGAGTGGCAAAAACATGGATGAGAGGGAGGGCAAAGAATTGAGGCTAATCACACAGTATGTGACAAACACAACTTAGCAAAGGTGTATCTTGGCTCCCTCGAACAACAGGACACAGTCTACTTTTCGTTTCTTACAGGATGTTTACAAAAATTGACGCTATGCTGACCTAGGAGGCATGACTCAACATATTTCCAAGGACTAAAGTTAGTGGGATAAATCTCTGACCAAAGGAAGAAGCTACAAATTAATAACAAAACAATCACTAAAGCAATTGCACATTAAGAAATACATCTCTAACTAATCCTACAGATCACAAAAAGAAAGCACAGTGAAAATTAGGAAATATTTTGAACTCAATGACAACAAGAATCCCACACCTCACAACCTGTGGGATGCAACTACAGTTTGTCATAGAAGGAAATTTTTAGCCTAAAATAGACAATATGAAACCTGAAGGAATGATAAAATTTCAATGATTTAAATATTCATTTAAAGAATTTAGATAATAAGAAACTTAAAGGAAAGAAGGAAGAAGATAATGAAAAAGTGAATTTAACCTAATAAACTAGAAAACAAAAATAATAGAAAAGACTGAGAAAGCCAAAATTTGGTATTTGAAAAAGTTCATGAAGTTGATAAATCTGTCATGAATCTAATCTAGGGGGAAAAAGGTGTAATATAAAAAATGAAAAAGAAAAAAAATTACAATCCCATAGTCATTGAAAAAAACTAGATGAGGATATTTTGAGAAAACTTCTGTCAATAAATTTTGTTCATTTTTTTGTCATTGGGTTGAATACTTTTCTATATATGTTTATATGCCTATAAAAATGTTTTAGGGTCAGCTGGGTGACTCAACTGTTTAAGTGAGAAACTCTTGGTTTCAGCTCAGGTCATGATTTCAGAGTCCTAAGATTAAGCTCCACGTCGGGTTCTGTGCTGGGCAAGGAGTCAGCTTAAGATTCTCCCTCTCCCTCTGTCCTCGCACAGACTCATGCATGCGTTCTCTTTCTAAAAATAAAATAAAATGGAATAAAATAAAATATGTTTTAAAAACAATGACATAATCAGCTTAATAAAATACTAATAACCAATGTTTACTGAATGTTGATTTTGTGCCAACAATAGTTCTAAGTGTTTGGCCTACCTTATTATCTCATTCAATTCTCATGGCAACTTTACAAAGTGTACTTTTCTTATTCCTACTTTAAAAATGAAAAAAAAGGGTGCCTGGGTGGCTCAGTGGGTTAAGCCTCTGCCTTCGGCTCAGGTCATGATCCCAGGGTCCTGGGATCGAGCTCCACATCGGGCTCTCTGCTCAGCAGGGAGCCTGCTTCCTCCTCTCTCCCTGCCTGTCTCTCTGCCTACTTGTGATCTCTGTCTGTCAAATAAATAAATAAAATCTTTAAAAAAAAATGAAAAAAAAATACTCAGGGTGCCTGGGTGGCTCAGTGGGTTAAAGCCTCTGCCTTCGGCTCAGGTCATGATCCCAGGGTCCTGGGATTGAGCCCCACATCGGGCTCTCTGCTCAGCAGGGAGCCTGCTTCCCCCTCTCTCTCTGCCTGCCGCTCTGCCTACTTGTGATCTCTGTCTGTCAAATAAATAAATAAAATCTTAAATAAAATAAAATAAAAATGAAAAAAACTGAAACATAGAAAGTTTAAGTAGCTCACCCTAATTCACCCAGCTAAGCAGAGCTACAAATGCTCAAAGAAAAAGAATAACAAGACAACAGAAAAGCTGAGACAATTGCGCAGAGCTCAGAAAAAAATATAAAAATAAAATAAACTTAGTATCTATGTGAAGACAGTGAAAGCGACACAAAGCAGAGCGAGGTAGAAACTACATAACAAGAATGGGCCGAGAGTAATAAGAAAAATATGAATATTAATGTGTCACCAAGCCACCACAGTTATTGATGCCATAAAAAGGGTTTGTGAATGAGAAATGTAGCAATGAGTTTGTATCAATTAAGGATTATGTTATACTCAATGTAAGGCATTTCCTTCCCTTCAAGCTCCAGTCACAAAATGGCTGTCCACCTCGAACTTTCTGTCCATGAATACAAGCGTAAAGAGGAAGATAGAAGCAACCAAACACTGGATATGGTGCTCCAAACCTCCTACTCTTTATTGTAGGCAGCTCATTAGGCAGACTTGTCAAATGGGTCATCCACTGCTGCAAGCAAACCTGAAAAATGCATATATGTGTGTGTGTGCACGTGTGTGTGTGTGTGTGTGTGTGTGTGTGTAAGAGAGGGGGGTGGAGATTGCTACACCAAAGACAATTGCTGTTCTATTAACACAGAAGGAAAGGACAGATATTGGACAGGGAATGGACACTGCCATGGGGGTTACGTTAATGACTGAATTTAGTAACAAGGATGTCCCTGGTGACAATGGCAAAAACAAAATGAAACAAACCCCCCCCCCCGCCCGCAAAAAAAAAAACAGGTTCAGTGACACAGGAGATCAGAAGGCAAATGTGAGTAGCTGGAGGTAAAGCACAATCAAAAAGTGGAAAAAGAGTGTGAGGACAAACTTCATATATTTAACTCTAAATGAAAGAGTAGCTAAAGAAAAGCTGAATGCAGGGTACACTACCCAATTACATAGACATGCGATGGTTTATTTTTATTAATTTTAATTAAGTTGACAAAATTTTGAATTACAATTTATATATTCCAAATTCTCAAATATGTATATTTGCATACATATATTCGCAAATATGAACATGAATATAAATACGAATATATGCGTTGGCATTTGTGACTCAAATGTTCTCATATTGCAATGGCTTGCAAGTTCTCCTATTGCTGAACTTGTAAAATTAGAGGAAAAGCTCATAAAATGGCATGAAGTAGATCATGGTTTAGCTGAAAACCAATTTACTACAAAGGTTACATTGGAGAACTCCAAGCCCACCGTGGCCACTGGCCTACCTGTGGAGTCCAAAGACCATGGTCTATCCTGGAATCACTTTTAATGCCTCATTTGTGGAAGCCTCGATAAGTACTTTGCAAATATTAAACCTAAGAAACCAAATGATGAATTTGGCACTACTGTTGTTGTTTTAAAAGACTCCTACTGAATACGAAAAAATGAAAAACACCATGGCAAAAGTTTGTAGGGATAGTTTGATTCTTCCACTGCTGTTTCTCAATGGAGGTAAGGGCCGTGAGGTATTTCAAACATGTGATGTTGGCTTGGAAGGTAGGGCGAACGTTTTTTGAACTTTCTGGAAAAATTGTGTTTACACAAGTGTTTATGATAAGTAAGTAGATGAGCCCAACCGTATCTCTTATTGTGAGGAATGCAGAGGAATTTTTAGTTGAGGAAAGAGAATTTCCTTTTCATTTTATTATGAAAACTTTAGAAATATTGAATACTGAATGTAGAATTTACATTTCAAAGTTAAGCCTTTTCCTAGCGTGACAGATAGAAAGGAAAGGAACATTCATTCTGTTTTGTGTTTAGTTTTTTGAATGAATAGTATATTTTATATGGTTTGGTATTCAAATCATGTATGCCTCCATTGCTTTACTGAAAGCACTAAAAGACATGAAGTATAATTGTGCCCAGTTAATATCTTATTTTCTATTAAAACCAGATAATTATATTATCTGGCATTTTTCTCCTTATCAATTTTTTTTTAATTTTATTTTTTATAAACATATATTTTTATCCCCAGGGGTACAGGTCTGTGAATCGCCCGGTTTACACACTTCATAGCACTCACCATAGCACATACCCTCCCCAATGCCCATAACCTCACCCCCCCTCTCCCAACCCCCCTCCCCCATCAACCCTCAGTTTGTTAGATTAAGAGTCACTTATGGTTTGTCTCCCTCCCAATCCCATCTTGTTTCATTTACTCTTCTCCTACCCCCTTAACCCCCCATGTTGCATCTCCTCTCCCTCATATCAGGGAGATCATATGATAGTTGTCTTTCTCCGATTGACTTATTTCGCTAAGCATGATACCCTCTAGTTCCATCCACGTCGTCGCAAATGGCAAGATTTCATTTCTTTTGATGGCTGCATAGTATTCCATTGTGTATATATACCACATCTTCTTTATCCATTCATCTGTTGATGGACATCTAGGTTCTCCTTATCAATTTTTATATACAGTATTTCTAGATACATTTTACTTTGAATGTTAAAATACTAAGTTATAAGGACATTCAGAATTAAAACACATACTGGGATTTAGTACAAATAATACTATAGACATTATTCTGAATGAAATTTATTCTACCCCTTTCTATGTCCAAATGGTCATTTTGCATAAATATTACCTTTGATTTTAATAAAGATCTATAACCTCTGGAATTCTTTAATTTTATGAAATGAATCAAGGTCAATCCAGGGTTTCAAATAGTTTCATAAGAGATAATTTTGGTTAGGATGCTCTTCTTGTCTCTTTAGCTCACCTAAATAATGAACTCAATCAAATACAGCAAATTCCAGCATCCTTACAAATATGCCAAGTTTTATAATATTTGTCATTGCAATGAGAGCTAAGGGATAGATTTGTTATACATATTAAACAGAAAATAAGAGAATAATGCTTTTTTGGTGTTTATAAAAGTAATATAGCCAACTGAGTTTCTTCATTTGAAATAATAGTTATTAAACTATTATTAAGTATGGCACTTTCTATCTGCCAAACTCACAAATACCTCTAAGGGAAAACCAGTCAAAGCTTTGATTATAAGATTGTTCTGTAAACCTAATGTTGTACAGTGTGATACCACTCTGCAAGCACCTATGATTGGACTAGGACCCAAAGCTGCATCCAAGAAAACTGTATCCATGCCAGACTATGAGAGTGCCCAGTGGAAATTGCCCTGAATGGCACCACAGTTGTTGTCAGAAATCTGAAATAAGAACTATTCGGTGTCCTGGCTTTTTTTTTGTGTTCATGCCCGATAATTCTTCCCCATTTCTTCTAGGAATAGAATTTCCTTACCTATTAGAAACCTATTGGATATGTTTCAGGGGTGGTGATACAGTTCTTGTCTCCACTGCCACAGGTATGAGACAAAGATTGGTTCAGAGATGAGTACATAATATCAATTGTGTTAATCAGAGTCAATCAGAGTGAATATTATGTTAGAGCCATTAGAATATACACTCATTTCCAACCATATTCCTAAGATGATATAATTCTAGGACTAGTAGTGTAGATATGGTCTGAGACAGAGACATAGAGATGAAGAAAGACAGAAAAAGGGACATAGCAATATTATTTGAACCCCTGCATTAATCATTGCTGAATCCAATGTGAAACCTTTATTTATCAGTTCTATATACCAATAAATTAAATTTTATGTTAATGGCAATTTGCTTTGGATTGTGATTAACTGTAATTAAAAATATCTGTTAATACAGAGGAACTTTATGCACAGGCAAAGAATTCTGAAGCTTAAAAGAAACAGAGATAAGGACCATCTGTAAGTCAGAGAGAAGCAGGAGAAATCATAAGGAAATCCAAATAATGAAGGAGCAAAAGCTATGAGGAAATAGGTTGGTTTGGGGAAAAGAATGAAAAGCAGATGTTTGGAAGTTTATAAAAATGCATTAAAAGCTAGTTACTACAGAATCACTTAGAGCTACTGAGAATCCAGTTCCAGCCTTTGCAAAGCTGGGAACTGCTATGGTTCTCATTAATGCCCAGATTTGTTTGCATACCTGAGTGTCATACTTCCTTATGTCCACTGTATCTTCACAATAGGCACCCCATCATTTGGTGTTAACTTGAAAACATTGTTTTACTTGCATCTACAAGGCACTGATTTAAAAAAATTATTTTAAGATTTTTTTTTAAATATTTTATTTATTTTTTTGACAGAGACAGAGATCACAAGGAGTCAGAGAAGCAGGCAGAGAGAGAGGGGGAAGCAGGCTCCCTGCTGAGCAGAGAGCCCCTTGTGGGGCTCGATCCCAGGACCCTGAGATCATGACCTGAGCTGAAGGCAGAGGCTTAACCCACTGAGCCACCCAGGTGCCCCTATTTTAAGATTTTTAATGAAATAGTCACATTTTCCATATTTCTCTTTCACCATGATAGTCTGATGACAGTTATGGAAATACTTGAAATAGGGAAATTGCCATTTTCACCTGAAAGATTTTATTTGATGGCAATATATAAACAAAGTAAATATTTAATGTAAAAATTCTGGATCTTAGCAATTTAATTCATATCAACATTTATTTAACGTATACTCTTTAGTTCAGATGCTTTCAGATAAAAGAAAGATATCTGAGTTAAATTGATGATACCATAAGGTAATATTACATAATTTACAACTCAGAATCCAAAGTCAGGACAGGCACCAGACTCTTTGTGGTATATGGCTCAGTAATATAATAAAAAGTTCGGGATTTCTGCCAATAGATTTCACAAAGTGTATGAAATAAACAAGTACTTACAAAATGTAATTTATAAAAGATGAATAAAAAACAAAAATGAAAATTCAATATGCCCAAATATCTAGTTATGTAGCCATTATTAAAACTTTCTCACAAACTCTTATTCCTGTAACAGTAGAGTGGTTTATATATGACTAACTTTCATGCAGATAAATATTATAGATGCCCAATAAAATATTTGAAGAACTAGAAAGTGGCCAAAGTAGACAGAAATGGGGTGGAGCTGACCCACGAAGAGGCGAACTACACTAATTTTTCACATGAGGGCACTCTCAAGGTAATACACAAACTGGAATTTCACTGGGTGGAGAAGAGTAAGGAGGTAGAACCCATGAAGGAGGAGTGACCGAGAAAAGAACCCCAAATCTTATATAAACTGCACCTAAATCCTTTTCTGATTACTGAACTGTATGTGTGCAGTGGAGATTTCAGAGTTCTTCATGAAAAGCAACATGAAGAATGAGATAAATGAGAATTTTCAGCTGACGCCCATTTGAGGGGAACCATAATTCTGAGTTTGAGTCAAGGTGATATAACTGCTTACTAGAAAAAAGTCAGTAATCTTCAGAAAAAGAGAACAGAATCCAATCTCCACGATGTATCATCCACACTATCCACCATGCAATAAAAAGAAACTGGTAGAGCCATGCAATGAAATTGTGAACCACAGTCAAGAGAAAGGTGAACAACAGAAACTAACCATAAAATGCTCTGAATGTTGAAATTAGAATATAAGGATTTTAAATAAAAATATAGATATAGATATATAGATAACTTGGGGAACTTCAAGTGAAAAATGGTTAGAATGAATAGACAGGGGATCTCAGCAGAGAAATGGAAACTCCAGAAACCAGCCAGTGGAAATTCTTTAACTGAGTGAGACTATATGTGATATATTTTTTTTAAGTTTTATTTATTTATGTGAGAGAGAGAAAGAGAGAGAGAGAGAGACAGGGAGGGGCAGAGGGAGAAGGAGGAGAGAGAGAATCTCAAGTGGACTCCTAGCTGCTTGAGGAGCCCGATGTGGAACTCAATCCCAGGACTCTGAGATCATGACCTGAGCTGAAACCCAAGAGTCAGGCACTTAACCGACTGAGCCTCCCAGGTGCCCCAAGATTATATGTAATATTAAAAAAAGTTTTCATATGTGGCAAAATAAGTGGTTACTAAGCTTGTGGGTAGATAAATAGAAAACATACAATTTTAATAGAGAACAGAGAGAAAATAATTTGAAAATAAGGCAGTACATTCTCATGATCTGTGAGATTATATTAGGAGGTCCAAGATGCATGTAATTAGATTCCATAAAGAACATGAAAGAAAGAATGGGGAATGAAAAAATATTTGGAAGATATATGAGTTTTCGCAGGCCACCCTAACACAATACCACAGATGGAGTGTCTTAAACAATAAAAGTTTATTTTCTTTCAGTGCTGGAGGCAAGCCTACAATCAAGGTGCCATCTGGGTTGGTTTCTTAAGGCATCTCTTCCTGGCTTGTAGATGGTTGATGTCTCTCCATGTCCCCACATGACCTCTTGTCTGTGGGCATGTGGAGAGAGAGGTTCAGGGACAGGCAGAGAGAGAGAAGGTGAGGGAGGAGAAGGAGAGAGAAATCTGGTGTCTCTTTCTCTTCTTATAAGGACTAGTCCTAGTGAGGCCCCCTCTCTTATGAGCTCATTTAACCTCGATTTCCTCCCTGGGCCCTAACTCGTAATACAGTTTGCTCTAGGGGTGAGAACTCCCACATACAAATTTTGCAGGGAGAGAATTCAGTGCAAAACAGAAGAATAATGACCCCCAATTTTCCAAATGTAGTAACAAACATCTGACAGGTCCAAGATTCTCAGCAAACTCCAAACAAGAAAAGCATAAAGAAAAACAGCTAGTTTCATCATGAATAAACTAAAAAATCAGAAATAAAGAGAACTTAAAAGTAAGCAGAGGGGAGCCTGGGTGGTGGCTGTTGGTTTAGCACCTGACTCTCGGTTTGGGCTCAGGTCATGATCTCAGGGTTGTGAGACTGAGCCCCATGTCGGCTGGGCACTCAACATGGAGTCTGCTTGGGAGTCTCTTTCCCTTCCTTCAGCCCCTCCCCACCTCTCATAAATAGAAATAAATCGTTAAAAAATGTTAAGCAGAGAGGAATGATGCATTACCTATAGGAGAGCAACAAAACAAAAAAAAAACCTAACATCAAAAGCGAGGGAGGTCAGATGACAGTGGAGTCATATTTTTAAAGTGTTGGAAGGATGTCTACCATGAAGTTAGTATTCAGAAAAAAAATCTTCAAAAGTGAAAGTTAAATGAAGACATTGTCAATATTGAAAAATAAGAGTATTTGTATCCAGCAGAACTGGATACATTTTTATGGGAACTGTAACATATGTCATGCAATATATGAATGATATATGTTATATATCATATATACATGATACTAGTAGCACAAGGGGAAGGACAAACAGAACTCTACCCTTTGGAATAGGAATTTGGAGTTTAGATAGGCTACACTTTCTTTTCTCCATTGCTTTGAATTTATTTATGCTAAACCACCGCCTTTCTTTCTATCCTGGCAAATTTCACTCCCTGTCAAGATTCAATTCACTTGGTTCTATCTGAGGCATCTCGGAAATTTGCAGGGTCAAAGAGTGCTCTGGGTTTCACTAATAGCAATTATAGCACTACTCCACATTATGGTAACTATCCTATATGATCACCCCCTGTTAGATCCCTAGAGAGCAGACACTGTATTTTACTCTTATAGCTCCTCCCAGTATATCTCCTGCTAGTAGACATTTGAATGAAGAAAAGTTAAATGAATAAAGGAATCACTGAATAAAAGATTACATTGTTGAATAAAGGGAAATTGGCAGAAGAAAAATAATTTCTAGGGAAAAAAGTTTTGAGCATACTAAATTTGTGGTGTTAAGGTAGCAATCAAGTGCACATGTTACAAAAGCTATAAAATGTGGACTTGGACGATATAAGATGAAGGCAGGGTATGGAGAAACAGCTACATATCATGGATGAAATTCTTATCTCACTGTAGAAAAATAAAACAAAATAAGGAAAATCTCCCAGGAATCACAGGAAGTAATTTTTTGGGCACTTATCACATGACTGCTCACCTCCAGCAGTCTAAGACTTTTATCCAAAAAAAAAAAAAAAAAAACTAAAAATAAAAATATATATATATATATATATATATAGAGAGAGAGAGAGAGAGAGAGAGAGAGAGAGAGTATCCCGTAAAAAAGATTTGACTATATAAACTATGGCTTATGGAAAAATGTTATAATATGTTACAGAAGGCTTATTGGCTAACCAGACTTACACTGAGTCCTTATTTTCATAAGTTGATATCTTTCTGTTGAAAATGGAACCAGTTCTTTATCTTCTGTTTTTATGATTAACATCTGGCATCAATAACATGGTAGTTTAGGAAACAATTTAATCATGAGGGTTTTTTTTTTTTTTTTGAGGATTTGGTTTGTTTGGGATTCTAAGTTTATTGCTTACATATGGTGTCATTCTCTTAAAAATTCAAAATTAAACATTGACTAATTTCTTTTCAAATCTTGAAGTAATATCCCTTGTGCTAAATGGTGGATCATGAAAATTTGTGAGAGCTATGTCCAATTGCTTTAACAGATAATTTGATTTCTCCTGTGGAAGGATTTTGTTTTAGCGATGTTCATTTATTCACTTTACAGATGGCTTTCTGACATCAGAAAGGTATTCTGTATTTTATTTAATGAAAAACAGCAAATGTGGCATTTAAAGTCTTTAGGGCCTGACAAATAAATGGGTAAAGTTACTATAAATGTAATATAAATATTATAAACATAATAAAAATGTATTTAATCAAAGATTCTTGGGACTTAGAACTGGAAAATCTGTTGGGTTCATCAATATTTCAAGCTCATCATTTCTCAAATAACAAAACTCTAAGGGCCAGATTGAAAGACTTTTCCATTTTGTTATCAGCTAATGGCAAAGGCTAGTTGAGCTAAGACTCAGGTTTTTTATCAAATTGTGCATTCTTTCACCATCAGGACAAATTTGCAATTCTACACAAATGCATATTTTTAGCATGACGTTTTTCAAACTATAGGTACATCTCCACAATCATACCTGGTGCAGTCATGTCCAGTTGCCCATTTGCAGAGATGAAAAAAGGAATTGATAAAAATGAGAGTAGTAATATTAAAACCCCCATCTTTCTTAGCTCTCACTGGATAATCCCAAGAGGTCTTCTGCAAGTGTCTCAGAGTCCCCAGTGTTTGAGCACCGGTTGCCCACCATGGTACTCACTCATTAACACAACCTTCATTGGCTCTCTTAACTCACTCCCCCTTCAATTTTTTCGTGGGATAACTTCCCCTCACTATGTATACTCAAATCCTTGTCTCAGAATCTGCTTTAGGAATAATGGAAATGAGGTTAACAGGAAAATAGGGGGGTGTTTAACCGTTCCTGTCTCCAGAGAAAAATGAGAAATAGAAAATGGGATTTGTCAGTGAGAAAGCCGACCAACCATTACTGCTACGGTGACTATTACTACTCTCGTTTAACAAATGAGAAGACTAAAGCCTGGCTATTTTGTAGTTGCCTGAACTTTTGCAACAATTCAATCATGTGATTGAAAAACGCAGTCTGTTATTTACTTGCCACCAGCTATAGGATGTGAGAGCATGTCCTCTGTGGCTGGGGTACACCGAAGGGGAAGTGGACAGAACTTCTTTTGCCTCTGTGGATTGGGCAGTGTCTCTTTTTCTGCATCCCAAACTGAGAAATAGCATCTTTGTGTTTTCATTTACCATCAGCTTTACTGTCTGTTTGTGTAGTTGAGACTTCTAACATTTACTGCTCAGTATACATTGGATACTATATAATGTTAATCAATATATATTTAGCAATTTACTTTTGGGACTAAAAACAGCAGTCATTTTGGGGTACCTGGGTGGCTCAGTCAGTTAAGCATCTGCCTCTTGATTTCAGCTCAGGTCATGATCTCAGGGTTCTGAGATCGAGTCCTGGGTCAGGTTCCACACTCACTGTTTGAGGTTCTCGCTCTCCCTCTGCCCCTCTCCCTGCTCACATGCTTTCTCCAAACAAACAAACAAATAAAATCTTTTTTTAAACTATTTTTTAAGTGTATTTTTCTTCTTAATCTCAGCCCATAACCTCAGTGACTAGATTATCTTCTCTTACACAAAGGGATAATTGTTTACAGGCTGATCCTACTAGGACCTGAGACTTGGGCAAAATCTGTGTTTCTAGTTTCTGATTTAAAAAAAATTCTCCTATAGGTATGTATAACAATTTGACACATTATCTTCTATTTGAATTAGACTGATTTGGTTGTTTGCTATCCCGTTTTTTTTTTTTTTTAATTTTAGCTACTATGTTGCATTGCCTTTCACACTTTCTTAGACAAAGTGCACAGCCTGATAAACCTTGTTAAAAGAATGGTGGGCAAAGGCTAACTTTCTTAGAGAAGAGTATTAGTGATGTCTGAATCACTGTTGCTTTACAAAAATACTGTTAGATATCACATTACCAGAAGTTAATACCACTGCCCCTTGCAAAAAAATTAAAAAAGGAAAAGGAAAAGACAAAAGAAAAAATAAAAAGGAGAAGACAAATGAAAAAACAACAACAGAAAAAGAGAAACCCCAAAGCAATGTTCTTTTTACAAGAGTTTTATGTGCTTGGAATCATACAACTTTTGATGAATGATATTGTGTAATATGTACCATCTGGAATTAAATTACTTATCATTTAGTAAAGAAGATAAAGAACATTTGGATGTCTTTGCAATACTTTCATAGAGAAGCAATCTTTTGACTGCAACAAAAGATACATATAAACCTTTCTTTGGCCATCATTTATTTTTCCTTATGTGCATGAAATATGAGAAATTATATGTAAAACTAGTTTCCTTGTGAACTTTTCCTTTAGGCTTGCCAATAAAGAGATGATATAATTATTTCCAGATTTGCATTGGTTTGATTCTGTTTGTATGTATGTGTGTGTGCTGTGTGTGTGAACATGCTAAATGAGCTGTCATTTTGGAGTACTTATTCTCATTTACCACTATGCACAATTTAAATTTAGTAGAATTACAACATACTTTTGGCATGAAATCCCTGAACTAATTATGTGGATTTAATTGTAACGTGGATTGGTATATATTTACTTCACATCTGTAAAGATCATTCAAATGGATGTCAGCTTATTTTATTTTCCTGTGAACATGTTCAAATTTGTAACTCCATTTCAGAAAGATAACTTTGAATATTAATTCATTGCCCTCAGGCTCCTTAGTCACAGCTGTTTCTTTTATAAACACAGAAGATTTGATGTGGCAATTCTCATTTTATTCTGTTGAGATCGTTCCCCAAACATTTGGAATTATTACTTAGGACCAAAAGATTCTGTCAGCTAGCTTAGAGATCGTTGGACTATCTTAGCCATTTAGAATTGCTGAGAATTTAGACTGGGCTTCATTCTTTGTAAAGTTTATTTGCTTAGATTTTGAGAGTAAAACTTCCATTTTGAACAAATGGAATGATCTGGCTTTAGACAACACTCCGCTAAATTAGTCTTATTTCTAGCTGAAATTGTGTAAGTTTATATTTAAAGCTTTATGTATTTTCTAGTGCTGATAACAAGGGTTGAATTTAGTACTGATTGGTGTATTTTCCTTCTTCTGTGCTAACTTGCATTTAAATTGGATCAATCTTATAGCTACAGTGACTAATGCTATCAGATTTTCCTCTAAGCACTAAAAGCACTTAGCAAATATAGTTAGCTATGTACATTAGTGAATAATAATGGTTAGTCTGACAAATGTGGGAAAAACACTCACATGATCTATTAATATGTATCTTTACCAGTTACTCAATAAAATACTTAAAATACTTAAGAAAAAGAAACATTGCATTTTCAGATGACTACTGTTACAGACAGAATTGTGTCCCCCAAATTTTATGTTGAACTCCTAATTTCCAATACTTCAGAATGGACTATATTTGGAGGTGAAGTCTTTAAAGAGGCGAATAAGTCAAAATTAGATTTTTAGGGTGAATCCTTATCCAATCTGACTTCTAAGAAGAGCAACTTTGGATGTCTGGGTGGCTTAGTCAGTTAAGCGTCTACCCTCAGCTCAGGTCACATGTCCCGCATCAGGCTCCTTGCTCAGTGGAGAGCCTGCTTCTCCCTCTGCCTGCCACTCTTCCTGTTTGTGCTCTCTCTCTCAAATAAATAAATAAAATCTTTAAAAAAAGTTTTTAAATTAAAAAAAAAATATATATATATGTGGAGGAACTTTGAACACACTGAGTGAAACCAGCGTTTTGTGTGCCTAGGGAAGAACCATGTGAGGACAGAGAAAAAGCCATCTTCAAGCCAAGGGGAGAGACTTCAGGAGAAACCAAATCTACCAACACCCTGATCTTGGACATCTAGCCTCTAGAAAATAATTTCTTTTTTTCTTTTTTTTTTTTTTTTTTTTTCTTGCCTAAGCTACCCAGAATGTGGTATTTTGTTAAGGCAGCCCTAGCAAACAAATACACTTACCAAACATGGGAATATATAGATTTTGATATTTTAAAGATGCACATTTACTCCTGAGTTTGGAAAGAGTAGTAGTCAAGTATAGGTAAATTGAAAGCAAAAAGAGGAGGAAACTACACAGAAGTTTCAGTATTTCACTGAATAACAAGATCTTGTAATGAGAGGGAAGAGGAATCTTGTTACTATGAGGCATGTAGGGAGTGAAAGTGGATAAAGAGGACGTGCAGGGGGCTCTTGGGCCCCCATCAGTGGCACATGTGAGCAAAGATGCTTATATAGACCAAGTGGAGCGATGCGATTTTACCAAAAACATGAGCAATGTTCACTTCGGGTTCTGACCTCCTAAAGTACCTCTATATTTGCGGGCCAAACCGTAGTCAACCATCATAGAGCTTTAGCTGCCTAAGTCAAGTGACCCAGGGTGCGTTATTCCCTTCCCTTCCTGCTCTAGCTTCTTTCCAACACCCTACTCCAGGCATCTTTGCCATTAGTTTCCCACTTCATTTTATTATTCTTTTAATTCCAGTATAGTTAACGTACAGTGTTATATAAGTTTCCAGTGTTCAATCTAGTGATTCAATAATTCTATACATTATTTGGTGCTCATCAGGGTAAATGTACTCTTAATCCCCATCACCTAGTTCACCCATCCCCCCAACCACCTCCCCTCTGGAACCAACAATTTATTCTCTGTAATTAAGAGCTTGCTTTTGTTTTTTTGTTTTTTTTTTTTTTGTCTGTTTTTCTTTTTTCCCCTTAAATTCCACATATGAGTGAAAATCATAAGGTCTTTGTCTTTCTCTGACTGACTTATTCGACTTAGCATTATACTCTCTAGATCCATCCATGTTGTTGCAAACTGCAAGATTTTATTCTTTCTATGGCTGAATAATATAATATTGCACTGTGGTTTTGAGTCATAACTCCTGACTTCTTGATAGTCTTCCACAAACTTCTCCCTGTTTCTAACATTTACCTCATTCCAGGACTAATGCTCATACTCTAAGGAGAAGATTTCAAACAGAGACATGACAATGAATTTTTTTTTTTTTTTTTGAGTAGCAATGGACAGAGAAGATGCTGTTTAATCACATTTTAAAATTTTACTTAATTTTATTTTTTCAGTGTTCCAAAATTCATTGTTTATGTACAAAACCCAGTCCTCCACGGAATCCATGCCTTCCATAATACCCACCACCAGGCTCACCGAACTCCCAACCCCCGCCCCTCCAAAACTCTCAACTTGTTTCTCAGAGTCCACAGTCTCTCATGGTTCGTCTCCCCCTCCGATTTCCCCCAATTCCCTTCTCCTCCCCATCTCCCCACGTCCTCCGTGTTATTTCTTATGCTCCACAAGAAAGTGAAACCATATGATACTTGACTCTCTCTGCTTGACTTAATTCACTCAGCATAATCTCTTCCAGTTTCGTCCATGTTGATACAAAAGTTGGGTATTCATCCTTTCTGATGGAGGCATAATACTCCATTGTATATATGTGTCTAATCATATTTGTCTCACATTCCTCTCAAAATCTTATCAAAATCATTATGCAGAATTTTACAAAGAACCAAATCCATTACAGCAAAGAAATTGAAGAATAGGTCAACTGCAAATAGCACATTTCAGCATCTCCAGCATCTCCTTGCATGGTAGCAGAAACAAGATGAATATGTATTAACTGGTGATTCAGAAATAAAGTTTTTAAGTTCAATATTTACTAAGGAATCGATACAGAAAAGGAGGACCCTGCCTCTTACTGCAACTCAGGAAAAGACAAAATGTACATACTAATACACTCAAAACCATCTCTTTTTTGAAGGTTTTATTTATTTATTTGAGAAAGAGAGAGTGATCAAGTGAGAGAGAGAGAGCACAAGCCAGGGGAGGGGCAGAAAAGCAGATACCTCACTGAGTAGGGATTCCTGACATTGGACTCAATCCCAGGACTCTGAGATCATGACCTGAGCAGAAAGCAGACACTTAACCAACTGAGATCTACTCTAAAATGTCTTTAAAAAATTCTTTTAGAGTCACTTTATAAGCATACCCAGAAAACATAGTTATTATTTACAAAAATGTGAAACTTTGACATGAAAATAGAAGTGTATCAGACAGGAGATGATGGTAAAGGAAGGAAAGGTTAGGATGTTAATTAACTTCATCTCACATAGAGAAAAGTTGACATAGTCTCCCAAAGTTGTTGAAACCAGAAATAAAAATTTACATTTTTTATTCAAGCTTATTACCTAAGTTAAGAAGCTTATTACCTAAGTTAAGAAGTATAAATAAAAAGATAGCTACCAAAATATAAGAAGAAAGGAGTATGAGTTTGCTAAATGATCGTCTATAACGGAGTTAGTATAGGTTGCTTAAAGTGACTAAATCAAGAAGGACAAAATCATGTTATTAACAATATGAAGATAACTACAAGAAAAATAAAATCAGTAAATATATAGAGTGTTGTGTCTAGAGAATTGGACTGGCATGGGAAAGGTGGGGCAGGAAATCCTTGTTTTCATTGGTCACTTTTCTTAGCTGTTAGATTTTTAGCAAGCTCATGTATCATTTAGATGGAAGTTAAAAATTAAACTGCAGATATTATACTGATTATGTAACACCATTTTCAGAATTTATCTACTTATGTCACTGAAAATACATGTAAAATGTGAATGAATTACTAAGGATAGACTGTTATGTCATAATAACAAACACCACAGATTTCACTGGCTTAATATAAAAAAAAAAGATTACTTTCTCTCAAATGCTATCTGTCCCTATACCAGTTAGGGGAGCAGCTCTGCCCCATATTATCCCTCCAACAGCTACACAGATTGCTGACAGAGTGACAGACCCACTACCATCTGGAACCTAGAGCACTGGACTTTTTCCTCCTCATGTTAGTGGGATGGAAAAAGAAGATTTCACCTCAGCAAAGAAATCCTTTGGCCTAGAAAGGATGCATGTCACTTTTGCTCATTACAGAGAGGCCAGAATTGTCTCATGAATTCTCACTTTCTTTCAAGGAGAAGGGAAAATTTCATCCTTCACTGTGCCCAGAAAGAGAGTAAAATGGTATTGGTGAATGCTAGACCTTCCCATCAAAATAAAGAAATTTGCATTCAAAACCATAAGAGACTCTTAACTATAGAGAACAAACTGTGAGTTCATGGAGGGAGGTGGGTGGGGCATGGGTTAAATGGGTGATGGGGATGATGGAGGGTGCTTGTGTGGGGCACTGGGTGTTATATGTGATGAATCACTAAATTCTACTCCTGAAACCAATATTACCCTATATGTTAACTGACAGGAATTTAAATAAAAATTTTGGAAAAAAGAAATTTACATTCAATGATTTTTAGATAGGTTTAATATTATTACTAGCATTTTGGAACCTCTATAAGTCACTAGAATGTTATGAGTAAAAAAAATTAATTATCAGGTCCTTTTTCTACCTCTAGATTTTTAAAAATTTCACTATGAAATTTTTCAAATACCTGTATACCAAGCCCTGAGACCCCCATCATTAACATCTTCCAATTCTTATTTTTTATCACATATTCCTTCCAGATAAATTACTGCCTAAAACTTCTTTAGTACATCTAAGAACCTCAAATAATAATACCAGTAATACTAACGATCATGTTTTATTTATTGAGCACCTACTATATTGTAGGCATTTTAAATACACTACTTCTTATCCTCAAAGGGCTCTCAAGAAAAGTACATGTTATTCTCTGTCTGGTATAATTAAAGAATTGATAATCAAAGACTTGGAGTAATTTTCTCAGTTTCATTTAGCAGACCTGGGATACAAATTTATATGTGTCTTGCTTTATATCCTCAACACTCTTCTCAGTCTATCTCACCATCCTTGATTTTAATATATCAGTTACTATTAAGTCATTCAAGTCACTTTCTGCCCCTCTCCTCTTAACTATATAAAGATTGGATATATGATCTAAATTTGCTAATTATCTGTAGAAAACATGTTTGCTCCATCTTTATATCCATTTCTCTGAAGGCAATCTTTCGACTTCTCAACCTGGGTGGTGTTCCCAGTCTATAGTCACAGTGATCAACAGTTTTGTCTATATTCCCACTAACCAACGGCTTTGTTTTGTCACTTCTAATGTAAGCAGGAAACCAGCAAATGGACTATGTGGCAGGACTCTTGCCCTGTTGGAAACAAACCCTGGCACCATAACATACACTATGGATAGTTTTTCAGATGGGTTTTGTAAAAACCATTCCTGCTAGTCATTTGACTGTTTTGATCTTCTTCCAGGACCATTTTAACTTGTTTTCAGAAACCTTTAAGAACTCAGACAATGAGTCTCTTTCTACACTTCAATTTTGTTTACTCAGCTGAATGTCACAAAGTAAGTGATATTTTTCCAAAGGTGAAACAACAGAATCAAGCTTCAGGATAATAATGTTGCAATTTGGCAAATGATGTGGTATATTTGCTTAATAGTTTTAAATTTTATAATATGCTTATATATTATTTTTCTTCTTTTCCCTGTGTATAAATATTCTGAGCAAGGAGTTCAGAGATCTGTCTCAGATGCATAAGGAACAAAAATTTTCTACAGTTTTTGACAAATAAGATATCACTATTTTTGTAAATCATAAATTAACTTCAACATATGCAATATTTCAGATATTGTGCAAAATATCACTCCATAGGGCATGGTAATTTTTTAAAAGATTTTATTTATTTATTGAGAGAGAGAGAGAAAGTGAGTGGGGGAAGGGGCAGAGGGAGAGACAGAATATCAAGCAGACTCCATGCTAAGTGCAGAGTCCCACACGGAGCTCGATATCACGACCCTGGGATCATGACCTGAGCTAAAATCAAGAGCCGGACACCTGACCGAGCCACCCAGGCACCACAGGACACAATAAATTTTAAATTAGTATTTTAATAATCAATTGCTATGGGTATGTATGTATTAGTCTAGAATAATTACTAATCTTTTTTCAACTATAATGGCCTATCTCATCATGAGAGGTGGTATAACGGTGGTCAAAGCAGGAGCCCTATCTCTGTAAGCACTTGCATCAGAGTCTTACAATGTCATAGATCCTACTCCTCTCTGACCTTGGTGACGTTCAGTCCTTTGTTCTGGCAATTCCTTCCCATACCCAAAGTCTTCCCCTTTCTCAGCATTAGGCTACTTAAGATATTTTAAACTGTAGTCCCCCAGGCTTGGATCATTCTTTTCCTTTCAGGATATAGATATGGATATGAAGCCTAGACTTCATTCCGTGGAGGCTTCAGTCTTTTTTTCTTCAATTGATCCATCCCATCCCAATTTCATTTGTTTTACTATCCAGCTTCTCCAGCCCCATTCCATCACTATCAACTCTACGTAACTGAGTAGCCTTCTAGGCCACCAAAATGTAAACAAATGTGGATCAGTTTTGCCATTCATTTTTCTGTTTCTTTTTTGCAAAATGGTCTGGAGAGAACATGGGTAATTCTGTGTACCAGGGCCCCTGCTAAAAATAAAATGCCAGCCTACCAGTTATTGGAGACTTCCTATATGTCAGGTGATAAGAACTGCACATCTGTTCTCTTACCCTCACGGAAAAAGGTGAAAGATAGTTGATATTGTTCCCTATTTCGTAAATGAGGATCTAATCCTTAGAAATCTTCAAACATTTGCCAGAGGTCAAGGAAATGGAAAAGTAAATGCCACAAGCTGGGTTTGAAACTTGATCTTTTCTCTCTAAAGCACAAGTTCTTAACCCCTGTACCATGTAATTATTGGTATATGTGGATTCAAATGCACTATTTTATTATATATTCCACATGTCTTTTTTTTTTTTAATTTCTCTTCTTGCCTTCCTTTAGACTCAGTAAATACTCTTTACCACTCTGTTTTTCCCTTGTATTAGTTTAACAGTTCTACATTCCTCACCAACATATTGTGGTTAACTTTGAAAAAATTCATTCTTCCTATATGACATATAATTTTAACTTTCACCGATAAAATTTACGCTCTTCCTGGCCAATGGAGGGTTCTTAGGACACTGAAAAATTTAAATATCTCAATCAATACATCCATCTCTCTCTTTATCAATACACACTTACTTTTACATTCAATCATTTTGTGGGGTGGAGGATTCATTAGATTCTTTGACACCAAGTTTATAAAAGGTACCATCTGGAAATTGCCTCCCACCACACAGTTCTGTCCAGGTTTTTTGTTTTGTCTTATTTTGTTTTTAATTTAAATTTTTTTTTATTTTTAAAGATTTTGTTTATTTATTTGACAGAGAGAGAGGGAACACAAGCAGGGGGAGTGGGTGAGGGAGAAGCAAGCTTCCTGCAGAGCAGGGAGCCTGATGTGGGGCTTGATCCCAGGACCCTGGGATTGTGACCTGAACAGAAGGCAGATGGCAGATGGCAGATGCTTAATGACTGAGCCACCCAGGTGCCCTGTTTTGTTTTGTTTTTTAAAAAAGAATTTAGAGAAAGCAAATAAAACAATCTTACAGGGTTCTTACCACTAAGCCCATTTTTTAAAACATTATCATTTGCAAATATACTGCTCATGATCATTGGATACTGCCTTCTCTTTTATTTTTGCTCCTTTTTTACTTGTTTATGAATGAAATTCATCATATTTACATGGTGAGATCATAGATAAAAACGTTTTGTTCTGTTTTGTTTCAGTTAGGGCCATAATATGAGAGATTGAACATTACGATAATTCCATAACTTCAAAATGGCTTAAGTTTATAACCTAGTTTTTATTTTAAACTATTGGTAATAATCACAATGTATACATCAAGAAAGAGAAAAGCAGATTATTTGTAAATTTTAAAGACTTTATAGTAACTTTGTGTCTATATTTAAAAAAAAAATTTGTGGGACACCTGGGTGGCTCAGTGGGTTAAGCCTCTGACTGCGGCTCAGGTCATGATCTCAGGATCCTGGGATCAAGCCCCGCATCGGGCTCTCTGCTCATCAGGGAGCCTGCTTCCCCTCTCTCTCTCTGCCTAGTTCTCTGACTACTTGTGATCTCTCTCTGTCAAATAAATAAATAAAATCTTTTTTTAAAAAAGAATTTGTGATAGAAAGCTTACTCTGTTCTTCCTAGCTTCATTGGTCAATATTTAGAATTATGCCTGCATTTTCTCAATCTGTCCTCTGCCCTTAACTCAGTTTTCCTTCATACAAATATGAATATTTAAATACAGAATTCTCCCCCAATTTTTGGAACTATTAACAAAATCTAGAAAATTTCACCCATATATTTATGTGCCTGTCCAGACCCCTTCTTTTAACATTAGTCCTCATTCAATAACTTACATGACTTCTTTTGGTTGAATCAAAATAATTTAAAACTAACCACATCTAAAATCAAATTCATGGTCTTCTAAGCATGCTCCTCTTAGAAAACACATTGCCATGTATCCATTTTTGCAAGCAGAAACCTTACCACCTCCTTGTTCTTGCTCCCATCAACCCAATCAACTACCAAATCCTGATATTACAACTTAATTACTTAATTATTTCACACTTGTCCATGTCTTTCCATTTCTAGCAATCCCTAAGCTACTTCTGTTTTTCTAATTCGTGCTGTAAGATTACAACCCTAACTGATCTATTCCCATCTAATCTTAATTCCCTCCAGTTTTACTCACTTCACCAAGAAGCTTTCACATCTATGTATGTATGTCTAGATCTATGTAACCATATGTTGCATACAATAATAACAAACATCTAGCACTTACCATGAAGAATACCATGACATTCTTCAAGACACTTTACATACCCTAACTCATTTAATTCTCACTGTAAGGTAGATGCTATTACTTGTCCCCATTTCATAAATGAGAAGAGACTGAGGCACAGAGAATTTAATGATTCTGCCCAGGACCACATAGCCAGAAGTGTGGGGTTTGAACTCAGTAATTTTAGCTTCAGTGTTAATGTTCTTTACCACTACACAATATTAACCCTCAATGAATGGAATCCCTTCTGACTTAAAACTCTTCAGGAACTTTTAAATTGTTCCTAGAAAAAAATAAAGAAAAATAAATAAATAAATAAATAAATAAATAAATAGCTCCTGGAAACTAGTGTCTAAATTCTGCCTGAAATATTCTTCCCTCCCACCAGTGATAAATACTTCTCATCCTTATAATTTCCTTAATCCTTACTTCTTTAGAGAACCTTTGTAACAAAACAGTATTAGTACCATGTGCCATCAGTTTTGTACCATGTAGCTGTCTGTTAATAGCATTTATCACAGATAAAATTTTATATATTTTTGTGGTTATTCACCTAATTGGTGTCTTGCCAACTATAGTATATACTATTATACCCCAGTGTGTAGTATAGTCTGGTATATATACGGTTCTCAATGTATATTTTCAGAAATAAATAAAGAAAAAAAATGCAGGAAGGAAGGAAGAAGTAAGAAAGGAAGGGTAGACTAGAGGGAGGGAGGGATGAAAGGTGGGAGGGGGAAGAGAGGGAATTTTTAGAGTTGAAAAGGTCATAGAGGAACATTTTACAAATTTGCTTCAAAATCAGGAATTCCTTTGATAGCCTTTCGCTGGAACCATTATTCATTCTCTGGACAGTCCTAATGGTGGTTAACTCCATCTCAAGAAAATTGCTTTCATTGTTGGATGATTCTGAGCAATTATTAGAAAATTCTTTCTTGCTAGTGTTAAAATACGGTTCCATATGCATTTCACCAATATGTTCTACTCTTCATTTTGGATCTACTGGAATACATTTTATCCCTTTTCCGTATGGCAAATTTTCAAATATTTAAAGTTCTTATATTTATTTCAACATATTCTTGTTCCCCAGCCTGATGATATCTGATTACTTGTTTTTTAATGACGTAAATTTGATAATTTTCTTTGTGTGCTTTGAAGTCTTTTAAAAAAATTATTTTCTTAATGTCAATTAATTTCATTTCTTACCTTTGGCCAACATTTTTTAAAAACTTTGTTCAAAGTATTCTCATTGGTTCTTCCCTCCTAACCCCTCGTAAGTGTTCATGTGAAAATAAGTAGGGAAAACTGTATGTTATGTTCTTTTTTTAAGAATTCACCTTATAGAATAATTTTAAGTTTCTGAGAAATCTTGGTATAAAGTAACATGTTAGATTTTCCTTAATCTGGTTTTTCACAGACATATATGATCAATTTTCTAGGGAACTATGTCAAATTTCATAGGATATTTCAGAATACTATTTGGAAAATATATAAATTCACATATTAATGTCTATGGAATATTTATTATTTATAGATATGTCTTAGAAATTAGAAGTCTGAAGTAAACTATACTTTGTTACTAAATGGAATCCTAGGTTATTTCTTTCTAACTCATGAGAAATTGGAGTATTATGTTAAATGACTAGAGTATAAATTTTTCTTATGTTTATCAGAAAAGAAGGAAAAACAAAGGTAGTGGAAAATACATTTGCATGTATTCGTGGTAGAAAAATGGAAATTATTGTGATTATAATACTTTTTATTAAAATATGTTCTTAATAAAACTTGTAAATAATGCCCCTGAAATAAATATTTTACCACTGTTTTGTTAGAAAGCATTCACTCTTTTTATTTAAAAAGTCCAAAACCACTGACAAATATAAGAGCTGAACAATTTGCAATTCAAATGGATTTTAAAAGTTAAACACTAAGATTCTGTGAGAAATGTGTTATAATAAATGTAAAACTTAGGACTTGCTTAATAGAGTACACTGTACTATATTAAAAACAGCAGCTATAAAAAATAGTAGTAAACTGAACATTACTGTTTTTTTCTGTTATTTGGTATTAAACAACTAAAAATCTCCTTTCATGAAGTATTTAATACATTTCATAACCGTTCTTGAGCTAAATGCTATACTCATACTTACTAATGCTACTTAGCAATCTGAAATCAATTATGATGAAGAAATATCTCATTTTTTCCCATTTTTTTCAGATCTCCTTATCTCCTGTTAGATTACTGTACTTCTACTATAATATCGGCATAAGCAATTTTGAACATATGTAAACCAATATGTCTTTTATATTGTATAACAATGCAGCTGCATTGTTTGATATTAGTAAGCTGTGGAAGAGACAAAAAAAGAACTATCTTTGAGTTGATAAACTATCTGAACTCTGTGTCTGTTTTATCAATTAAAGAAAAGCCAACTCTGCTACATATCATTGGTGAAAGCATCTTTGAATAGAAAACATAAGCTATACAAACAAAAATGGTGGCCAAGAGCAATTGGAAATGTGACTTTTGTCTTAAAGTTATGAATGGTAACCAAATTTCATTTCAGAAATATTAGCTCATTAAACAAATTTTAGATGTTGAAGATGTGTTTAAATAATGACAGCCTGAAGGAGCCTGAAGCAGTTCATTAAATCCATTGGAATTGGTGGTTTGATTTCATTTCCATCCAGACGGAGGTAGCGAAGGTGAGGTCCATAACCAAAGAAGTCTCGTTCTGCTGGCAGTATGGGAGGACATATTACAGAGACGTTCACATCTGTGGAGACAAAGATGGCGTGAACAAAAGAATTAGAAAGAAGAGACCAGGTTTGAGAAGACCAAGAAGCCATGGAACAGTCTTGTAGAGGGCCTAGCAACCTGACCTGTGAAAGTGCCAGAGATACAAGCCATTTTTGTCAAGTTGGAGGTATATGTGTCTTATAAAAGTAACCCTAAAAAATGTGCAACAGATATACAGCCCTCTCACTCCATATTCAGTTATACTTTGCACAGAACATGAGAAAGGACATATTGTTAAAAGCTGTGATGGAGAGGTGCCTGGGTGGTTCAGTAGGGTAAGCATTTGACATCAGCTCAGGTCATGATCTCAAGGTCCTGGGACGGACCCCACATTGGGCTCCCTGCTCAGATAGGAGTGGCTTCTCCCTCTCCTGTTCCCTCTGCGCCCCCTGCCCCGCTCTACCCCCGTTAATGCATGCTCTGGCTCTCAAATAAATAAATAAAATCTTTTTTAAAAAAAGCTGAGATAAAAGAATACATCATTTGTTTTCTAAGCTTCCAAGTGAGATAGGGCATGCTTAGACTACTATAAATGAGATGGATAGTGGAGACAAAGGGTCATAGAAGGAACGGTTAGGAGCATGGGTAGATGGATGGATGAATGAGTGGATAGGTAAGTGGAAAAATCAGTTTATTATTAAGGAAAGTGCTTAAAAATTACCTTAAAATTCAAAATTTCCAATTAGTAGTGTATGATGAGTTTTTAAAAAATACATTTAACATACATTTACATATATAATACTTAAAGAGAAGAACCTTGAATATTTGTATTTAAGTGTATTTAATTAGAAAGGATGTATTTGCCAAGAATCGAATTACAAAGATCCAAGCCAGGAAATATCCCATCAGCCTTTTCAGATGATTAGGATGTGAGAAATCATGCACCTGCCTTGGATCAGAGCCCTTGACATCAAAGACTTTACTGAAATTTAGGAGTATTCAGGAGAGAAAAACCTGTTAAAATAGCAAAATTCAGGCAAGTGTGCCTAATAGCTGATTTCAACCATGAATCCATATATTGCTTTTCAGTCTCATTTGAAACTATTTTGAGAAAGAGCTCCTCCCTTAGAAGATGAGACCTACCTGACTTTGGCAATGGCCTTCCTTTGAGTTCATGGTTACAGTGAGGTTGTTAGGCTCTGATCTTATACCATTTTGTGAATTCAACTTGCTAAAAATAATGACTCGTAATATATATCAGTTTGTGTATATAAAGTTATCTTTCACATGCATTATTACCTTATCATCACACAGCATTTATCAGGCAATAGGATTATTCTCCCTACCTGAGCCTTGCAAGGGGTTCAGACAGGTAAGGTAATGCATTCAAGATATTTTAACAAGTGAACAGCAGAGCTGAGTCCCAGCCTTGTCCTTTTCCTACTACATAGGGTCCCTTGCTTCCTGGAGATATTATGTCCCTTTAATGTGCTATCATCCTTGTTACCTTTAAGTCCCATAACCAAAGCATGTCTGCATAAATGTAATGGGAGAAGCAGGTGTTCAGATATAGTTATATTTTCATAAATTATTATATTTCTCAGAGAACATCACAAAGTAACTTATTTGAATAGATAACATTTTTTTGCCAGGTTTAAAGTTCTTTAAATTGTTCAGAGGAAATGAATATTCCCATCTTTTTCTTAAGAAAAGGTCACCATCCTGTAAATTCTAAGAACTCTTCATATAAAAGGTATGTTTCTTGGAAATCACTTTATTAAAAACAAGAGTAGATTATGCAGCCAAAAGAAATAAGTACTTTAACAGTTATTATGACACAGTGTGATATACTGGTGAGCCAATAATTCTAGCCAGGGAAATTCTTATTTTACACTTATTTTCTGGGAATATAGAAATGACCCTGCCTGATATCTACATTAAGAAACAAATAAATCTCTCTTTGTTGTTGCTGTTAAAATTATTCTTACCTGGGTTGACAGAAATTTTTCTAAAGTCTTGTGTTCTGGAAATTGAAGTAAAATGTGCTGAGATTATATTGTATTAGTAGAAAACAACACTTAAAATAAGAAGGCCTGATCTCAGGTCCTGTATTATATTTATTCTTTGTCCTTGGTCAGGTCTCCTCACTTAGTTGACCCTCCATTTCTTTCTTCAGAAACTCTTAATAACTTACCAACCAAGATTCTTGTGAGGATTAATTTGGGGTTTTCAAAGTGTGGTCCTTGGACCAGCAGCATCAATACCTCCCAGGAACTAAACTATTAGATCTACTGAGTCAGAAAATGTGAAGCTGGGGCCAGCAAGCTATATTTTGTTAAGTCTTCCAGATAATGCTGGTACATGCTAATGTATGAGAACTACTGAAGAACAGAAATATATGAGAAAATACTATAAAACTTTTAAAAACCTGAGTGGAGGAAGAACAGAGTACTACTCTTTTTTGTGTAACTTCATGTAATTATGTAAGTGACTGGTGTAGATGCCCAACCATGTGTTGAATTTTGCTGTCTCACTCTTAAAGACCCTTTTTTCTCAACTTCTAAGGGGAATCCCTGATTCAGAAATAGGGATCTATGTGGAGTCCCTTTAAAGTCACTTCCCACATCACATGTCTATGGGACTTCTGTTGCCAGATAAGGAATATACCTGTAGAGGCACAGAACTTTCATCAGAGGAAAGAAAAAAAATGCATATATTTAGGTCAATATTGACTGCTGTACAATCTAGGTCAGTGAAACAGATTTGGCTCTTAACATTTTTTTTTTGACCTGTTGCATCTTTTGCTCTTGACTATAGGATTAAACAATGTGTCTCATTGCCATGGAAAAATGGGGCAGCAGCCTCTTTGTTAATTCCTGAATTATATGCTCAAGTGTGCTGGTAGAAAAACCAAAAAAGAAAAAAAATGAGAGAAAAAATTGAATAACTTGAATAACTGAGCAGTACCCAGTAGAAAAATAGTCTATTCTTACAAATAAGATGTCTGTGTGATTATTTGCTTAAGGAAGCTAATGAATAATAACCAAGCAGTACTACCTTCTGACAATTATCTGTGCCATTTTTCTACAAACTATCTGACTGCTTCTCACTTTAGGAATGTATTTTCTAAGGCTGTAGAGGAGAAGTCTCCTCAGATTATCTTCCTATAGGGCTTGTTCCAGGGTTGAAGATAGGTTTCAGGCTGGTTCCAGTGCCCCTGTGGTGAGACCAGGATACTGTCCACCTCTGCAGCAGGGTCAGGGTGGTCTCAGGTGGGACTCTGAAGAGTTTTAATTTAGCATCTCCAGCCTCTTCTTCCTATAACCAAGTCTTCTTGGTCTTCTATAATCAACCTCTGCCTCAAAGGCACTTTGTACTCATTCCTCTCTCCCTTATCAAAAGCTATTTTCAGGAAAGGAGCAATCATTCTACCTTGTTGATTGCCATTAGTTCTAAGAAGTCATCAACTTCCAGGAGCACTTGTTTCCATTTCAGCTGAACAAGGTGTTGAACTACAGTGTTGGTTCCCAGTGCCTTGTCCCCAGAGCAGCAATCTCAGCACCACCTGGGAACTTGTTAGAAACGAGATACTCAAGTCTCAGCCAGACGTACTCAATCAGGAACTCTGGGGTGGTGTCACCAGTCTGCACACTTGGAAGCCTGAGAAACCCTCTAATCTAGAGCAGAGACTTTAATTACGGTGGTTTCAGTCACCTATAGATTTTATGACCGAGATCCCTTTCTGATACCTCCTAAATCATACTTTTCCTATTACTATGCATGAAGCTGTTTGTGCTTGGTACATTTTCCTAAATAAATCTACCCAGTGAGGCAGAAATACTGGGATCTCCTAGGAGTAAAAGAAGATATATTTCGTTTCTCCAATGGATAATCACCCTTTGTAGGTTAATAAGTCCACTTTTCAATTTACAATTTGAAGGCTTGAATGTCTTGGTTCATTAAGATTGTGTGAGAAGGAATAGACAAAGACAAAATACTGAAAGTTGAAAAAAGAAATCTAAGGGCACATTAGCTGGGGTGGTGGTGGGGGAAGCCCGACATAGTTGCTAATCTTAAAGAAAATATAGATTTAATGACCATGAGCATTTCAGCCAAAGACATACCCTGATGATTACTTACTTTTAATTTTGTTATGATCAAGATGAAGGTGCTGTAAATGAGCACTGATTCGGGGGACCTTTGTGAGTTGATTGTGAGACAGTTGAAGATCTAGAATTGAGGATACATCAAAACCACTTGAAGGGAGCCCTGCATCTGATAGTTTGTTGTGGTTTAGTCGCAGAAAGGCCACTTTAGGAATCACATTAAAGTAATTTTCCGGTATTCCTTCAATGGAATTGTTGTCCAGATACAGCTGCATTGTATTGGCTGGTAACCTTGGTGGCATATTCCTTAGGGCATTCTTGGCCATATTTAGCTGCATTAGGTTCTTGAGACCCTTGAAGGTGTCTCGCTGAAAGGCATTGTCTAGCAGTTTATTGTGCTGCAGGTCAAGAAGAGTCAGATTCTCCAGATTGCTGAAGGTCCCTTGAGGAATTCTGGACACCTTGTTTCTGGCCAGTTGCAGTTGTTCTAAACTTCTTGGCAATGGAGAAGGTACCTCCTCCAGCTCATTATCTTCCAGAAATAAGAAAAGCAGCTTCTTTAGTTGGCTCAGGGCTCCTTTTTCAATTCCATAGTTGGTTATTTTGTTCTTGTTTAGATTGATCCATCGCAGCTGGGTGGCATTCTCAAAAGGCTTCTCAGGAATGGTCTCTATCAAGTTGTTCTCAAGATAAAGATACCAGATCCTTGAAGGAATAGGAGGGATTTCTTTGAGACCTCGATTTTCACAATATAAAGCGGTAGGGAAACTAGGGGGACAGAAGCATTCCCTGGGACAGTCAAAGTCATGCACAGCCCAATCCTCTTGATCATTTACATCATAGACCTGTCTCACACTTCGAGTCCATACAGTATCTGTTATGAATAACACCCAGATGATGAAACAGATTGTGGTTGCCATTATAGTACCTGGGATAGGGGATATAACTGTTAGATGTTTGAATATCTTGACCTTCAGAAAATGAGGTGTACCAAAATAACCAGTAAGCATTGTTTCTTTGGGGGAAGGTGAACACATGTCAACAACTTATACGCAGCTACCCATTAGTACACATGTATTTAGTAGGCGCTACACACAAAGCACTTTGCAAATACTGACACTAGCTCACTAACTTCTAGCTTTCTGGTTTTAACCCAGCCACAGTGAAAACTGAGAAATGAAAAGCAAATTTTAGGAGCTCTAAGTACTTTTCCATTTCAGGCTATTGAATACAAGAAAGTTAACTGAAACCCATTGTCGAATAAAAGAGTATTAAAAAAAGTGATCTTTTAATAACTCAAATTGAGAGTCTGTGTTGTTTCTGAGAAGTAAGCATATGCTTTTACTTTTACTCCTAAATGAGCAGAACATCTGGATGAGATTTCCCAGCCTCGCTGGCCCTTGAACCAAAGAAACAGAGAGATCAAAGAACATTTTAGCAGTTTGTTGTGAAGGAAGGCTTTAAGATATGAAGAAAAATGTGTGATTAATTTCTCTCTCTGTTGCTCTACTTCTCTGGCAAATTTTATATTGGGGTGTGGGGGAAGACTTCCAATTTATATTTTAAGTACAAAATCAAGTTGTTCAACCAGGGAACTTGGATTATGAACTCTATATCACAAATAAGCAAGTAATATATTCACCTATGGCATTACTATGGTTGATAAGAAACACAACAAAGCAAAGACCATGTTTAGGGACAGATAGACTTCCAACTTTTCAGGATGGTTGCTAACAAAGAACAGGTTAATATTATTGGTATATGACCATCTCAAGGATAGAAACCCTCCCCATTGAATACCAGCAAGGTGATAGGTACAACAAACTGTTCTCACAGGAAAAATAGAACAGTAATATTCTGACCAACGTACATTTAATTCAGTTGCTTGACAATAAAAACAGAATACATTTTACTGACTCTTCAGGAGAAAATAAAACAAACATGATTTATGAAATGCTGATCTTTCCACTGTGCCACTAAATTGAGGGAAATGACAAGTGCAGAGCTGTTTCCGCAAGCTGTCGAATTTTTTACGATCACAGAATTCTGCTCTGGTCATCTTCCAATAGAGACATATTAACACATTCTTTTCTTCAGAATCAGGATTTACTTTAGTTATTAAGCTGTAATCCTGCCTCTGATGAATCAGAACTTTGAATTCGTAACTTTAGGTTTTTAAAAGTGCAAAAAAAGTTTACCTTGCCTTCCAGGAATATACCGTTGAGTCCTGTGTCTGGGTCTGAAGTTTGCTCAAACTCAGTTAAGGGGGAAAAAAACGAAATGAAACAAAAAAGCAAAACAAAATAAAACAACGCTGTGACTAAAACAGCTTGTTTTTATTGTATGCTGTCAAGCCTCCTATGAGAAAAAAATAAAACCTACTCTGACCAGTCACAGTGAACACCTTTTGATCTATTGTTTCCACTTTGCCAGGGCTTCAGAATGCTTACCTCAGCCTTCTTGGATCTTCTTCTTCCCTTTCTATTGGTCACTGCTCATTCCCAGTAATGGATTGACCCAGGCTCCAGTGTCGTGTTTTTATGAATCCTCCCTAAAATATATGCATCAGTGGCTCCAACTTTAACCCCTCCAAGAACCACAGAACCTTGGTACCTAGGCAGTTCAGCCCAGGAAATTCTGACTTTCAGCTCAAAAACCTATAGTCAAAATTCAGGGCGACTGTCACTGAAGTCACAGTTCCAAAGATGTTGTAATGTATTGATATCTAGACCTGTTCAGCCAGCAGGCAACGGAAGGCAGTTTTGATTTCAAGTATAACAAGAAGAGAGTTTAAAGTGTTTTCTTTTCTCTAGAAAATCTTTTTTAAAAATGGAATATGAAGAAATAAGTGCTGATGTCCTCTGTTTTGGTGGAAATATTTGGTTCATTTCTCATATAAAACAGATGTTGGAATTCTATGTAGATGTATCGTGTGTGAGGGAAAGATAGAAAAATGTATTTGAAAGATTTACAAATGCGATCTGAGAAGCAATACCTGATGTGGACACTAAACATGGTTTATAGATATAATTTTTTAGATATTTTGTTTTTATAGATATAATTTTTGTTTTATAGATATAATATAGATATGTTTTATATATATATATTTTATAGATATAATTTTTGTATCTCTGTTTCCTATTGGGAGCTTTATTCCAAGTTAATTATTCAAATGAGGTTTTTTGGTTTTTTTTTTTCATTAGAACAGATGTTTTGCATTTAATCCTTTTCAAGACATCCATTGCCCTGCTACTGGTTTTCTTTTAACACATAGAGCTAAAATAATTTTTTCTAGTTCTTATATTTGAGAAGAAGAATCGTTATGCCATTTGAAGAAAGACACAAATAAAAATAATTTTCAAACATTATTCTGTGGATGGATTGTAAACATTTTGTTTTTCAAAACTTGTCTTATTCTGAAGTCAGGAAATTTAATTCATGTGACTCCGTTTGCACTGCTCGCATAAACATCATCAAAGAAAGAGCACAGACAAGAGGGGAGGAGGAGAGAGGGCCCTGGACCCAAAAGACTTTTCTGAACCCCCCCACCTCCTGTCTTCTAACCATCAGCAGGTCAGTGAGAGTTCCACCATACTGGACTACCTCTCAGAGCCAGCCCTACTTTGTCCTAAATGCTTATGGAAATGTTAGCTTTTCTTTAGTATTAGCAGTATGCTCTCAATGGGTAATTCATTCAAGTTTAAGGGCTTTTACAGGCTAAGATCTGATTCAAACATGATCTCTTAGTAGCTTTTACAGGTACACTTATCTCATGTGAGGAAAAAAAAATCAAGTGTTACACGCTCTCGAAACAATGATTTCTCCATTGCAGTTCTACTTTCCTCTCTCTTCCTAAACCCTCAGGCTATACACAACAGATGATCTTCAAATCTGCACAGCCTCCTCCAGCTAGTAATCTCTTTTCTTTCCTAATTTTCTTTTTTAGCCAAATTACTTGAGTCATTTCTTGATTTGATGACACAAATGTTGCTGCATGTTCTTTGTAGGAAAATTAGAATAGCATCCTGGCTGCCTCCAATCTTCATTTCCTGTTCACCATGGCTCCCATGCCCCACCCACCAAAAGATGGCTTCTAATCCCTCTGCTTCCCTAAAATTGCTAGGACAAAAATCAGCAATGATCTTCACATTTCCTGATATATAGAAGCTTTTTAGTGTTTGGCTTACTTGACTTGTGACTTTTGATGATGTTGACCCACCCCTTTTATTAAATGTTTCTTAGTTTCTGTGACATTCTTTGCTAGTTTTCCCTTCCTTTTCTTTGTGGATTTTACCCATTTGCATCCTGAAGCTCTCTATTTCCTCTAACATTTTTTTATTAGTGTTTCTAGTATTTGGAGTTGTTTGAGATTCTGTCCTCTGCTCTGCACTCTTCTTGCTCTCTACACATTTCCTATAGGATTCTGAAGTTTTAAGCATTCCTTCTATGATGATGACTCCTGAGTCTTTATCTCTAACCCAGCCTCTGGAAGAAGACCTGCACTTTCTTGTGTGTGCGTGTATAAATACATACCTGCTTTCTGGACCTCTCCTCTTGTACATCACAAAGGCACATATCTAAAATGAAATTTGCTATCTCCTTTTATTTCTAGCTGTTCTTATCATTTATTTCTGAGTGTGACTATCATCTTATTCAGTTTCCCAAACCAGAAATCTGGAAATCATTCTTAACTCTTCCTTCTCATTTTGCGAGCATCTGAAAACAATCACATTTTAAGGACCCTGGAAGACATGATATAAATAAGAATGACCGTCTACAATGCTTGCCCAATTTAGTATCTTTGCTTCCAGACTATGAACACAGGATGTTTTCCATTGTCAGTATAATGACTGTCTGTCTCTACCTTAATTTTTCCTAAAGCAGTCCAAAGTACCCTTTTTTGATTACTGATTCCTGGAGCATGGGGACTTAAACCCTTCATTGGAATTGCATATGTGGAAGTTCGATACGTGAAATTAAGACAATGGTGAAAATGTCTGAGTCGTGCTTACTGTTATAGGAATGAAGGAAAGACTTTGCTCAGCCTTATGTAACTCTGCTAAGAGGGAGAGAGGTAGCCTAAGGTGTCATGATGTGTCTCTGGCATCAGCTCTCTAGTGACAGATTGGTATTTTCAAAGTCTGTGGGGCTTTGGATATAGTAGGTATTTAAGAAATACCTAATAAATGAATAAATGAACAAATAAACACAAAAGGCATATGTACCACTTCGATAGGCTTGAGTTTTTTGATTAGCAGAACTATGTAAACAGAAACATGGTTAAGAGGGGAGCCTGGGTGGCTCAGTTGCTTAAGCATCTGCTTTCAGTTCAGCTCTCATGATCCCAGAATCCTGGGCTCAAGTCCTGCATCAGGGTTCCTATTCACCAGGGAGCCTGCATCCCCGTTTGCCACTCTCCTTTCTTGTGCATGCTTCCTTGCTCTCTCTCCCTCTCTCTCAAAATAAGTAAATAAAATCTTCTTTAAAAAAGAAGCATGGTGGAGAACCTTAGATATACACTAAAGATAATAAAAAAGATGTGAATTAGGGTTTCGCTTTTGCCACTTACTAGTTGTTTGAGCTTGCCCAACCTATTTGACCATTGTGAGCCTAAGTCTACCACTAATGCACCGGCCCTTACTGCACTACTACTAAGGGTAGTCTGAAAATCAATTAAGATAATGGAAGTGATAATGTCAGATAAGTGTAGGAAAGTTTCCCAGCGAAAAAAGTTAAAGCCCAAGAAGAACTTACAAATAATCTCTCCAAACTCTCTCCTTTTACATATGAGGAAAATGACACCCAGAAATGTCTTTCAGCCATGTGATATGGGCATCTTGGCCTAGCCTACCCTACTGGGGCTACAGTGTTGTTACTGCCATTGTTCTTTCAACCTCTTTTCTTCCTTTTAGCACTTTTCAGTGTTTCTTATTTGCTTATCTTGCTTCTACCTCTTGCTGTTAAAAGGTGTGTGTTGCGGGGAGGGGGCTTAATAAATTGTCTTGGACTGAGGGATTTATCTAGTCACATTCCTGAAGACCATTGATGTTTTAAAAGAGAAGGCAATACATGAGGGCAGAAAAGATATAAAACTCTAATAGGAGTTTAAATTTGTGAGCATGTGTGTCAGACATCTATTTCCGCCATGGTTGGGCTATTGGGTGCTCCCAAAACTAGGTTTATGTACAGTTGACTAAACTTCTGCAAAGGGAAATAATTTTCTCTGAATAGATGAGTTTTAACCTTGTTTGACCAAACTCTGTCAAATAACTTAAAAATATAAAACGTATCTACTGAAATATATAGCTAACACACACAAATACATCTATAATTTAAAATTGTTTTCAAAATAAGACATTTAAAATACAGTAATGTCACTTTTAAACAGTTAAAACCACCACAAAACTGATAAGACAGCAACGTCCCAGTCCATTCACTCCCTAAGTGTAACCCCCACTTCCAAGAGACCATACTTTCAAAGCTATTGTGGATTTCTTTTAATGCTAACCTTAATTTTCTTCCTTGGATTATTTTTGTTTGACTTACCAATTTTAAACAGCAATTATTAAAGATTTAGCATATTTGCTTTGGCCCCCTCTTTACCCCACCTGTAGACCTGATTCCCTTCAATAACCTCAATGCATGCACTAACTGTGATTAAATAAATATTTACTGCCTACATTCTTGTGCAAATAGAAATGTTGTTTGCTGCTGAAACAGTGCAAAATTATTTTAATTCCTTCATTGTAGTGCATTTATTTGCTATAAATATAAAAAACTATATATAGTATATTCTACATACATTTATAACTATTGCACTAATATTTTCTAAAATCTCAAACAGAATTATAAAACAATTTTGAAGATTTTTTTTTTACACCCATTGAGTAAGGGCAACACAGTGTGCCAGTTAAAAGCCAGACCTGCCTGGGTTTGAATAAATTTCTGCCATTTAGGAGCTGAGACTGAACAGTTATTTATCTTTACCCTTTAAAATAAGGATGATGGTGATAATACCCCTCAGAGAATTGTTGTGAAAATTACATGAGTTAATATTTTTTAAGCACATGGAGACTTATAATAAAAAAGTTAATAAATAAAATCAGACATATCAGGATCACTTCCTCCTGGGAGATACTGCCCCTGGAATTCCATACGCTCTTGCTTCAACCTAGTTTGTTCATTGTTGCAGACCAACCTGAACAAATTTGGCAGATGATAATTTCTAGGCTTTTTCATGGCAGACTTCAGCTGCGTGGTTAACAAGACTCTGTTATCCTCCTTCCCAACCTACATGGAGGTGTTAGGTTTCTTCCAATCCAGGAGCATGGAACATTTTTCCATTTCTTTGTGTCTTCCTCAATTTCTTTCATGAGTACTTTATAGTTTTCTGTGTATAGATTCTTAGTCTCTTTGGTTAGGTTTATACTAGGTATCTTATAGTTTTGGGTGCAATTGTAAATGGGATTGACTCCTTAATTTCTCTTTCTTCTGTCTTGTTGTTGGTGTAGAGAAATGCAACTGATTTCTGTGCATTGATTTTATATCCTGACACTTTACTGAA